>NC_136423.1:24167500-24821666 GCF_052625555.1 Lactuca saligna | reverse complement strand
AGCTTCTTGGATGGGTCTAACTCCGAACCCGAAGTCAACAACCTACCCCTGTGGCCCCGGTCCCAAACCCTAACCCCCGCCAGGCCTTCCACGACCCGACACCTACATGGGTGGAATGTATAGAAACATGGGGTGAGGAGCAAAATCAATGCCCTTCAATGGAGACCGAATCTTTTACAACACAAGTGAAGGAGGAGAGGCGGACAGAGTCTTGCCCATTTTGGTTTGAAGAGTTGCCCGCAATGAAATTCAAGGCTGGACTGCTCTCTAGCGTATCGTGGAGGTTGATACGAATTGAGGACTACACTCCCTTCGCACCAGCAGAGCATGCTAATGAAAGGTCTGCAGCAGGCCGCGAGGCCTTGCTACAAGCATTAGCCGAGACCCGGGCTGAAGTCATAGAACTCCGAGTTCGCCAGAGAGTCTACGAGCGACACCTCCTCGACATGGAACGCCAGCTGGCCGATCTTCGAGTCCGCCCGAGAAAAATCCTCCGCCTCCGATGAAAGATGACTAGCGCATCTTTTCTTTTGACTTAGGAATAGCCTTTAACATCTGCTTTTGAATGAAACACTTGTATATATAATATTCTCATCTTTCAGTATGCTATGTAGTCATCTAGACTGTCAATCATTTTCTCCTTATGGTTTGATGTAAGGTCTACCATTAGGCCATTTTTCCAGAACTTATTTACATCAGTAATACCATTAATATTGACAGTTATCTAACCTATTGGGAAAAGTATATACTCTTATGTCTCCTTACTCGATATATGACTTTGTCTGACAACTTGTGTATGGTGGTTTAATTCATAAAACACTCTCATCATACTCACAACTGTTTCTCACTATTGTCGTCATCCTTATAAATTTTCAGCAAAAGATGCCTCCCCGTAAGCGCCCAAACAGAGGCAGACCTATGGCTCAAACTCCTCCACCACCACCCCCTCCACAGTTCGATCCGGTGATGTTTCAAACGGTTGTAACCGCAACAGTGACTGCAGCTCTGGCTCAAATAAATTCCGGTGATGCAAGTGGCGCTGGAATGGGCGGAAATATTAGACATGGTGAAGATCATCAATGGACACAAGGATGCACCTATAAGGATTTCATGAACTGCAAACCAACCTTCTTCAATGGGACTGGAGGAATCCTTGCATTATCTCAATGGTTCGAAAGAACAAAGGTCGTCTTCGAGATGTGCTCATGCCCTGAGGAAGGCAAGATTAAATTTGCTGCTTTCACCTTCACCGAAAGGGCCTTGACATGGTGGAATAGCCATGTTAAATTAGTCTCCCTGGTAACAACCAATGCTATGGGTTGGGACACACTGAAGGACCTATTGATGAGAGAGTACTGCCCTAGGGGCAAAGTTCAGAAACTCGAAGAGGAACTTTGGAACCTCAAAATGAAGGGGACCAACATAGTGGCTTATACGGCCAGGTTCTGCGACATGGTAGCTATGTGTCTTAACATGATCCCTTCTAAAAGCAAGAAGATTGAGCGATACATCTGGGGTTTAGTGCCCCCGTATCGAGGGAACATTTTAGCATCACGCCCTACGACCTTTGACAGTGCCAAGGAATTGGCTCAAAGGTTGATTGATCATGAAGTTCCATCCACCCTATCAACTACCACAACGGTTGCCACTGCACCAACCACGTCATCCGACAACAAGAGGAAACGGTGGGACCGGAAGAAGGGCAAGTCAACTCAATCATCCTCCAAAAACCAACAGATGGTTGTTGTCCATGTTGACACTACTCCTACTGCCCCTACACCAGCCAAAACCTATGCTGGAAACCTACCCAAGTGCACCAAGTGCTCTTTCCATCATCACGGCCCCTATCGTGAAATGCACTGCACTAACTGCAATCGGAAGGGTCATACCGTCCGGTTTTGCAAGTCTCAACCCAAAACCCATCAGTCAAGTTCCCAGTACCGGAGTGAGTCAAGCCTACTATGGTTGTGGAGAGGTCAGACACTTCAAAAGAAACTGCCCGAAAACTGGGAATTCGGGAGGAACAGGAAGACTACTTGCTATCGGTCACAATGAAGCAGTGGCAGACCCCATAGTAGTCACGGGTACATTCCTTCTCAATAACTCTTACGCTTGTATCCTCTTCGATAGTGGAGCAGAAAGAAGTTTCGTAAACCAAAAATTTAAGCACTTACTTAAACAATCCTCACAACCGTTAAAAGAAACCTTCGTCGTAGAGATGGCTAACGGAAAGATAGAAACTTCTAACGAGATCTACATAGGTTGTACCCTCACGCTAGATGATCGTTCATTTCCTATCAACCTCATACCAATATCGATCAAGAGTTTTGACATCATCGTGGGCATGGACTGGTTGAGTCCCCATCGCGCCGATATCCTATGCTTCGAAAAAGCCATTCTTCTAAATCTACCGAATAACGAAACTATGTTAATCTACAGAGACAAACCCAATATGAGTCTTCATATCATTTCCAGTATTCAAGCCCAGAAGTACTTGTGTAAAGAATACCGCGCATTCCTTGCTCACGTTGTCGACACGAGCCGGAAAACGAAAGATCTGAAAGATTCCCCGTAGTATGCGAATTTCCTGACGTCTTCCCAGAGGAGTTACCAGGTTTACCTCCGCAACGCCAAGTCGAGTTCAGGATCGACTTAATCCCAGGAGTTACCCCTATAGCCAAATCTCCCTATCGTCTAGCACCTGCTGAGATGCAAGAACTGTCCGGTCAACTTAATGAGATGCTCAGCAAGGGCTTTATAAGACCGAGTTTCTCACCTTGGGGAGCGCCGATCTTGTTCGTAAAGAAGAAAGACGGATCGTTCTGTATGTCCATCGATTACAGAGAACTCAACAAACTGATGGTTAAAAATCGTTACCCTCTTCCTCGTATAGACGACCTCTTTGACCAACTGCAAGGGGCGAGTTACTTCTCCAAGATTGATCTAAGGTCCGGATACCATCAGTTGTGAATGCTCAAGGAGGATGTTCCAAAAACCGCCTTCCAAACTCGTTACGGGCACTACGAGTTCGTAGTGATGCCATTCGGACTGACCAACGCGCCCACAGTATTCGTGGACTTAATGAATAGAGTGTGCCATCCTTACTTGGATCAGTTTGTCATCATCTTTATTGATGACATATTGGTTTACTCTCGAAGTAAGGACGAGCATAACGAGCACCTATGACAAGTCCTGGAAACCCTACGATCAGAAAAGCTATACGCGAAATTCTCTAAGTGCGAATTTTGGATCCGAAAAGTCGAATTCTTAGGACACGTGGTTAGCGAAGAAGGAATCCACGTGGACCCATCCAAGATTAAAGCTATTGAGAACTGGTCAGCACCGAAGACGCCTACAGAAATTCGTCAATTCCTAGGTCTCGCTGGCTACTATCGCAGGTTCATTCAGAATTTCTCCCGGACCGTGAAACCTCTTACAACATTAACCCAGAAGGGTGTGACCTTTGACTGGGGAGAGAAACAGGAGAAGGCATTCCAAACCCAGAAACAACCCTTATGCACTGCGCCGATACTATCCCTTCTTGAGGGAACAGATGATTTTGTGGTTTACTGCGATGCGTCCAATCAGGGGCTCGGTTGTGTTCTGATGCAACGAGGTAAGGTTATCGCCTACGCTTCAAGACATCTGAAGACACACGAAGTCAACTACACCACACACGATCTTGAATTAGCAGCGGTTGTGTTCGCTCTAAAGATCTGGAGACACTATCTGTACGGTACGAAGAGCACGATATACACCGATCACAAAAGTCTCCAACACGTACTTAATCAAAAAGGGCTCAATATGAGACAACAACGGTGGGTCAAACTACTCAATGATTACGAATGCGAAATTCGATATCACCTGGGTAAAGCCAATGTAGTAGCAGACGCCCTGAGTCGGAAAGAATATTCTGGTCGAAAGGTTAAATCACTGATAATGACTATCCATTCTCACTTATCTGCGCAAATCCGTGAAGCCAAGATGGAAGCCCTAAAACAAGAAAAATGTCATAAACGAAACTTTGAGGGGAATGGATAAGAATCTTGAGATCCAAGGAGACGGAGTTTATTGTTTCATGGGCCGGATCTGGACCCCAAAGTTCGGTGGTTACAGAGATGTTGTCATGAACGAAGCTCACAAGACCAGGTACTCCGTTCACCCATGTTCGGAAAATATGTACCTTGATCTCAAGAAGTTATATTGATGGCCAAACATGAAATCCGAGATCGCTACCTTTGTGGGCAAGTGTCTGACTTGTGCCAAGGTGAACATCGAATATCAGAAACCCTCGGGTCTGCTCCAACAACCCGAGATACCTGAGTGGAAATAGGAGATGATTTCTATGGATTTCATTACCAAATTACCCAAATCTCCGAGTGGGTACGATACCATTTGGTTAATTGTCGATCGATTGATGAAATCCGCCCATTTCCTGCCAATCAAAGAAACTTTCAAGATGGAAAGGCTCACTCGAATCTACATCCAAGAGATTGTTCGACTGCATGGTGTTCCTATATCTATTATCTACGATAGAGATAGTAGGTTCACTTCAAGCTTCTGGAAATCACTGCAAAGCGCCTTAGGAACGAGGTTGGACATGAGTACAACCTACCATCCGCAGACCGACGGAAAAAGTGAAAGGACTATCCAAACTCTGGAAGACATGTTGCGAGCCTGTGTGATCGACTTTGGTAAGGCGTGGGATACCCAGTTACCCCTGGTCGAGTTTTCCTAGAACAACAGTTACCACATGAGCATCAAGGCAGCTCCATTTGAAGCCCTCTACGGCCAAAAGTGCAGATCCCCTCTATGCTGGGCTGAGGTAAGTGACACCCAGTTAGCTAAAGGATAGATACCTGACAACACTCTCACAGGTCCGGAGATCATTCGAGACACGACCGAGAAGATCGTTCAAATTCGTGAAAGATTAAAAGTTGCTAGAGACCAATAGAAAAGCTACGCAGACGAACGAAGAAAACCCTTGGAATTACAGGTGGGAGACCAAGTCCTTCTGAAAGTCTCACCCTGGAAAGGCACAATACTCTTTGGAAAGCATGGAAAGCTAAATCCAAGATACATAGGGCCTTTCGAAATTCTCGCTAGAATTAGCCCCGTGGCTTACAAACTCAATCTACCTCATGAACTAAGTAACATACATCCTACATTCCACGTCTCAAACTTGAAAAAGTGTCTATCTGACAAGACTCTTGTACTCCTACTCGACGAGATTGAGATCAACAAGAGCTTGAATTTCTTGGAAGAACTGGTGGAGATTATGGATCGAGAGGTCAAACGAACGAAACAAAGCCACATCCCTCTAGTGAAGGTTTGTTGGAATGCCAAACGAGGACCGGAGTTTAGTTGGGAGCGCGAAGATCGAATGAAACGTAAATACCCCCATCTTTTTACTTAGTTATTTGTAATAACTTAACTGCTTAAACTCTAAATTTCAGGACGAAATTTCCCTAACGGGAGGAGAATGTGACAACCCGACACTTTTACATTGTGAAATCGATCCATGTATCTATAATTTATGTGAATTTAGCATCTTTTAGCAAAATGTTGGGTCTGCACGAGTGTTTTAGGCTTACTATATCATAGATGTGGGCTATAGGCAGGGTTAGGAAGGGTGTTGCATCGAAAAATCGAGCCAACCACACCAAGAGACGTATGTGCGGCCGCATACTAGTGTGTGCGGCCAGCCAGCCGCAAACCCCCTCCATCCTTACACCCGACCCTATATATATAGTAGAGGACCCTTTCCATTCACTTTTGCCTGCACTCTCTTCCTCTCTCTACTTCCTCTCTCTAAAAACATCACCAAAGAACATTTAGAAGGCCTCCAAAACGTGAAGAACATCATCTTTCAGCTTGCTATAGAGGTAAAACACTTGAATCCAAGCCCAAAACTCATAGTGTTCTTCGTGTTCTTCACTCCTTGAAGGAGTGCGGCCATACACCTTCATCTGGTGGTCTCACACATTCAAAACACCCTCCAAATTGAGAGTATGGCCACACAATCGACAAATAGGACTCAAACAAGGAGTGTATGGCTGCACACTCCTGTGTACGGCCGCACACACACCCTGTACAGCCGCACACTCTAGTGTGCAGCCTCACACACAAGTCTAGCCGCATTCCCCAGCCGCACACTCACTCTTATGGTTATACACCCACCCTAATACTCATATTTGGTCTTAAACTTGAATAGATCATTGATTATAGAACACGGGACACTTAGTCCTAGTGATTCCAAGCCCATAGGGTGATTTCCTATCATCTTTAGTCAGGAAACACCCTAACTCTAACATATATATATATATATATATATATATATATATATATATATATATATATGTGTGTGTGTGTGTGTGTGTGTGTGTCACCATATGATTAATAGGGGCTACTTGCGTTCAGAGCATCTGTTGACACTCGACACTCATATCGATAGCACACTTGAACCCTACGTCAAACAGTGAGTTCATACCCCTTTAATTAACCTTTCAAATGTTTTTAATTGTTTTTAGGGGGGGGGGGGGGAATACAAGTTCAATTCAATACATGGTAGAATCAATCGCATGTGATTTAAGACTTACTATTACATGGATTTTTACATTTTCAAAGTATTTTGTCAAAGTTATTGTAAATGTTTATCAACCACATTTTCACAAATCAATTGTCTTAAAACCATTTTTCAATATTTTCAAAACCTTAAATTATTTCCAAATCATATCTACACTAATATATTTATATAAATAAGTATTGAAGGACTTAGAACTGATAACTGACCTTATTTCCTGTTCTTGTTTGATTGTGGGCTTAGCGTATTAGGTTATCTGTCCAACTGCCGTTTAATATTTAGTTATATATCTTGTATATTTGTGTTAGATATAAAAGTTTTCATTCTAATTCGATACTTCTACATATCGAAGACACTAAATCAAGTACTCAATTTAACTATAATAGGTATAGTTAAGGATTACCACTCATTTTTTATATTATTATGATACACACTATTGTCAGTACAATTACAAGACTATATGTACAATACAGGAAGTGAAGAGAACACTATACACTATACACTATACTAAGGGAACACTACCCGCTATAAGAAGAAATACTATAAACTACATCAAGAGAATTGTACATAGTATACTAAGAGAACATTATATACCATACGAAAGAAAATACTATAACAGAATGTGATGCACCATCTCTCTATACAACCTATCGCTATGCGATCGTCGGATAACCATCGTCTCCTGGAGGGATAGCGACCAATACGTGTATCAATCTATACGGGATGGATTTTCCCCCATCTCGACTGATAGCTACAGTCCGAGCCTTTTGACCCAGGGATGACAAATACTACTACACTATTGGAGACCTGGAGGGTCGGCCACTGTACTACTATCACTCAGTATGATTTCATACGAGCTCACATTCAAACTTTAATTAAAAACACATCCCGAGGTGCATACAAAATTAATACTATCCAGAGTTTACATTCACTATTACATTTAACCAGTAGGCATACTACCGGGGTGAAACACCATTACTTCTCTAAAATGAACGAGCTAAAACTGTATTTTGATAACAGTCATTTCACTACAAGATTGTAAACACTTTTATACAAGCAACATCACTAAATACTTATGAACTCACCAGCTTTATGCTGATACTCGTTTTTCAAAATAACTTGTATTCTCTGGTCAACAATAAATAGGTACTGGTGCAGTTTTTGGAAGATGGAGCACATATAAGACTCATCTTTTATTTTGTTTATACTTTTTGTGTCTACATAAATGTACAGAACACGCTTGTATTACAATTATTATATTAATGCAATGGATGTGGTTGCTTGTGTTTACTATTATGCATTGTTATGATACTGAACATGACATCCCCACCCCAGAACGTATTCCACCGTTCTCGGTTTTGGGGTGTGACATTATTGGCAAGGTTTAGGTAAAGATTATGACTCTTTGAGACCTATGGATGCTTCCTTCTAATGATTTTTCTCAATTAGTGTAGATGATCAGCCACTGTTGCTACTTGCAAAATATACACAACCTATTTACTTTGTGATTTTGCAATTGATTAAAAAGAATTCTGGAAAGCTCTTTCAAAGAAAAAATTATATTAACTCTTAAAAAGGAAAAACACAAGACATTAGACTCTAAATGTTTAAGTGCCAAGGCGCGGGGCCAGTCTTCACTTTGGCACTTGGAGTATGGTCATCCTGTTCGGAGTTTGACCATGTTCCTTTTTCTCATCCTTCTCTTTATTTTCGGTCGAGTACTTTGATGTAACTGGCTCGTCATACTTGTGTATCATTTTCTTATTTCGTCCAAGTTTTTCTTGATAGCTTCGGGTTCTTCCTATTTCCACCATCGGGGCTTGGTGTGGAAGAGCTGAATTTCGTTCTCCATGCTCTGCAGGCTCTTGCACTTCCCCTTCTTCTTGGCCCAACATGATCTGCAACCGTGCGAAGCGTCTCCCCTCGACTGGGTGAGAATTCCACTCGCACTTTTTTGTGTGCCTATCAATATTGCATTTCGCACGGTAATTCAGGGTTGTGTTTTGTTCATCAGAGACCCTACTTGGTTCTCTTCTACAGTAAAGTTTTCGTGTTAGAGTGATTGACACTCTGTCACTATCTGTGTTGTTACTAACGCTTAGCTTCTTCATCCCAAAGGGGGTTGGTTCATCTTTAACACTGACGAAGATTCGATTCGAGTCTCGAATCAGTCTTTGTCTAGGCATGGCTTGGCCGTCGATTGCGGGCCATACTAATGCCCTTGCATGTGGGTAGGCATTCCTCGCTTTGTGATTTTTGCTCCATGTTCTGGCTGGACCATCTTTGGATCAGCATTTGCCTCTTTCCATGAAAGAGATTTTATGAATCGTCTGAATGCATCTTTGTGCTTTTTCTTTGACTTGTTGACCAGCATTTGTGTCGTTGCTAATCTCCCCTGTCGATTCTCCACTTTCTGGAAACTTTCACTTTGACACAATATGGTTTCTTGCTTTTTTTCTTGTTGGGCACTACATTCATTAGCTGGCCTGGTTGCTACGACCGTTGCCGACGGGTCGCTTGTGCTGAATTTGATAATGTCATGGAGAGTGGATGGAATCGCTTGTAGCTGAAAAAGTGTAGGTCGGCCTAGTAGGATATTGTGTTCTGATGGACAGTCAACAACCCAGAATTTGAGTACCTTCGTTACCTATTTTTTCCTATCATGACAGACTAGTGTAAATGGGAGCATGATTGTACCTGCTGGCCAAATGCCATGACCAGTGAACCCGACTAGTGGGCCCTGCTCTGGTGGCTGGATGTACTTTTTCCACTCGATTGGCAACCGCTTAAGGTAGTGCTCAAAGATTACACTGAATCTGTTGGATTAGTGTCTAAGTCCATAACTATTTTGGTATGTACTTGACCCGATGGTGCATGGTCCTTTTGGGTTGCCTTCACCAAAGCAACTTGATAGGATGAATTATGGAGAGTAAGGATTAAATATGATTTATTAATATATTATGGGAATAATATATTAAAGGAGAAATCATATTGTTTAATTAATATTAGTCAATAATTAATTGGTAATTAGTTTTGTGACTAAAAGAGATTAATTAAACTTAAGGGACTGGAATTGTAATTATAGGATAATTGCAATTTGGGCCATGGATTGCCTTGTATTAAGGGATGGACGAATTCTAATGGGAAACCCATAAGGAAATCATCCATGGGCTTGATAAAAGGAGTCTATGGGTTGCTTAGGGCTTAAGCATCCAAATTAGGGTTTCCTTGTTAGATAACCCTAATAGCCCAACTATATAAAGACCCCTTAAGGCTCAAAAACGTGGCTAAGCTTCTTGTAAGGGTTTACACACGTTTTTGGCAGCCTCCAACCTCTCTCCTCTTCATCCTCTTGCTTATGGTGTTTGTGAACCATTAGAGGAGTGACACTTGTGACTCTAAGCCTTCCAAAATCAATACAAGGAGGAATTGGGATTGTTATTGCTACATAACAATCAAGCATGTACAATAGAGAAACCTAGATCCAAGCATTAGGGTTTATATGAGCACATAGGATGTCTTATGACAACAAAACCCATCAGTGGTATCAGAGCCTAGCTTGGTTTCAATTGTATTGATGCATTGTATAACTAAAAAATTCAATTTTTTGGATTGTGGAGGCTGGACTCGTCGAGTCCATGGCTGAACTCGCCGAGTCCATGCAGACTCGACGAGTTCATGCCTGACTCGACGAGTCAACTCGTCAGATAATGCTTATCTCGGGATTTCTTGCTGTTTTTGCATATGGATAGTTACCTTATCATGTTAGATCAATATAAATCCGATTTTGTGATATATATATGACTATATTCTTGATCTAATTAAAGATAATTATCAATTAACAAGATAATTGTTTCCTTATAAGATAATTGCTTAATTATTTTGAGTAAATTGATAAATTGTTTTGCAAGAAATCATTAAACAAATCAAATATGGATAATTATGTAACTAAATGTTAGTTTAGATTATTTGTTATTTGATCCTTGTTGTTATGAAAAGTTTCATATTTTCCCCTTTAGGTTTTATAGTTTAAATTTGAACCCAAAAGTTTTGAATTTTTGAAATTTAAATAGTTAAAACCCTAATGTTTTGAAAAAGGTTTCAAAATTTTCCCTCAAGTTTTGGAATTTAAAAGTTGATTAAAAGTTTAATTAGGAATGTTAAATTCTAAAACCCTAGTAATGTTTTGAAAAGTTCAAATCACACCCTTATGGTTTTATTAATTAATTAAGGAGTATAATTAAAAGAGGTTTAATAAATCCATAAAAGTTTAGGTTAACCATTTAATTGAATTAAAAGTGTAATTGTTAAAGTTAACCATATAGTATTTTAAAAGTATAAAATACGCCCTATACTATATATAACATTAAAAGTCTAACATTATATATATGTATGAGTAAAAGCCAGTCTTACCGTTAGTAGGCCTCATTCACGAAGCTGGTCTATAAGGGGTTTTTAAGGAAATTGCCTATAAAATGGCGATTGAATGGGTATCCACTCTTACCCACCGCACTCTTGACTAGTGGAGGATCGTTAGCCGAACGGGTAGGATAGGACGAAACCTTCCATTATAAGTATAATGAAATACAAAGTAACTAAATGTTTTTCAAATTCCCAATCTTAGTTACTTAGGCAAAAGTGAATTGATGCAATTCCATGAAATTACACTTTGTGCCCTTGGGAAGACGTTAGTGGAGTGTGTGTGGTTTACCGGCACACTAAATGGTTCTAAGCAAAGGTAGCAAAGGGTGACTCAATGTTTGTCATACTTCGGTGGAGCGTGTGTGGTTTACCGGCACATCGAATAGGTGATTGTAACATGTGAGGGCACCATGTAGTTTGCATGGTTATTCACACCCGCTTTGTGATCCTCGGCATCCCAGTCACAAACTAGAGGGGCATATCGAGATTTAAACATGCCATTGAAATGTTCAATGAATCTCAAAGGATCTAGGAGTTTTCATAGATTTAAAACTTAAATTTCTTTTTCGTTTTTCATGATGGAAACTAGTGAATCGTCATTCACTTACCTTCAAATGTTCTACAATTTGGGTTACGACATCCCTCTCCCGAGTTGTAGGATATTGTGTTGGGTCCTAGCCTTGGAATTTCATTTGGGTGATTTACCAAGGACTCAATCAATCAACTAACTTGAATTCATTTTCTCCCGATGTCAAAGTTCGACAACTATGGTCTTCTCAAATCCCGTGGAACAAGCATTCCACATGAAGATGATACTTCACGATTCGATCAAGGAACAAGAAATCATGCTTCACTTCCTCCTCCTCCTCCAATTATTCTCCCTAACCCACAAGATTGTAAAATTGAAAGGTTCAATATCACTCAAGCCCTTTTGGCAAGTAAACATAAAGAGGGCAAGTCGGTGTGTGCACACGTCTTAGGGATGAAGTCACACATTGATAGATTAAGAATGATGGGATCCGTTGTCGGTGAAGCGATGGCTGTTGATTGGGTTCTTCAGTCACTTCCTAACTATATGATGAACCACGACGTGACACTTATAGATCTCACCTACATGCTTATTGCTGCTGAATCAACAATGGTTTGGCGCAATAGAAAAGCAAAGTTGATTGGTGAATCTGCCTTCAAGACCTCTATGGATATAGACAATGGCAATGAAAGACATGCAATGATCGAAACGTTTGATCATAAGAAAAAGGCGATGTCTGAAGTAGTTCCATGTGTTGTTCCAAAAAAAAATCAATTTGCTTTTATTGACAAGAGAAGGGGCATTGGAGACGAAGTTGCCCTATTTACCTAAGAGATCTAAGAGATGGGAGAGTCAAAAGTATGACTACGCTTTAGGTAAGAATCCACTATCTAACTCCATTAAGTTCCTATTCATTGATTCTTAATACATGATGTGATAAGATTGCATTTGAATGTTTTGAAGGATCGGTGAAAAGAAAGGAAGCTTGATAAGAGAGCAAGATGAATCTAATCACAAGTGATGGATCTCGATCGCATGGACTTGAAGATTGGATTTTGAGCTTAGATAGTTATGATAGAGTTGTTAGAAATTTTCCTTTTACATAGTTTTCAATAGATTTTGCATTGTAAGGACAAATGTTTTTCCGTTGCTTTTATAAATAAAACAAATTTTGCGTAACTTACTTATTTGTTTACTTCCTTGAAATGAAATCGTTTTGAAAATTGATGTTTGCATATTTCTACAATGAATGGATATGATTCTTAGTTATGTTATTTATGGAAATGTCAAGAATTTACCAAATAGGGAGAGTTTCTCATCGCCCAAGTTTCAATTGGACAGAAACTTGGAATCATGCAACGTGGATGCGTGATGAATGCGAAATTTCATATTTGATAATTAGACAAATTCGTTGACAAAGTGTCAAGTGAAGGACTAGGAGATCGAGTACACAAAGTTGTGTGTTGATCAAGTTCACCATAAGAGTAACAAATATATTCGTCATGATTTACTAAAGGTTTGGTAAATATGATTATACTTATAAGATTAAGTGTAATTCTGAATTGATTAAAGGGTTTAGATCAATAGTAGAACGAATAACAAGAATCTGTGGGCAGAGAGATAAAAGTTTCTCCATTCTAAGAAGAAGGGAGAGTACCTTTTATGCTTTATGATATGTCTTAATGATTGAGAACCATATCTCAATTGATCCTCTAAGTGAGTCTTGGTTCAATTGTATGTCCAAGAAGAGGATTCAAAGATTGAAGAAATGGTCAAATCAAGAAGTCAATCATACTACGTTCCAAAACAAGTCTTGAAGTCAAGATTGTGACATTGAGTGAATAGTATTAAGAAGGTTTATAACATTCATCAATTGTGGAAAGTTGTGATGTCTTGGATAAGACAAAGACCAACTAAGACCAAAATTATGAAGTGTTTTGTTTTGATAAAAGCTACACTAACTCTTGAATATTTGTTTGTCAATAAATGTTTTGATAAGAGAATCGTATATGTCAAGGAGTCAGTGGGAGTCTTAATAGTCTTGAAAAGTTTCAAGAACAAATCAAATAAACCTTATCGATCATCACTAGCACACAAGTTGAGGTTTACAACCTATCATGAAGACATTATTTTGTTTCTGTGCCAATCCAATCGAGTTAATTATGCATGTGAGTCCTATGAGTTCTCATTTGAATGCATAAAAGGCAAGGACCTTGATCAATGGAAAGTACATTGATAGGAAAAGGTGAGCTACTTAACTACTTGGAAAACGTGGTGGGCAGCTGTGCTACCATAAGGCAAGAAATCAAGATTAAGAAAGTTCGATCTATATGAGTTTGAATTTGTCGTAAACTTTGGTTTTAACAAATTCACATGGATAGGAACACATACACCGTTTAAATCTAAGTGTCATAAGATTTCCTCCTTCATGAAAATGATTGTGAGAAAATGCTTTCACTAAGAAAGATTTTAAAAGATAGTGATTGTAAAATTGCATTCTCGAATTCGATCATGGTTACGACATCCCTTTCCATAATTTGAATTGTGAGGTTTGGCAATTAGTCTTAATTGTTAAGACACACATATGAACTATCTAAGGCAAAAGTGTATAAGTTCAAGAAGCCTTGATAAAAGATTATCAAAGCACTAAGTATTAGAAACATGAACTTAAGAAATTCAATAAGTATTGTTTTTTCTGAAAGTTAAGATGTTTATGAATACATGTCGAAGCTAGTGGGAGCATAAGTGTTATGTTTTATAATAATCATCATGATAGTGGGAGCATAAATGTTATGATTGTATGATTATTAAGGCACGTATTGCATAGTTGGCAATATTAATTATAGAAAACAAGAGTCATACTTTGCAAAGTTGTAAGAGTTGAAAGGTTGTTTTGCTATAATTAAGGGAGAGAATATTATGCTTCATTTCAAATCTAAAGGATTAGGTTGAGAAATGTTAATAAACTTAGTCAAGGGTACATAGTGTGTTCTTAAAATTTCGATTATGATTACGGCATTCATCTTCACAATTCGAATTTTGAGAACATAGCAAATAAAACATTATGCATCGTGTCCCATACGCTTCGGGTATAGGATCGATTTCAAATTCTTTAATGTTTGACCATTCTAAAATTTTCCAAATGTCTAGCGCATTGAGAGGGAAAAGGGACTAGAATCGGTTTTGACTAAAATAATTAAACAACTATCAAAGGACAATCCAAAGTTCGACGAGGATTGGTCGCTTGTGAGTAGTTGGAAGTATAGTATTGGAAATTATGGAAATGTTTCCGTATTGGATGGACCATATCGACATTATTAGGAATAGATAAGATTCTATTAAAAATAAGTTGTCATATGGAAAATATGGAAATGTATCTATATTGGGAATTGAATATTGAAAATCTATGTCTAGATTAGAAACTTTTATGCAAAAGGATGTTCAAAGGAATGTACTTTGAGTGAGAGACATCATATCTAAGGAATTGTCTTGTAAAAATCTACGTTAGAGGACTTTGTAATATCATTGGCAATAGTCTTTGAGACTTTGGTGCAGTGGCATTACAAAAGGATCGTTGCATAAAGTGTTAGAATCTAGTATATTCTATAAGTAACAAGAATTTGATATTCTTACACTTAAGAAAATGGATTTGGAGTTGTAAAATGAGAATGATTGGAAATGTGTTCAATTTGTCTATTTCACAAAGTAAAAACCATAGGTAAACATTGTGTGCATGCTAGGAGCATGGGACAAGTGTTGGAATTCAAGTAAGAAGTTGATTACCTGAAACGACAAATAATGAGTAATCGGTATGGTGATAAATAAAACGTGTTTTGTTTATACTCAAAGGTTTGAGGCCATATGGGATTAGTATTATTCTTGTGTTTCACCTTGCATGTTTTGACTTCCAGAATAATTGAGTTTATTAAGAATAATCGAATTATTCTAACGGGCCACAGTCGTTCATATGTTGGAAGTAGGTATGAATGAAGATTGTCGTGAATTGGTGTGTGGATTGTCTAAAAGAGTATTAGACATAAGCAAATGTTTGCTACAACGTTCATGAGTGCTTATGAATATGATTTGAGCATTGGATTAAACCCACGCTCACTTGGATCACTATCTCGAGTGATTAGTGAGACGATAACATCTTATATTCTTCAAACCGAGATGTGTGAGTTGTATCTTGCTAATCGGTTGCACATTGATAATATGTAAACGCACTAGTAAATTGGTGTTATAAAACATATTGTTGTGTGTGACTTGGTTAGTGAGTGCAAGCAAGCATTGTATCAAAGTTTATCCGTTCCTTTTATTCAAAGAAGGATAACAGCGATATCTTTGGGCCCCTCGATGGTTTAGTGATGACATACGTAAATGCTCGGCCGGGCTAGGGCTAATTTGATTTGTTCAATTAGTCTGTCGTCATAAATCAGAAATCGAGAAGTAGTACAAAGAGAATGATTTGAAATCATATCTCATAAGATATCTAGAATGGAGGAATATATGATCCCTTATCTAAGGACACGCGAATCTGATATGATCAGAGTTGACAGCGGCTTTGGAAAGCTACGATTGCAGATCATGATCTGAAGTCATACGCAGAATAGTTGTTAGACTTATCCAAGTGGGAGACTGTTGGATTAGTGTCTAAGTCCATAACTATTTTGGTATGTACTTGACCCGATGGTGCATGGTCCTTTTGGGTTGCCTTCACCAAAGAAACTTGATAGGATGAATTATGGAGAGTAAGGATTAAATATGATTTATTAATATATTATGGGAATAATATATTAAAGGAGAAATCATATTGTTTAATTAATATTAGTCAATAATTAATTGGTAATTAGTTTTGTGACTAAAAGAGATTAATTAAACTTAAGGGACTGGAATTGTAATTATAGGATAATTGCAATTTGGGCCATGGATTGCCTTGTATTAAGGGATGGACGAATTCTAATGGGAAACCCATAAGGAAATCGTCCATGGGCTTGGTAAAAGGAGTCTATGGGTTGCTTAGGGCTTAAGCATCCAAATTAGGGTTTCCTTGTTAGATAACCCTAATAGCCCAACTATATAAAGACCCCTTAAGGCTCAAAAACGTGGCTAAGCTTCTTGTAAGGGTTTACACATGTTTTTGGCAGCCTCCAACCTCTCTCCTCTTCATCCTCTTGCTTATGGTGTTTGTGAACCATTAGAGGAGTGACACTTGTGACTCTAAGCCTTCCAAAGTCAATACAAAGAGGAATTGGGATTGTTATTCCTACATAACAATCAAGCATGTACAATAGAGAAACCTAGATCCAAGCATTAGGGTTTATATGAGCACATAGGATGTCTTATGACAAAAAACCCATCAGAATCTTCTTCCGTTATCAATGTATACATGCTTAACATGGTTTTGGCAAATAAACCCAATAATGTTTAATGGTTTGTTTGGATGCCAATGTTCTGGTCTAGGATCAATCATTGAAAATGCTATGTTAAGTATATTTTGATTGTATACTGTCGCACTGGCTTATGGCTTTAGCGATTGTTGCATGGGCGAGGCCCTATGATGGTTAGTATCTTTGGCCTCTTATCATGGTCTTTTCTCCATCCTTTTTATTTCTAAGCTGGTGTTTGTCCTCATCAAATTTTGCTCTGAGCTTTTTTGTGATGTCAACTATGTTTCCATCTAGCTGCTTCTCGTCTATCTCCCTTTTCAACACCATGCAGTCGGTGGTATCATGAGTTTTGCTATTGTGATATTCGCAGAACTTATCCTTGTTCTTGATCTCTTTTGATGGAGTTTTGTTGATTTCATGGACATCTGCATGACCATTCCTGTTTTCATCTTTATTGAATGGATTGTACCTCCTCGACATGTGTCTAGAGTGTCGATTGTGTTTCTGCTGGTCACCTTCTTGCCTTTCCTACTGAGTTGAACTTGGTCGGGACGCTATCTCCTCTGTTTGATGTATACTTTGGCTACAGCTTTGAGATTGGCCTCCTTTCGCTCTTCCCCTTTGATTTGTATCAAGTATTTTTCCACTCGGAACTTGAGCTCGTCCCTGGATCTGGGGACTGTCCCTTGCATCTTCTTAGATAGGCGCCCTGGAAGCAGACCTTGGGCAAAGGTGCTCGTCACCGAGAACACTTTATGTCCTAGGACGTTCAAGGTAGCTAACATGAATGGATCGTAATAGTCACGAATCGATTCTCCTTCTCTTTTCATACACGCCTCACAGAATTGGCATCCCCTTTTCCTTTCCGGAACTACATGAAATTGTTGAGGAAAAGGTACTTCAGCCGCTAAAAATTCGAAATACTACATGGCCTCAAAGGTGTGAATCACTTGCCTGTATTTCCTGTTAAGGTGCATAGGAAATAGGTGTAGGTGAAGCGACGATCCATCTTGAGAGATGTCATCGTCCACTCGTAGTTGTCGATGTGTTCATTTGGGTCAGTAGTGTTGTCATATTTTGGCATGTTCTGTATCATCACAGTGTGTGGAATCTTGTATTGTAGCAGTTCATGGTTGAACTTAGAGCTTGCACTTCGCATGGGCTTTTCCATGTACGAGTACGACATACCACCATAGGCTATATGTTGATGTGCCTGGTAGGGTTCGCGTACATCTGGTTGTACATGGCCGCCGATGAGATGTACGGTTGATACTTCTGCAAGTTTGGTTGTGACCCAAATTGCTGAAATACGTGTTGCCCTGCTGGGTGAACTAGGTATGCTTTTGCTCCTGTGCATTGTTGTGCAGACGGGTTGAATGGTTGAGCAGTCGCCATGAAGGGGGTGAATTCTGGTGCTGCTGAGAAATAGATGTCAGCTCTGTAAGAGTTGGATCCCTAGTTGATGGAGGTCTATACGCCCATGACTTGCGGCTGAGACGCTTCTGGGATCGTAACTTGAGCCATTTGTACGAACGGGTTGAACACCGGTGGCTGCTGTATGAACAGCAGCACGTGGGGTACACTTGTCATAGCGGCGTGTGGGTAGATCATCGATGAATATTTCGGTTGCGGTTGAATATTGTGAGGAATCTAGGTTTCGGTGTCCAACTGTGTGGAAACAATTGTTGCTGAGAAACAGGTATTTATGTTTGTTGTGTTGCGACGATCTGTGGAGTTGTGGTTACGATCACTGCTTGTTGAGGTAGGTTAACTATTGGACGCTATAGACTGCCTATGTAGGTTGCCGCCGTTTCAGCTACGGAGCAGGATGGTGTCTATGAGACTGGCGTGCGATTTGAAGCGTGTTCTTCCTGGATGGGAACTTGCCCTCCATTGAACGGCTGCATTGGATTCACCGGGCTTGCCTCTACTACCCTTAATGTCGCTGGAATTTCACCTTCCATCTTTGCTCTTTGGTTTTACTTCTTGGATGTATTGTTTTGGAGATACGTCTGGATGGCGCCAAATGTTGTGATATGTCGGAGATGGCTGGATTCAGATCAAGGGTGAGTGTTGACCAGGTTCCTTCTCCTGATATCATAGTACACAGAAAAGAGATTATCATTAGACAACATACGGGAGTAGCTCCCAAGACGAAGCAACGACGATCAAGTTAGAATTGATTCTTAGAGGAGGAAAGGAATGTATGAGAGGAAAATAGTCTCGTCCCCTTCTTCGTGAGGAAAAAGGGTTCTTTTATACCTGATCGAGAGGCACATGCCTCCTAACTGATTCTGTAAAGCCTTCCCTCGTGAGACGTGACATGGCGGATCTGTATTGAAGGATCCTCCATCACGTCTTTTTGTCTCGTCACCCCATTGGCTAGAGGAGAATCTTCAATATAATGATGATCGCGGTTGTCGTCAGATGGGAAAGCGAAGCTCTCTGATTGGCTCCACGTTTTTCGAGGTATTTCTTATGGGGAGAAGAGGGAAAGGCACAGTTCTCCCCATTAACCGCCATACCAGTGAATCCACATTGGCGGAGGCCCGAACTTGGCCTCAGACTGGATATGACGAAACTCTAACCAGGACAAGCTTGGCGCTAGTTTGACTTCTCCTTTTTTTAACATTTTTCCTGAGGGATACGTTAACAATACCTATACTGAAATTCCTTGAATTTATCAATATTTTAATTGGAATTGATGATATTTCATTTGATATACATTTGTTTATATCTTGTTGGCTAGCATTAGATATATAGAACAGAGCTGAAGATGACTAAATTATACAGGACATAACTACACAGTAAAAAATATACATAACATAACTACACAATAAGTTGTCTATATAGTGTTGGTATGACTTGGACATAACAAATTGCTAAAATTATCACATTATATATATATATATATATATATATATATATATATATATATATATATATATATATATATATATATATATATATATATATATATATATATATATATATATATATATATATATATATATATATATATATATATATATATATATATATGGAAATGATCAAATGAGAACCCCTAAAGGTTAAGAATCATTTAGGAATCCTTTTCATTAAGGGTATTTTTGCGATAATGTGTATAACCAAATTACAAATAAGAACCATTAAGATCTGAGATCAAATAATCAATTATTTCACCATTCTACAAAAACAAACATCTCCTTCTCTCTTTCTCCCACCGGTTCACACCATCACCACGACCTACCTTTGGCACCACCACCAACCACCACAACCACCGACCACCGTTGTCTCCTTCCACCATTGCAACTCTTTACCACGTTTAGATCTATGTAGATTCATCATGTGTGGCGGTTCTCCGATGGCTTCATGATTCAGACGACTTTTTTTATGCTTTTTACTCAGATGTGGATAGATCTAAGTGATTCCGCCGGTCCAAACTCACCACCATCGACTCTAGTCTCTCAGATTTGAATTTGGATGTTACATTTGCTACCTTCCACCACCATCATCCCCTTCTGATAAGTTTATACTAGTTGTTGATTAATTTTTTTTTGTATTTCTTACTCAGATTTGGTTAGATCTGAGTGATTTAGATGGATTTTTATTTTCTATGGTGGCATTTCTAGTCCACATTTGAGTGAATATGATTTTGTCAACACCTTCATCAAACACGAAAGCCATCATCACCCTATCACCTTCAAATCCAAATCCGGTGATGCTACCATCGCCTCAAACAATCGAGCAAAATCACCACGATCAAATTCAGTCTCACATGTCTAAATTCGAACGTTACATCTACTACCTACCACCTCCATCATCTCCTTATGATGAGTTTTGATTAGTCGTTGATGACTTCTCGGACTGAAACCACTGGACACAACGAGCTCTTTGTCCGATAGTATCCTACCGCGAAGACAACTCACATACTTCTGAGCACATACCCTGATGACAACTTGCCTTACACCCCCTATTTTTACCAAATTTTGAACCTAAATTTTTCATACCCGAACCGCAGATCCCTATGACCCATCCTTCTGAGACCATAAAAGCGAACAGATCGACAATCCTCCAAGTACAATACCCAATTCTCCCCCACTTAGGGTTCGAACTACCTCCAGCTAGCATTGCAAATAAACCATAACTCAAATCGGCTCACCCGGATGTATAGAATCCCTAACCTTTGGGACATACAACAAAACACAAGATGATCTTCCAGATCATGACCAAGCAGGCCCAAGAGATTCTGAATCTTAGATGGAGACCTCAGGAACTTCCAATTATAACCACCTCTAACATCAAGAACTTCAAGCAAATGCTCAAGCAAAACACCTACTTCCTATCTGGAAACATATAATCCTCGCCTGCAAATCGCAACCATTAATTCATCACAAGAGTGACTCATAAATACAAAAGGCATCATTCTCAAAATCAGAACGCATCAGAGACAACAAGGTGGTGGCACCCGATTCACTTCCCCACTTACCTGCAACCATCAGTTAGCACCTGCCCTGCCTAAACCCCAAGAAATAGACCATTGATTTCATATCAAGGCAACCATACTACACAATCCTCATGTGCATTCCCATATTTTCGTTTTCCATCAGAGACCGCAACCATCCATCACAACGTTGAGTCTACATCACAACTCCAAAAATCACATGCCTTCTCACTCCTTCTCTGAACTCTGAAAACTAAAAGGACATAGTCCTCAAGATAGATAGTGACATTACAATCCATTAGTCAACCACTCAGCTTCCTCTCGTAATCCTCAAGTCGAACATAATAATCGTTTCCTTCTTGAGCCCCACGACTCAAAGGCACAACCTCGAGCAAGGCCCTCATGAATCCCTAAAATCCAACAAACTACCATTCATTCAGATCACGACTTTTCCTTAATTCAAGTATGGATCATGAGCTTCCACTAGTACAGACCCAATACTACCTTCCACACCTATCCATACCTTCCTCAAGAATCATCCTAAGTCTTCTAAGTCATCTACTCATAATAATACTCCTAATACCTGCTCAACAGCGTAACAAGCACACTAAAGCACTCCCTAGGCCCTCCTAGGATTCCCTGCCTCCCATGCTATCAGCTGCTAAAGAACCCCAATTAATTTCAGTTAACCACCTCATGAATACAATTACATACAAAAAAAACTCAAATAATATTTTGACTAAAAGACCCAACCCTACTACGATTAGACTCAAACGAGAGCTTCACAATATGACCAAATCCTTCATTCTAAGATTATTTAACCTTCATAGCATGTAATTTAACATATTCATTTGATAGTTAAATCACATCAATATATGAGTCCCACAAAGCACAAAGTAAGCAACATTTCGAGCGGTGGAGTTGACTGGCAGTAAGACAGACTAAATTTAGGTAGATCATCATATGAAGTTCATGACCTTTAGGCCCAAGCAACTAGGATACACATTCCTCCTATCCTTACTCTCTCAAGAGTGGCTAATCATTCCTCACTTTATCCTGCTATGAACTGCACCCACTTATGAAAATTCTACCGACCCTGCAGTCACTCGTTCATGCTAATCATACATAGTGTTGGATCCCATAGACAGTCGAATACTTGAATCTACCCTAAGCCATTAATTAGACCAAAACAAGAAATAAAGCTAAATCAAATTTTCTCATGATATAGAATCTTTGTTATGTACAACTATGATGCACACACTAAGTGACCACAGTAATGATGTCAATTTCATCTAGCATATAAGAAGTCTTCCTAGGCTATCAGACATCGCACGTAAGGAAATTATATCATGCAATTCCTAAAGATCGCTAGCCTATCACTAGCATGCCGTTCTATCATATCATAACAAATAACAGTGTGGTAACTTGGGGTAAACTTTCTTACTCCGACTGATCGTACACATCTCATCCATCATTGGTTGCTTTTGAAAATAATTTGAAAACTTTCACATATCCTTAGTTTGAGTCTGGATTCACACAAATGTTTATCCAATTCAATCAAACCAGGGCTCTGACACCAACTTGTAACATCCAAAAATCATAATAAATTTTAGCATTTCAAAAACAACCCATTTCTTCCATAAAGCATTTACAAACCAATGTCTCAAAAGTATTATTCAAAACTAGAGTATTCCAAGATCCAATGACATAAAAATAGGAAGATGTGCATGATCATGCCTTTGCTTTCCCACGATTCTCTGAAGTAACTGAAACAATAAACTTAAACCGTAAGCACGAAGCATAGTGAATTTACCCCAAAGTACCACCACGCGACATAACAAGAATAGCATGCATACATAAGCCTTCATCATGACTGGACCGCCTTGCAGGCTTACATAATATTTGGACCGCTCTCGGATCGTTCAACATGAATGGACCGCCGCGCGGGCCTACAACCTATCCAGACCGTTCTCCGGGCCTTCGGCCTGACTGGTCCGCCTTGCAGGCCTTCAATCTATCGGGACCGCCTTGGCCGTATTGGCCTTCAACACAAAGCAGGACCGCCTCGACCCGACACATCATCACATATCAACATATACTATAAAATGAATAACTAGCGCATACATGAGGTCATACAGATCTAACGAATCACTACATCATAACAACATCCTATATACAAGGATACATATCTAACAGATCACTACAACTTAACAACATCATATATACCAGCATATTGATCTAACACATCACTACATCATAACAACATAAGCTCAAACCAAGATATCAATCCAAGGGTCATCCTTGGTGCCTTCGACCCGTAAGTATAGTGAGGAAAACTCACATCGAAGTTCGACAAATAGCTGAACATTACACCATTCCAAATATTGGCTCTACAAGTCACTTATTCAACAGATAGAGACCCAGGCTTAACTATAGCTCAAAATACCAAAATACCCTTAAGTCAAACTTGGTCAAAAAGTCAACAAAAGTCAATAGTTAGTAGACCCTCACGACGTGACCATCTATGGCTCACGTTGTGAGCCACTACATGACAAAATAGTCGGGTCTTACACTCTTCACGATGTGATGCATCTCCTCACGATGTGAGATACGTCTAAATGCCATATTTATCCAAAAACTTCTTAATCCATTAAGCCATTAATCTATCTGTTCCAGGAGGCTTCCTAACACTCCAAGGATCATAAAAATTGATACTTTAAGGTCTTGTATGTCCAATACAAGATTTGATCTCAAGCTATGTCATTTATTAAGAAAAGGAAGTAATTTATATTTCATGGACTCAAACATCTTCCAAACTTCAGATCCATTACATATAAGCATCAAGGGACCCTAAGGACCTATAAAGTTGCCAACTTTATTGAGTCCCAACACTCACACTCTTAAGATCTTGGATAAATATGCATAAAACCTTAGATCTAGAAAAGAGGAAATATAAGGCTTGGATCTTGATTACTCACATTAGTCTAGAAGTGTAGCTAAGGATTGCAAATGAAACTTCCAGGCTGAAACTATGATTCCATGGTGATCTCTTCCTCTTCAAGCCACCTAAAACTCCACCAAAAGGTCATGAAACATGAAGAGAGGCTAGGGTTAGGGTTTTACTGAGTTTAGGTATGAAAGAGGCTGGTTTGGAACCCTAAAATGAAGTTTATGAGGTTTAAATATGAAGGAAACCCTAAAAGATCATGGGCTTGGGCTGCATCGTATCTCACATCGTGAGATCTAATTGCTTACGCCGTGAGCACAATTTAAATCCAGACTTTTATTGATAACTACTCATGTCTTTAGCCATGGTTTTACCCAAAACTCCTTGCTGCTAGGGCTTCTACCCTGCCCTCATGATCGTTAGTGATCTTCAAAGTAACTAGAGCAGGGGCACACGCTGCTCCACCGCTTAACATCGGATAGTCAACCTTCTTGTGACCCACCTGGTTGCAGTAAAAGCACATTGGGACCGATCTACGAGGCAATCCCTGTTGAAATGACCCATCTGACCACAACTAAAAAATACTCTTCCTGTCTCCCGATAGACACCCTCATGGGTCCTCCCAAAGCTGGCACAACGGCCCCGACCCTGATGCCATCCTAAACACGAATACTGAGTCTTAGGCATCTACGCCTAGCCCACTGCGACCTAAATCTGCTCTGACATTCTCTTCCCGAGTTGCTCCAAATCAATCTCACGCTCTCGAGCTCTAGCTATCATGTCCTCCAAAGTCTAACAAGATGAAAAGCTAACAAACTCCCAGATATCATTTCATAGCATATCATACTACCTTATCTTCTTCATCTCCTCATCTACGACATATTGCGGAAACAAAAGAGCTCTCTCCCTAAACATGGAAGTGATCTTTGCCACAATCTCAGTCGTCCGGCGAAGGTGCTAAAACTCCCTCGCCAACTGTTGTACCTTAATGGCTGGGGAAAATCCGCCCTAAACCGAGTAACACATTCATCCCAAGTCATCGTCTTAATGACTTTGCTTCCCAAATCGAAATCTACCTCCTCCCACCAATCTCGAGCTTTGCTTTTCATAAGGAAGGAAGAAAATCTGACCTTCGACCCCTCGGGGTAGACACTTGTCCGGAAAGCATTCACCATATCCGCTAACCACCTCTTACTAGTAATGGGGTTCTTTTCCCTACGGAACTCGGGAGCTCCACAAGCATGGAACATGCGGAAGGAAAAAGTGCAAGCTCCCACAATAACCATAGTCTCACTATGGAACGCGCCCATTCGCTCATCCAAAATCTCCAGGATCCCCTCGTTGACCGAACTGAAGATCACAAAATTCTGATCCAAAATATCACGGATGATCTACGACGAGATGAACTCCTGGATCCGCTCATCAATCGGATTAGTGCTAACACCTGATCTTGAACTAGATCCTCCGCCATGAGTGATCATCACCATACTAAAAAGCAACCATACAATCATTAGAACATACACAAGAATCCTCATCCACACACTTCCTAGATTTTTTGGGACTCCCCTCGATTCGAGTATGGATCCTATGTTTTCAGTAGTACGGACCCAATACTACCTTCCACACCTATCCATACTTTCCTTAAGAGTTTTCCTGAATCCTCTAAGTCACCTTATCAAATCGATACTCCAAGTACTTGCTAAACAACACAATCAAACCCACTAAAGCACTTCCTAGGCTCTCCTAGGTTCCCGATCTCACTCCGCGTTCAGCTATTGAAAAACTCCCAATAATATCAGTTAGCAAATTCTTGGATACAATCACATGAGACAAAGCTTAGATAATCCTTCAAGTAAAAGAATCAACTTTACAACGGTCAGAATTAGACAAGAGTTGCGTAATAGAGTCAAATCCATCACTATGAGATTATATAACCTTTGCAACATGTGGCTTAACATATTCACTTAATATTTAATTCACGCCACTAAGATTTCCACAAAGCACAAAGCAAGCAACATTCATGCAGTAACACCCCAAGCCATAAAAGAAACAAAGGGTGTCCCATACTAACTTGCTACTATCATGCTAGGAACTTCTACCGTCACTTACGGTTCCTTTATGCATGCAAATTATACATAATACAAGGTCAAATAGACTGTCGAATAAAAGATTCTACCTTAGGACCACAATTAGACAAGGAACAGGAAATAAGGCCAAATTAGTCATTCTAGGGCTATATGATCTTAATTTTATACATTTTTTAAAGTATACACTTAGTAATTATTATTACCAATACATATTCCCAATCATAGCATGCAATGCTTCCTAGGCTATAAGGCATGATATATATCTATGCCAAACTATAATGCAATTCCTGAAAGTATCCCTAGCCCTATTCTAGCATGCAAACATTCATATCATATAACATATCAACATGTATGGGTATTCTGGGAGTCACTTACTTGAGCTCGGCCGATTGCATGCTGTAACATCCGTGATTCCAAGGTATTGCTAATTTATTTAACATTTCATTTATTTGTTTTTCGCCATGAAGTTGTTTGGGGATTAGAGGTTGAGCCTTTTCGTGTTTGGGCTAGCTGAAGTCGTACGCTGGGCATAAGTCTGACGTACGCGGGGTGTAGTAAGATTAAGGAAAATGTGGAGCCATGCATGTACGCACAACGTACTTGTGCTGACTCAAAACCCTATTTTTTAGGGTTCAAGCCATATAAATATGTCATTATGTCCCATGCCCCAGCCTCCTTATTAGTCGCCTTAGCTCAGAAACCCTAAAATCTAACCCTTATCACCCTTGTGTTGTAACACCCTGACTCTCAGGTATTAATTTTACTGTTTTATTTTCATATTGAAAGGTCTACTCGACGAGTTAGATGCCCTGACTCGTCAAGTAGGAATGTTTTGGCCACGTGTTTAAGTGACCAACTCACCGAGTCGGAGCCATGACTTGGCGAGTTAGAGATGGAAGATGAAACCCTAATTTTCGGTGTTTTTCACCCTATTTAAAGCATCATTAGCCCCCCCCCCCTAGCCTCCTTTGAGTCCAGAAACCCTAAAATGCGTTTTCTCTCCATATTTGTGTGTTTTAAGCTTGGAAGGTTGATATTGGTGAAAGAAGCTTGAAGAATAAGAAGCTTGAGGCAAGGAAAGGTTGTGGACTTGAGCTCTACTCCATTTTAGCATCTCTTGAAGGTAACAATTTGTTACCTTGACTTTCCTCCTTCTAGATCTCTTCATGGTTAAGATTAGGGCTTTTCTAGCATGTATGATAGCCATTTTTGGGTATAGGCTAGGGTTTGAAGTTGCAAATTCAAATATGAACTTATATTGGCCTCTTTAACTATAAAGTTTCCAACTTTATCAAGTATGAGCTTTTCCCTATGAGTTAAACCCCATTTTAAGCTTGGATTTGGTATTCTAAGCATATAAAGCCTTGCATGCATATAAAGTTTGCAACTTTATGTGATAAGCATGCCTTAGGAAGCTAGATCTGCCATTTGGAGCCTTGGAATGCCTCAAAATCATCTGGAGAATAAATAGACAGTATGAACTTGACGAGTTGGGAAGGGTTTTCCCGTTGTTTGGTTTCAGCATGGACTCGACGAGTCAACAGAGGTCTTGACGAGTCAGTTAGGGGTTCCCCGACTTCTAGACATACATAGACTTGACGAGTTGGTCGGAAACTTGACGAGCTGGTGAGGGTTTTATGACCTTCTGAATTCTTAAGGAACTCGACGAGTTGCTAGCTACACTTGACGAGTTGAGTCAACATGGACTGTTGACTTTGACTTGGACCAAGGGTTGACCAGTTAACTTTTGGGGGTATTTTAGTAAATTGAAAATTTATGGAAATGGTCCTATGGTAAATATAGGCGGTGGAGTCTGTGGCAGTGATTAGAGAGATTGAGCTTACCACTTCAGTTCGATAGTTGTGAGGTGAGTTTTCCTCTTTATACTCAAGGGTCTAAGGCACCAAGGCCGACCCTTTTGGATTGTTATCCTGATATGTTATATGCTCGAGTATTGTATGATCTGTTAGATCAGTATCCTAGTAGATAGGATGTTATATGCTGTTATGATCCGTTAGATCAGTATCCTAGTAGATAGGAAGTTATATGCTGCTATGATCTGTTAGATCAGTATCCTAGTAGATAGGATTTTATATGTTTCTATGATCTGTAGATCGGTTTGTCAATCTATAGACTATTATGTGGTTAGTTGATATATGTGCACATGTTTGATTGGTGGTTAAGGCTTATCTGCTTTGTGCAAAAGCTAATAGACCTGGGTATTCCAACCCGAGGATGAGTGGAATCGTAGTATGTGGTCATTCCAACCTGTTAGTTGTGGGCCTGGGGTATTCCATCCCGAGGATGATTGTGTTGGGTTTTAGCCATAAGAACTTTCCTATGTGCGCATGCAAAACCCTATTGCTTGGATCTAGGCTTTCTATCAAACATGCTTTTGAATCCAAGACTTCTAATGGCTAATTAGGTTAAACAACAACATTAATACAGATCTAGAATCATACCTTTGAGTTCCTTGTTGATCTTCTTGTCTTGGAGCTTCTAGAGTCACAATTGTCACTCCTCTAATGGCTTACAAACACCAATAGCAAGCAAGATGATTTAGGAGAGAGGAGAGGGGATGGAATTCGACCAGAGGTTCCTTGCTTTAGGTTCTGAAAGGTTGTCCACGAATTCCACACCCCAAGGGCCTATTTATACCTTTAGACTCCTTAAGGGTTTCACCCTAAACCCTATTTGGATAATCTTCACTTAAGGCTATCCAAATCCATTCATAGATATCCTTATGGACTATTTTGAGCTATCCTAAAGCTCTTAGAAACCGTCCAAAGTCCATCCTAATGGATTTATAGTCCAAAGTCTAACTATCAAACAATTGACAGTTTATACCCTCTTATTTAATTAATCTCTTTAAGTCACCAAATTAATACCAATTAATTTATGACTTATATTAATCAAATAGCTAAATATTATTCCTTATAACATTTACTCTCTCTTAACAAATCATCCTTCAAGTTGCTATGGTGAAGGCAACCCAAAAGGACCATGCACCACCGAATATAGTTATAGCCTTAGACACTATTCTAACAGTCTCCCACTTGGATAAGTCTAGTAACTATACAAGTATAATACGGTTTGCAATCGTAGCTCTCAAAGACGCTGTCAACTCTGATCTAATCAATCTTGTCCTTTAGATAAGGGATCGTACAGTCCTCTGTTAGATATCATGCTAACAATCCTATGGAATGGTTAGTCTAGCATTTAGATTTCTCGATCTTCGATTTATTTGACATAGAACTTAATCGAACACATCAATTCAGTTCTGACCGGGCCCGGCACATAAGTCAAATCAAATCATCGAGTGGCCAAGATATCTCTTCTACCCTCTTAGGATAAAATTTACAGATAAACTTCGACTTATATGCATTCACTTATTCATTAACCAACTATACACAACAATGTGTTTTATAACATCAAGTTACTGATGCGTTTTCGCATTATCAATGCACAATCAATTAACAAATAATAAACCATATATCTAGGTTTTAAGACCATATGATATTATCGTCTTGCGATCACCTTTTATATCGTATTCCATAAGGTGATTCCAGCAAGCGCGGGTTTATTCCAATGCTCAAAACCAGTTCGTAAGCACTCATGAACGTTGCAACAACTCTTGCTATGTCTAACACCATTTAGACACTCTACACACCAATTCACGACAATCTTCATTCATATCTACTCCCAACATATGAACGATTGTGGACCATTTGAATAATTCGATTATTCCTAATAAACTCAATTATTCTGGAAGTCAAAACATGCAAAGTGAAACAATAGTTAAACAACTAACATGTGATAGTAACTTTACTCATAAATAAAACTTCTTTATTTAATCATCAAATGTTAATTACATTTATCTATTATACGTTTCTAATACAATCTAATCTATGCTAATATCATCCTTCAGCCCAATACTCCTAGCATGCTGTAAGTGCTTAACCCTACTCAGTCCCTTCGTAAGCGGATCTGCTGGGTTATCTTCTGATGATATCCTCTTCACTACGAGTTGTTCTTCTTCTACACGATGTCTAATGAAGTGATATTTTCTGTCGATATGTCGAGATCTACCATGATCCCTTGGTTCCTTGGTCAAGGCAACCGCACCTTCGTTATCACAGAAAATCTCCATAGGCTCCTTTATGGCTGGCAGAACTCCAAGATCACCGATGAAGTTCTTCAGCCATATTGCCTCCTTCGACGCTTCGCTCGCTGCGATATACTCTGATTCGCACGTTGAATCAGCTACGGTTTCCTGCTTGGAACTTTTCCATGTCACTGCTCCTCCATTTAGGGTAAAGACCCAGCCCGACTGCGAACGATAGTTGTCCCTGTCGGTTTGAAAGCTGGCGTCACTATACCCTCGCACCTTCAAGTCATCACTCCCTCCAAGGACTAAGAACCATTCTTTCGTTCTCCGAAGGTACTTAAGGATGTTCTTCACCGCAATCCAATGTGCTTTGCCAGGATTCCCTTGATATCTGCTAACCATGCTCAAAGCGAAGGCTACATCAGGGCGAGTACAAGTCATAGCGTACATGATTGAGCCAACTGCGGAAGCGTATGGTACTCGGCTCATTTCTGCTATCTCGGCTTCGGTACTCGGACTTTGAGTCTTACTCAACTTGGCATTTCCTTGTATCGGTAGTTCTCCCTTCTTTGAGTTTTCCATACTAAAAAGTTTTAGTACCTTCTCCAAGTAAGTATTCTGACTAAGTCCAATTAGTCTCTTACTTCTATCTCTTACTATCCTTATTCCCAAAATGTAAGAAGCCTCTCCGAGGTCCTTCATAGCGAAGCACTTCCCGAGCCAGGACTTAACCTCCTGCAGAGTCGGGATGTCGTTTCCTATGAGTAATATGTCATCGACATATAGAACGAGGAAGCTTACTACACTCCCACTGGCTTTGACATATACACAAGATTCGTCTTCGCTTCGTACAAATCCAAACTCTTTGACTTTCTCATCGAAGCAAAGATTCCATCTGCGAGACGCTTGCTTAAGTCCATAAATGGACTTCTCAAGCTTACACACTCTATTCGGATGCTTCGGATCCACAACCCCTCTGGCTGAGCCATGTAAACATCCTCAGCCAACTTTCCGTTAAGGAAAGCGGTCTTGACATCCATTTGCCAAATCTCATAATCATGAAATGCGGCAATTGCTAGCATCACTCTAATAGATTTAATCTTCGCAACTGGCGAGAAGGTCTCATCATAGTCAACTCCGGGAGTTTGAGTAAAGCCCTTCGCAACCAATCGCGCTTTGTATGTGTGTACGTTCCCATCCATGTCGGTCTTCTTCTTGAAGATCCACTTGCACCCTACGGTCTTACGTTCGGGCACGTAATCAATCAAATTCCAAACTTGGTTATCGTACATGGATTGGATCTCGCTATCCATCGCCTCTTTCCATTTCGCAGACTCCGGGCCTGCCATGGCTTCCTTATAGCTATTAGGTTCATCAAGATCTACTAGTGTACCATCACTAATATACGTGTCCCCTTCGGTAGTAATATGAAAACCATAAAACCGGGGTTGAACTCTAACTCTATCGGAACGTCTAAGAGGTAAGGATTCGTCAATCGGTTCAACCGGAGTTTCCTCCTCGGATTGAATGCCAGCGGTAGAGGTTCCTTCATCTATCGATCCTTGAATCTCTTCAAGTTCGATTTGCCTCCCACTGTCTCCTTGGGTTATGAGTTCTCGCTCTCGGAAAACTCCTCTCCTCGCAACAAAGATAACATTATCTTTCGGTCTATAGAAGAGATATCCAAAGGAAGTTTGCGGGTAGCCGATGAAAATACATCACTCACTTCGAGGTTCAAGCTTGTCGTGAGTATCTCGTCTTACGAAAGCCTCGCAACCCCAAACCTTGATATGTGCCAACGAGGGAGCTTTCCCCATCCACATTTCGTGAGGTGTTTTGGCAACCTTCTTTGTAGGGACTCGGTTAAGGATATGGGCGGCAGTCTCTAAGGCATACCCCCAAAAGAAGATAGGTAGTGAAGCACGACTCATCATAGAGCGAACCATATCCAATAAGGTTCGATTACGCCTTTCTGCCACACCATTCAATTGCGGTGTCCTAGGAGGCGTTAATTGCGAAACTATTCCACACTCCTTGAGATAATCGTGGAATTCAAGACTTAGGTACTCTCCTCCTCGATCGGATCGAAGCATCTTGATTTTCCTGCCCAATTGATTCTCCACTTCATTCTTGAACTCTTTGAACTTTTCAAAGGTTTCTGACTTTTGCTTGATTAAATAGATATACCCATATCTACTATAATCGTCGGTAAAGGTCACATAGAAGCGGTTCCCATCCTTCGTGGTTGATCTAAAAGGTCCACATACATCGGTATGTATTAGGTCTAATAGTCCCTCACCCCTTTCACAAGTACTCGTGAAGGGTGACTTAGTCATCTTTCCAAGTAAACAAGATTCGCATGTGTCATCTTCCCTAAGGTCGAATGACTCCAACACTCCATCCTTTTGGAGTTGGGCTATGCGTTTCTTGTTGACATGTCCAAGACGACAATGCCACAAGGATGCTTTATCCATACTAGTGGAAGAATCAATATTCAAAACATCATTTCCTAAGTTATCAACAATCATAACAGTTTCATATATTCCATTACATGGTATAGCTTCAAAATAAAAGACACCATTTAGATAAGCCAAAATAGAACCATTCTCATTATTAAAAGAAAATCTAAAACCTTGTCTATATAAACCATGAAATGAAATGATGTTTCTAGCCATTTCTGGCGAATAGCAACAATTGTTCAAATCTAAAACTAAACTATTCTTAAGCACCAAAGAATACACTCCAATCTTGGTCATAGGCGACGATCTTCTGTTCCCCATGATTAGATTGATCCTTCCTTGCTCCACATCCCTACTTCCTTTTAGTCCCTGCACATTAGAACAAATGTGATAACCACAACCGGTGACAAGAACCCAAGAAATAGCATGATTAGAATCGTTAGATTTTATTGCATATATACCTGCGAAAGATGGCTTGATCTTTCCTTCCTTGATGGCTTGCAGGTAATCCGGGCAGCTTCTCTTCCAATGTCCTATCTTGTGGCAGTGGTGGCACTCTGCCTCCTTCGGGTTAGAGCAGGGCTTAGAGGGATCAACTTTTGTCCCACTAGAAGAGGAACCATCTCGGGCTTTCACCTTTCGATAGTTATTTGAAGAAGCTTTCCTCTTCTTTCCCTTCCCTTGACCAATTGCCAAGACAGGAGCAGCAAACGGATTGGGAGTTGGTGCAACAGACTTGTCCTTGAAATTGCTCTCAGCAACCCTCAAGAGACCTTGGAGCTTACTTAGAGTGACCTCCTCTTTGTTCATGTGGTAGGTCATCCTAAATTGATTATACATCGGAGGCAAAGAGTGAAGCACCATGTCGATCGCCAAGTCTTCGCCGAAGTCAACGTTTAACTTGCGAAGGCGGTTGACATACCTTTGCATCTTTTGCAAGTGCACGGTAAGAGATTCTCCATGACCCATCTTAGCGGAAATCATGTTGGTGAAGATCTCGTAACGCTCTTGTCTCGCATTTTGGTGGTACCTCTCCAACAAGTCTTGATGCATCTCGTATGGATACATGTCCTCGTAGGACTTTTGGAACTCGGAGTTCATGGTGGCGATCATGATGCAATGTACTTTCGTCGCATCTCGCTCATGGGTTTCAAAGGCGGTGATTTCAGCGGGAGTAGCAATTTCGGGGTTGATTTTCTCGAGCTTCTCGTCGAGGACATACTCTTTATCCTCATAGCGAGCAATGGTGCGAATGTATCTTATCCATTCGCCAAAGTTCGTTCCATCGAAGGTGACCTTTTGGCAAAGGCTCATCAACGTGAAAGAACTAGCAGCAGCGTTGTTTGCGTTTGACATCTATAGAAAGGACAAAGATAGATTAGAACAAGAATCCCTAATTATCACCCAATAAGAAAATTAGGGCTAGGATCCAACAATAACATTTACATACTAGAAAAGGGATGCCTTAATCCAACATGCAAATAAATTGAAGGTAAGTGAATGACGATTCACTAATTCTTCAAAACTTAAACTTTTGGTCCTAAGTGTTTTTGAGAATTCCTAGGTTCGGATGAGATTCATTGAACTATTCAATGGCATGTTTAAATCTCGATATGCCCCTCTTGTTTGTGACTGGGATGCCGAGGATCACAAAGCGGGTGTGAATTACCATGCAAATTTACATGGTGCCTTCATTGTTACGATCACCTATTCGATGTGCCGGTAAACCACACACGCTCCATCGAACTATGATAAACAATGAATCACCCTTCGCCACCTTCGCTTAGAACCAATTAGTGTGCCGGTAAACCACACACGCTCCACTAACATCTTAGCAAGGTGCAAAGTGTAATTTCATGGAATTGCATCAATTCACTTTTCCTAAAGTAACTAAGATTAGGAAATTTGAAAAAGATTTAGTTACTTCGTATTTCTTATTATACTTTTAATGAGAGGATGAGGTTGCCCTATCCTACCCGTTCGGCTAACGACCCTCCACCAATCAAGCAAGCGGTGGGTGTGAGTGTACACCCATTAAGCGCCATTTTATAGGCCGCAACCTTATACCCACCTTATAGATCGGCTTCGTGAATGAGGCCTACTAGCGGTAAGACTAGCATTTAGTTATACATATATATATTATTCTAATAATATCATATAAGTATAGGGTTGTATTTTAAACTTTTCAAAATCTAGGGTTTGAAATTTAGGTTGTCTAAATTAAAGCTTTTAATCACAAATATAAATTTCAAAACTATAGGGTAGGTTTTAAACATTTAAAAACATGGAGGATCAAATAACAAATAATTTCAATTAACAATTAATATCTTAATTATCTTTATTTGATTTATCTTTGATTTCTTTGAGGATAATTACCAAAAAAAATAATCAAAATAATTAAATAATTATCATATAGGAAAACTAAATATTTAATTAGTTGATAATTACCTTTAACTAGATCAAGATAACACTTATATTTATCAAGAAATCGGATTCATATTGATCTAATTAGTTTATGGAAAGTTTGGATAAGATAAACACAAAGAAATCCCGAATCTGGCCCTTCCTGACGCTTGGACTCGCCGAGTGCACAAGGGGACTCGACGAGTCAGGCCTACTCGACGAGTCCACCATGGAACTCGACGAGTCAGTGACTCATAACCAAAAAATCGAATTTTGCAGGTTTGTTTCAGTTATTCAAGCAACAATTTGTAGAAAACCAATCTAGGCTCTGATACCACTGTTGGGTTTTAGCCATAAGAACTTTCCTATGTGCGCATGCAAAACCCTATTGCTTGGATCTAGGCTTTCTATCAAACATGCTTTTGAATCCAAGACTTCTAATGGCTAATTAGGTTAAACAACAACATTAATACAGATCTAGAATCATACCTTTGAGTTCCTTGTTGATCTTCTTGTCTTGGAGCTTCTAGAGTCACAATTGTCACTCCTCTAATGGCTTACAAACACCAATAGCAAGCAAGATGATTTAGGAGAGAGGAGAGGGGATGGAATTCGACCAGAGGTTCCTTGCTTTAGGTTCTGAAAGGTTGTCCACGAATTCCACACCCCAAGGGCCTATTTATACCTTTAGACTCCTTAAGGGTTTCACCCTAAACCCTAATTGGATAATCTTCACTTAAGGCTATCCAAATCCATTCATAGATATCCTTATGGACTATTTTGAGCTATCCTAAAGCTCTTAGAAACCGTCCAAAGTCCATCCTAATGGATTTATAGTCCAAAGTCTAACTATCAAACAATTGACAGTTTATACCCTCTTATTTAATTAATCTCTTTAAGTCACCAAATTAATACCAATTAATTTATGACTTATATTAATCAAATAGCTAAATATTATTCCTTATAACATTTACTCTCTCTTAACAAATCATCCTTCAAGTTGCTATGGTGAAGGCAACCCAAAAGGACCATGCACCACCGAATATAGTTATAGCCTTAGACACTATTCCAACAGATTGGACCCATAATATGTTGGCATTCCAACCGGATGGTTGAGGGCCTGGGGTATTCCAACTCGATGGTTGACTAGACCCATAGTATGCGCTTCATGATTATATGTATATTATTGTGTGTATGGGTATTTTGGGGGAACTCACTAAGCTTTAGGCTTACAGTTTCAGTTTTGGTTTCAGGTACCTCAGATGATCGCGGGAAGGCAAAGGCGTGATCGTACAGCTCCTCACGTTTTATAACTTTGTTTCTGGGATACTCTGATATGGAACTATTTTGAAAACAGATTTGTAATAACTATTGGCTTCTAAATGTTTTAAATTTTTTTTAAAATTATCTTGAATTTTTATGGTTGTTACATGTGTGTTCTTGATCTTGTGTAAATCATTTTTGGTAGCTTGGAGCCCTGGAAAGAAGAAGAGGAAGTTGGTGAAGGAGAGTTAGTGAAGCTTAAGCTTGAAGATCCGAAACATCATCACCATTTAGCACTCATTTTAGGTATAAAGTTCAGAACTTTCCTTATGAATTCTTAGATCTCTTGTGTTTGAGTTGTCAGACCTTTTGTGTCCCATGGATGAATATTTATTGGTCAAAGTCATTTCTTAAGCTTAGGGTTGCCACCCTTGTTGTTATTTGAGTCCTTAAGTTAGAAAGTTTCCATCTTAGAGGTCTTGAAGCATCCTTGCATGAGTATTGGTCATTTTTGGGAAGTAGGTTGTCCTATTCCAAGTTTGCGTTTGTTTAGGGGCATACAAGCCACCAAGTGGTCGACTTTATGGGTTAAGACCCTTCATGGGACTCATATATGTGTTTAGAGCCTCAGATTTTAAGGGATTAAATTCTTTTTGGGATTATGGTTAATAGGAGAGTACACCCCACGTACTTACTGATTTGGGCTTTGTGTTGTTTGGGCCTCGGTTTGGGTCACTTCCATGGATTAGTGACTTGGGCCGTGGTGGACCATCTGGAACTGGACCAATAGCCAAGAGAAACATTATTAGGGCCTTGGGCTAAGGCCCGTGTGAAAGGATTAGGCCTAATTGGAAATTGGACCATATGTTGAGCTTTATGGGATTGTTTATCTTTTGGGTCATGGGTTGTGATTTAAGGACCAATTTATGTTAGGGGTAAAATAGTCTTTTACCCCAAGTAGGGATTTTTGATTAATGAGGTAGATCCATTTTTTGATTAGCTTTTATTTGGAAATTGTTAGCTCGGAGAGTCGTTGGACCAGCAGGCAATGATCATTCGTTTCAATCAACTTTTCGAGGTGAGTTTTCCTCACCGGGTTTAGCGGGTCTAAGGCACCAAGGCCGACCCTTGTTGATTATGTTGATATACTCGTTGTCAATGTGATACTTGTATGTGCTTGTATATGTGTGCCTATTGAGCGGGGCCCGTATTACGAGTGTGGGTGGGTCCCGTATCTCTTTGGGCGGGGCCCATTATGTGATATGATGGTATGTGGTATCTTGGGGAAACTCACTAAGCTTTGTGCTTATGGTTTTCAGTTTATGTTTCAGGTACTTCCGGTTCCAAGGGGAAGAGCTCGGGCTGACCGCATCGCACACACTACATAGATTTCGCGTTTCATATTTACTCAGATTTCGATACATTGGATACATTGTTTTGATGAGATGTATGAATGATGTTTGAAAACACTATTTTTATCTATTATAAAATGAAATTTTTGGGACCATATTTTTGGATGTTTCGCACGCACCACCCGCTTTCTTTTATTAGAAAATCCTTTTATATATATTATTTCTTTTTATAAAAAATCTACCAAACCCTCAATTTGAGTTCAGACACACCCAAGGGTATGCTCGAATCCCTCAAACCAAGGCTCTGATACCAACTTGTAACGTCCAAAAAATTATAAGGTTAAAAAAGTTCATTTTTATCCAAGCAAAAACACCAATTATCCTTTCCATCCATTCAAAACTATAACATAATAAAAACTGTTATCATAGTAAAATCCCAAAATCATAAAGTTGCGGAAACATGGGTGGGTGTGTTGCGATGAAGCCGAGCCCTTCCCTTTCGAACCGAAAGTACCTAAAATCAAAACCATAAAACTGTAAGCACAAAACTTAGCGAGTTCCCCAAAATACCACATACCATACATAAGATAATGAATGCTCTGGGCCGAATCATAATCTTACAGTTACTCTCTTCCATGGGCTAAATCATGGTCTTTCCTTGCATTGTCGATGGCCAAATCCCGGTCTTACATACAAGTGTCAGGGGCCAGATCTTGGTCTTTCATACAATTGCCAGGGGCCAAATCCTGATCTTTTATACAATTACCAGGGCCAAATCCTGGTCTTTAATGCAAATACCACAAAGACAATTAGGTACAGTGAGGAGACTCAACTTAGTTCGAACAAGTAACTGAATAGGTCTCTACTCCGAATATAAAAAAAACCATCATTAATTCATCAAATAGTGACCAAACTCAAATATAAATCAAAATACCCTTAGGTTAAACTTGGTCAAATCTTGGTCAAAGTCAAAAGTTAAACCTGGTCAATAGTACGCACAACGTACTCAACTTGTAAGCTTGGCGTACACGAGTTTGACCTGAAACGCAATGGGGGAAGCCACTAGGTTCAGTTTTGGCATAAAACCACACCATGCTCACCACTATCGGGGAAGTCACTACGGTTAGTGCACAACCTATTTTAATAATAAAGAAATAGGGATCGAGCCCGTTGTTCGATTTTATGATATTCTTTTGTTATGTTTAACAAAGCTTAATTATTTTTTCAGTTATAAAGCTTAATGTGTGTTGTTTTAAACACTACTTCATGTTTTGAAGGTACATGCCTCCTTTGCCATGCATGTAGACAAAGGAGTGTAAGGCTTCACAATCTAATGTTTTTTTTTTTTTTTTTTTTTTTTTTTGGAATGAAGTCGATAACGAATTGACAAAATGTAGAAGACGGTTTCAAATGGTTAGATCGAACTTTTTTAAGGAGAATCTATAGCGCTTCTTATGTTGGTGACCGAGTGTTATCATATTTTAGTGTAATTATAATTACTATCAAGATATGTTGAGTTCAGTTTACTATTCGAGACTGGAGTAATGAGGTGCATACTTAGAGTGATAAATATAAACTCAATAATACAGGGGGTCCGAGGGGAGCACCCGTAAGTACGAGGTTCCAAGGGGCAACGCCCTTGGCAAGGTGTAGGAGCAGAGCCCCTGGCGGTGGTTTCGAGTCTTGGGGCAACGCCCCAAAAGTTAAGCGGCGGACATGCATTTTCCTATCAAAATTAGTTTATGACATCATGATGATATAACAGTTGGTTATGCCTTATCACCACCATTGTAACCACCCTTTTGGCGCCATTTTGTTAACACTTTTCATACCTGAAAATGATTATGTCAATCTATGTCTCTTAAGAGCACAAAGTAGTAAGGTATTTTTTGTGTTTTGTATTTGGAAGTGGTTTGACTTCTAAATTGTCTATTTTAAATTATTCCAAATCCGATTTCATGATACCCTATGCAATAAGGTGGAAATCATAGAATTTAGAAAGTGATTGCAATAACAATTCTTGAATTATTCATGCTTATATTGTTATTCTTATACCCAAATTCTAACAACTTCAACCGGATCCGACGATTGGACCAAAACAGATTTTAACTTTTTGTATTTTTCCAGAATTTTAATTTTTTGTTAGCAGTAATATTAATTTTATAAAAGAAAATCGAATAAGAATGATCAATGAAGCAACTTTACAAAAAAGAGAGAACATATTTCATAAAAACTAAAGACATGAGCTCAAAGTGACACCATTAAATTAATCTCATCAACTTTAGGGCTACGGTCAAGCATGAGCATCTCTCAGTGTCACATGAATCATAGTATAAAGGCGGAACAACACCAGGAAACTTGAAATTCAACGGAAACACGAAACCTTTTGCTTCCAAACGAGAAAGAACCTACCAAAACAACAATATGAGTGAGAAGACAACAAAAATGAGAAACTTGCAAATCGTTTTATGCATCAATCATGAATGCGACAAACAAAATAACTTCCAATCACAACCCTTTAGAGCAAACACATCCTTGCTCCATAAATGTTGATGTGGGTTCTTAATTTCTTCTGCAATTGCAATTGTATAATGTATGGTTTGATGATCTTCATGATTATTAGAGTTCATGTGTTAGTGAGTTTAAGGGGTGTTTGGCTGTGCATTTTAATCAAACAATCAATATTAAGACTTTGGATGTACTGACGTACACCCAAACACCTTCTAAGTTACAAACAACAAATCTTAATTAATTATAATATGGTTGTACATGAACATAAACTATCAATGGACAATAAATTTTACCTTAGAACAAAAAGCCCCAATTTTCAGCTCTTTGACATGGCGAAGGTTTAATATAAATCCTTTAAACATCTCTTCTTCCACTTCTAAAGGCGTTGTCTCGCCATTCTTATAATCTAAGTTAGCTTCCACTAAAGAAGACACATTTAGCAACAAAAGCTTCCACAACAACAATTCACCTCGGATTGTTAGTGATAGAATATTAGGAGCATTGATTTCAATGATATCGGCTTCAAATTCATCCTCAGGATCCATGTATTCAGAGAACACCAAATTTTTAACACTCTTTGAAGTAATATCAAGCCTCCTATAACCATAACAATATCTCAACACCAAAGTTTCCAATACAGGACTCCCGGATAATATATTTTCAACCAAATCTTCATCTAAATTCCCATATGATATAGTCAAACTCTTAAGATTTTTCCAACTAATCACCCCAATTGGATTAAATATGAAGCCTTCTAATGTTAGCTTAGTAAAACATGAACTGTTGAAAAAGATTTGATCTACCAGAAACTCAGCTTCAAATTCAGCACTCTCTAACGTTAAATTAAGCTCTTCAACGTTACATCTTACAGCATAACTAATCCAATTGTTGACTTGAGATTCATATTGAATATCATAATCGGTATTCACTTCGAATTTCTTGAGCTTTACTTGGAGACGTTGAGTTAGGGTTTTGTCGATGAATGAATAGAAAGCGGATCGATTATGTGTATAATCGTTGAAATAGAGAGAAGGAATCGAAGTCCAAATATGTTTCCATCGTTTGGAGAGTGTACCTGTTCTAATGGCGCCTTTTGTGGAGGGCAAACGAGACAGGATTTCGATAAGTAAGCAATCTGGCAATCCACTGATTCGATCTTCTCCCCTCTTCCACATTTTTATGAAACTTTATCCGTTTAGCGGCAAATTTATGTTTATTTTGCCCTTCTAACGTTGTTTGACTTGTTTCCATGGCCGGCAACAGAGCTATCTGTATTCTGTAACGTCACAATGACATATCGCTGCTTTCAACACAAAAAGCTCAATTAGGAAATGAAGTTTTGCTTTTTCCCCTTTAACTTTGAAACATTTACATCTCAATCCCTATAAAAATAGGAATTCTTTTATATCAAATCAATATATGATGATGGATTTATGTATTTCATTATTCATTTTAATTACTGAAGTATAACCAAGTACTAATGTTTTATTTTACAAAAATTTAAGGCGATCAATCATGTATGTGACACTAACAAAATATTTTGAAGATTTTAAATTGAATTGAATAACTTTAGTCAACTTGGACTTGTTTGACTTCAAGACATCTAAAGTGGTGAAATATGTTATATGTATGTTAAAAGAGAAGACACTCATACTCATGGGATGTCAAAACGGATAAATTTGAGAGACAATAGTGGCACATTTAACTTTGAGGATTTTGTACAAACGAGAGTTAATAAAAATCATGAAGAGATTCTCAACTTATAAACAAAGAAGCACAACTGTCGAGATTGATGTCCAACTTCTCTCAAAGGTCTAGTAAATTTATGTATTTATTTTTTCTAAGAGTTGAATAATGATGTTTAAAATATATTTGAGAAGATGGTCATAGATAAAATAAATAAATAAATAAATTAAAAAAAAAAAAAAAAAAAAAAAAAAGGAGCAAATATATGAAAATTTAAGACTACTCAATTAAGATGTTATTTTTGGTTAGCTGTTTTTTGTGGGAAAATTTCCGATAAAATCTCAATAGTTTGGATCAGTTTATGGTTTAATCTTAGCTTTTACTTTTTGAACATAAAAATCTTGATTATTTTATATTTTGACAAAATTAACGAAACAATTATTATTTTTTTTTTCAACAAAAAATGACAACTTATCATATAAAATTAAATAATCGAGACTTTTCTATTAAAAAAAATAAATGTTGAGATTAAACCGTAAACTGATCCTACTATATCGGATATTCCCCTTCTTTGTGTATTAGATTTCAAAAATAGTTATATATACACTTTTATCGGATATAGTCATTTCTTCGTTAAGTTCATTGAGTAAAAGAAACAAAACTAAAGACCTAACTCCTACATGCACATACGTAATATCAAGCTATCACAAAATAAATTATACAGATAAAGAATTACCTCGAGCATTATCGTATACCTTTCAAATAACATAATTGATAATTCAATAGAAAATTGACAAGGTCATTCCGATACGTAACGTTCTAGCAGGTCGCTACTATTATTTTAGATTTTGGTTTTACGATTTCATGATATATAGCAACCACACGAGGATGATGTGGATGAAGGCATATGTGTCTTTTGCACTGCACAAACAAGACATTAAGAGTGAGTCCATTTTCCACGCTTTTATTAACTAAAGACTAAACATTTTCTCTCCATTACATCAGTCTAGTATAGGTCCAAACCAATGCACACCCAACATAATACAAAATGATATAAGGCATTATATTCAATACCTATGTTGATCAAGATAATAGCATATGATGCATACCAAGAACCACACTTACCAACAAAAGTTTCCACAACAACAAATCTCGTGTGATTGTTAGTGATAGAACATTAGGAGCATTGATTTCAATAATATCAGCATGATCATCATATTCGTCCTCTAGATCCTCATAACGAGAACACCAAGTTCTTAAGGCTCTTTGAAGTAATATTGAGGCTAGCAATCACCCAACTCGAGAGTTTCCAATAGGTAAAATGACATTGTATCACAACCAACTATTTCATTTTGTTCGATTTGGTCACTAAAGTATTTGTTTTGCGCTATAGATTATTAAACTTACAAGTTACTTATCTATTAAGTCACTTTCATTAGCTTTTAACAGATTTTCTGTTAACCAGTTTTTCTTAATTACACTAATGGTCCGTATGGTTTAGATATTTTTCGTGGTTGGTCCCGCACCAGTAACGTTCATCACCGACACCACCACTATTCGCTTCCAACAGCCACCACCGTTCACCTACTGCAATTGACACCGTTTCGCTTTGTTACCTTTCATATAAAACACCCTTTATCGTCATTCAAAATCACCTAATTTTTTCCAATTGTCTCACTGTGGCATTACTTCACAAATTAAACTTTTCAATTCACATGAGCAACCCAAATGTACGTAAAAAAAAAACTTTAAATTTTAATGATCTTGATTACCGTTTTGATGAATATATTGTTTTAGAAAAGATGTGATATCAGCCGTCTTCATCATCTTTTGGGTCTTACGATGAAAATTTTATCAAACCCAAAATTGGTTTTTTGATTGTTTTTTATATAACAGTGGTAGTAATATAGGCGGCTTTGGGCTTCATCATCGTTTAGGTGGATATCATAGCCTAAAATTGAGTCTTTTGATTACTTTAATAAATATGAAAAAATGTAAGCATAAATATTATTAGGATAATACTTAAGAAGTCATATGTTAAGCTATGAAAGATCTGCTAAGTTTAAAGGACGATACAATAATTTTAATCTTGTGTTCAACTGTGCCAAACATTTGTTTTAGAAAATAAATGGTTTCCGTCTATGTATGGTACGTGATTGAACTACGTAATAAGACTAAGGATTTGCCGTGGAAATACCACAAAGGAAAACAAGAATTCCCGAAGTATGTGAAAAGGTTAGCATGGTTAAGTCTTTGGAGATGTGGCAATCGATCGGATGCTAGAGATGAAATTTTATAGGAATTTTTGAAATGGTACCGAAGGTGAACGGTGGTGGTGTTGGTGATGAACGTTGTCTGTGACAGACCAATCACGAAAGAATTTGAAACGTAGGGACTATTCGTGTAATTTAGAATAACTGGTTAACAGAGATCTATTAAAAATTAACGGAAGTGACTTAATAGACATACAATTTGTAAGTTTAATAACCTATTACGCAAACAAAGAAAAGGACCAAATTGGACAAAATGCAATAGGTGGTTGTGCTACAGTATCATTTGGCATAATATGTTTTCAATCAAATTTTCATCTAATTTCCCTTTGTATATACTCAAACTCTTAAAATTTCTCCAACTGATTGCCTCAATTGGGTTTAATATGCAGCCTTCTAATGTCAGTTCAGCAAAACATGAACTCATGAAAAAATATTGATCTAATGGAAACTCAACTTCGCATTCCAAATTCCATAACCTCAAATTAAGCTTCTCAACGTTGCGTCTTACAGCATAACGATTAACGAATCCAACGTTTGACTTGTGATTCAAATCAAATATCATACTGGTATACACTTCAAATCTTTTGAGCTTCAATTGGTGACACTGAGTAAGGGTTTTGTCGATGAGATCGGGCCACAGGTGATTATCATTGTAACGTTCGAAAATTAGAGTAGGAACCAAAGTCCAAAGATGTTTCCATCGCTTAGAGACTTTACCTGTTGTAATGGCGTCGTTTGTGGTGGGTAAACGAGACATCTAGAAGCAAGCAATATAGCAACACACTAATTCGATCTTCCTCCCCATCCTCAACAATTTCTTTAAACTTTATTGGTTTTGGGGAAATTCTTGGTTTATTTTGTCCATCTTCCACAGTTTCCATGGTGGCAAATTGGCAATAGAGACATCGCTGCTTCCCCGAGGACTCTACTGAAAAAAACTACACAAAACTCTTAGGGATGACAACAGGACGGGTTTGGGACGGGTTTTGGTGATCCCGTCCCCATCCCTGAATATGAAAATTGATCCCATCGCCGACCTAATTCCCAACGGGTACCCGTTTACCAAACACTATCGAGTTTGCGGGTATCCCAACGGGGTAACGGGGATCCCCGTTTAACATTCAAATTAAGAATAATTTTGATACAATGAGAATACAAAACCATTGGACTTAGTGATGCAAGCATAAATTCATATGCAAAATCATTTTGATAGTTTACAAAACCATTAGGAGCTGACGTATTTTTTTATATTTGTTTTGATACATAAGTGGTTACTAGTGGAAAAAAACAATAAAGACACTAGCATTCATAAATCATAATATCACTATTACTCTAAGTACTATGAATAAAAAAATGTCAAAACACTAGTACTACAAATAAACAGAAATCTATCTCAAGAAATTATCTTTAAATCTTTCACAACAAAGAAGAAAACTCAAAGAAATTAATATATATATATATATATATATATATATATATATATATATATATATATATATATATATATATATATATATATATATATATATATATATATATATATATGAACGGTTTCAGGTAACGGGTTTCAGTTTCGGATAATTAGGATGGGTATTTTATTTACCATCCCCGTAACCAAACCCGCAGAATTTTTTTAAAGCATACCAAACTCGATCTCGACCCCGATTAACCGACCCCAAACCCGACCCTAATATGTTGGTTTTCGGTTTTCACCATCGGGTTCGGTTTCTTTTGCCATCCCTAAAAACTCTAAGGAAGGAGGGAGTCATTCCCTCCCAAACCATTGAACCCGCTGGCACATCACTTTTTCTCTTTTATTTTTCTTCAACTTTCCCAACCCACAACACACAGAAACCCTATCTTTTTGAACTTACTCAACCAATTCAATTAAAAAATACAAAACAATCAGATGTAAAATCTTAATTAGCAATATAGTTACCAACGGTACCACTTCCGTTTCAATGAGTTGGTTAATTGGTTTCACTAACTTACTTCATCATCTCTCTCTCTACTCTCTCTCTCTCTCATTTTCTCTTGTACCATGTGTTTTAAAACTTGTATCTTAGTTGTTTTGTATTTTTTTAATTGAGTGGGTTGAATGGGTTGAGAAATATAAGATTTCCATGTGTTGTGAGTTGGAAAAAATGAAGAGACAAAAATTGATATGACAATGGGTTCAGTAGGTTGGGAGGGAACGACTCCCTCCTCCCTAATTAGGCGTAATAGTGTGGCAGTGGTGAAATGAAAGTTTGCTTTCGCCCCTGAGCTTTGACAAAACTACAGATTGGTCCTTATATAAAAGTAAGTACTGTTTTGATATTCAAATTAACTTTTGATGATTGATTTTTAGCAATGGTTAAAAATGCCCTGGGTGGGAATACGAAAGTTAAAAAAAAGATAAATAAATTATAACTTATCACATCTCTTACACTACGATGATACTTTATAATTAGAAATCGAAAACTTCAATTCTATTGTGACCTTTTTGACTTTAATACATATCTAAGGTGAAGTATCACCTTCCTATGTTAAAGGGAAAGACAATTGATAAATGAGACGAATAACGCATATTTAACTTGGAAGCCTTCAAGGCAAAGATTGAGGAAGAGTTCCTCAACTTACAAATATGAAGCATGGCTTTCGAAAAGAAGGTAGTTCTTTTATCTAGAACGACATACAAAGATAAACATGAATAAACAAACTTAATGTACGAGAAGGCATACAACACAAAAAGCATGACCATATCTTTTTATGTACGTACATTTTAGAATATCTATGATAATTATCCAATAGCACAAAAAGCATGACCATATCTTGTGAAGACTATGTAACAAACATTTGAATTGCTATTTTAAACGGCTGTGATCTAATTTTAGCAAAATGAAATGATTCAAAATGCTCATCATTCTCTCTTATATGTCTACAAGAATATATGAACTCCTACAAACATTGTGACTTCACAAACATGAGACAACATCATACTCCAAAACTCAATGGTATATATAAATAACAACACAACGGCATAGGTACAATCCATAGGTTGGTCAAGACACAAGAAACATTTTTCCACTTTGCTCAAGAGAATGCCATAACTCATACAAGAACAGAGATTACACATACTAACAACAAATAATGCATTAGCTAAATTAGAGAAAGAACATATGAAACATTTAATCGATCAATATCTAAAATAAGAAAGTCATCCACAAACCACATAAGAGGACCCAATGGAACCATGTACACAAAAAACAAACAGAAAAATAGATGAAAATAGTGTAAGCAAAATTGACCAAGTACTTGTCAACCAAAGCTTCCTCGACTCCTGGCCAAACGCAGCTCTAACCGCCCTTCCAAAAGAATACTCAGATCATTTCCCTCTAATTCTTCTTACTGCCTCAGTTAACTTTGGCCTACCCCCCTTTCGTTTCTACAATAGCTGGTTGTCTCACCCGAACTTCAATAACCTCATACGCATCATTGTGGAAAAATTCCTTTACAATGGGCCACCCGAAAAAGTTCTATCAGCTAAGCTAAGAAACATCAAAGATGTGATAATTGAATGGAAAATAAAGGAAGGAGAAAAGGAGAGAGGGCTGATTTCAAATTTTAAAAATTTGATCAATGATGTTGAACTCATTGCAGAATATAGGCAGCTCTCGAGTGTGGAGATTGAACAACATTCAGATTGGAATTGGAAATTATTGGAAATAGAACAATGGAGGAAATTGGATCTTAAGCAGAAGGCGTGTGTCTGTTGGGCAATTGACGGGGACGAAAACTCACGATATTTCCATGGAATTATAAATAGCAACATACCAAACAACAGAATCAATGGGTTATCAATAAACAGAGTGTGGACCACTGAACCGAGGAGGATAAAAAAATGAAGTTCTGTCATTCTTTACTGAGAAATTCTTTGACCGCACTGCGAGTAGACCTATGCTACTTGGAAATTTCACAAAGAAAATATCAGGTCTAGATGCAGAGTTTCTAACTGATCGGTTCACAATGGAAGAGATAAAAGATGCAGTGTTATGGCAATGATCGATCCCCAGCCCAGACGGATTCTCATTCAAATTTATTAAAAGCTTCTAGGACATACTCAAAGAGGATTTTCTTAGAGTGCTTCAAGGATTCCATGAAACTGGGACCATTAATAAAGGATGTAACTCATCCTTCATAACCCTTGTTCCCAAAGTTGGGGATCCTCTAACCTTGTGTGATTACCTCCCAATAAATCTAATTGGGTGTCTCTATAAGGTTGTTGCAAAGGTGTTGGCAAACTGACTAAAAATAGTAATCGGGTCAGTTGCTGGGGATGAACAAACAACATTCATAGCAGGCAGGAATATATTAGATGGGCCTCTAATAATAAATGAAATGGTGGCATCGCTGAAAAAAACAAAGAATGAGGTGCTTCTCTTCAAGGTGGACTTCAATAAAGCGTTTGATTCTTTACGTTGGGACTTCCTCATCTCAACCATGGAGCAATTAGGATTCCTAGAAAAATGGCAACAATGGATTCTAGGTTGTCTAAAATCTTTGTGCACAAACTTTGGAGTTCTCAATGGGGATGGGTGTTCGATAGGGGGACCATTGTAACCATTTTTATTCGTTATCGCAATGGAAGCTTTGAACACCGTCATGAGGAAAGCGGTTGAGATGGGTATTTTTCATGGTATTCGCACTCCAAATGGCGGTCCTACCATTTCACACCCATTATACGCTGACGATGCTTTATTTGTAGGGGAATGGTCCCGTATGAATCTACTCAATTTAGCTCGCATTTTAAGATGTTTTCATTTAGCATCTGGGTTGAGAGTAAACTTCTCAAAAAGTACGGTTTTTGGAATCGGTGTAAGCGCAAATGAGGTGGAAAGTATGGCCCAAATCCTTAATTGCAAAGCAACAGCTCTACCATTCACTTATCTAGGACTACCGGTGCAAATATGACTCTATGTAAAAACTGAAACCAGTGATGGATCGTTTTCAGGCCAAATTGTCGTTATGGAAAGCTAAAACCTTGTCATTCGGGGGACGGGTTAAACTAATCAATTCGGTCCTAAGCAGCTTGCCCACCTTCTACTTCTCATCATTCAAAGCTCCGATCCAAATAATTGAAGATCTAGAAAGGATTAGGCAAAGATTTTTTCGGAGAGGGAGAGCACAAAATTCAAAAATCTGTTGGATTGGGTGGGAAAAGGTCTTAACACCCAAAAGAAATGGGGGGCTGGGAGTTATAAGCCTGAGAGCTTCAAATCTATCCTTATTAGCAAAGTGGTTATGGAAATTCAAAAAACAACCCGATTCCTTGGTGTCTAAATCGATTACATGGGAAGGAAAGGAGTTGGCAACTATTCCCAGCAAAAACAGAAATGTTGGGTATTTGAAAAAACATCACCAAAGTAGTAAATGATCTGGAGTTAGAAAATATTGCAATTTTGGAGTGTATGAAATGTAAGGTTGAAGCTGATCAGGAAGGAATTGGTATCCAGACAGGGTGAAGAAATATAAGCATCAACTTAACTCCAATTATTATGCAAGTCAGGTTGGCGCATAGCAAGAAGGTAATAAATTAGACAGTTGGGTTTCATGTGTTTGGAAGGAACTGGAAAGGTATAGTTATGGCGGCTGTAAGTTTAATTTAGGTGAAGAGATATACATTTCTAGTTTGCATTTGGTTTGGTTTTTATGTTTGTAAGCTCTATTGTCAGCCTCAATTTCCCATTGAGTTCTCCTTGGTTTTAATGCAACAGGGCTGTTCAAAAAAAAAAAAGTTAAATAATTGCTTACCATATGAATTCATTTAATTAGTTTGATTCGGATAGGTTATAAATAAGAAAATCTAAATCAATCATTAGAAATTGCATGGTTCGATGCCAACAGATACAAAAACTTGTATTTGTTTTTACAAATAAATTAAATTTCTTATTATTCTTGTATATTTATTTAGTAATATATATATATATATATATATATATATATATATATATATATATATATATATATATATATATATATATATATATAGACACACACACGAAGAATAATAGGCAATATCGGCGACACTTTTAGCTGCGACATCAAACAAACGCGTAGTGTAGGGAGTCGTGTAGGAGTAAAATAGATTTGTTGTTAAAAAAAAATCAAACAAACGCGTTTTTTGTCGCCGCTAAAAGTGTCCGTCGCCGCAAAAGGCTTATGTTGGTGATCTACGTCATTTCAGCCCTAACCGTCGATTTAGGCGATGATTCAACGAGTAGGAGGACGTAGAAAACCCCGCATTGTTTTCCCTCCGGTTTGTCGCGCTAAAGACGTTGCCGCTATTGCTTGTTCTGGCGATCCACGTCATTTCAACCCCATCCGTCGATTTAAACAATGATCCAACAACGTAAGAAACCCCAAATTATTTTCCCTTCGATGTGTCGCCGCTAAAGAGCGTCGACAATAAAATCTACTTCGTCTTCACTTTCTTCCCTGATCTTGTGTTTCTTCATTCTTCTCTCTACTCACCTCCGTCGATCTCACCGGAATTTCACTGAATTTTTCGATATTTCGTCCCTCTTCCTTTCCATTTTTTCCCATTTTGTTTTCCTCTCTTTTCCCTACTAAATTTGTGTTGGTTGTCGGAATTTTGAGGTCCCCCACTGTTCTCACCAGAGTTTACCACCACCATCACTGTTAATGACGAAATTTTGATAATTTCATATTTTAGATGTGTATTTTGTGTTTGTAGATGTGGATATGTATTTGTATTTGCATTTCTATGTATATGTGTATCTTGAATGTATTTTATGTATGTATACGTGTTTTTCTATGATAATTTATATGTATATGTGTATTTTGTATGTGAATTATGTATGTGTATGTGTTTTTGTATGTATATGCGTATTTTTTATGTGTATTTGTATGTATAAAAATACGTATAAATAGTGGTGACACATTTAGTGGCGACAGATAGTATTAGCAGCGACGCGCCTTTAGCGGCGACTCACTTTTAGCGACGACAAAAGGCAATAGCGGCGGCCAGTGGAGCATTAGCAACGAGCCAATAGCAACGACCCTTTAGCGGCGACATATTTGACCTTTAGCGGTGACGACCGTCGCCGCTAATACTCGAATTTCTTGTATATATATATATATATATATATATATATATATATATATATATATATATATATATATATATATATATATATATATATATATATATATATATATATATATACACAAAATAAAATTAGAAAGTGAGGGGAAACAAAACCATCCTTCTTTGCGTAACAAACCAGGCCTTATAATCTTCAATCTACATGTTGGTCAGGACTCATGACAAAAGCATATGGGCACATCAAGAATCAATTGTCCATTTTGCTAGGAAAAGAGGCCATAAGACATAGAAGGTTAAATCTAGCACATACAATCAATCAAAATTCAAACATACTTGCTAATTAAGCACGAGCAGATAAACAAAACAAAAGTGAATATGAGCAAAAACAAGCTTCTAAACCACAATAAACACATTGGAGTAACAATTAATAATGCATTAATTAGCTAAATAAATAATGGAGAGAACATATGAAACAGTTAATCGATCAATATTTTGAAGTAAGTATTTTTTTTTCTTTCAGTTGTACAAAGATTTCTAGAAATGACTAGCTAGCCTTTTACCCTCCCAAAAAAACAAAGATACCAGTCCTCATGGCCTTGACTTGAACGACTTTCTCGGCTATTCACCTCCTTAATTATATCCGCTTTCAGACTAATTATCAGTGTACTCCAGTCAATCATGAGTAACACTTCACATTTGATGGAAAAATGAATCCTTCAGCTCCCAAACTAGAGAGAAACTACCAAATCCCAACCGAAGAATACAAGTGAGAAGACAACAAAAATGATATATATTATATATTAGGAGCATTAATGATCAACTGAGAAGACAACAAAAGGATACTTGCAAGTTGCAACAAGTTTATCAAAGGATAATCAATAAACTGCTACTACATCTAATGATCATATATATATGTTTTTTTTTTTAAGAAAGACATACACTGGAAAGCAAAAGAAATTTTACCTTAGAACAGAAACCCTCGATTTTAAGCTCCTTGACATGGCGAAGGTTTAGTATAAGTCCTTTAAGCCTCTCTTCTTCTATTTCTTTAGGCGGTATCCATCGCCCAAAATTTGTATAACATAAGCTAGCTTCGACTACAGAAGCCACATTTACCAACAAAAGCTTCCACAGCCTACCTTTGATTGTTAGTGATAGAATATGTGGAGCGTTGATTTCAATAACGTCATCAATGTCTTTAGCATATTTATCCTTTGCATGCATCTTTCCAGAAAGCACAAAGTTCTTAACACTCTTTGAAGTAATATCAAGCCGCCTATAACCATAGCAATTTTCCAATACCAAAGTTTCCAATAGAGGACTACCAGATAATATGTTTTCAATCAAATCTTCATCTAATTTCCCTTTGGAAATGTTCACACTCCGAATCATTTTCCAACTAATCGCCTCAGTTGGATTCAATATGCAGTCCCTTAATGTAGGATCGGTAAAACTTGAACTGTTGAAAAACTTACAGCCAATAGTTATATTACATATGTATAGATTAAGCTCTGCAACGTTACGTCTTACAGCATAATGAATCCAATTACTGATGTGCGGTTCAAATTGAGCATAATAATCAATAATCATTTCAAATTTCTTGAGCTTCAGCTGGCGACACTGAGTAAGGGTTTTGTCGACCAAGGAAACAAAATCACACCACTGGTGCTTTTCTTCATCATAATAATGGAAAATTAGAGTGGAAACCGAAGTCCAAAGATGTTTCCATCGTGTGGAAAGTGTACCTGTTATAATGGCGTCTTTTGTGGAGGGTAAAAGAGAGAGGATTTCAAGAAGCAAGCAATCTGGCAATCCACTGATTCGATCTTCTTTCTCCTCTTTCCCTCCAACTTTTATAACCCCGTCTCTTATCCCTTCTTCTTTTGTTGTTTCTGATTGACAAAAAGGTTTTGGTTGATCATGTTTATTCTGACGATGAGAACACCTAGCAATAGTTGCAAAAATATGATGATTTCCGATCCAGATAGCACTTAATTTCCTTGCTAACTCAGACTCATCTTCCACCCTCAAGAATCTAACGAAAGCAAACCTCTTTCCCAACTTAGATAACTTACGCGCCAAATAAACATCGTAAACAGTTCCAACTTCTCCACATATCTTCCACAGATCTTGCGATTCCATATTAGGAGGGAAATTAGTGATATACATCGACACTGCTTTCCCTTTGTTTCGTGCCCCATTCTTACCTGTATTTATTTTCCACTCCAAGTCGACTGATGAGTTTACTTTAGGTTTAAAAGAACCGTCCATTCTAACGACGCTATCATGCACAGCAGTAACGTACTGATGATCAGTAAACACCAACGATTAGCATCCTATTCTAAGACAGAAAATAATGATGTGGTGTTTGTGTACCTCCCTCTGAAAGTCCGACTTCAGGTGATATCAAACAAAGTCGACGGCGGCTAGGGTTTGCGTGACGGAGTGCGTTTTACAATATCTTTTTTTATAAAAGTTTATTTATATAATCCATTCGAGCATATCTATTAAGTGATCATGAAACAAAGTTCGTATTTTTCCAGATTTATGCAATAATGTTATATTTTATGCAAAAAGTGCAACACCGTTTTAAAATATAACCAAACTAGGTTTAAACCCGTGGAAATCCACGAGTGATAAATTGAAATATAATTATAGTTTTTAATTTGTAACAAAAAAAAGATATGAAAGTTTAGAAAAAATGAAGAATAGTGATATTAGACAATTATAATATGCGTTTTTCCAGGTGAGTATTCATATAAAATATTTATTTCCTTAATTAAAACAACAAAAGATATATTTTTATTTATTTTTCCAATTTGCATAACTTTTTTTATTGATTTAATAAAGTTGCATACCAAATTGTTAGGCTGTTACGATTTCACCACCTAAAATATGTATATTTGTATTATAATATATTATCTTGTTAGTATTTCATGAATGCAATCAATAACACTGCTTTGAATGCGAAGTTGGATTTAGCTTTGCTATAAGTTTCAATCGATTTTGAAATTGAGTATTGTTCGCATTTGTATGAGTGTAGTCGATGAATCGATAAAGCAAGAACATATGAGTTTTGATTCGCAATTGGATTGATGATTGAGGGATGATTCGTGAAGAAAAATGCGAAGTCAAGGACTGTGAAATTGTTGTTTGCAAGAATTTAAAAACTCGATTGTGGAGTTGTTGATGCTCATTTTGCGAAAGTAAAACAATCGAGTGTTTGCATCTGTGAATCAATTTGAAGTCAATTGGGTTAATATTCGCATATGGGTTCAACATATGAATTTTTGATTTCGCAAGTTTAGAGTTCAAGAACTAAACTGTGTTCGCATCTGGAATGAAAATTTTGTGGTTCGCATTTGATTAATTAGGTTAAAATGTCAAGGTGATTAATGCGAAGGGATGCGAAGGGTGTAAGAATGAAGATGCGAAGTATTTCACAGTAGATATGTAAAATTGGGGAAGAAAACAGAAATTTTCAAATATTGTCCCTGGAGTTTCGCATTTTTGGAAATAAATACTCAACTTCGCAAATGGGGGTCATAAAATGATGAAATTGCAGAATTTTTAAACAGATACACACACATAGACAACCACGCATATATTTAGAAAATTAAACTAAAAGATGATAAATTACAGATTATAGCATTGTTCTTTGAGAATAAATTACTAAAAATGGGATATAGACAATTATAAGACATTGTTCTTGACTTTTGAGTCCAAAGACGTATGATCCGAACTTTAATTGTGAAATCGTCCTTGATTGAGTCAATTTCCTTTATAGGAGTAATATGTTCCATTGTACCTTGCAAGTTAAAAAAAAAAATTTACATTAAATTAGACAATTATAATCAGCACACAGAAAAAAACAATCAAACAGTCAAGAAGAAAGTACATTGGTAGGTTGTTACGATTAAATTAGACAATTATAATATGCGTTTTTCCAGGTGAGTATTCATATAAAATATTTATTTCCTTAATTAAAACAACAAAACATATATTTTTTATTTATTTTTCCAATTTGCATAACTTTTTTTATTGATTTAATAAAGTTGCATACCAAATTGTTAGGCTGTTACGATTTCACCACCTAAAATATGTATATTTGTATTATAATATATTATCTTGTTAGTATTTCATGAATGCAATCAATAACACTGCTTTGAATGCGAAGTTGGATTTAGCTTTGCTATAAGTTTCAATCGATTTTGAAATTGAGTATTGTTCGCATTTGTATGAGTGTAGTCGATGAATCGATAAAGCAAGAACATATGAGTTTTGATTCGCAATTGGATTGATGATTGAGGGATGATTCGTGAAGAAAAATGCGAAGTCAAGGACTGTGAAATTGTTGTTTGCAAGAATTTAAAAACTCGATTGTGGAGTTGTTGATGCTCATTTTGCGAAAGTAAAACAATCGAGTGTTTGCATCTGTGAATCAATTTGAAGTCAATTGGGTTAATATTCGCATATGGGTTCAACATATGAATTTTTGATTTCGCAAGTTTAGAGTTCAAGAACTAAACTGTGTTCGCATCTGGAATGAAAATTTTGTGGTTCGCATTTGATTAATTAGGTTAAAATGCCAAGGTGATTAATGCGAAGGGATGCGAAGGGTGTAAGAATGAAGATGCGAAGTATTTCACAGTAGATATGTAAAATTGGGGAAGAAAACAGAAATTTTCAAATATTGTCCCTGGAGTTTCGCATTTTTGGAAATAAATACTCAACTTCGCAAATGGGGGTCATAAAATGATGAAATTGCAGAATTTTTAAACAGATACACACACATAGACAACCACGCATATATTTAGAATAAATTATTTTAAAAAAATGTTACAAAAAAACAGAAAAAAAAAACATAATTGTTAGAATTTAATGGGTAAGAAGCAATTATAAATTCCTAAAAACTTCCTTATACACAACATTTGAAGTTTTGTTTGTAAGTCTACCATCCTTATCTAAAATTAACAATTTCAGTCCTTCTCTACTTTGAACTCTAGATAAGGCAACATACAGTTGTCCATGTGAAAAAACAGGATCCTTGAGATACAGACCAACCTTTGATAACGACTGCCCCTGACTTTTATTAATTGTCATTGCAAAACATACAGCCAATGGAAATTGTCTTCTTTGAAATTTGAAAGGAATTTTTTTTTTTCAGATGGACTTAAAGACATTCTTGGAATAAATGTTTGCTTTCCGATATTAGTTCCAGATATTATAATTGCCTCAATAACACGTTTGCCAAGAGATTTCACTTGTAGTCTAGTGCCGTTACATAATCCATTTTTTTGATCAATGTTTCTTAGTAACATAACTGGAACACCGACTTTTAGAATTAACTTGTGATTTGGCAAACCTGATACCTTAAGACCATTTAAAATATCAGGGGAGTATAAATTGGGATCAAACTGATCATGAACAAACTCGGATTGGCAAAGAGTATCTGAACTTAAATATTCTACTTCTTCTCCGGGAAACAATGCTAACAAACGATCATTGATTTGTTGGACAACTTCATTTTTTGGAGCTAGTATAGCTCTTTCTTGAAAATAACTCGTACCGTTGAAGTTTTCCAAGATTGAAGGATATACAAACTCAATTAATGAACCTATAGGATCATGTGGATCACTAATGAGAATATCATCCGGAACATCAATAATCATTTCACCATCGTTCAAACCACCAACTTTTCCTTCTCCTATGTCCAAAAGCCAGTTTGCAAAATTTTGTATTTTTCAAATATCAGATGGATCCTTTCCAACGGTTAGTCTCATGTTTTTTGTTAATCTATGGACTTTGCATTGTTGCCATATATATGAAGAGCTTAAAGAAGCATTAACGATATTTTGTCTGCTACCTCCTTGAACAACAGGTAGAATTTGCCTGAAGTCTCCTCCAAAAACAATCGCTTTCCCTCCAAATGGAATATCTGAGTTGGTAGACTTATCAAACTTACATACATCTCTCAAAGCTCGATCTAAAGCTTCAAATGCATGTTTGTGGACCATAGGTGCTTCATCCCAAATAATCAATGAGCTTTTTCTTACTAATCTGCCGAGTTCACTATCAGGCGGTATCTTACAAACAGAATACTCAGTAAGATTCAACGGAATTATAAACCGAGAGTGTGCTATCCTACCTCCAGGCAATAATAAAGATGCAATACCACTTGAAGCAACATTTAAAACTATATCACCATTACATCTAATTGCTGCAGATAACGTCTTCCAAAGAAAGGTTTTGCATGTTCCACCATATCCATAAACAAAAAACACACCTCCTTTATTATCGTTGACTGTAGTCATGATATCAAGAAAAATATTGCGTTGCTCGTTTGTTAATGCATGAAACATACTATCAAACTCTTTCTTTAAAAGCGTTATGTCATACTCCAGCTCCTCCATGATAAGTCGATTTGTTGAAGAAGAAACTGTGTCGGAACCAGGGTAAGGCATTTGTTTATAATGTTTAAGACTCGTGTTGTTACGAAGTAAAATCTGTTCAATCTCGAACAAAGTCAGGTTTTTGATTTGATCCTCATTGAGTGATAAACCTGTAAAAAATGAACAATATGTCAAAAAAAATATAATATTAACCAATGTAATGGTAAAAAAAATTATACCGTGCATATTTAAAATATATATAATCCATTTTTACATATAATGATACGAAATTATAATACCTGGAGACTTTAATCTACGCTGTTGGTTGTAAAGAATACCATCTGACAAATGTTTCCATGTATTTTCCCAAACAAACTCTGGTCTACCCAAACTGTTAGACATTAACATCGTAGCAAATAAGAAACGAAGATAAAAACCAGTTCCTGAATGACTTGCTTCCTTAATTGCATCAACGTATTCTTTGTCATCATCTAAGAGGCCCAAAGCATAGCATGCATCTCGAAAAGTAGGAAATTCTTCACCGTTTACCGTGCGAATTTCTTCAAATGATTTTGGACCTTTCACTTTATTTAAAAGAATCCGTAAGAAGTAGACTTCGCCAAGTTTAGGTGAAACAGAGTGAATCCTTCCTATTGAACGTCCAATTTTCCTTGGCTTCCACAATTTATCATCAGGTTTCCAAACAAACTTTGTAGGAAATTCAACATATGTAAGTTTTCGTGCATCTTTATTAATTTTATTACATTCCATCCAAGATGTGAACATAGAAGCAGCAACTGAAGGTTGTTCAAGAACATCATCAATATCATCGTCTGCGGCATATATGACTTGTTGTTGATCAGGAAGATGAAAAGGTAGTCGCATCACAGAAGGATATCGGTAATGAACATCGTATTTAAATATTCGCCATGATGCTTCACATGCAGATATATATCTACAATCATAATAATCTTTTATTTCATCGACAACCTTTTCGTGATTAGAATCAACGTTGATGTCAACAGCAATTGTAGCTCTATCTGGACCTTTGTTTATATATTTAAACAGATACTTTATGGAAGATCCCTGATTGCACCATTCAACATTAATGTGTGCCTGATATCTTTTCAACAGATATTTGTTATATGGAACAACATTTCTATTGTCTAACTTGACACCTGATTTTTCGACAAAATATCCATTGTTTCTTCTCATATATAAGGGATAACCGTTGACATCAACCGAAGAATGATCACAGAATTGCTTTGGAAATTTTTTCGAACATTGCTTGTCAACCATGCATGGACAATTCATATTTTCAGCTCCACAAGGACCATGTATCATGAATTCACTTACAAGTGAATACAATTCTGGATCTTCATTGATATTTGGAATCTCAGCAGAAATAATCGGATCAATATATTCAACAGTAGGCCGCTTGGAGTTAGCATGCATAAACAGACAAATATGACAATGTGGCAAACCTCTTTTTTGAAATTCAATTGTATAGACCACTGCAAATTAATTTTATAAATAAGATAATCTTTGTACTGGATGAAATATATTTGCAAATAACCAAAAATATTAACAAACTAAATAATCATTATAACAAAACGATTAGAAATAAATACAAGTTTTATTACCTCCTTGAACAATGCCGAAAATTTTATTTTCCCGTATGTCTTTAATCAAAGCATCGAGCTTTATTTTGAATAGCCTACATAAGATATCAGGTCTATCTTCTGGATTTAGTGAAGTGTTATGAAGAAACCTTTTAACTTCAGGCCATTTTGGATTACATGTAAAGGTTATGAAGAAATCAGGATATCCAAACCATTTACATAAGGACATGGCATCAAGGTAGTTTTGCATCATATAACGTGCACCACCAGTGAATGAAGAAGGTAAGATTACACGTTGTCCAATATTGGATATATCTTTATTCCCTAGGTTCTGTTGAGTACGTAACTTTTCATAAGACTCACATCTAAGAATTTGTTGTTTGCTCCTTATGAAATGTAATCTTTCACTTTCAATCATAGTATAAGCATCAACCAAAAACTGTTGGAACAACCTTTTTGAATTAAGAATTAGTGAAAAATATTGATCCCTGTCTTGTATTCTATAAGAAAAAAACTCTCTCATTGTACAGTTGGGCCTCTTGCTGTTGCTTGTTGGTGTAATACCTCGATGTGGTATGTCAACCCTGTAACCATCATCACCATATGGAAACAATAGTGGATACTGAAGAGGAAGGTATGATGGATGTAATTCACTAATACGCCGTAGAGAACCTGATGACGTTTGAACAACAATATCTCTATTATCAATTGAATCACCAATATCTCCAACAATTAAAGCGGCAACCTCAGAAGCAGATGGTAGGTTGTATATCCTTCCATCTTGGTCCCTTCTTCCAATAAGTCTCAACTTGATATCAACATGAGGGTTTTGATGAAAACAATCCCTAACCATTCTATAAGACTGAACCAAAACATTATTTGAATCCAACATCAACTTCAAATCTTGTATAATATCATTATCAAGAACAGAAGAATTTGACGTAGATCGTTGATTATCTCCACTGCAAGTAACATGAACATATAAACATAAGATAAATCAATAATATAATGTTGATGAATAAGATATCTATTAATGTGATAATTGTGAAAAGTGTACCCAAAACATGTCCGTCTATTCGCGATCTCATTATCAGTATCGTATATGTACAACTGAGAGAATTTTGGTTTTAACCCATGTTCCGGTAAAAGGCTTCCGATACTATGATAATTTTGACCGCTAAGTCTAAAAATGTATGGAGCATTTCCTCTATTGATTGAGGAATCAATCTTTCCACCCATTAACGTAAAAGAAAACATAGAATTGTAAGAACGAATGTTCTTCATGAAGTGTTTGCTTTTAGAATCTCCCGATGTAAAAAGATGGGCATAACTTGAAGGTGCATTCTTTAAAGTTGGTAGTTCAACTTTGCCATAAGCACAACATAAAGAATAATTTTGATTCTCATTTTTTTTACATTTGATAGATTCATCTTTCCATAATTTTGCAAAACATGTTTGGCATACAACAATCTGATCACCATGATCTAAATAATCTGTCAATTAAGGTTGACATAAAGATGTTAAATTTGTAAGTTTATATAAGTGAAAAATATTGAATGAACAAATATAAATATTATATTCGTATCAAAATTACCTTTTGATATACCGTTGTATATGTTTTGCTTATTTTGACCATCGATTTTGTCTTGATCGGATCTCAAACCAAATATTGGAATAGGAGTTAAATTTGTCCTTTTTTTCTTTGCTTTATTATTTGGATTAGATAACAGGACTGAAGACGATTTTGATGTTATTGTAGATGATTTGTTGGATGTGTTGCCATTTGAAAATACAGAGAATTGTCTAATATTTGTTAACGGCGATTGACAACTATTATTGGAAATATCCATGGCTGCGGAAAAAATTGAAAGTATACATTGTTAAATATGATACAATAATAATATATGTTACAAATTAAAATGGTAAAATAAATGAGTTACCGTTGGAAATGTTAGATAACGGAGTTCTAACATTTAAATTTGATGGAGGAGGTTGTAACATTGCTTGTTTTGATGTACTTGAACTTGTTTTTGATCGGTATGTGCTTTTATTTCGATGTACAACTCCTTTGGATTCATATAAAAAAAATGGTTATCAGAAATGTAAAATTGTTTAATAATTATTTTAATATTATATGAATATGAATATTGATAAAGAGACGATGATGTAATAAATTTTATTACATATATTTAAAAAAACTTAAAAAGTTTAAAAGCAATGAAGTACGTTACCGTTTGAATCCAATTTCATGTTTGGTAATGGTGTCTGAAAACTGTTATTGGGAATATCGATGACTGAGAAAAGAAGATTGAAATGTAGATTATCAAATATGATACAATAAGAACATATATTATAAAAAAAATATGGAAAAATAAATGAGTTACCGTTGGAAATGTTAGATAACGGACTGCTAACATTTAAATGTGAAGGAGGAGTACGTAACATTGTTTGTTTTGACCTATTTGCGGTTGATGTAGATGTGGATACACTTTTATTTCGATCGACAACTCCTTTTAATTTGATTGGAAATAATATCTTATTAGAAATGGTTAAATATTAAATAATGTTGTAAGTTTTTAAATAGTATATGAATACTAATAATGATAAATAGATAATATAAAAAACTATGGATGATAGAATTTTTATTTTACAGATTTAAAAGAGAGAAAAAAAAAGTGTATAAGCAATCAAGTATGTTACCGTTTGAATTCAATCTGATGTTTGGTAACCGTGATTGAAAACTGTTATCGGAAATATCCATGACTGGTAAAAGAAGATTGAAGGTATACATTATTAAATGTGATACAATAAAAATATATATTATAAAATAAAATGGTAGTATCAATGAGTTACCATTTGAAATGTTAGATAACGGAGTTCTAACATTTAAACTTGAAGGAGAAGTTTGGAAATATGATTTTTTTGAAACATTGACACTTGATGTAGATGCGGATAGGTTTTTATTTGGATGCACAAATCCTTTGAATTTGGCTGCAAAAAAAAATTGTGATAACAAATGGATAGATTTGAAATAATAATGTAACTCCCGAAAATATTCTATGAATATTAATATACAAAAAGACATAATACAAAAAATGAGCATGTGAGAAAATTGAATTTAGATATTTAAATTTAAATTTAAATACAGAATAAAGAAGAAAAGTGTATAACGAATTAAGTAAATTATCATTTTCATTTATTTTAAAAAGATGTGATGTTGATGTAGTTGTATGGATTCATTCGGTAAAACCTTTTTTTTTATTGTCCAAGTATAATTTTCTTATTCTTCTTTTCTCTGTAGCCTGAACATGATAGATATTCCTATTTGAAGCTGCATAATCAAATATACACACATGAAATAGTTATAATTCAGATTAAAAAATTGATAAAGAAAGTTGTAAAATATATAATGAACGTACCGTTATCACCAGGGTTAGTAACATTTGTAGAAGTTGGAATTTGACTGACTGATGTAGTGTACGAATGCAATTGTTTTGTATTATCCAGATAGAAATTATTTAATTTTATCTTCTTATTAGTCTTGAAGGAGTCCATGTTAGTAGTTGCTATCTGAAATGGAAGAAAATATGAATTTGATTTTTTTTGGTTTGTGGTTATGCAATTATTTTTTTAGTAATTATTCACATCATTAATTTATTTAAACATATTTTATTATAACTTTTTGTTTTTGTATAAATAAAACTTATATATTATTAGTTTAATAATTTTTTATAAATCTTTTACCCGTGGTTTCCACAGGTTGTAACCTAGTTAAAAAAAAAATGTTGTCGATTGAACTTACGTATGACATGAAATACTAAAGTACAATGGCTTTATATGTAATGTTTCCGAATTTTGTTGCAGATACCATAATAGTTGATTTTTAAATTGGTGCTAGTGTTTCATTGTTCTTCATAATAGTTGGTTGCTAGAAGAGTTCATAATAACATTGGTTTTGAACATAAAATTATGATTGTTTTAATCCTTTCCAACATCAGAATTCACATAATAGATGTTATTGAATTGTTTGATTGGTTATAAATATAAAAATCTCCTTAGATGTCAAAACTTATTACTGTATATATTTGTTTGGGTTTAATTTTTTTCTTGTCAGATCACTTTGTTTTAAAAATTCAAAACTTATCTGCTCTCATAATTTGCAACCTGAATTGAGAACTTATATCAGGTTGTATCTTTCTTAGCTCGAGTATTATTTTATTCAATATATTTTCTAAAATTATAGTATGTGTTTGACACACAGTATCATATATGGGCATTGTTATTCCTTTCGCTTATGGGCATAACAATTAAAAAAATTGCAGGCCGTGGTAGGGGTATATTAGTCCAATTTGCTCTTCTTCATAGTTAAAGAATACAGAAAATCGAAATTTGAAGTACAAAGATAATAGCAATCCATTCAAACAGTACATGTGATCAATGTCTGTGATGATTAACACAGACATACGTAAGACAAGGTTATTTTTACACATACACATACACATTGATGATCAATTTAGTGGATCGAATAAAGAATTTAAGATAGAAAATAATTAATAAACAACTTCTGAATCAAAGATAAATAGAAAGTTTGAGTAACAAATTCAATGAGAAGCAAAATTGAAGTCGCAGAAGAAGAAAAGAATTTTCAATTATACGATTAACACAAACATTGAGAAGCAATGCTACTTAATCATGAGAAACTCACCGAAGGATTGAAGTTGCTGATTCAAGATTCGAAATTAAGAAGCGGAATTGAGATGCAGAGACGGTCGTAGGGATTGAATTATGTAATTGAAGCGGAATATGATTGATATAGTATGTTATGCGCATAATAATTGATTGATATGCATACCATTTATAGATGCTCTTAATCGGGCATGTGACAGAATTTATTTAATGTATACAGCAGTTATTCCATATTCAAATTTCAAATTACAAAATATGGATATTTCGATTATTAATCAAATCAAATCAAAGATTGTAATAGTACGTGAAACCAATCAGGGGTAAAAATGAGATTTAACATTGATAGGAACGTGAATTTTTGGTAGGACAGTAGTAAAAAATTCAAACAATCGTTTTATTTATTAATTTATATTTATATTTATTTATGCTTCCAAAGGACAACGTTAAGGCATAGGAAAAATTTTATAAAATTTGATCTGTATATGATTCCTTTGTTTGAAAGAAAAGTTCAATTTAGTAATATACCAAATGTATCCTTATTAGAAAGAGGCAGTTAAGTTGGATTTGTAAAATTTAGTAAAAATAGGTAAAAATGTTAGGAAAATAAGTCAAAATTCTGAAATTGTTAATTGTATATTAAAAAAATATGGATGTAAAATTTTGCAATAGTAATGGATTTAAAGAATGATAAAACATAACCTAAACAGGAAAATCAGAAAAATAGGAACCAAGTAAGATGCTAAATTTGAGAGAAAACAAAAGTTAAATGCTATAAACAGCCATAAAACAGAAAGTGCAAAGTGTGATTCAAAATTTATATAGCTATTTTATAGAAATTTGACAGAAAATGAAATGCTAACTGTTTTGTTATAATTACTTGTTTGAAAGAAGCATGTTATAACAGGTAAATAATTGAAAACTAAAATTCTATATTACGGTAGACAAAGGGTATTAATGGAATTGTAAGTAAAGTTTACTGTCGTTAATGCTTGCTGCCATAACTACTTGTTTGAAAGAAGCATGTTATAACAGGTAAATAACTGAAAACTAAAATAACGAAAATTGATCTTGATCTTGATACCAAGGGTAAATACGGAATTTTACAAATGTATAACAACAAATTGAGTATACAAACATAGCCAAAAAATGTAGAAAATCGAAATTGAATATAGAACAACAAAGATAAATTTGGCCTTTACGATTAAAAAGCCGTATAATATGATCAAATATAAAAATAAAGTATTTGCCAGTTATAATAACATACCAAATACCAAAAGAGCAACATACGAATTCAATTCATATTACAAGCCAATTGCAATTTTAGAGCTCATCAAAAGAATTGACAAAGGGCAAAATTGACATCTGATGCATTGTTTATTCTGTTGCGTGTTCAATATTATGAGAAATCTCATTTGACAGCTTGATTAGAATCTTTTTTAATAGAATACCTCAAATAATATCAAAGCACATTCCCAAGAATGCATGCACCAATATACCATTTTATTGTTTAAAAAATGATCATTATTTTGAACAGGAATTTATTGAATGTATTCAAATTTGAGACATCTTTTTTATAAAGCAAATATACTGATATCTTATAACACGAAATTGAAAAGTAGAATGTTATTGAATGTAATTTTTTTTATTTTTATTGCAAATATATTGGTAAAAAAATCTGAATGTGATAGATGAACCTAGAAACAACACATGTTTTAGAGTTATGTTGGTTGTTACTGGTGGGCATTTAGTTGGTTGTGTATTTGATGGAAACCCCAAATGTTGCCCATAAATTATTCCAGAGGTATGTACTTTATTTATGTTATCACTTTAATTTCATCAGAAAAATTATTTATGAGGTTAAAATGAATACATCCTTGCCCAGAACCAAAAAATATGCCTTATTAGTATATATGATTGTAAATACATGTAATGTAATTTAGTTGTATGTAATATACTTATTTGTATATGCTTGAAACGAACTAATACTTATCAAGACCACCATCGTTAAATATTTAGTATATTTCTGATAAGACTCTTTAGAAACATATTTATTTGCTTATTTTACACATAAATTCACAAACATATATGCCACACATTTATTAAAAGAAGATTAGTCTAATTACAATGATAACCATAAAATGATAATCGTATTAAAATATAGAATACCAGCGAAAATAAAGCAAGAAGTATCAATGTTTGAACAGTAGACACCACAAAGAGCAATACTGTGAAAGAGAATCCAAAAAAAATCCAAATTCAAGAACATTGTTGATTAAAAAAGGACAATCTCAAATTACTTTTCAAGCTTTGGTATTAATAGACCTGTGTTGCCATCAACTTTAGAATTCAATCGAGGGACCTTGGTGGATGAAGTCACATTATCATAATCATCAACATCAATGGTATCTCCAACATTTCGTTTTTTTACTGTTGTTGGGGAATTATACTTGAACGAACTTGTAGCTTCAAATTTGTCGGGCAATGTTGGGGTCAAATTATCACCTGTTTGCGATATCGCATCCTTAAAACAAAATGTTGTAAATAGGTTTAGTAATAAAATATTAAGAAAAAGTAATCTTTTTAATAGATTATATAAAATTAAATAATGATAATTTATAATATAACCTTTAAGGACTTTGTTTCTTGAGATACTTCATGAGATGCGATTTCTGTATCATCAGCATTTGCAGGACTACCTGCCTGAATCAGAAATTTAAATATTTATATAATTTGTGGGACATAGGTGTAAATCAATATAGATTTACAATTTATTAGTGAAGATCATTAAAAAAATATGCATTATAAAAAGTAATTTTAAAAAAACAAATAAAAATAATATATAAATACCTCGACAGCTAACTTTTTTTTCCAAAGCATCGATAACGTTACTATCAACCGTATAGCCAAGTATCCCAAACCGATTGTAGTTATTGGATACATTAAAACTGTTAACATCTATCTTAAAAGCCATCTTTTTATGCTCCAAACATTTGAGGTCGTAAGGATATAATCTTGGATTATCCCCAGCCTGGAATAAATGTGTTATATAATATATTTATGTTTAAAAGCACATTAAACTAAAGAAAATACAACAAATAACAACAATTAAGAAAACAAAAATTAAAATTACGTTATACCTGTTTGATTTTATCTATAAGATCACGTGCGCGTTTTTTGACGATTCTATAAGCATCTCTATCGAAGAGAGTTAGAGTGATTGTTCCAGAATCATCTTGCACACGAATAGGTATTTTATACCTATAAAAAATTCCCAGATAAATAAACATTAAATATGTTTAATGGTTAATAATGTAGTTAAGTTGTTCTGTTGATATTTTCTTAAATGTAAAAAAACCTTGGAACAGAAGAGATCGTCTTATTTTTACAATTATCACCATTGCATTTTAAAACGACACTTGCATCACCACTATCTGCACCACTGAACAAATCTTCTGTTTGAACTTTCTTTCCACAGTTTGTACACGCATCATAATACCAATCAATATCTTGTCGAATACCATAAATGGTCCCGACAATGATATATTGGCCGACCTAAAATAAAATCAAAACGATCATAAAAAACATTATAATTTTATTATCTGTTAAATAGAAAACAATATGACATCAATACAGATAAAATATTCACATACATCTTGTGGTTCTATCAAATCGACAACATTTTTAACTTTGTAGTTATTCAAAAAGTCATCAAATTCCGAATATGATTTAGAGCTTTCAACAGTCAAAGAAGCAGAAGGGTTTTGAAGTCCTCTTAATCCAACCAAGCTGTTTTTAATTTAGGAGTTTGAAAATAAAATTATAAAATTATTGAACAGAAACAACAAAACGATGAATTATTAAAAGGTACAGTTACCTATCTGTGAATGTAACAATTTCGGGAAGATTAGCATTTATGAACATCCGTGTGTGTTCAAAATAACTGTTCACAGAAGGTGTTGCTGATGAAACAAAATAAAATAGTAAATAGAATGAGTAATATAAAAGACTAAAATAAGGTTGATTGGTATAAAAAATTTACCGTTATAGACATTAATTCTTGCAAATTGCAAAAGGACAATCACACGACCAACTTCTTTATGAGATTCAAGATAAGAAATTAACTGGTATGCAATATCTCCAAACAACGTAACATTAACCTGCAAACCTCTGCAAAAATAATAATGGTTAAATGAATATATAATACTAAAATTGTACATGCAAGTTGTAAGGTAATGAATATAAGATATAAGATATAAGATATAATATAAAAAAAGTTTTGGTTACTCTAAGTTTCTTATTTGTAAAGGCAGCCTATGTAGAGATTTGCTGACATCACGGGAATCAAGCTTTCCTAATGAAACAACTTCACCAATAATATCTACAAAATGATAATACATAATGTCAAAATGATGTGAATTTAAAGAATTAAATATAATATACAATCAATAAGGAGGGAAATTACCAATTGATTCATTAGATGTAGCTGTTGCAGAGATAATTGTTTCAAAAGAAACAAAAGAAAATCCATATTTTGTTTTGGATTGAAAGTGTAGACACTCGTTAACAGTTGTTCTTCTATGGAAATTTAACTTGGAGGTTACATCACTTATTTTAAAAGTGTATTTGTTAGGAGCGATAGTGGGGGACCGGATGTAAACAGCTTGATCTTCTTTCAATCTGGACTCAAACCTTTGAAAATCTCTTGGATACACACTTGCTCGGATTTTTGTAGACTATTCACATACGGTAAGAATATTATATAATGTTAAAAACGGAATTTTTAATAAATATAAATTGGTCAACATTGAAGATAACATCTTCAATGATTGAGTTTGAATAATATTATTGGAATGATCAAATAAAAAAAATGTTTTTGAATAATGCTATGAAAATAGTAGATTTTACCATTTCATCCATGAGTATCATCTCAATTGATCTGACAATAGTGGGGTTGCCATCTGAAAGCGATTTCCACAGCCGGATAATAGACACTTTTACTGTGTAATCATCATTCATATTGTCCAAGTCTCTAATGAAAGTGATCTTTGTTTCTGCCATTGTCACTATAACAGAAAAGTACACAAGTAAGATGCTAAATTTGACAGAAAATAAAAGTTAAATGCTATAAACAGAAAGTTTTGATTTCGCAAGTTTAGAGTTCAAGAACTAAACTGTGTTCGCATCTGGAATGAAAATTTTGTGGTTCGCATTTGATTAATTAGGTTAAAATGTGAAGGTGATTAATGCGAAGGGATGCGAAGGGTGTAAGAATGGAGATGCGAAGTATTTCACAGTAGAATGCGAATTGGGGAAGAAAACAGAAATTTTCAAATATTATCCCTGGAGTTTCGCATTTTCGGAAATAAATACTCAACTTCGCAAATGGGGGTCATAAAATGATGAAATTGCAGAATTTGTAAAGAGATACAAAAGAACTGATAGTAGAATGCGAAGGTGATTAATGCGAAGGGATGCGAAGGGTGTAAGAATGAAGATGCGAAGTATTTCACAGTAGAATGCGAATTGGGGAAGAAAACAGAAATTTTCAAATATTGTCCCTGGAGTTTCGCATTTTTGGAAATAAATACTCAACTTCGCAAATGGGGGTCATAAAATGATGAAATTGTAGTCTTAATTTATGGAATTTAAATGATTGAAATTTTAGAGCTCATCAAAAGAATTGACAAAGGGAAAAATTGACATCTGATGCATTGTTTATTCTGTTGCGTGTTCAACATTATGAGAAATCTCATTTGACAGCTTGATTAGAATCTTTTTTAATAGAATACCTCAAATAATATCAAAGCACATTCCCAAGAATGCATGCACCAATATACCATTTTAAAATGAATACATCCTTGCCCAGAAAATTAAACTAAAAGATGATAAATTACAGATTATAGCATTGTTCTTTGAGAATAAATTACTAAAAATGTGATATAGTGTAACAGGAACTTCAAAAAGAAATTGATACTTTTTTGTTTATTATATAAACGGTTTGATAAATCAGACGAAAATGATTAATAAACAACTTCTGAATCAAAGATAAATACAAACCTTGATTAACAAATTCAATGAGAAGCAAAATTGAAGTCGCAGAAGAAGAAAAAAAATTTCAATTATACGATTAACACAAACATTGAGAAGCAATGATAGTTAATCATGAGAAACTCACCGAAGGATTGAAGTTGCTGATTGAAGATTCGAAATTAAGAAGCAGAATTGAGATGCAGAGACGGTCGTAGGGATTGAATAATGTAATTGAAGCGGAATATGATTGATATAGTATGTTATGCGCATAATAATAATAATTGATTGATATGCATACCATTTTTAGATGCTCTTAATCGGGCATGTAACGGAATTGATTTAATGTATACAGCAGATTCAATATTCCAAAGATTTCTATACAATATCATTATTTCCATCCATATTCAATTTGTAATGCTACGTGAAATTCCATATTCCATATATTCCATATATAATATAATATAATATAATTCAATTCCATACCTAATTACCTATTTTATCTATTACCTAATGATGATACGTGAAAGGATGCTGAAGGGGTAATAGAGTAATTTAACATAGGGCGAAAAATGGATGATTGTAATGACACGTGTCCAGTTGGTTTTGTTTATTAGATAGGGAGATGATAAAGGGAGAATTTAGTATATATCTTTATTTATTGAGCTTCAAAATATCCTATTTCAATCAAAATACCATATTTATCCGTTTCAATGTTCTAAAATATCAGATTTGCCCAAATTTTTTTTTTAAACATTTTTAGTCAGTTTTTAATTTTTTATAATCATATTAATTTATCAAAAAAGACTAGAATAAATCGCCTATTCAATATTAAAATTCAATGATACATTGGATAGATCGACCAATATATAACACTACAAGAATAAGCACCTATAGGAATGAGATCTATAGAGACGACATATTTCGTCACTATAGACCACCTATAGGGATGACCGGTCGTCGCCATAGAGCTGACCAATTTTTGTTTACTTTTGTAGTTACTACGACAACTACTCATCTCAACATGTTAAGTAGGAGGAGAAATGGGTTTGGCGTGTTCTTAAAAGACCTGTAGAGACGACCTATCACTCTAATAAATATAAAAAATAAAACTCCCATTTTTTAATCTGTTAACAAAAATAAATTGTTTTAGTGATAAATATAGGGACGAACTTGTTGTCCCCATAGATTTCTATGCTCAAAAAATATATATTTTTAATCTATTTAGTTGGCAAATAGTAAATGACGTCGTTTGTTTGAGGTTATAGGGATGATAGTTTGTCCCCATAAGGTTATGATCTGAGATGCTCTCCGGTCTTCGATCTTCTCTGATTAGCAAATCTCCATTTCTCGTTCAAGTCTCAAGCACCGTCTCCCCCACCCACCTTCACCACCGGTGTTTAACCTAATCCTTTAGAACTCAAGCAAATTTCCGTTTCTCATTGGCTTTTAGATCTCAAGCAATCTCTATTTTTTTCATTACAGGTTCGATCAAGCTTATCCGCATCTCCAATTTTCTATGTTTTTTGTTTCTTCTTCTTCTTCCCTAACTTGTGATTTTCTATGGTTTCACAGTTGGTCACTCAGGAAGCGATTTTCTCGATATGCAAATCTCCATTACCATTTCTCGTTCCCCGGCATAGCTTCTGCGATTAAAAGGTATTTTGCTTTCAACATAATCAATATCGCTCTAATAATCCGCTTTCAGTTGAAACCACCAAGTTAAAAAGGAACATTTATGTTTTCTACGATCAGGATCCACTCAAGTTGAAGGGAAAAAAAGACCGAATTGGCAAATAGGAACCAATTTTGGCTTAAACCGTCAAGTTAAAAAGGAACATATATGTTAATGTCCAAATTTTGTGTTTAATCCAATAAGTTCATTAAGAAAAACAAAAAACAATCCATGAGTAATTCAGCTTAGTTCCACCTCATAGCTATGATAAAGATACCAACTTGTTATGGAGAATGTGCATGTAAACTTGTTTGTGGAAAGAATTTGAACAAGAAATTGGACATCAAATTGGCATGGATTGGCTTCTCTTATTACTTTGTGTATGTGATTACAAAAGGAAACAAAGAAGAAGACTAGGAGAAACTCAAGACTGGAATAATGAGACTAAGTCAATCTCAAATTCTCAATATACTTTGTGTTTGACTCTATTTACAACTAATCCATATACTTTGTGTTTAATCCAACTACATGTTTGTCGAATCCTCTTTGAACTCACTTTTCCCCAAGTTTGGTTTTCAGCATTTCGATTTCAGTATTCAAGGTATTCAGTTCTATGATTTGTTCATCTTTCATTCCTATAGTACAAGCTTGCTTCTCTACCGAGTTAAAAACTTTGCCAAAACCTTTGCTAGACATCTCCTTTATTAGCTTTGCTAGACTCACTAATCATACGATTTCAGCTCAGCCAGATTAGATTTCTCAACTTCAAGAAGGGAATTTTCGTCTATCAAATTCTAAATGTTTTTCTTTAAACTTGACTTTTCTTTTTCAAGAGTTGAAATCTTTTTTAGCAACACCTTAGGGTCATAGACTTTGGTTACTTTTGCCTTTGATGCGTCATCTTTGACTGGTGAATTTAGATTCTTGTTAATGGACATGAAAGATTCCGACTCCAAACTTGATGATAATGTGAAGGAAGATTTTGAGCCTTCTCTTGTAGAAACACACACAAAATACCATCAAAACATGATTTTTGGACATACCATTGACTAATATTTTCCATGTGGTATCAATTCAAGAAATTGTTTTATGGAAAATTATGAGCCATCAGTAGTGTCTAAAGTAAACTCATAACCAACAGGTGTAAGGAAGATTAAAAAGTCTTTTTTTGGATTTTGCAAGAAATAAGAATATACTGTCATTTGTTTGTTTATAGCAGCATCTTAGTTTCATTTCTCTTTGTTGTAGCATTGCATTCTGAAAAATATATTGATTTTCATTGTTTTTGGTCTTTGTTCCAAGTTAATTACTAGCAGGTGTACATGGTGTTCGTATTGCAAAGTCAAACCCGCATTTTACCCTGTGTCACATAAGCAAGAATCCTCCAGACTTAGCTCATAAACTGATTTATAGGTAAAAAATTACTTACATAAAACTAATGAATATAATAAATATTATAATGACGTAATGCCGCTGCTATAGGGTGATGCCTGCCCACTACGTATCCATCTACGGAGACGACTTATTATGTCTATCGCTACATCTATGGAGACGACATGTTGTCTGCATACGTATATGTATGGAGGCTCCAAGTTCTCCATAGATGTACCTGTAGGGGCAACAAGTTGCGATTATAGATTAATCTATAGGGACGACCTGTCGTCTTTATAGTTGTACTTGTGGAGACGACAAGTTTCTTTAATAAAGTAATCTATAGAGACGACTTGTCGTCTCTATAGATTTATCAAAGGAGACCAGAATCTTATTGCGACCGGTTAGTATAGGACGACATATCACCAAAGGCTACCAATTTCGACGCGTTTATTAGTGACGATAATGCAGATCTATTGCGATGGGGCTATGGAGACGAGGGCTATAGGGACGATATTTCGACCCATACACCTATAGGGACGACTTTTGGAACCCATAGAGACGACAATTATCGTCCCTATAGGTCCCGTTTCTTGTAGTAGCCCTCAATTGTCTAACCTAATCACGTAGATAGAGAACTAGAGAATGATGGAGAACTGGAGATCAACTCCTTCTCATCTGGTTAAATTCTTCTAACACACCCGACATACACACTCCTTTCGTTCGGGTTGTGATACCAGTTCGTCGTCCACCATCTTATCTAAGATATGAGATTCTTCTTTGTAGGTGTAAATTGATTGGATTTTTGTGGTAAATCGATTTGGATTTTTGGGGTGATCGATTTGGAATTTTGGTTTTGGTGTTGGCTTATTCTTGAAAGTAGATGGATAATTCTATTTTGCTCTTAAAAGTTCAATGCTAATGTTTGTTTCAACTTATTGCTAGTGCTTTTTTCCAAAATGTTGGAGCTTTGGTTGGTTTTGTTCCTAAAAATTCAAGCTTATATAAGTGATGTATTGAATGTATAATGCTAATTTTGGTTCATATTGAAAGTACATTGCCTTTGTTGGCTACATTTGAAAGATTTAATCCTCTAGTGAGCTAATTTCTGGTGTTTTCGGTTGTTTATTCTTGAAGTTCATAGTTCCATGGTTTTTTAGCTGATTCGTAGGGTACCTTGCATGTTTGTTGCCTTTTTTTGGCCTTATCTTAAAGTTTTGATATGTTAATTTAGACTTTTGTGATTTATGTTTTATATATTTATATATTTTTTTGGTCAACTTCATTTACTTTGTGTTCGATTCTTATTGTTGCACCTTGGTATTTCTGTAAATGGTTATCCAACATAAATCATCTGAGCTTGGTTTACAATTGTCAAGACTTCACATAAAAGCAAAGGATTAGAGCTTGGAAACTTCATGATTGAGATGATGGCATTGTACTTTTGGATAAAGAGTTATAGACTACCCTTGATAGTTTTATTAGAGTGAAAAAAGTCTTTACTTTTAAAGATTGAGTAACTATTCGTGTCTTTATTGCATGTGTATTTCACATCGGTTCACAAACAATTAGTAGCATTAATTCATTATCTATAATCACACATTTAATGTTTGACTGGCAAAGAAAACAAATAATTTGTTGATTGTAGCCGATTCCAAAATCAATCTGATCACACATTCTCAAAAAAATTGAAGCGATCGATACTTCTAATAAGGAATTGATGTAATCGATTATCGTGTTGATCGTGCAAAAAACTTGGCAAGAATATACGAATGAGTTAACTTGAAGCCCATACATGCATGATGTTGTGTTAGTTTCAAACATAAGGTCATGTAAGCTATTGAAGTTGAATGCAATTCCTCGATATATCAAAATCCATGTACTATCTTAATTGCATTTAATGGTTGTGTCATACGCATATATTACTTAAAAAATATATTTCAATGTGGGTTTCTTGAGTTTTGAAAAAGATGAAGATGATATGACCACTACAAAAAATAGAGGCTTGACTGGTGAAAAATGTTTTCGGTAAAGTGGTCGATTCGTCGATGGAAAAACTCACGTTGTCGCCGGAAAAACGGGTGTGGATTACACCCTGATGTAGTTTTGTTGAAATCGTCGGAGAAGATTGTAACATCCATAAAATTCACACCAAATTAAAACTTTTTTAACCAATTAAAAACCATTAAGTTATTACAAATTGTTTTCAAAATAGTTTCCTATCAGAGTTCCTAAAAATCATAGACATAATTCGAGGAAGTGTATGGTCACGCCTTCGCCTTCCCACGGTCATCCGCTGCACCTGAAACAATAATCGATAAATGTAAGATCAAAGGCTTAATGAGTTACCCCCAAAATATCAACCTGATATCACCATAATCATAACATATCCTATAAACCAATACATAACAGCCATGCATCTTGAGTCTACAGTGTGACTGGTCCGCCCGCACCGGGCCTTCAGTCCACCTGGTCTACTCTCTGAGTCTGCAGTATGACTGGACCGCCCGCCCTGGGTATGTTGGCCTATAGCATCATCCTATATACCAGGATGCCGACCTAAACTAGGTCACTAAACATAATACCATCCTAATTACCATGTCGCAGATCTAACGGATCAATAAGCATATCAAACAAATACCAGTATACAATATGAGAAAAGGGTTGGCCTTGGTGCCTTAGATCCTGTTGATATAGTGAGGATAACTCACCTTGAAATCTCGATCTGAACTGAAGAATCAAATTCTTGAATCACTGTCTCTCCAAAACTCTCAAACTATCCAAAATAACGAATGAGAAGTCAATAAATGGGAACATTAATCTTGACCAAGAATCCCTCTTATATTTATAGTCAAATTTGCTTTTCCTCTAATTTGGGCCAAGGCCCAATACCAAATACACAATCCACAAGTCCTCGTATACAAGGCCAATCATTGGCCCAATTTCAAATTGGGCCCAACTATCTAATTGGGCCTAATTCCAATATCCATTACCAAGACGTGGCCCAAAACACCATATCCATAAAGTCTAGCAAAGGCCCAAGTCCAACTAGCCCTTAAACAGCCCAATACTCGAAGCCCAAAATATCATAAGCCCGATAGAGGAAGTACGTGGGGTGTACTCCTATTCAAGTTGACTGGAAAGCGGGACCCTTGACACATTATGCTGGGCGTACTGCTTCCTACGCGGGGTGTACGCGAGTTTCACAAAAATCCTCATAAGTTCTTATTGGCTTAAGCACTTAAGCCTAAACTTCAGATCCATCGACCAAATATGCCCGGGACCCATAAAGTCTCTAACTTTATCACTTTGGGCGTCCAAAAAGTTCTTAATCCAAGATCTTAATCCGTTAAGACCTTTATACTACTTGCATGGGACCTCTTAGACCATTGGGACCTTATTTTTATCACTCAACACCCCATCAAGAGTCTTGAAGGACAGATCATCTCGTCCAAACTACAACATACATCATCTTGGAACTTTTGGGACAAGATATGGTTCCAAAATGCTAGAATGGCTAGATCTATGATATACAAACATAAAGTTTGAAGCTTTTTACCTTCTTGAGCTTCTAGGACACAACTAACTTTATATTTACAAGCCAATCTTCTTCTCCAATTTCTTGGTGCAATGCCTTCACCTCCAAGAGCTCAAAATACCCACTTACTCACACTCTCACACAAGAACTAGGGTTTGGGATGTTTCTGGAGCATGAAGGCTAATAGTGATGAGAGAAAATGAACCATAAGGATGTTTATATAGCTCCCAAACCGGGTTATTAGGGTTTCCTTCTAATATGAGTATGCCCAGCGTACAAGGGCGCACCCTAGTATGCTCAGCGTACCTTATGTACGCGTATCGTACTCCTCTTGGTCCCAAAATTACAACTTAGCCCTTAAGTTCTTCAAGGATTTACCCTTCCATCCCTCGGGACTACAAATGACAACTTTTTGAGATTTTACAACTCTCTCCCACTTAAATTCGATTTCATCCTCGAAATCATTCCTTACTGTCCCTGGTAACCCGAAATCCTGAATGGTATCTCCGCAACCATAGCCTGCGACGACTTTCGATGGAGACTAAACTCAGGGGGAATCTTTTCATTCCAAAGAACACGATTCTACAATCCTATGCGGAACACAATTCTTTACCACCTAAAACTTGCGATATGGGAACCTGGATTCGGTCTGACCCCCTGTCCGACCACTCGTACTATCCATTGCTAGCTCTCTTTCCCTAACTGCTAGCAGACTATTTCGCCATGAGAACCTTAGTTTTCTGCCCATAGATAGAACCATGGGTCATATTCTGCTAAACCCTTGCGCCTACAACTTACAATTTGCTCGCGGCAGGTAGGTATCTTGGACTATTGCAAAGAGCAGGACCGCCTTAGTCCGATCAAGAATAACTTTCCATCTAATAGACCATCAGGATAAGATGTTTACATTATACTGACGATAATCCATCATGCCGCTCCTCGTCGCCCACCACTTCCATAGATTATTACAGTCCCGCAAATGGTTACCCCACAACATACCTACTTGTACCGGTCAACCGGTACGACACTCATAACTAGTCCATATGACCCCCTTCGGGTGGGAATACCAATATTCCAAGTAAATTTAACCATCAAGTTGAAATTCCCAGGGTTTGTGGGCCTACCACCTTAACCCTACCGCTCCCATTGAGCCTTCGTGCCTACGACTTCCAGTCGACCCGCATCGGGTATCTTGGCCTACTGCATAGAGCAGGACTGCCTCAATCCTATCCAAACGCCATAGTTGATCATGAGAAATATCTAAACCGGTTCCCAAAACCTGAAAGACAAGACATTCTAATCCCGAGCCTTCCTAAATCTGAAAAATACCCATTCAGATCTACTCCTAGTCCCCAACTGGAGTATTACCCAATCCAAGAAGATTAATCCTTTGAGACACTTCGAACTGATGATATTACCGAGATCCTCTACACTCAATCTAATCTCTAATAACTAATTCCGATCAATCCAAAAATACATCGGAGTCTTCAGTCCACTCAAGCAGCATGTTCAATACTTTGGGACAGACCTACGGAATGTTATAGCATAGCAGCATACTCAATACCCGCACATAGATCTACAATACATACAAAGTCTGCAGCATGACTGGACCGCCTCACCAGGCCTTCAGCCTATCTGGACCACTCTAAACTGTTGAGCATCACCCTAGGCCACCCCCTCCTGGTACTCTCTCTCCCATGCAGCCTGTTCTCGCCCATTTGGGGCTTCAAACTCCTGATCCATTCTGCGAACCATAACCCCAGCCTAAACCTAGGCGTCATGTCGATCGTCCATCCACTTGAAAAGTCGTGACCCGATCCCTGACCTGCGCACCTACCACATATGCTAAGTTACTCGCATACCTGCTGAAAGTATTATCTAATCACGACAGCTAACATAACCCTCAATGATCGTTGCTTCATCTGAGAATTTCCAATTCTCCCCCACTTGGGACACTAGCTACTACCTGCTAACGGTGAAACCAACACAGCTTAACCGTCCCTACTGGGTATTATCATCCTTATCTACGGACCAATTAATCTTGGAGTGTACAACCTCCACAGAACAACCCTTCCGACATGGTGCCACCGAATATTCAAAAGAAACCTGAATCTCAGCTGAACACTTCTGAATCTCCGATTCACAGCTACTAGCCCTGGAACCGAGATCTTAAATCCTAACATCTGATCACCAACACTCCTGGATACTAACCGTTTACAACCTCTCGATACTAAATTCCTCAAATTCTCTGATGTCACTATGACATATGCAAAAAAGGCATGGAAGAAAAATTCACAATATAATCATAAACAATAAGATAAAAGATAGAAACATACCAACAGCTACTTCTGGCGCTGTCCTGGCCTCCTATGTTGTAAGTTGGAAGGCACGTCCCTGAGCCTTCGAGGCTCTACTCTACCCAGACCCCTATCAGTAATCCTCAATGTAGCCAACGTTAGAGCGTGTACCAGCCTAGCAACCAGTTGTGGACAGTTGGTCTTCACGTGACTAACCTGATGGCAATGATAACAAATCCTCATGTCCTGAACCGGGGCCAACTGGCGATAATCCCTCGCATAATTCCCCTCCCTTCCGAACTTGCGGAACGCACCACCAGACCTGCAAACTCCGGTATGACCCTTTTCGCACTTCGCACAAGTGCGGCTTCTCTGTTCTCCAACCCTAGAATCAGCATTCTTGGACCGCTTCGGGGCCAACTGAGACTGCACCGGGGCCTGCCACTACTCTCTCAACTGTAACTCAATCTCCAACTCACGTCGCCTAGCGGCCTCCTATAAATCTAGCAACATATCACATTGCTGGGTGGCAACAAACTGTCTAATGTAAGTCTTAACCATGCTTAGATAATGCATCATCTGAGCCTGCTCGGAAGCAAACTCCAGGAAAAACATCATCCTCTCCGTGAACATATGGGTGATCTTCATCACTAACTCCGTACCCTGTCTCAACTCCAAGAACTCCTGAGTTAGCTGCTCACGCTCGACCCGTGGAATGTAGCGGGAGCAGAACATCTCCCTAAACTGATCCCAAGAAACTGCAACTCTCTACTCATCTGAATAAGACCCCATCATCAACCTCCACCGATCTTTCGCCCCGAACCTCAACATGTTCAGGGCACACCTGACCTTTTGGTCATTCGGGTAAGAACATGTGAGAAAGCATTCCTCGATGTCCTATATCCACCTCATGGATATGATAGGGTCCTGAATCCCAACAAAAGTCGGGGGTTTCGTATTTTCGAAGTCCCGATACTGGAAGCCTCGACTGGCTCCCAACCCTGCCGCTGATATAGCTGTTGTGGCTGCGGAGGCATCCACCTCAGTTAAGGCTGCATAGCGGTCATCAAAATACTCTACCATAGTGGTCTTGATAGACCCAAACATCTCCGACAACTGAGCCCGGAACATAGCAGCAACCTCATCATGTAGGATCTCCCGGATCATATTATCCATCTCATCTGGCCTCATCTGGCTAATAGTCTCGGGCGATGTCGGTGCCTCCTGTCCGCCCTCTCCTAATCCTAACCCAGATCCAGTCATGAATCGTCATGTAACCACCATTCTGAAAAACATGCCAAAAAAGTATCAGATACTCCTCATAACAATCTGGGAACCAACTCCTAACCAAAAACCCTAGGGGCTGTGTCTTCCTTGCTATGCGTATGAGTCCTGTGCTTTCAGTAGTACGGACCCATACTACCTTCCACACCTACCCATATTTGTCTCAAGTATCACCACAACACCCTAACACTATACATGCACATAGTGGTCGCTCAACCTCACCCCTAGAGGAAGGCTAATTGTCTAACATCTAATCTACCGGTCTCGCACAACCACCCGTCGATGAAACTTCCACCAACCCTGCAGCATTAGTGTATGCTAGCCATATATAACGTTGGACCCCAGAGACTTTGTAATATCCAATCCTTCCCTAAGCTTCCAATCAAACAAGAACAGAACATAAGGCCAAATCAAACATTCTCAGGCTATAAGATCTTAATTATGTATAACTGTGATGTATATACTAATAAGATTCAGTAATGATGTTAATCTCATATAAGGAAAACCCTGGGCTAGTAGTCATCATGCAATCAGGCAATTCCAGAAGATCCCTAGCCTAGTACTAGCATGTTGTTCTATCATATTACAATATCAAATAACTGTATGGTATTTTGGGGTCTACTTACTGGCTCCAGCTGATCGTACAATTCACATCCTCTTTTACTTATTTTGAAAACCATTTTAGAAATCATTTTGAAAATCTTTCCTTGATTTGAGACTGGATTCACACAAATGTTCCTCCAATTCACTCAAACCAAGGCTTTGATACCAACTTGTAACATCCATAAAATTCACACCAAATTAAAACATTTTCAACCAATTAAAAACCATTAAGTTATTACAAATTGTTTTCAAAATAGTTTCCTATCAGAGTTCCTAAAAATCATAGACATAATTCGAGGAAGTGTATGGTCACGCCTTCGCCTTCCCACGGTCATCCGCTGCACCTGAAACAATAATCGATAAATGTAAGATCAAAGGCTTAATGAGTTACCCCCAAAATACCAACCTCATATCACCATAATCATAACATATCCTATAAACCAATACAGAACAACCATGCATCTTGAGTCTACAGTGTGACTGGTCCGCCTGCACCGGGCCTTCAGTCCACCTGGTCCGCTTTCTGAGTCTGCAGTATGACTGGACCGCCCGCACCGGGCCTTCAGTCTATCTGGCCCACTCTCCGAGCATCGGGACATCTAGACCACCCTCTCGGGCCTTCAGCCTATCCGAACCGCTCGTCGGGCCTTCGGCCTGACTATGTGCCTTTCCGGGTCTACAGTCTATCCGGTCCGCCCTAGGTATGTTGGCCTACAATACAAAGAAGGACCCTCCTCAACCCATCCCCCGATCAAACAACCATGTGCACATATAATAGATAATCACATAAGAATCTATAGATAAACAAACTGATCTAACAGATCACATAGCATATCAACATCCTATAACCAAGATACACCTAACCGGTTACTAACATAGCATCATCCTATATACCAGGATGCCTACCTAAACTAGGTCACTAAACATAATATCATCCTAATTACCAGGTCACAGATCTAACGGATCAATAAGCATATCAAAAAATACCAGTAAACAATCTGAGAAAAGGGTCGGCCTTGGTGCCTTAGACCCTGTTGATATAGTGAGGATAACTCACCTCGAAATGTTGATCTGAACTGAAGAATCAAATTCCTGAATCATCGTCTCTACAAAAATCTCGAACTATCCAAAATAACGAATGAGAAGTTAATAAATGGAAGCATTAATCTTGACCAAGAACCCCTCTTATAATAATAGTCTAATTTGCCTTTCCTCTAATTTGGGCCAAGGCCCAATACCAAATCCACAATCCACAAGTCCTCATATATAAGGCCCATCATTGGCCCAATTTTCATATTGGGCCCAACTACCTAATTAGGACTAATTCCAAGATCCGTTACCAAGACATGGCCCAAAACACCATATCCATAAAGTCCAACAAAGGCCCAAGTCCAACTAGTCTTTAAATAGCCCAACACCCGAAGCCTAAAATATCATAAGCCCAACAGAGGGAGTACACGGGGCGTACTCCTATTCACGTTGACTGGAAAGCGGGACCCTTGACCCGGTACGCTGGGCGTACTGCTTCCTACGCGGAGCGTATGTGAGTTTCACAAAAATCCTCATAAGTGCTTAATGGCTTAAGCACTTAAGCCCAAACATCAGATCCATTGACCAAATTTGTCCGGGACCCATAAAGTCTCTAACTTTATCACTTTGGACATCCAAAAAGTTCTTAATCCAAGATCTTAATCCAAGATCTTAATCCATTAAAACCTTTATACTACTTGCATGGGACCTCTTAGACCATTGGGACATCATTTTTATCACTTAACACCCCATCAAGAGTCTAGAAGGACAAATCATCTCATCCAAACTACAACATACATTATCCTGGAACTTTTGGGACAAGAAATGGTTCCAAAATGCTAGAATTGTTAGATCTATGATATACAAGCATAAAGTTTGAAGCTTTTTACCTTATGGAGCTTTTAGGACCCAAACCAACTTCAGATCTACAAGCCAATCTTCTTCTCCAACTTCTTGGTGCAATGCCTTCACCTCCTAGAGCTCAAAATACCTACTTATACTCTCACATAAGAAATAGGGTTTGGGACGTTTCTGGAGGATGGAGGCTAAGAGTGATGAGAGAAAATGAACCATAAGGATGTTTATATAGCTCCCAAACTGGGTTATTAGGGTTTCCTTCTAATATGAGTACACCCAGCATACTAGGATGCGCTAGTACGCTCAATGTACCTTATGTATGTGCAACGTACTCCTCTTGGTCCCCAAATTACAACTTAGCCCTTGAGTTCTTCAAGGTTTTACCCTTCCATCCCCTGGGACTACAAATGACAACTTTTTAGGATGTTACAAAGATAATGTGGAAGGTGTTATGAAGGTAACCGAGAAGTAAGTTTTTTTTGAAGAGCTCTAGATCTAGCTTCAAGGTCATTAGTGGCGATAGGCCTTAGTAGCAGTGACCTTTAGTGGTAAATGGAGGGAAAACTTTGCGGTCATTTTTTTAGGGTATTAGTGGTGACATTGTCACCGCTGTTGGTGTCACTGATATTACCTTCATACAACAAACAAAAATCGACCATTGGATTGAGTTATGAGATCAACGGATTGGGTGCTTCCTGGAAACATCACACGGATCATGGCTTACTATCAATACCTGCGGCATAGACATTGTCGACGACATGGAGGAGTTCAAATGTCGCCGATAATTCCTATGTCACAGTGAATGTTGTCGCCAGTATTACTAAGATTTCTTGTAGTGGACATTGCAATGAGTGAGACGTTGCTTTTTTTTTAACAAATGACTTGCTATAAATTAGCAGCATATGTTATCTTTAATGTTTTTGGGTAGGTTGACTTCTTGCATGAGTTGTACCTAATTTAAAATGTTATATATTTTGAATAAAACTTAACATTGTCGCATAAATTAGGAAAAATAGAAAAACTTGTAGCATAAATAACGAATTAACCCTTCTTGTAGACATGAAAAATGAAAGTTAAGATGTTTTTTTTTATAAAAGAATAAAAGAATAGGTATATATATATATATATATATATATATATATATATATATATATATATATATATATATATATATATATATATATATATATATATATATTGAAATGACTTCTTGCATGATTTGTACATAATTTAAAATGTTGCATATTTTGAATAAAAGTTTACATTGTCGCATAAATTAGGAAAAACACAAAAGCTTGTAGCATAAATAACGAATTAACCCTTCTTGTAGGCATGAAAAATGAAAGTTAAGATGTTTTTATAAATATATTTTGAAACAGCAAATCTAATATATTTCTAAACTACACTTTAAATCCACTTATGTCCATGACGGAACTTGAACCCTCAACCTCAAGGAATGAGGGCAACATCAAATACCGCTAAGCTATAAGCCATTTGGGAGGTATTTTTATATAAAAGGGGTTGTAACATAAAGTGAGCGTTTCCAAGTTTTAAAATAGTATTAAAAAATCAAATTGATATTTTCCAAGTCTGAATCAAAACCTAAGAAGGTCTTCCGGATTCCATTTGAAAACTTTTAAATTATTAGTTTTTCAAAAAGTCAATAAGTCAAAAATAATATTTGGCAACTGCAAAAATCATTTTTAAAATAACTTCTTGAAAAAATAAAAAACAACTTCAAAAAGGAGTTTTTAAAAAGTTAGATATACCTTACATTTTGGAAAGTCATAAGTTAATAAGTCATTTTGATAGTTTTATATGTATAAGTTAGCAAAACATTTTTTAACTTATTGACTTATTATTTTACCCACTAATAAAGCTAATCCAAACATTTTTTTCAAAAACTCCTTTTAGAAAAGTCATAAATCAATAAGTTATTTTACCAAAAGTCATTTTAGAGTTTAAAAAACAATCTCAAACACCCCCTAAAACTTGAAAGAAAAATCCCATTGAGACGTAAAGCTTTTCATCAATGTTGCTATGTTTCCAGAAACTCGGCTACCCGAGTGCTGATGGGACAAAAAACACGACCTCGCTTAGTTTGAAGGATGCAATTTGTTTAGCATCGTGAACCAGAAATGTATCTAGGAAAATCACTATCATTAACCAATAAAGGTTGAAGTTGAGCGCCCCTGCTTAAGCATGTAGGGTTTTGAGTGGAAAAAAAGTGAGTTACATGTTAAAAAAAAAAAAAAAAAAGAGAGAGAGAGAGAATTACAAGAAAAAGTTTGAAGAATTTTTGGAGCATCAAAGTTAAAGTATGAAGTTTAAAGATCAAAAATTCTGAAGTAATTCAAAAGTTGAAGATACCCAAAAATTGAAGATGAAATATAAAGAAGTGAAGAATTCCAAAAGAGCTCCATAGTGGTATCATAAATTGTAATTGTCTAGATTATGTATTCTTGGGTTGCTCAACCAAAAATACCTTGAGGTTAGGAGGTTTTATGCGGATGGATTCGGAGGGATGCATAAAATGAGCATTGTTCAGAAAAATGGGCGAATGTTTATGAGGATTGTAAGTATTTAGAGTATGGGGGGTTTCCTTAGGAAAATTTTAGACACAAATACATGCGTTGCGGTCTTGGCATAATGGTTGGGTTCAGTTGGAATTGTCTTATGTGATTCTAGTATGCTAAAATTCGGTTTTGCTTGGGGGCAAGCAAAAGTCAAGTGTGGGGTATTTTGATATGTGCATATTTAGCCATGTGTTTAGTATATTATTTTATCAATTATTAGCTAATTATTAGCATAATATGGACAAAAGGTACTTAATAATGTCTAAATTATATTTTCAGTCTACAAGAAAAGCTTGGGAGCAAAAAGAAAGGAAGAGAAGCAATCAGAAGCTGGAGAATGAAGAAAGAAGAACAAACCTGACCCTACTCGGCGAGTCCAGTTGAATGTTCGCTAAGTAATATCCAAACTCCTTGTCGTACACGTATTTCTCAAAGGAACGCGGCGAGTTGGGCACCTACTCGTCGAGTAGACCCTGTTTTGAGATAATTATAAATATCAGTTGAGATCCCGAATTGGGGAGTTATTTGGCTTCCTTGGAGAGCAACCTACGACTAAAGATACCTTTGGAGACCTGAAGAACCCTAATCTTTGATCGTTAAGAAGACTCAAGGAAAATTAGGTTAAATCTTCCACTTAATCTAGAAGTGAATCATGTTTAGTTTAATTAAATTTGTTTTTAGCTTCTGTATGACTGTAATCATGAGCTGAATTTTGTAGTTTTTGTTTAGGAAAGATTAATTTACTCCTATGGTGTGATTTATACTTTGTTTGATTGATTATTGGTGATTTTATTAAACTAAGTTTGTTAAAGAACCTTATGCATTGATTATGACTTTTCTCTGTTAAATGGAAGATAATTAGGCTGCATGAACATCTCTTAATTGTTAACCTCATATGATTTATGTGAACACTTCATTATATGCCTAAGATTAGTGAATATGAAACTAGGATTAATTAGAGAATGGGTAAATTAATGTGTGAGCTTGTTTGAGAAACCAACAAACAAGAGGTTAGTTGAATTACTAATTTGATTAACCAATTACAAATCTTATTTAATCCAAAAAATTGAACTAGGGAGTTAATTAGTTTAAACAATTGGCCACTGCTCGAATTGATTAATTTTCTCAGGGTTAGTAATAGTGAATGCGAATCTAACCACTATAGTTGGTAACCAATAACAATTAATTTATCACTTTATCATAAAATTAACCATAGGAGTGAATTAGTTGGACCTAAACAGAAACCCTTTATTAAATTTGGTGAATTTTTACTTGTTTTAGTTGCTTAGTTAATTACGTGTTAGGAGGTATGTTTAAGTTTCTAGTCTTGTAAAAGTAGAGAAAAACCCTTTACATTTATTACTTGTCTAGTTAAAATTAGTTATTAGTTTAATTTTCGTTCCCTGAGTTCGATACCATAGTTATTTAAACTATACCACTAAAAGACAGGTTCACTGCCTTTGTGTGCTAAAATTATATTTTTAGAGTAGGAATAAAACCAGTGCATTTTTACACACATCACTAACTGACTATTAGTGAATACTACGACTACCCCCATAATCTTAAAACACTTTCCATACTATCTGAGCGCTTGTGAATGCTACGGCTACCCCATAGTCTTACAACACTTTCCACACTATCTGACTGCTTGTGAATGCTACGGCTACCCCGTAGTCTTACAACACTTTCCATACTATCTGACCGCTTGTGAATGCTACAGCTACCCCCGCAGTCTTACAACACTTTCCATACTACCTGATCGCTGGTGAATGCTACGGCTACCCCATAGTCTTACAACACTTTCCATACTGGTCGAACATACACTCGACCTACACAGACAAGTGAACTTGAGTCCTAACTGGAGCTCTAACCTGGTTCCCAAAACATGCTATCACATGAGCCCGTTGTATCAGTACCACACCCATGCCTGTGATTGAAGCGTTACAGTAAACCACGAAATCATCTACACCCTCTGGTAGGGTAAGAATCGGTGCCTCGCAAAACCGTTGTCTAAGAGTCTTGAAGGTTGCCTACTACTCAGGCCCCCAGTGAAAGGCCACCGATTCATTGGTCAGTCGGGTCAAAGGAACTGCAATCTCGTAGAAGTCTCGTATAAATCTTCAGTAATAACCCACTAGACCTAGGAAACTCCGAATCTCAGTTAGAGACCTATGAATCTCCCACTGCATCAAGGCCTCTATCTTGGCCGGATCGACCCGAATACCCTTCTGGTTGACAAGGTGCCCAAAAAATTGCACTTTATGCAACCAGAACTCACATTTGGAGAACTTTACAAAAAGTCTCTCTCTCCCCCCCCCCCCCCAAGAGTCTCTAGCACCTCCCTTAGGTGCTCCTTGTTCTTCTCCTCAGTCTTGAATAAAACAAGATGATGTTGCTCTCTTAAAATCTAGTCCAATATGAAACTTCAATCCATCCCCCATGCTGACAACTGGAGGCCTTAATCTTCACCCTAACTGGCGAGTCCTCGTTCCCACTTCCATTCTTGCAGTACCGCTGAACTCTATCTGAACACAACCCATACGAAAGTACAATTCTCTTGAACATCCAATGACCAACCACTTATATATCTAACACCCATAACTAACACTACCATCTTCATGCTACCAGTCTTGTCCTAGAAACGGTATTGCCTTGAACTTCCAAGGTTCTTCCATAGACAACTTTTGACCATACCCAAACAAGGATAGAACCATTGAACTCTGGCTTCACTGGAGAACTATTGCTCTAATCCTAAGCTGATATCCTCAAAATAATACTCCTGATTGGGTCCTGACAAAGACACAGGACGATAACAGTATACGCGAAACCCACCCTGCAAGATACATCCATTTGTAGGTTCATCAAGGACTTTTCGGCCTGCAAGATGGCATATATGGTCCTTGACATCTGGAGGAATCTTGATTACCATCCATCTAGTAGTAGTAGTAGAAGATGACATACCCGTAACATCTGGAGGAATCTTGATTACCTTTTTCTGACATGACCAACCCCACTACCCTTGTAGCAGCCTAAACCCTTGGAATATCAAACTCTCTTATGTACTTTCCCACACGTGCTTCACTGACTCCGGACCTGCTGGCCTTTCATCCGATCATTAGAAGTCTTGGGTCTCTCTCCGAAACCCCCTACTATATGCACCTGGCATGACCCTCTGTTCTCGAAGTGCTCCAAATCGATCTCGCATCCTTGGACTTCGAAGTCATATCCTTCACGGTATGACACCCTGTCACGCTCACTAGCTTATTCGCCAATGGTTGAGCTGCAACAACTGGAACATCCTCTGTCCCCAAACCAGGTCGCAAACTTCTCCACGAAGCTTCTCAGATTTTCCGATACTTTCACCGATTCGAGTATGGATCCTGTGCTCTCAATAGTACGGGCCCAATACTACCTTCTACACCTATCCATACTTTCCTAATCAATCCTCCTGAATCCTCTTAGTCACTTCCTTAAACTGGTACCCTGAATGCTCGCTAATAGTGCAACCAAGTCTACTAAATCATTTCCTAGGCTTCCCTAGGTTCCCGTACCCACCCAGTCCTCAGCTGCTGAAAGATTCCCAGTAATGTTAACTAGCTACCTCATGAATATAGCCACATGCACCAAAGATCAGATAATCCTTCAAGTAAAGCACTTATCCCTAGAACGGTTAGACTCAAATGAGTGTTGCGCAATACGGTCAAGTCCATCACTCTGAGATTATCTGGACCGTGTCCAATGTGACTTAGCATATTCACTTAGTAGCTAACTCACATCACTAAGAGTCCAACAAATAACAAAGTAAACAACATTTAGACAATGGAAAATCTAACCATCATAATCCAATCCAACTGTTTTATCCTCTAATCAGGAATTTGTACATGCAATTCAAAGGCTCATACAATCAGGCATAACCTAACCACGCTATCCTATCACTGATTGATCAGTACTATCATATAGCTCCTCAAGCACATACAATAGGCATATAATGCATATTCCTAGATCCTTAGCGTTAATCTAACATGCAGTTCTTATACACATACAATAGGCATATAAGGCATCCTTCCTAGATCCTTAGCCCTAATGTAGCATGCAGTTCTCATACACATATCATATCATAACATAACATTTATGGGTAACTTGGGGAAAACTTACTTGAGCTCGGCTGATTGCCTGAATCACACACCTTGTTCTTTTCAAAGTCCTTATCTCTTTTCAAATTATTTTCAAATTTCTTTTTATAAAATGATTTTACTTTTGAAAATTTTCATACTAAGTCCTTAGTTTAAGTCCAGACACACTAGAGAGTGTGCCCAAATCCCTCAAACCAAGGCTCTGATACGAACTTCTAACATCCAAAAATTCAAGACCAAAAATTTCATTTTAATTAAGTTATTAAATAAAACGAACAGTATAAAAACATTCATAATAATATCTCATGTCAAAACCAAAGTGTCAATAATCAAAACACAGTATCATAAAACCATATTAGAGTGTAATACCAAAGATCTCATGTGTAGAAAACATAGTGTGATGCGCTGCGATCGATCCCGCTCCTTTACTTTGAAAACGAATTACCTGAAACCAAAACTGAAAATCATAAGAATGAAGCTTAGTGAGTTCCGCCATCATACCACATACCATACAATAAACATACTGTCGGGCAATTATGGGGTGTCGGACCTACCCATGTCAAGCAGTTCTGGGTGATGACCTACCTTGCCAGGCGATTCTGGGGTGCCCGACTTACCCATGTCAAGCAGTTATGGGGTGCTTACCTACCCATGTCAAGCAGTTCTAGGGTGCTAACCTACCCATGTTAAGCAGTTCTGGGGTGCTAACCTACCCTCTGGTTTATCCCAACCGGATCCAGGGACTATTTCACCCTTACTACTACCACACAAAACATAGCATAACATACTGTCAAGCATATATGGGGCATCCGACCCACCCTTCGGTCCTAACAACCAAACTTAGGGACTATTCCCCTTTTACTACCACTATCACATATAACATGTCATAAACATATTGTCAGGCATATTTGGGGTGCCTTACGTACCCTTCAGTCCTTACGGCCGTAACAAGGGGACTATTCCCCTCCTACTACCACTATCACATAAAACATAGCATACTAGCACATAACACATAACAGATAGTGGCATACCATACAATTATCAAAAATACAATCATCTCAACTATAATCAACTACTAGTGTGCCGACATTGGTGCCTTCGACCCACTTTTACTGGAAGGTAACTCACCTCACACTGATGAAGTCCCGTAGAGAAAACTCTAGCTGCTAGATGACAAGTCCTTGAACTATCAATCATCAAAATAACACCCAATCAGCAATTCGGTTCCAACATATACCCATAAGTCCATGCTTGGGGTAATAGACTACTTTACCCCTATCTTAACTTGATTCAATCCCAAGGCCCAATCCAAAGGCCCAAAAGTTAACTATGAGTCAAAGCGTAACATATAGGCCAATTTTCCAAATTGGACCCAAACCTTTACATGGTCTTATTCTAAGGCCCAACCATTTAGTCCAATCCTACATTTGGCATTTCTAATGGCCCAATATCTCATAATCATGAAGGCCCAATTATGGCCTACCTATGGCCCAATTTTCCGAATTAGGCCCAAACCCTCATATGGGCCTTACACTAAAGTCCATCCAATTATTCTAGTCCATATGATTGTTCTTGGATGGCCCATTATTGGTCCAAACACCAAAGCCCAATAAAAAGGCCCAACACAAAGCCTAAGTGAAATTAGGGTTTCATATAAAATAACGATCAGGGTTAAGTGCTTCTCACTTAACCCATTAAGGACTTAATCCATTAAGTCCATCACTCTACTAGATAAGTCATATGGTGTGACTGGGTGTAATTCACAATTCCAGTCCAATGGCCCAAATGTGGGTTCTGATATGTCCAAGGCCCATATATCCAAAATTAGATTTTTCTAAACCATAATTAGGGTTTCCAGCCCAAACATAGCCCAATAGGCCGAATAGCTAGGTCTTTTGATCAATTAGGGTTCATTAGGCCCATTAGGGTTTTGCTATTCGGGCACCACCCACTACCACCTCGAGTAGTGGTGGTCAACGAAGGCTGTTAGGGTACTAGTCCAATCCAGTCCAAGCACTCCAAAAGCAATTCAAACAAAAACTAAGCACACCGCCACATAACACGGTGGCTGGTAGCGGTATCCACCACCCTACGGTGGTGGTTTTGAGTTTTTTTTTCATTATTCTACTTTCTAATTACATTTTACAAACCTTTAATCCAAAAAACAAATACACACTAAGGGGGTATTTGGATTAGCTAATTAGCTTATTGCTTATTAGCTTATTTGTGGTGGGAATAAGCAATAAGCAATACGCCAGGGGGGAGATGCTTATTAAAATTAGCTTATTTAGTTTATTCATAACACAATAAGCTGATTTTAAAGGATTTTATCCAAACACTTAAACTTAGCTTATTGTGGTGGGAATAAGCAATTAGTAACAAGCACCCTCTTTTTTCCTATCCAAACACCCCTTAAAAGATAAACACACACACTCACACACTTGTTTTTCTCAGAACAGGAGCACATCCACCCTTGTGGTGGCGTTTGGCGACAACAGCAATACGGAAAGGCAGCAACAGCGGAGTTTTTGCAACGATAGCCACCACCTCATGGTGGTGGCGGTGGTTTCCTTTGGTCTTCTGCCCAACAACCTGTCAACATGCTCACGTAGGGCATACGGTGGACGACGGGGCATGAACGACAGCAATGGTTGTGCCTACAGCCGGCGTCGTCGACGGAAGCAACGGTTCAGAGGATAGAAACGATGGAACAACAGTGCTACTGCGGCGATTATGACGGTTGAAGCAGTAACATACGAACGCGATAGCCTTTCAGGATGTCAACCAATGACTGGAGCACAAAAACAATCCATATGGCGGCGGCGCGAGCTGTAGCAGTGGTAGCAGATGAAAGAGTATCCGTCGACGGTCCTTATCGTCATCAGTAAAGAAGTAGTAGCAGCGCACCATCTCCCCGGCATCAATGGTTTGCAGTGGTGACTTCGGTGGTGTGAGACATGAGGTGGTGCGATGCCGGAAAGGAGGTATAAGGTGGTGGTGGTGGCTGATTGCTTCTATTAGGGTTAGGGTTCCCGTAAGGGTTATATACCCGACGCCTTAAGCTAGTTTCCATAATGGCAAATATAGTCCCTATTTTACCCTTTTAAGATTCAGCCCCTATTTTACCCTTTTAACTAGGGGTGAGCATAGTAACCGGAAAACTGACCAAAACCAAAATAACCGATATAACCGAACCATTTTAAAAACCGTTGGTTTGGTGTCTAATTTTTGTTAACCAATAACTAACGGTTCGGTTACGGTTTTATAGGTTAACCGAATCATTATTAACCGAACCGCTAACTTTATATTTTAATATATAAAAATTATAGCTTATATATAAAATAATACAATAAAACTTATTTAAGACCCATTAAAATTCCAAAATATAATTCATTAATCCTCACTTATCATGAGACGAACGGACAATTAAACCATAAAAGGTTGATCATGCAGACAAACAATCTTCCAATCATGCCAATAGTTAGATTATTCATTAATGTTGTAATTCCTAATTGGCTAATTCTATAATTTCTAAATATTGTTCACAATTAGTTTAATCTTCACACCCATAATCCTAAATGGATGCTTCTCACACTGTTAATACTAATCAAAGATTGTTTTGACTTTATAGACCTATTCGAAGGGTTTTTTTACTTAATCACGTTGAATGTATACGAGTAATTGGATTTTTTTTTATCCAGATAACACATAATATAAATGTTTGGTTGTTTTATTTTATAGGTTTTGATTTAATCGTATTGAACGTGTATGGATGTTTGGCTTTATTTTAATGTTAATATCAATTATCAATATATGAAATTATTAATGTCATTTTTTTAAAAGTTTTATATTTTTATTGAATGTTTTTGATTTTGAATGTGACTATATGTTATCTCACTCTGAGTATCAAAGATACACATTTTATTCTATTACTATAAGATAGGCTACAAACATTGGCGTCAATGACTTTTTTGTATTTTGTTTTTCATTTTTTATGTTAATATACTTTCGCTATTTATATTATTTTGAATATTATGGTTAACCAATATTGATCATTAACAAAAACCGTTAACCGACAAAAACCATTAACCACAACCAATATTAACCATACCCAATGGCTACCAAAATGCATTAACCAATCATAATGGTTATGGTCTGGTTTTGTCGATTAACCGAACAAAACCGCCCCATACACACCCCTACTTTTAACCCCCAACATTAAAATCTATTTCAATTCGGGTACAATATTTACCAGATACACCCCAACTTCCATAATTTCTCTCAAAGTCGATCCATAATTTACCGAACAGCCCCTTAGTCTCCAAAATCTCTTCAAATGAAGTCCTAGAATTTACCAAGTAGTTACTGCCAACATAAATATTTACGAAACCAATCCGAAACTTACACTTTTAACCCCTGACTTCTAAAATTGTAACATTTGGCTCCCAAAAACGATTTTAGGGCTACTATTCATTAATTAGTTAATTAATTAATTTAATAAACGAGGGTGTAAGATGGAGTTGTTTCTGGCCAGCCACGTAAACCAAAGCATCCCATAGAGCACCACCTTGAATCTCTCCCTTTTTCTTGGATAATTCCCCCATGTAGCTGCAAAATTGAGGAATTTAGTCACTATGTCAAAGTTGGTTGCTGGAATACCACACCATTTAAAGATCCAAGATCTCACCTCGATTGCTTTTGGACATTTAACAAATAGATGATCGCCTGTTTCCTGCTCACCTTGCACAAAGGGCAATTTGTGTTTGCCATACTAATGCCCCGGTTTGCCAAGTTTATTGCCACTGACAACCTACCCATTAATGTTCTCCAGATAACGCATTTAACTTTCAAAGGAATTTCTTTCGCCCATGTAATTGCTATGCTAGTGTAAGGGTTTGAGGAGGAGTCTATCTTTTTTCGTAGGGTATTAACCGTGTAGTTTCCATATGGATATAAGTTAAAGTGGAGTCTGATTGGTGTAGGATTTGTATTAAAGCCTTGAATGATGGAACATAATTCCATAAAATCATCTAAAACCTCCCATACATAGTCTCCGGTTTCCACCTTTATTTAAAACCTGTTTGATCAATTCTAGCTAATATCCTACATATTTTTTTTACTCCATAGCATGTAATCTAGGGAATCGCTCCTGTAAAGTTAGAGAGCCACACCATCGATCCATCCAAAACAAGATATTGACATTTGAATCGGGAATTAGAGTGAAGAATTCCTTATGATTAATGTCAAATTCAAGGAGATATTTTATGGCCTTTGCAATATTACACTAGGTACTACCTAGTGAGGCTTTCGCAATATAAGTGACTGTCCTGTTTGACAAATAATGTATACTTTTGATGCACTTCCGCTATAGCCCGCCGATTTTTCCTTCAATCTCCACCACCATTTTGTAAGCAGTGCCAAATTTTAGGCTTTTAATGGACCGACCCCAAGACCACCATCCTTCTTAGAAGGTACTACTTTTGATCATGAAACCCAATGAATTTTCTTTTGGAATCGTCCCCACCCACAAGAACCTTCTTCTCAACTTATCAAGATCATCTATAATGCCGGGTCGAGATTTGAATAAGGAAAGATAATATGTTGGGAAACTGTTTAGTACTGATTTGATAAGGGTGAGTTGCCCTCCAAAGGAAAGAGTTTTGGATTTCCAAGTTGATAAGCGTGCTTGGAATTTATCGTTGATTGGCCTCCAATGTTTCCTCAATCATCAATGCCATATTTGCTCCAACTAGGACCCCCGAGTATGTAAAAGGAAGTGAAATTCTTTGACAACCCAATATTGGATCCTGTGAATGTAGTTCATAATCTGAAACTCCAATACCAAATAATCATGATTTATGAAAATTGACCTTTAGCCCTGAGCATATGTGAATTCATTTTAATATTTTGGCCAGATTTTTTATGCTACTCCTATTCCATTTGCCAAGGAATATGGCATTGTCTGCATAAAATAAGTGTAAAAGGGTAGGGTCGTTATTTCGTAATGAGAGATCATGGATGAGTGCTTTTTCCTATGTTGTTTTGATTGCAATATGTAGCCCCTCCATTGTGATTACGAATAGGAAAGGTGATAAAGGGTCGTCATGACGAACTCCTTTTGATAAGGCAAATTCCTTCGTTAGGGATCCATTGATAAGGACAGATTCCCTTGATGACAATAAACAACCATGAATAAGATGCCTCCATTTTTTACTGAATCCCATTTGTTCCATTGCAGATTCGAGATAGCTCCAATTTATTGAATCAAAAGCTTTCTCAAAATCAATTTTGAAGAGCAAGATTTGTTTCCTGGTAGTTTTTGCCAAAGCAATAACTTCGTTCATTACTAGGGGGCCTTCATGGATATGTCTGCCTTCAATATATGAAGATTGAACCTTATTCATGACCTCACAAATCACCTGTTTTAGTCGTGAAGCCAAGATTTTAGAAACAATTTTATACATACATCCGATTAAGCAAATCAGCCTATAATCACCCAAGTTCATCGGGTCCTTGATCTTTGGAATGAGAGTGATAAAGGAGGAATTACATCCTCTTGCAAACTGTCTCATTGATTCGAAATGGCCAATAAACCTGATGATATCGTGTTTAATGAGTTTCCATTTCTTTTTTAACACCTTAAACGTGTATCCATCCGGTCCAGGAGATTTTTCTCCCCCACAGCACCAAATCAGTTGTTTGATATCCTCATGTGAAGTTGGGGCATCGAGGATCGAGCAATGAAAGGGAGAAAGAATTTTAAAACCGGGATTGATGAGCTTTGGCCTGAACTAGTTCTATCGAATGGAAAAGTTGCTGAAAATGGTTTTTATGGACTAAGTTTGTAATTTTGATAACACCCAGAGTACGTTGATATTTTGTGGAATCGGTGATCATTTCCAAGTGAAATTAATAAATGAGAAGAATTGCAGAATAAGGGAAATCTCCTGAAAAGTCGAAATATTTTACCCTAATTTACGAAAAATTTTCAATTACCAGTAAAATGATTATTTGACTCATTTTTCCCGGTTTACTGGTTTCATTAGTTATTTGGCTTTAATAAATTCCTATTATTTTACCATAATTTATGAATAAGTTCCAAAATATGGTAAAATAACGAGACTTTAACGAAATTATGGTAAAATAATAAGACTTTAGTAAAACCGGGTAAGTATTGAAACTGTTAAACCGAAAGAAAAAGCTCAAATCGTCATTTTTTCAGGTAATTAAGATTTTTTCATAAACAAATTTTAGTTTGAGACTTTTTTATAAATTAGAATGAAATATTAGAATTTTTTCAGAAATTTGCCTTGGAGTGGCAATTGTCTACTCACAAACACACTCCAAAATATTTGTGTACATTGCTTTAGGACTCACAAGCTTTGTAATAAAAGCTTATAAGTCAATAACTAGCTTTTTGCAATTACAAAAAGCACTATTCACAAAATGCTAAATTCAAAATCCCACGAAGTAACAAATTTATTATCAAAGTATAAACGTCTCATAACCTCAAGAAATTTCATATTTCATGGAAAAATGAAACCATTAAACACCTCCTAAGGGAGGAGGGAGTCCAGCTTAACTCAAAAATACATTATGAAAATGGTGTCTTTTCCAACCCATTTATTTTTTATTTAATTTAATTAAAAAGTATAAAATAAAATAAAAATAATATTTTTTAAATATACTTCTTTTAATTTAAAAACAAAAAAACATTTAATTCTATATTAAAAATTAAATTTAATTATCAAAACAAATATTATTTAATAAATTATAAAACAAACATAAATTATTAAAAATATTTTAAATGTATACAGACTTTATAATTTAATAATATTTGTAAACTAGAGGGACTAAAATGAATTTACACTTGAAGTATAATCCATATAACCTTTTGAACCGTGATAACCTAAACCTAAATCTTTCTTTCGCCGCCGCCATATTCTTTCAAATTCTCATGCCACTAGATAGGGGTGTAAACGAGCCCGAGCCTAACCAAGCTCGAGCTCGGCTCGTTTAATTTTGAAGAAGCGCGAGCTCGAGCTCGAGCTCGAGCTCGATTCGAGCCTTAAAATGAAGCTTGAGCTCGGCTCGTGAACAATTTAGTCAGCTCGCGAGCCTAAATGAGCTTAAACGAGCCTATATATATATATATATATATATATATATATATATATATATATATATATATATATATATATATATATATATATATATATATATATATATATATATAGGCTCGTTTAGGCTCATTTAGGCTCGCGAGCCCACTAGCTGAAGCTCGGCTCGAGCTCGTTTAATAAACGAGCCTCATATTTGGGCTCGAGCTCGGCTCGGGCTCGTTTAATTCGATCTCGAGTCGATCTTTTAACGAGTCGATCCCGATTAGCTCGCGAGTAGCTCGGCTCACTTACACCCCTACACTAGACCATCACAATTTGCTAAACTCTCCACAAAGCAAGCTTTGGATTTTATTTGTTTTAAAAAATATTTTAAATGTATACACACTTTAGAATATTTGTTTTAAACAAATAAGATAGAAATAAATAAATATGATTTAATAATATTTGTAAACTAGAAGGACTAAAATTAATTTACACTTAAAGTATAATCCATATAACCTTATGAACCGTACTAACCAAAACCTAAATCTTTCTTTCGCCGCCGATGCCAGACTCTTTCATTCTGACGCCGCCTCCATCACAATTGGCTAAACTCTCCACAAAGCAAGCTTTGGATTTTTACATGCAGCTCCAACTACATACATGCATTCGATAGTAGTTCACGGGTTCATCAACCTGTTGCAAACAAATTTTACTTGAGTGAAGGTTAATTGAAAAAATGGTTTCATTAATAAAGTCCTACAATAGCTAATGATCATATGATTTTTACAAACACATAAATTGTCGAAGGAAAAGAAATTTTACCTCATAACAGAAACCCCAATTTCAAGCTCTTCCTTTGTTTCTTTAGCCGTTGTCTCGCTGTTTCTATATAATCTACAACAACAAATGCTTGCTAGTGATAAACATCATTGATTTCGATGACATGAGCTTCAGATTCATCACATGAAACCATGTATCCAGATAATATCTGGTTCTTAACGCTATTTGAAGCAATATTAAGCCCGTTATTAGCCTTCTATAGCCACAACAATCATTCAATGTAAAAGTTTACAAAAAAAGATTAATCTAACAGAAACTCTGTTAGATCTTTGACTAACAAAAAAGATTAATCTAACAGAAACTCTGCTTTGGATTCAGTATTACATAACGTTAAATTAAGCTATAACGAATCCAATAGTTGGCTTGTGATTCAAATCAAATATCATAACAGATATACACATTGAATCTATTGAGCTTCATGAAACGAAATCGCGATTACCATCATTATCCTCCACAAAAGACGCCATTAGAACAGGTACACTAATAACGAAATGACATCTTGATTATCATCAGATGTTCGAAAATTAGAGTAGAACCACAGTCCAATGATGTTTCCATCGTTTGGAGAGTACCTGTTCTAATGGCGCCTTTTGTGAAGGATAAACAAAAGATAATTTCAAGAAGCATGGAATCTGATAATACACTGAATCAATTTCTTCACCCCCATTAATCGAATTAGTGAATTCTACAAACTCAATCCGATTTGGGGCAATTGTAGATCTGATTTGTAGATTGATTTGGTCTTTAACGGCAACAAAAGTTCTTTGGTTTCCCCCTAAACTTTGAAAAACTAAATTTCAGCCCCTTAAGAATCTTTCAAAAACTAAACTAGATCTTACTTGTACTTGTGAATTGTGATTCATATCTTACAATTATTGACTTATTGTACATCTCAAGAATCTGTCATAAATATCCTTGTTACCTACCACGTCAATATTAATAATTAATTTATACTATTTTTAACATATATATAAAGTATTAAAATATAATAATTATGTAACAACAAATTAAAAATAAAAAGTTATTCTTTTAACTTATATTTGTAAAAATTAAGCTTGTATTATAAAACGAGAAAAATAAAATCTACACGTGCTATAACATTTTTATATTTTATGATGAAATATAAACTTTTTAAAGTTAACAATAAAACTGTATATTCTAAACGTCACTGTATCCGTTGATATCCATGTAATTGATTATATTTATTAATATAATATTATTTTTAAATGTAAAGTGTAATTCAAAATGCAGACAAAGATTGGTGGCTTTCATTGTTGACACAGATGTCAGAGCATCGATATGATAGTTTTTTTTTTTTTTTTTTTTTTTTTTAAATAGATATATAGTAAATAATTATAGTTAAAAACTATTTATCAAGTTCTTCTATCTTACAAGAAATTGTATTTTTAGTGAAAAATGAATTAATAATATATAAAAAAATTAGAGAGTAGGGAAGGCAACAATCCAAATTTTATATTTTTAGGAATATATATATATATATATATATATATATATATATATATATATATATATATATATATATATATATATATATATATATATATATATATATATATATATATATATATATATATATATATATAATGGGTTATACACTACTTCTAACTCAAAAACCAGGGGGCACAACCCCTCCTTGCCTTTACTATCCTCGGCCCCTGTTTGTATATATGGCTTCTATCACTCATACCTCGTTAATGATATTGTTATCATCTCTCGCATTCCTTTCGTATTGTGTTGCCCTTCTGTTGGCCTAGTCGTCTACCTTGAGTTTCTCACAATCTCACTTATAAAACATTCTATTGCCTTATTGAAATAATCTTGCAGCCATATGTTATACAATCTCATTGAGTTTGAAAGAGAGCTGCTAAGTGACCAACTTGCTTATTCACCCTAATGATTTTGATGGTAATGTGACTTTGTTAGTATCCGTTCATTCATTCTTGTCACACTTGTTAAGTCTTATGTATTTGAACTTATACTTGTTAAGACACATGTATTTGAGCTTATTACATTTTCAGTTAGCTTAGAATGAGTGGTAACGCCTTTAGCACACTGTCATATAAACTTAACATATCTTCACCTTATCTTTTTGTGTTGCCCCCTCAATAGTGTGTTCTCCTTAGCATTTTTTCGGGAATAGTAGCATGTTAGATGCATTTTTAATTTTTTTTTTTCTAACTTAAATAACTTATACTTTTATAAAACACAAACACTTCATATTAATAAAAAAAGATACAATTTAACTTACAACATGATTTAATAATAATAAACTAAAAACACGACTTAATAATCGACTTAAACATAACTTTATATTAGATTTAAGACATAAATCCTACTACTTATCCCAATTATATTGTTTTGCAATATCCACATTTGTTTGTAATGCCACAATCTGATGATCCTTCTTGGACAACTTCGATTCATCTTTGAATAAGAGTTTTAGTGCACCATTCTTATCTTTGATTTGTTTCACTTAGAATAATTTATCGATCTTAATGCCTAACCCTTGGAGCTCCTTCCTTGTTTCCTCGAGTTTACTTGATGAACCTTGAACACCTTTTAACTTTATTTTTTTGTATAATCTTGTCATGATGATTTGGTGCTTCGTATGGATCTTCGTTGTTGAGATCAATCCTGATAAGGCATCGAAAGATTGACTATAGCTTGACTCAGAAGTTTGCTTATTTTTTACATACTCATGAAATCATTATAACTTTTTAGAGCAAGCCATTTTGGTTTGTTCCTCATGACTTTCCAAAATTCGTTATTTGCAAAAGATTTACCGACTTTCACCTTATAAATTTAACGAGCTTCTGCTATGACATCCACCTCGTTTGCACCGCTTTGCCGGTTTCAGGTTGCGTTCATGAATATGCCATTAAACTCCATTGATTTTTTTGTGGCCCTCCATTTCGTGTATCCTTAACTAGTCGAGTGATACTCCTTATTTATTTCGACATAAAAACTTAGCAAATTCACTTAATTTAAACGTTGCGTCACTTTGGTCATCCCCCATTGCTGAATCCTCCGATATGCTTAGCCATGCTTGCACCAATGCTTTTTATTCTTTATCAATCCAACCTTTACATGCTTTTTAGTTACTTTTTCTTTGGGTTCAACTTCGTTTTTGTAACACTTCATTTTCAGCTTTTCGTAGAATTCAATATAAACTGTCGTTTATAAATTTCGAAGTAGAGATATATTACATTTTTAGCCAAAGTAATCGTCATAAACACGTAGGAATGTCAGTATGATTTCTATAAACATATAGAACGCTTAAATTTGATTTCGTATGAAGAATTTATGCTTCTTCGAAGTTTTGCGATTAAACGGCACCGCTCAGCGTATTGTAAAATATGAATTAGAGATAGATCACTTATTAGCCTAAAAAATCTAAACAAAAGTCATAATGGTCGTAAAACCGAGAGTATACATAAAGAGAATGTCCAAATTTGAGTTCATATGAGGAAATTATGATTTTTCAAAGTTCCAGCGTAACTGTGCGGACACAGAAATCGAAATTCAAATTTGTCGATTGTTTGCCAAAATTATCTAAACGAGAATTGAAGATCTCATGTATATGAGCCCATCGATATAAATACAGTCAAGAATGGAGTTCATATGAAGGATATATGAATTAGCAGTTGAGACCTTAATGAAAGTTATAGAGCTCGTTAATAGGATTTTGGGGATATAATAAACATCGGAAACGGAGCTTGTATGCAAAAGTTATGGCCGTCTGAAGACCTGCAAGAAAATACCTATGTTGATGACATGGCAGCACCGGAGTACACCACGTGACATGGCCGAACGCCCACTCATCTAAGAAACAAGGCGACATGGCAAGATATGGATGTGACACATGGCTCTATGAGAGTGTGACACTTTGCACATTCTAGAAGAGTGGTGTTTGGATTAATCGGGCGGCAACACGTGGTAGGCTACTGATAGAGACACATAAGCTACGAGGTATGGCACACACCTCAGCTGAAGTCAATAAATTGTTGCGAAAATCACTCGTTTTCCTCACCATTTCACTCCAAATTTCTCTAACCTTTCTTCTACTCTAAAATCCAATTTTTTGGTTTTCTTGAGCATTTTAGCGAGGCTCTCATATATTTAGGAGTTCGAGAAATGAGTTGAGCGAGTCGAAGTGATACCTATGCAAAATCCCTACTTTCGCTAGAAACTCTCTATAAGTTAGGATACACTTACTACACTTTAAGTGTAACTTATAATTATATTTATAGTCATTGTTATGAATGTATAAATAAAATTTATCAGTAATTCCAATTATATACTAATTGATCTACATACATGAGAGGTGTCTAGAGTGGTCATGTTAGCTTGGTTATTGGATTTCAGAAAGGTTATATGCCAAAATGGTTTTGCGTCTCAACTGTCCTACCTGGCTGATCTTTATTTGATAGAACTTTTAGTATTCATTAAGATTAGTGAAAGATCTAACTTTCATTACTAGATCGTCATAGTGATTAACAAGTTATATTATTATAGGTTAATACTCGTTCAACATATTACCCGTCAGTTGGATCGTCAAGTAGATCACCCAAATAGATCTGAATCATCTAAGTAAATTATCTAAGTGAGTTTTCTCACTATATTATGTCCTCCCGTATATATCCTATGTGTGTTAGGATATAGTTACCCTCAAGTGATCTAGACATGAACAAGTGTTGAAACACCCCTCGATATCAAAGATCCATCGCATCGCAACAACCGAATCCTGAGTTCCATCTAACTCCAGTGGTGTAACGACCCAATTTTCATGTCCAAAAATTTCATTTTAAAATATTACTTTTAGAAAACATTGATAAATAAAAGCATTGTTTGATCACGCCATAACACATCGCAAACCATGTTTTAATATTCAAACCATACAATCCATCAAATATCAGAGTACAATCCCAGTGAATCTCGTAAATGCGGAAACCGAAGAGTGTGTGTGTGTGACATGCTGCTACCGTGTCGGCTCCTTTCCCCTAGCTGAGGAGGTACCTGAAACCAAAACTGAAACCGTAAGCACAAAGCTTAGTGAGCTCCCCCAACGTACCACATACCATGCAAACACATAACACAAATACTGTCAGGCTATTCTGGGGTGCCTGACTACCCGGTACGGCCATTCTGGGGTGCCGACCTACCCATACGGCCATTCTGGGGTGCCGTCCTACCCGTGTCAAGCCATTCTGGGGTGCTGACTACCCATGTCAAGCCATTCTGGGGTGCTGACTACCCATCGGTCCTAACAACCGATCCTCGGGGACTAGTCCCCTCCCGCTACCTCTATCGCATAACATAACAGGCCAACATACAAGCATACCATCACATACGGTCAGATGTTTATGGGGTGTCTGACTGCCCTGCGGTCCTAACAACCGAACTCTACTACTATCGCATATAACGTATCATGATAGCGTATAACATAACAGGTAATAGCAAACCTAGATGATATCACAAAGACAATCATCTATCATACGTCTCCTACTGGTGGGCCGGCATTGTGGCCTTAGACCCACCACTACTGGAAGGTAACTCACCTCAAAGGAGCTGCTGAACTGATCGGGAACTAACTGACTGCTGCTGCTCCGGGAGTCCTCCGGCTGCAATTCCCACAATATACTTAATCATACACTGCTAACTGTCCTTTGGGTAAAAAGACCATTTTACCCCTGGTCTAGCCCTAAGTCAAATCGAAGTCAACTTTCAGTTGACCCGACTCGCCGAGTGGATCTCCACTCGCCGAGTCCTTAGCAAATTATTGACCTGGGTCCCTGATCCTTCTCGTCGAGTTGGGCTATGACTCGACGAGTTCATCTTCTAAACTGTCATTCAACTCCTTCATCCTACTCGCCGAGTTGTATGAACAACTCGTCGAGTTCATCTTCATCCGAAGAACACATATGCTAAGACTCGCCGAGTTGTATGAACAACTCGCCGAGTCTGTTCTTGATCTATGAAGATTGCCTTGGACTCGCCGAGTCAGGGCATTGACTCGCCGAGTCCTAACATGGGTGAGTTCAGCTCCCAACTCACCGAGTCACCCCCTGTGACTCACGGCTCAACTCGATACATCATGAAGGGACCAATTTGGTGACTTGCGACCAGACTCGCCGAGTCACCTATACGACTCGCCGAGTCGTCGCCATGCATCCACCAAATACACCGATTTACTCGATTTCAGTCCATGCCATTCATAGATCTGGACTTCTAGGACACAAATCACACGTAAAGTTTCCAACTTTACGTGTGGATACTCACTAATATGGATTTTAGGGTTCAAAATGCCTCAAAAGGGTAGATCTAGGATGAACAAGCCACATGGGGCCATAAAGCTAACAGATATGAGCTCCTGGAGCTCAATCTTGCCTAGATCTAAAGGCCAATCTACTTATTACGAAACATTAAGCACAAACAAGCTTGAGGAATTGCTCAAGAGTGTCTTAAATGAAATGTTAAGCATAGAAACAGGGGAAAAACGAGATATACCTCAATGATACAGCTGAAAAACACAATGATGCTTGGATGGCTCTCCTTTCTCTTGATCTCCTTCCCCTTCTTGCCTCAAAACCTTCAAGAATGCACACAAGAGCCTCAACTACACAAGAAACCTAGCGCGTCCGAAACGCAGTCTTCTGCATATCCTCCTCCCTGACCCTCATCTGATGATAACCCGAACGTAAGTCAATCTTGGAGAACCAAGATGCTCCCTGAAGCTGGTCAAATAGGTCGTCAATCCTCGGAAGCGGGTATCGGTTCTTCACCGTTACCTTGTTCAGCTCCCGATAATCTATACACATCCGATGGGACCCGTCCTTCTTTCTTACAAACAGAATCGGGGCTCCCCAGGGTGAACTGCTCGGCCGAATAAATCCCTTGTCCAGCAGCTCCTGTAGCTGTGTAGACAACTCCTGCATCTCGGGAGGAGCCAACCTATATGGTGCTTTGGCTATCGGAGCCGCACCGGGAATGAGGTCAATCCTGAACTCCACCTGTCGCTCCGGAGGTATCCCAGGTAGTTCCTTCGGGAAAACATCAGCAAAATCTCGAACCACCGGGACCTCGCTCACGGTCGCCTTACCCGCCTCCCGGGTATCCATCACATACGCGACATAACCCGCGCATCCCTGCTGAAGGTAGCGCCTAGCCCTCGCTGCTGAACATACAGTGGGTCCACAGTGCGGTCGCTCTCCATGAATCACTAACTCTCCCCCGCTTGGGGTCCTGACTCGCACTAGCTGCTGCGCGTAATCTATCACTGCCCCATTAGGGCTCAACTAATCCATACCAATAATCACCTTGTTCCCACGCAATGGAATGGGAACCAAGTCTACCAGGTAACGCTCCTCAAACAGTCGCAGAACACAATCTCGAAACACCATCGATACTCGCACCGATTGATCGTCAGCAATCTCTACCTCTAACGGGCAATCTAACTCGCCTGAAGTCTCATGAAATCTCTTGCTAAGAGCAAGGGAAACGAACGATCGGGATGCACCCGAGTCGAACAATACCTGAACCGGAATACCGTTCACATGGAACGATCCTAATACACATGTATACACACGGAGCACATATCAATATCATAACAACATAAAATAAAAGATAGAAGGAAAGAATCATACCCGTCACCACATCAGGCGCGGCGCGTGCCTCCTCGGAAGTCAATTGAAATGCCCGACTCCTCACCACCGGAGCCTCTGCCTTGCCCTGCCGACCATCCGTGATCCGCAGGGTCGCTGGAGCCGGCACCTTTACTGGCGCTGTAACTGACAACTGGGGGCAATTGGCCTTCTTGTGGCCCCTCTGGTTGCAATGGAAACACAGCAACTCCGATGTCTGAATAACTGTCGCAGGAGCAGTGCAATCCCTGCTGATATGCCCAAACTTGCCGCACTTGTAGCAGCCTGACGATCCCATCCTGCACGCCCCCTCGTGCGGCCTGCCGCACCTCCTACAGCAGCTCGGTCCCGACTGGCCTTTCGGCCTCCCATCTGATCCCTTGGGCTTCTTCCCCGAAGCCCCTGCTGCCTGACCGTCCTCAAGTTTCCATTTCCGGATATGCTCCAAATCTATCTCTCTCTCCCTCGCCCTGGCAATCATGGAGTCCAGGGTGGGGCAAGCCGAAAAGCTAACATGCTCCCGGATGTCAGCTCGTAGCATATCATGGTAACGAGTCCTCCTCATGTCCTCGTCACCAGCATACTGGGGCACCAATAAAGCCCTCTCCCGAAACTTGGCGGTGATCTCCGCCACAGTCTCTGTCGTCTGCCTCATGTCTAGAAACTCCCTGGTCAGCTGCTGAAGCTCGACCGCCGGTGCAAACTCTGCTCTGAACCTAGTCACAAAGTCCAACCAGGTCATTGCCTCGATAGCCGAGGCTCCCAACGAGTCACCCACTGACTCCCACCAATCCCAGGCTCGGTCCCGTAAACACCCTGCTGCGTACCTCACCTTCGACCCCTCGGGGCAGAAGCTAGTCAACTGGGCGGACTCGATATCCGCAATCCACCGCCTGGCGACAATGGGGTCCTTCACCCCATGGAAATCCGGCGCACCACTGCCCCTGAAGTCCTTGAAGGACAGTGTGCGAGATCCTGACTGGCTAGGGGCTAAATCGCTCCTGAATGCCCGTAGGCGATCCTCCATCAACTCTATGATCCCTTCCTTGATCGACCCAAAGAGGATGGGGGTCGACTCAAGGATGACCCTGGTAATCTCCGACGTGATGAACTCACGTAGCCTCTCGTCAATCGGCTCGGTGCCTGATCCCGAACCTGACCCCTCTCCTGATCCGCCATCTGTCGGTCTCGGTCGAAGTACCACCATTCTACAATTCATCATAATAATCATTAGTGATACTGCTACTTTCTGAAGGATCTCAACTACTTACAGGTTCCTTGGTCTCGTCTTGGCCTTCCTCGGCTCGGGTACGGATCCTCTGCTTTCAGTAGTACGGGCCCATACTACCTTCCACATCTATCCGTACCTTCTCCGAGGAATTCCTCGACTCCACCAGATCCCCTTTACTACTGCTACTCTCTGTTATTCTCATCCTAGGCTTGCCCTAGGGAAAACTCAAGTTCAACACGACTGGTCCTCAGCTGCTGTGGGTCTCCTCATAGTGCCAATTAGCCACCACCTAAACACCATCACATGGGACGAGGATTAGATAATCCTTCAAGTAAAAGATCCGTCCCTACAACGGTTGGACTCAAACAAGAGCTGCGCAATAGGGCCAGTTCCAATACTTTGGGATTATTCAACCCTGATTACATGTGGTGTGACGTGTTTACCTAGTGGCTAACTCCCATTACTCAGAACCCCACCAAGCACGAAGCAAGCAGCATTCGGATAAGGGGAAACAGACTCAAGCCAAAACTATTCTTATAACAAGAAACGGCACTTTAACATAGGATGTTAAGCTCATACTATCAGGCATAACCTAAACAGGCTATCCTACTGCTGTCTACTCAATTCTAGCATGCAATATTCATAAAGCTGTAACACATAAGCAGGCACATAAGGCATCACTCCTAGATCCTTAGCCCTATTCTAGCATGCAGTTCTACGTAAGCTGATAAACACAACATAAACTTGTATGGGTACTATGGGGAATACTTACTTGAGCTCGGCCGGTCGCGCACATCACACACTTCGCTCTTTCTTATGACTCTTTTCCGGGTTTTTAAAGAACAATTTCTTTTGGAAAATCTTTCAATCCCTCGATTTGAGTTCAGACACTCCCGAAGGCGTGTCCGAATCCCTCAAACCAGGGCTCTGATACCAACTTGTAACGACCCAATTTTCATGTCCAAAAATTTCATTTTAAAATATTACTTTTAGAAAACATTGATAAATAAAAGCATTGTTTGATCACGCCATAACACATCGCAAACCATGTTTTAATATTCAAACCATACAATCCATTAAATATCAGAGTACAATCCCAGTGAATCTCGTAAATGCGGAAACCGAAGAGTGTGTGTGTGTGACATGCTGCTACCGTGCCGGCTCCTTTCCCCTAGCTGAGGAGGTACCTGAAACCAAAACTGAAACCGTAAGCACAAAGCTTAGTGAGCTCCCCCAACGTACCACATACCATGCAAACACATAACACAAATACTGCCAGGCTATTCTGGGGTGCCTGACTACCCGGTACGACCATTCTGGGGTGCCGACCTACCCATACGGCCATTATGGGGTGCCGTCCTACCCGTGTCAAGCCATTCTGGGGTGCTGACTACCCATGTCAAGCCATTCTGGGGTGCTGACTACCCATCGGTCCTAACAACCGATCCTCGGGGACTAGTCCCCTCCCGCTACCTCTATCGCATAACATAACAGGCCAGCATACAAGCATACCATCACATACGGTCAGATGTTTCTGGGGTGTCTGACTGCCCTGCGGTCCTAACAACCGAACTCTACTACTATCGCATATAACGTATCATGATAGCGTATAACATAACAGGTAATAGAAAACCTAGATGATATCACAAAGACAATCATCTATCATACGTCTCCTACTGGTGGGCCGGCATTGTGGCCTTAGACCCACCACTACTGGAAGGTAACTCACCTCAAAGGAGCTGCTGAACTGATCGGGAACTATCTGACTGCTGCTGCTCCGGGAGTCCTCCAGCTGCAATTCCCACAATATACTTAATCATACACTGCTAACTGTCCTTTGGGTAAAAAGACCATTTTACCCCTGGTCTAGCCCTAAGTCAAATCGAAGTCAACTTTCAGTTGACCCGACTCGCCGAGTGGATCTCCACTCGCCGAGTCCTTAGCAAATTATTGACCTGGGTCCCTGATCCTTCTCGTCGAGTTAGGCTATGATTCGACGAGTTCATCTTCTAAACTGTCATTCAACTCCTTCATCCTACTCGCCGAGTTGTATGAACAACTCGTCGAGTTCATCTTCATCCGAAGAACACATATGCTAAGACTCGCCGAGTTGTATGAACAACTCGCCGAGTCTGTTCTTGATCTATGAAGATTGCCTTGGACTCGCCGAGTCAGGGCATTGACTCGCCGAGTCCTAACATGGGTGAGTTCAGCTCCCAACTCACCGAGTCACCCCCTGTGACTCACGGCTCAACTCGATACATCATGAAGGGACCAATTTGGTGACTCGCGACCAGACTCGCCGAGTCACCTATACGACTCGCCGAGTCGTCACCATGCATCCACCAAATACACCGATTTACTCGATTTCAGTCCATGCCATTCATAGATTTGGACTTCTAGGACACATATCACACATAAGTTTCCAACTTTACGTGTGGATACTCACTAATATGGATTTTAGGGTTCAAAATGCCTCAAAAGGGTAGATCTAGGATGAACAAGCCACATGGGGCCATAAAGCTAACAGATCTGAGCTCCTGGAGCTCAATCTTGCCTAGATCTAAAGGCCAATCTACTTATTACGAAACATTAAGCACAAACAAGCTTGAGGAATTGCTCAAGAGTGTCTTAAATGAAATCTTAAGCATAGAAACAGAGGAAAAACGAGATATACCTCAATGATACAGCTGAAAAACACAATGATGCTTGGATGGCTCTCCTTTCTCTTGATCTCCTTCCCCTTCTTGCCTCAAAACCTTCAAGAATGCACACAAGAGCCTCAACTACACAAGAAACAAGCTTAGGACGAGGGTTGGGAGCTCTGGGGGTGAATGGGGGCTGGAAAGGGGCAGATATGGGGTTTAAATAGGGTGCAAACCCCTGAAACTTAGGGTTTCATCCAACAGCGGTGACTCGCCGAGTCCAGGATATGGACTCGCCGAGTCGCCAACTTAAACGTGTCCGACGTCTCGTCCCTACTCGGCGAGTCAGACCTGGTGACTCGCTGAGTCCAAGGCTAAAATTGGGCAATACTCAAATAAAATTCACATACCGGAAACCAGGTGCTACAAGTGGCTTCGTGTTGCTGAACTGCCGATACAGCAATGAGTCGCCCCCTGTGGCCTGGCAACAATGATAGTTGTGGTGGCTATAGTAGCAGCCGCTTTAGTAATTGTAGCATATCGCTCGTCAAACATGGTCTTCATAGACCCAAACATCTCCGGAATAGCCTCTCGTATAGCTGTGGGGGAGAATCGCACAAGTATTCAAGATCAGAAGTAGGTGTGAAACTAGGGTGGTTTCGCATCCACCGGGGAGGAGGGTAGCCAAGTGGTTTTCCAGATTGAGGATTTTGTGAGTTGGGAGTTTGGGAAACCTTTCAACATTTTGTTCACGTTTTCTTGGTGTCATCTAGCAGGCTTTTAGAAGGGGGGAGGGTGGGGTTCCAGTAATGATTCAAGTTTGGTTTGGAAGCTTAGTTAGGTGTATGTTTGAATTCGGGCGACATTCGGATTGTCAGATTAACGATAAGGCTTTGGGTTGTGGTTATGGTTAGTGGAAGTGTTGTAAGATTGTAGGGTGGCCCGTAAATTCATTAGTTAGCAGTTAGTGGAAGTGTTGTAAGACTGTGGTGTGGCTTGTAACATTCCCTTGTTTGCAGATAGTGTAGGCTTATTGTAAGACTACAGGGTAGCCGTAGCCTTCACTAGCAGTCAATTAGCATGAGAAGTGTTGAAAGGATGTGGGCACTGGTCCCTGTGTAGTGGTGAGAGTGTGGCAGATTGTCATTTGCTTGTGATTTTCTTCAAATGGTTTAGGCTAGGATAGGCCAGTTCTCCAGGCTGATGGAGGGCTAAAACATGTTTGGAATCAGGATATGGTAGGTCGTGGGAGGCCGGGTATGAGGAAGACTATAGTTGGTCCTGTAGCACTAAGCTTAACATTAGGTTAGGGTCAAGAAGGTTTGGGTAGTTATTGCATGTAAGGCTTTTTGTCGAAAGTTGTGAGGGGCGACTGTGTGCGAGTCTTTTGGCTCAACAAACAAGTTGTAACCTGATATTTCAGATGACTAGCTGGCGAATTGGGACCAGGGAGGTCTTAGTGGATTTTGGAAAGCAGCCAGAAGGCAGCCTGTTGTTTTGGGCTGTTTTAGTGTTTCAGGCAGTTTCAGTGTCTCGGGCAGTTTCAGTGTTCCGGGCGGTTTCTGTGTTTCGGGCAATATTAGTGTTTTGGGATTTTGAGTGTCTGAAAGGTATTTGGGTGTTTAGGTAATGCTAAGTCACTCACAACAGGATTAAATAATATCGGAGTAATTGATTTGACCCTGTCGTGCAGCTCTCATTTGAGTATAACCATTCCAGGGATGAATCTTCTACTTGAATGATTATCTAAGCCTTTTATTGAGTATAAGTGTTCTGTAACTGTATATGGTGAGTGATTTTGTTTCCCCTTGGAAGCATTTCTTTGGTTCAAAACTCTGTGGGGTTAGCTTGGTGGCGATTTGGTGTGAGAGATCTGACAGGGAGTCAGACCTTTGAGATTGTAGGCTTCAGAATCCAGGCGAGATAGGACTTTGTTTTATTTAAATATTGAGCATTCGTTCATCACCCAGCTTGAAGAATTATTCCAAGGATGGTTTTAGAAGATCGGGATAGGCTGTTGTATGATCAGAGTTGGAAGGGTTATGATTGGTTTGCTATATGTTGAGAGAGGACATGGGTTGTTTCACCATGGGCAATCTTTCGGGAAGTCAGGTCATTATGGATTTCAGGTATTAGAAGGTAGAGGTGGTTTGCAAGGTTTGAAGGTTTGGGTGTTATTTTCGGGATACAAGTCTTGGTTTGGGTTTCGGTTACCTTGGAAAGGTTATTTTATGTGTTGAATTTCCATTCATGATCATCTGGTTGATAATTTTGATATGAGTGTTAATAAGGAGCTATTTCCAAGATGAAATCTAGTTTAAGTGGGGGATACCTGTAACATCCGAAATCTAGAAGGTCAATTATGGAAATAAAACCTCATTTCTAATGGCCAACTATCGAGTTTGGGGGAAGAAAATTGACGTGTTAGAAGTGTTGGTCGTGTGTGTTTTTGATGACCAACTCGATGAGTTGGAGCGGACCAACTGGACAAGTTGGACGTGGTTTGGGAAACCCTAATTTCGGGTTTTACACCTTTTTTAAACAACATAAACCCCATATGTTGGCCTTATTTGCAGCCACCATTGTCCTAAGCCCTAAGGCATTTTTGAGTGTTGTGAGCCATTTTGAGTGCTTTTTTGGTGTGTTTGATTCCATTGGAAGGAAGGGAATCTTGGTGAGAGTTGGTGACACAAGGAGCTGCTAGATCTCGAATCCTTGCTTCATTTTCGACACTTTTCTAGTACAAAGTCTCAACTTTTATTTGTGAATTCATAGATCTCCTTAGAGTTCTTTTGCATGTTTTGTTCCAAATGAGTGGTTGTTGGGAGTTGGACGTCTCATTTAGACAAACCCTTTCACATCTAAGGCCCTAGGGAGCTCTTTTGGCATAAAGGTTCCAACTTTATGGTCTTAAGGGCTCCATGTATCCATTAATCCTTTCTTCTAGCTTATTTTAAGCTTTTGAGCTTCTTCTAGCCTTGAATAAGAGTAAAGTTGGAGACTTTACTCAACAATACAACCTTAAGGGACCATATTGGAAAATTGAAGCCTTCTTGATGATTAAGTGGCTTAATAGATTAAGTGGGTTTGCTGACTGAAGAAATCGACGAGTTCGTAGGAGAACTCGACAACTTGGTTTAGGATTGCCTCTATTATGATGAAAATGAGGGGAAAACTCGATGAGTTGAAGGGAACTCAGCGAGTTGGGTCATTCTTTTCGATTCTAAGGTTTGATGAGAACTCAGCGAGTTGAAGGACCAACTCGGCGATTCAGGTCACCTGGACCGTTTACTTTGGCGTTGATTTTGACTTTTGACTTATGCTTTTGACCGAGATTGTTCCAAGGCGTGTTTGAGGTAACATGAATTGTGTTCGAGGAAAATATGGGCTTAGGATAAGAACTATATGATATTGGGCCCAATTTGGAAAATTGGGCCATTGGTGGGCTTTTATGGATCTTATCGTCTTAGGCCTTGTTGGTTTTGGGCTTGGCCTTGGTTGTTTGGATTTTAATCACTAATTGGATCTTATCGTCTTAGGCCAAGTTAAGATTATGGATCATGGTTTGGATTTTAATCGCTAATTGGATGTTGTTTGGGTATTGCTAGTTTTAGAAGTCGTCAGGTCAGCAACTAGGGTTTCGTGCCATGAGCTTCAACATTCGACGTTAGTCTCGTCACTATCTATATGGGTCGAAGGAACCAATACCAACCCATTTGGGTTATGTATTGTAGGAAGACTCGGGGGTTAGCATTTGGCATACTGTATGAAAGACCATGAGGCGACTCATGGCACACTATATGAAAGACTAGAGTCTAAACTTTGCCAATTATTAGTTAAGTTCTTGTAGACTGTATGCTAGTTATCTTTGTGATGCTTGCATGCAAGACCCGAAGGAGGCTCCCGTTACTTTCCTGAAAGACCATGGGGGGAACCCATGACATTTGAATATAAGATATTAAGGGGAATCCATGGCATTTGGATCTAAGACAATGGGGGGAGCCCATGGATTTTGGATATAAGACCATAGGGGTTACCCGTGACAATCCAGGTAAAGACCATAGGGGAGCCCATGGAAACTATATGTATGTTACATGATATAATGTGGATGATATTTTATGGATATTATTCTGTGATTGTATGCTATGTGGTATTTTAGGGGAAACTCACTAAGCTTCGTGCTTACAGTTTTGTTTATGGTATCAGGTATCATTGGTGAGGAAATGAAGGGCCCGATTTGATCGCAGCGCACACACCCGTGTTTCCCACTATATTTGATTTTGGGATAAACTCTGATAAATGTTTTTTGGAATGTTTGAATTAAACAACATCTGTGTTTTGACAATAATAAAATTGAAACTTTTATCCTTGATTTTGGGTCGTTACATTACTTGTCGGGCCCTTAGAGTTTTGCCATAATTTTGGACGTTCAAGGCTTTCTTCAATTCCTTGACTCAGTCTAGTGCCCAAAATTTTTCCCAGGGGAGGGGTGTTCATGTTTTCATCATCAATCAGAAAACTCCGAAGAAGAACTTGAAGGATCAGTGGGTTTGGGTGAACCGTAATTTTTTCAGTTTCGGTTATCCCTGCTTGACCACTTTATCTTATCGGGCTCCTGAACTATGATGGCACAGTCGTTGAAAACCATATACATTAATGGCGAGGATTGGGAGGACCACATACTTGCTATGGTTGGGATGAGTGTTGCTTGGAGGACCCGGGGGATGATTCCCCAGTTCTACGTCGAGAAAGATGGTAATCATTTGTCTTCCCCCCCGCCTTGATACATTCTCGCTTATGTGTTGTGTGAATTGTGTTTGGTTTTTGTCCTCGTTTGCAATTCATGAGATGATTCTTCCCTTTTAGATGGTATTGAGGGGCCATTTTCAGGGCACCCTTCAATACTGGAAGGTGCCCTTGGTTGAGATGCTACCTCCACCGGTCAGTCTTGACCATTCTTTGGTTCTCTTCGATCCTCCTGTTGCCTCTTCTTGTGGATCTAACTCTCCCACTGGCCAGGTGATGATCGATGCGCCTATTGGTGGTGTTTCCTATGAAGACTCCCCGCCTTCTTATACTGAGGGGGAGGAGCCTTCAATTGGGCTAGTCCAGCACAGGACCCGCGGGGCCTCTAAGCGGCGAATTTCTTAACTGGATTTGCCACAAGTGGATTCTACCGAGGCCAGATCCATGGGACAACATATTCTAAATAGGCATAATGCAGGCGTCATTCTGGAGGAAGATACAGTAGTTGTGGATATCTCCGACGATGACACTTGGAAATAGTCGGATGGGATGAAAGAAGGGGCGGCAAAACTACCCCATGAACCCAAGGAAGAACCGGTGGATACTGCTGCTGAAATCATTTTTGGTGTACACAAAAAGCCGGTCATGAAGGTACTCCTAGCTCGCCAGTTCTGCTTTTGGTTAGGGAGACCTTGATGATGGCTCTGTTCCTTTTCCTCCGGCAGTGCCGGCCGTGTACGTGCCTGGGTGGGGGATAACTCGGGGGTCTCACCTTTCCCAGCACATGGTGGCATACGATTGGGGTCGTCATACATTACCTCTGGGAGGCTGTTGCTACCAAGGAGCATACTTAGGCGATACACGTTGTTGTAGAAGCGTTTGTAGAGACATACATTACCTCTTACCTTTGCCAGGGCGAGCTCGACATCTCAGGCCTTCGCTAGTTGTGTGATGACTCTGACACCGAGGATAGTCAGGTCGAAGGTGACTCTTCTCATGCTGGTGCTTCCCCTAGTAAGTTATGGCTTTTTAATTCTTCTTTGAATATTTTAAGACAATGTTTATGTTTGTTTGGTACTTCAACAATGTTTTGCTACTTTTCTTTGGCCCCGCGTAGTCTTCATGTAAATCTCGAGGGGTTTTCCGGGTAGACAATTTATTATGTGTATGTTAAATTCCCTTTCTTTTGGTCTGTTACACTATTGTTTTGTGTTGTCCTTGTTTTTGATGGTTTATGTTGGCCATCTTTAGCTTGAATTCTTCCTAGAGGTTAGTGTCGCCCTTTTGGGAGTGGTTGTTAGTTGTTTTGATGAGTTTTGGTGACCCAAAGCATCTGAGCCTGTCGTTTGTCCTTTGGCCCTACCTTATAGTGTGAGGCTTTGGTTGGCTTTTCGGTGTAGGCCCTAGCTATTCTGCTTCATTGGAACATCCCTTTTTTAGCTAAAGGACTTTGTTTTGGGGCCTTTTTATGCCCCAGGCCAAGGAGAGTTGCACTCTAGCCTTGTTATCTAAACCAGACTGAGATTGTCACCTCGAAGTCTGGGAGTTTATATGTTTCGAGGGAAAGGTTATGATCCTTTAAAGCCTCTTGTTTGTCATGATCAGGAGTTACGACTCTACTGATCTTGTTGACATGTTTGTTAGGGGGAAATTATGAGCCCTTGGAGCTTACAATTTGGTTTTCCTCCATGATTTTATTGTTATGCGGTAGGGTTGATTAGTTTGTTTTTGTTCGCCGTTTTTACTAAAGTATATTGATACTTGTTCTTTCCAAATTTTCATTGCATACATATTTTCTTTTAGTCTTGGAGACATCTACATCGTTTAGGTAGGTATCGGGGGTTCGATAGCTGATGCCATTCTACTTCTAGGTCTTATACTAGCTAGTTGGGGTGTGATTATCCGGTGGGAGTTTGATCACGTAGCCCCTTCTCCTGATTCCTTCCAAACTAGGACCATTGGTCTAGACCCTGGGTCTCCCAGGTCATCAGGATGAGTTCTTCTTCTTGGTCTTTCTTACTCTGTGCCTCTCCTGTTCCTACAAGCTATCTGATGTTTGCATTCGTGTGACTTGCTGCTTTAGGGACAATAATCCTTTGGAAGAAGATTTTCAATCTCTTCCATTCTCTGGTGTCGGTTGTTTGGTTAGTAACCTTAAGAGGTTTCGTGTCATCTGAGGTTTCTTTTGCAGTGTGGTTCCTTGTCTTTACCTTTGCGACTTTTGCGACCCCTTGGTTTTGTTTTCTGTCAAGCTTCTTCTTTGTACTTTGTGTCTTCACTTGCAAAGGCACTTGGTATGCTTAGTGATACCCAACCCTTCTTAGTGTTCATGCTAAAAATGTGTGGTGTATCTGGCATGGTAATGTTGTTGCTACCACTCCCTTCCCCTTTGGGCTACATGCCCGAGGCTTGTGCTTGTTCTTCTTATTGGGAGTGCGAGTGTCTTTCTTCTCGTATTTGACCATTTTAGATGTGAGTATCATGGTCTGTCTTCTTTTTGGGATGCGCATAGTGGCCCACACAACGATTTCCTAGGTTGGCCTTGCTTGTGTGTTAATGGTTTTAACTGTTGTTGAACCTTTGGTGGTTTTGAACTTAACCGTGCCATGTATTGTCGATGGGATAATCTGTAATTGAAAAAGAGTCGGGCGCCCAAGGATTAGATCGTTATCAGATCTTTTCCCGACTACCGAGAACTCGATTATCCTAGTTATTTTTTCCTTCCCATCGATGTTGATTATAGTCAATGGTAGGTTTATGGGGCCGAGTGGCCACAACTTGTGTCCCATGAAGCCAACAAGTGGTGCTTGGGCTGGGGGTTTCAGATTCTTTTTCCAACATGGCGGGAGTTGCTTGAAACAGTGTTCGTAAAGGATATCAGTGCTGCTACCTCCATCGACTAAGGCTCGCCAAGTCTTTTGATGTATAACAATGGCGGGGATTGTGATTATATATGTTGGGTCACAGTCAGGCACTCGCGGGTCTAATGGCGAGAAACTGATGTTTAGAGTGTCTCTGGGTGGGATCGCATCACCTTTGGCCAACCGTTGGTACTTGTCTCAATGCTTGGGTCTCACTATTGTGAAAATCTCCTCTTTTTTATTGGTTGTTTTCTTGCTTCCTTGCGGGTTCTTCCATCTTATTGGTTAGCTTCGAACTTTAACCGTGGGTTCCTTGCTATTTCTGTTAGGTCTCCGTTCAATTGCTTGTCTGCTACTTCTCTTTTGAGTATCGCACATTCTCTAATGTCATGTGTTTTGCTCTTGTGGTATTCACAGTATTTTCTTTTTTCCTTCTCCATCCATTGTGAGGTTTTTTCTACGATGTGTACTTCCGACCTGTGGCTCCTCGGGTCTTCTTTGACGAACTGGCAGAATCTGTGGGAGGAATGTCTCGAATGTCTGCTATGTTTGTCGTGGTTTCCATTGTCGTGATCTTTATGGTTGTGGCTAGTGTAGGAGTTGGTTGATTCTTGTTTGAGGTAGACATTCACTACAGCCTTTAAATTTGCTTGTTTGCATTCTTCTCCTTCGATCTGTCGGGCGTATTTATTGACCTTGTATTTAAGCTCGTCTCTAGATTTTGGTAATGTGCCTTGTATTTTTCTTGACATGGGGCCTGGGAGTAGCCCCTGGGCGAAGGCGCTTGTGACTAAGAATTCTTCATGGCGTGGAACGCTTAAAGTTGCTAAGGTGAACTGGTCATAATACGCTTGGATGGACTCTCCCTCAATTTTCTTGCATGCCATGATCAAGTTGGCATCTCCTTTGACTTTTCTCAACTGCATGAAGTTGTGAAGAAATAAATGTCTCAATTGTTCAAAGCTGAAAATGCTTCCCGATCATAAAGCCTTAAACCACTTGTTGGCATTTCCTAACAATGTCACCAGGAAGTAGGTGCAGGTGAACCTCTTGTCTATCTGGAACGATGTCATCGTCCATTCATAAGTGTCTATGTGTTCGTCGGGATTTTTCGTGCCGTTATATTTTGGGATAATTGGGATCATGGCGAAATGTGGTATTTCGTAATGTAGGAGCTCCTGAAAAAATGTCGAGCTGATGCTTGATACTAAGCCGTGCCATGTGTAGATATGCAGGTGCTCCACTGTCCATTGCCTGCTACATGTGATAGGGGCCGGCATATCCTTGATCGTATTGGTAATAGTATTCGTGGTTGTACACCGGCGTTTGCGGCTAATACACTGCATGTGTGGGGTATGCATGCGTTGGTTGATTTGGCTGTGAGCTCGATTCCATTGGTCCCATGATGTGCGAGTGCACCGGTGTACCTTGAATGTTGTTGTTTTGCGGTTGTGATGGAGGACACATGCCTTGGTAGTAGTAAGAGTATTGGTTGAACGTTGGTTGTTGTACGAATAGTGGGACGTACGATATGGCGGCCATCGGGAAAGACAAGTGACATATAGGCATTGATTGTATAGCGGATGGGATAGTGCACGGGCACCAGGTGCAGGTCCCTACTTGCCGCATGGATGGGTGCTGGCAAGTTGGTGGCTATGATTGTATGGTTGGTGCCCTTTGGGGCACCATCGTGGTCATTGTGGTCGGATGTGTTGTTGCGGTGGGTGTCGGTCACCATAAACTATCGATGAACTCCGTCGTGGAGTCAATTGGAAGCGTTGTCGGTGTATGTGCTAGCGGTTGTCCTTCTAGTCTCGATGGACAACTTCTATCGATGGTCCGCATTGATCGAACCTGGCTAGTGGTGTCACCTTCTTGCTGCGACGGTTCTTTGTCCATCATTTCTGGCGCATGGTGTTGTTTCGTGGGTTTTGCAGGACTGAGTGCAAGACCAGATGGCGCCAACTGTTGTGATATCTCACCGACTTAACTTTGTCTTTCTGAGGGTGGAAATGAAAAGCTTGTGGATCACAACAAAGAAGATAAGACCTTCAGTCATCTTCCGGGAGGTTGTCTCGGAACGAGGCTCCGACGATCAAGTCAATGAGATTCTAAGAGAGAGAGAGAGAGAGAGAGAGAGAGAGAGATGGTTGAAAGCGTAAAGAGAGTATTAAAGGGTTTTTGATCTTGGTCCCTTCTCTTCGGGGAGAAGGGTGCCTTTTATACCTGTGCTAAATAGGGATGAGTGTGGGACGGAACCGGTACCGACCCGTCCCGTTCCCGATTTCCCGAATACCGAATTTGATCAAAAGTTAATCCTGAGTACCGAACCGAATTAACATCACCGGTACCGGTAGCAGGAATGGTACCGGTACCGGTGGTACCGATTCCCAAATTTCATGTATTTGGAGTACCAAGTACCGTCCCGTATTTTTAAATTTGGTATGGTTCGGTACCGGTTCCGGTACGGTACCGGTACCGGTACGGGATTGGGATTTGGGACAAACTGCTCATCCTTAGTTCTAAAGGGGAAAAGATCCCCGACAGTATCTTTTACCTTTTCAGGTTTGGCAGTGGTTGATGGCTTTTGATTGGAGGATCGTGTTCCATGGGTGGTTGTTCGCTATTGGTTCAAATTATGTTAGAAGTGGCGTCCAGAGCACTACACCTGTCGCTCAGGAGAACTCTTGGTATTGTTTTGTCTTTAACGTTAGCCTTGGCGCTTAGACACCAAGGAACGAATATGGGGTCTCGAAGGCGAGGGCAAAGGCCCGATGTTAGTCACACGTTGCTCTTTGGTCGATCCATCTATCGAACTAGTGGTTCTGTTATCTTTGACGGATTCCCGGTGGGATATGTCAACATAACTCTTACCGAAAAACATGCGTCAACTTTCGTTTGACTTCAAGGAAAATTATGTACATCAATCCACAAATCTACAAAAACATAGTATTTTGCCTTTAATGAAAGTACGCAAATGTTCATCAATGCCCAAAAGACCCAACCGAACTAAGCAAACCTTAAAAAACTAAGAGAAAAAGAGATGGATAAAGTGCCTAAACATAAATTCAAAGTGTCACCGATCAATTAACCTCATAACCTTTAGGACCATGATCAAGCATCACCAACCTCCAGCACGTTACAAAAAGCATAAGAAAACTTGATATTCGATGGTAAAATGAAACCTTTAGCTACCAAACGAGACAAAACCTACAAACATTACAAATATAAGGTGATCAAAGCTACATATAGTTCAATAATCAGCTCCTTAATTTTACAACTTCTTAGCTTCTTTAACCCTATACAGTCAAATTCATAAGCATTTTAACAGAACAGTCAATGTTGTGACTTTGGACGCACATCCAAACACCCTCTAAGTATAAAATTTGACTCCGGTTAAGTATATTGAACAAGTTTATCAAAGGATAATCAATAAACTACTACTAAGGTTTTGGTTTTAAAAGGCCTAAGGCGCCTCAAAGCGTGAAGGCTTCTTGTAGCCGAAGAGCTAAGCGCTCACTTAGAGCACACTAGGCACCTAAAATTCAATTAAAAAATATACAAATTTACTGAACATAAATTCAGCAGCATACAACGTACGAGACTAAGAAAAGTAAGGCCATATATAAACTGATCATGCAACATTAACATACATTAAAACTTAAAGTTTAAAACTGATCATGCAATACTGTATCATTATTACCAAATATCAACAATAAAACTTAAATGTTAAAACATGCAACATAATGTTTTAACATACATTCAAACTGCTTCAGTCTTGGTGAAAGGAGAGTAGAATTTATCGCTTCCAAGTCATGTGACTCTTACTTAATTAAACGCGTTGAAAAAAACCTATGATTTCTTAATCAAGCCTTAACTAAATCTGGCCTAACAAAACTAATATCCCAACATTCCCTATGCGTGTTTAAGAACTTAAGGAAAAGTGAGCAGAAAGCACCATTCAGTTGCAATTTAAATGCTGCCAAGTGCCACTTTTTTAAACCTAGCTAAAGCTAATAAAATGATTTTTACAAAGATATACAAATTGTCAAAGGAAGAGAAATTTACCTTAGAACATAAAACCCCAATTTTGAGCTCCTTGACATGGCGAAGATTCATTATAAATCCTTCAAGCATCTCTTCTTCGGCTTCTATAGGTGTTGCCTTCTCCCTTGTATAATCTAAGGTCTTGTTTGTTTACCTCTTAATTGAAAAATTAAGAGGTAACCTCTTAAAATTCAGATATAGCTTGTTTGATAGCATCTTATTTTTTGCCTCTTAATTTTTTAAAAAACTCTTAATATTTCAGATATAGACTAGAGTCTGAAAAAAATAAGAGACAATTGTTACTTTTTTACCCATTGCTCCTCCGCTCTTTTTATTTCTCACAGGCTGCTTTTCCCTCCCAACCTTCTCCAACAAAATGCCTATGAGACCCTCGGTGAAACATCTTGTGCGAGACCCACCTCCGACATTCACCCTCCTTCATCACCAACAACGACTCTGCAGTGAACCCTGATTCTTTCTCTCTCTCATTCTACTTCACTCGACGCATCTTACCTTCTCCCTTCTACTGCTGGTCGGACCTGCAACCCTCCACCATCGTTGGCGCCTCTGCCTCCGCCATCGCTTCCGCCAGTCCCGCCACCAGCGAAGCCCTCCACTTCCATGAAATCTCATCGACAACATTTAGGTAAAAAAGTTATCTTGTTCCGTCAAATCTCATCAAAAGCAAGCTTTTTCCTTTTGTTCTTGCCCTAAAAATCTTGAATAGTTCGTGCCCTAAAAATATTGAATCGTTGGTTCTTGCCCTGAATCGGGTTCCAGTAGCTCCTTCTAAATCAGTTTTGATCTATGACTCGTTCCCTTTTACAACATAATAATCTCTCAAAATTTGATCTCTATGATTGTTTGTTTGATCATATCTTTTGTTAATTGATGAATTTGATTTCTGTTATATGTTATTGAGCGATTGATTATATATATATATATATATATATATATATATATATATATATATATATATATATATATATGTTTACACTCTAGGAAGGAACTTTGCTTATTATATACTGTTTTGGAATTTAGAATTCTCGTGAAATTAGCTCTTAGATTTGTTTATTATAACTATTGTTGTGATCATTATTGGTGGTGTGATTTATAATTTTGAAATGTATGATGTGCAAGAAATACTCCTGAACCTGCAACTTTGTAATTATCTCCATTGATGGAGAATTTTGAAAGCAAATATATGAGTTTTAAAAGTTCTACAAAAGGAGTGGAAAAAGACAAGAAGGAAAAGGTTATTGATGTGAACCCACTGCTTTGTGATTTTAGTTTGGATTCTATGTATACAAGTAGTATTGGTATTGATCAAATATATGAAATTGGACCTTATTTGATTTGTATTTGTGTTTAATTTTGATTTATGCTTAATTTGAATTGTGTACGGCATTTATATTTTTCCTTATAATTATTCAAGAGGTTGATTCGATTATTTTATAAATAGAAACTTTGAACTTAGCAAAAACTTATATAGAAGGGTAAAATGGTTATTTTTATAATTCAGCAGAACAACTAAGAGGTTGCAATCAAACAACATATTAAAAATTCAGATCTTAAAAATTCAGACCCTCTTAGAAATTCAGACCTCTTAAAAATTCAGATCTTAAAAATTCAGATCCTACCGGACAAAGTTAGCTTCAACTAAAGAAGACACATTTACCAACAAAAGCTTCCACAACCATAGATGACCAACGATTGTTAATGATAAAATATTAGGAGCTGTGATTTCAACAATATTGTGCGGCCTACAACCAAAGCAATAATTCAACACCAAGTTCTTAATGCTTTTTGAAGTAATATCAAGCCGCCTGTAACCATGGCAATAATCCAATACAAAAGTTTCCAATACAGGACTCCTAGTTAATATATTTTCAATCAAATCTTCCTTTAAATTCCAATAGGAAATACTTAAACTCCTAAGGTTTTTCCAACTAATGGCCACAATTGAATTAAATATGAAGCCTGTTAATCTCAAATCAGTAAAACATTTGTTGTTGAAAAAAGCTTGATATAAAAGAAGCTCAGTTTCCATACCCGATAACGTTAAAATAACCTCTTCAATGTTACATTTTATAACAGATCGTCATTGAATGTGTCTTTCCTCCATTTCCATGGAGGCAACAGAGCTCTTGCTGCTTTCCACTATGAAAAATTTACACAAAACTCAATTTAGGCATAAATGTATAGAAATTGAGAAATGATATTGCTCTAGCGCCTGAACTTTGAAAAACTACAATTCAGTTCCTAAGGACAGGAGATATATCTCGATATCTACATCAACTTTTGATGATTCCTTATGGCCAGATGTTAAAATTACATTAGCAACATATTTTATAAGGTTGTAAATCAAACCTAGTTAACTTTGACTTGTTTGACTTCTACAAAATTTTAAGATAGAAGTATGACATCCTTATGGTTAGGCATGGAAAAAAAAAAAAAAAACCCAACAGGAATGCTACTGTCGAACCTGAATTAACTAGGGAATCGCCATAGGGGCACTATGCCAAGTTTCCATTCCAATTTAAAAAGGACGTTAACTTATACGCTTAAACTGAAGTTTTAGAATGAGAAAAAGACAGGAGACCACCTCAATTAATTGACGAATATGAGTATACTACATCTAGCCAAAATCACAAATTTAACCAAACCACATAACTTATAACCGGCTTCAAATTATCACATAACCAAAGTGCAAAGAATTCACAGATTAATTAACTTAATTGGTAAATTACAATCTCATATTACAAAATCACATGGTATAGCTTTAAATCAAATATTCAAGAACTTAATTTCATAAGCACGTTCAATTATAGCTTAGAATTACCAAGAAAAGATTAGGTTTGAGTAGCTCAATGGAGAGACAGGGAGAGGAAGACAAGAGACGGAAAGCAACCGTGAGAGTGGGAGACAAAGGTCGAGACTCCGAGAGAACAGGAGAAGCAGCCGCTAGAGTGTGAAGTCGCCCTACACCCGGCTAGAAAACGGGTGTTGTTTGATTGCTTTGTGTTGTTGACATGGAGGGCCCAAAAAGAAAAAAACTGAACCCACGTTTTAGATATAAAATTGATGGTCGATACTAAAGTCATTGAGAGCCTGAAGCTCGCCCCCTTTCATAGAACACTAGGTCCTCTACAGCTGCACGTTTACCGGATTTTAGTCCGGACCCGGATTACTTTTTAAATCCAGGTGGGTTTTGGAGCTGATTGTTCTGAAGTTTTGTATGAGATTGATATACGGTGTAACGAGTGGACATATTTGGATTCGGAATATGGATTGTTATATTTTTTGAATTTAATTTCATTCCAACCAAACAAATATTTGAATTCTATCTAGTTTTAAATACAAAATAACAGAATAGATAAAAATATATTAAAATACAATCGTTTTTAGTTTGATAAAATGGTGGTCTTTATCAAATCAGAGTTTATCTAATTCGAAAATTGTCGATCGATGTCTTTGTGGATGTACCCCTCGATGGGTGGTAAAAGTGATCAAGCGAAACACAGTTTTGAATTCTTTCCACACCGTCCAAGTAATCCGTCAAACAAAAATATATACTTTCATCAATACGCAGTGAGTCATGACCTTCCTTCCAATATTACCATACGATTAAGAGAAAACACGGATTTTGAAGCTACTGTTGAAGCTTGGTCAGTTAATAAATCACGGTCCATGGCGGATAGAATAAGAAATTATGGTTTCTTTTCTTTTTCACTCAAGACAAATATCTAGGTAGTTATAATCTTCACATCTATGCATCAAATATGGTTTGATGATATATAATTTCCCAATTCGCTACTTGGGTTAGGAGTCCTTCCTCCTGCAAAGGATTAAGTAATTGGATATTTGCATCCCGACATGTCAAAATGATCCCCGATCTCATATAACGAGTTGTGGGTTTACTTGCAACATATACATAACACTAAAAAAATAAGAAAATATAAAAGGCAAAACAACGTAAAAATGACATTTACTTTACCAAATAAGACAATGCCAAGGATGCTTAAGATAAACACAATGTTACGAGTAAAAAATTTGTTGTATTATTCACTGCCAGGGTTCTAAATAACGTAAGGCGTGACTTGGCGACAATGTCAAACTTCAAGTTTTTTTTGAGTCTTGGCGAGCCACGTCGTTTGTAAGGCATGACTTAAGGCGGCAATTTTATATATAATTAATATTTTTATATGTATTTTCAATTATTTTTTTTTATTTTATACACATATATGAGTTAAGGCGGCGTTTTGGTAAAACTTTGTGGCAGGTATAAGCGTTGGAGCCATGACGTGCCATGGCGGAGCCATGACGAGATTTTTAGAACTTTGTTCACTTTATAAACATAGCACAAAAGCATGTTTATATTAAAAAAAACTCGATATGTGCACACATAGAATACAAAACTCAATATCAACGGCTTAAAATAATTTTTGAAGTTAACAAAGTTCAAATTGATTCATATATCAAGCGTCGACTATTCTCATCATCTATACATCAGTGTGATGAGAAACATTCTTACATCTTCTAGTTGTACATGATACATGCCTCTTTCGTCACGCATGTAGAAAAAAGAGTATAACTCTAGGCAAGTATAAGGAAAACGTGTATATTTTTCCTAAGTGATCAAATGATGTTATTATTATTATTATTATTTTTGTTTTTGAGAAGATGACACTACATTTAGATAATGAAAAGAAAATGTAAGTGCAAATTTGTATAATGGTTATTTAATAGGAAAAATATCAATTATTTCTTTTTTGAGTTAAAAAGAAATACTCGTATCTAGTTTGTTGGACTATGTTCATAAACTTTGTTCATCCACAAATTGAATTCAAGAAAAAGAGAAAATTTACCTGAAAATAGCATTGATTGCTAAGGATCTTATTTGAAAAATGTTTGTTTTATAGTATTCTAGTGTTTTTTTTTTCCATTTACAAGGTTTAATATTTATCTTACAATGAAACTTGAAGTAAAAAAAATACATAAATACATAAAAACAATATATCAAAATACATATAAAAAAATACACACACATACACACACACACACACACACACACACATATATATATATATATATATATATATATATATAGAGAGAGAGAGAGAGAGAGAGAGAGAGCGAGAGACATCTTTTTATTTATTTTTTATGTATTTATGTATTATTTAAGTTTTTTAAAGTTGTTTATATAGTTTTTTTTTATGTTTTTATATATTTTAAATGTATTAACGTATTTTTTATGCATTTATATGAATTTTACTCACTTTTATGTATTTTGGGGTATTTTCGTGTATTTATATATTTTTTATTGTTTTATATATTTTTTTGTACCTAGAGTCCTGAAGAGCTTCTAGTACGAGGTACATTCCATTATCAGATTGAAATTGATGATGTTTTGTTTTGGAGCTCCATGTTCTTGATTCAAACATTTGTAATTAAATGTTATTCCTATGATTCCACATATAAGATGCAATTATCATCTAATCCCATAGGAAACAATATCTCGATAGTTGAATCTAAGGGATTTAGGGACTCAGTTTTGGGTGAAGGTTCAGTACAAATGGTTTTCATGACTCATAAAGGTTGCGTCTATCTTAAAGGTAAAGGAAGATTGATTGGGGTGGACAAGAAGCGATTTCTGACAAGAGGAAGGAGTAGGGTGAGAGCGAAAATGATGATCTTAATATTGTATAACTTATTGTAGAAAGGTTGCCTCTTGCATGCGAGGGGAGCAAATACAAAACAAAAGGGTTGGGTTCACTGAATTTGTGTGTGAGTGTACATCCTACATGTACGAATGCACCAACGATCGGCTAGAAAAGTTCAGGAACATTTTTTCAACTATTTCTTTCTTTTCGTGATTAAAATTGTAATTAATATTACACTTTAATTACATATTAAACATCAATGTCAGTTTCGGTTTTTATATTTAAATTTTGGTCGGCTAAAGTCCCGCCATTAGTGTGTCGGCTATCTTTTCTATATAAATACAATTTCAGTACCAACATTTGGAGACTCTGAAAAATCATAATGAAATCGACATATCTCATCTTCTCATATGCTATGTTTCATGCTTCATGGTAAGGTCTACTATAGATTCGGGTAGCTCCGAATAACTAGTTAAAGTTGTTGTATTATGGGAAATAAACACCTGATAGCTAACAAATTTGATAGTACATGCCTCAACGTTTTCTATTTTCTTGTTTGATTTCGTATATTTTCCTAATATAATTCCTACATATTTTACAATGTACATGTATTGGGATGTTTGAATGTGCATTTTCATAGTGAATACTATGTGTTGAAGCATATAATCAGTTGATCATAGCTAATTTAAGTTAATGATAAATGGTCTCGGATTGCTATTGATAAAATATTTGGAGTATTGATTTTTATAATATCTTCAAGAATATTGATCCCCTTCCCCCTTTTCGACCATTTCTTGAAACGTTTTCTATCTTATCCATTTACGGGGAATTTTTGGTTGATTTTTCCGTCTTCTGTCATTTCCTTGGGGCAGAGCTCACATTGCTTTTCCCCTATGAAAACTACACAAAACTCAAATTGGATGCGAAAGTATACAAATGACAAAATGAAGTTCTACTTTTGCCCCAAAACTTTTAAAACCTACAGCTCATCCCTTAAATCTTTTTCAATATTTAAAACCTTCTCTATAAATTTATTGTCAACCAATTGTTAAAAATGCCCTGTAAAATATAAAACAAACAAGTTATTGTAATCATTCACATCTTATCCACTAGTAAGATAAATTATAAAGTTCTAAATCAAACCTAATAACCTCAGTCAACTTTGACATGTTTGAAGTCAAGACAAATTTAAGATGAAGTACAACTTTGACATGCTTGAAGTCATGACAACTCTAAGATGAAGTACCACATCCCTATGCTAAATGGGAAGACACTTTCTTGGTGAGACGATTACAGGCCATTTAACTTGGGGGACTTCAAGACAAATATTGAGGAAATGTTCCTCAACTTATTCAAACAAAGCATGAGTTTACATAAGTACGAAAGTTTGTTTACGGAGAAAGGAAGACTTGCAGGGTGGTTGGAAAAAGATGAGGAAACAAACGTGAACAACTTTGTATGAATGTAATAAGGTATCACCAATCTGTGAGAAAAAAAGGTCACATGGAGCAACCATTGAGCATAGGTATCTACGAAGAAACTCACATATTATAATCTTGCCCTTGAACCACAAGAAAAGAAAACTATCAAATAGAAGAGAAAGTGTAAAGGGGCGTGGAGTCATGCAAGAAGTTCCATTTGAAGGATAGTAGGAGAAAGTTCAAGCCAAGCAGAGATCGTCAAGGCAGCACCCCAAGTGCTGCAAAAATCCATTTTGAAAAAAAAGTGTACAAATCTTGACACGTGGTACATGATTGCACCCTGAAGTAAATGATAGCCTATAGGTGTAAGAAACTCGACGTATCAGCTCAAGTTATCGAGATAATCAAAGCTTCCTGTTGACACATTCATTTTAGACAAAAAGTTCATTCTAGTTTAGATATTTTTAATTAGAGACAATGACATTTCACAATAGTATTATATCTAGAAATTCAGAGCTTTCGGTTGATTGATATATTAGTTACTTATTAAGTTTGAATGTGTCAGATGGACTCCTAATTCAAGATCAAAATTTTCACTTTTGGTTTCACTTTGCTGGAATATCTAGATGTTTGGGTAATGCTGATATAGAAAGCAAGTGTTGAACATACACAGTACATAAGTTGAAGGATGAATAGAAATATATTGGTTTCATGGAAGTAATAGATATACCATTTAACTAGGGTCTTTTTGGTTACTCAAGGTTTATATCTTCATCATTTGTGATTGAAAATATGCACTTCATTTATCTATTGCAGGTGTACATCTTCATTATTTGTGACTGTAAAATATGCACTTCATTTATCTATGCAGGTGATACTGTATATTGAAGCAATGTTTTAAATTGTAATCTTTCTTTGGAGAATTAAGTAAAATGTTTGTCAATATTTTAAAATAGATTTCTGTAAAAACATTAAATAGCTAATAGCTATAAAGATTCATAACAGATTTTCACTGTGCCACATTTTCAAATTAACAAATATAGTAAACGTCAACAATAACACTTACATAATGATTAGCTAATATGTGGTATTTTAAACATTTTTAATACCTTAACGACTCTATTACATATATACAAATAGTTAAGCAGGTTATCGTTTGATGTAAGCTTTGTCAGCATGAGATATGCAAACATCAAAAAATACGTTATTGGACAACACTTCTATGGAAATTGGAAACATAAAATTCTAAAACCCATGTAGTTATTGTCATGTTAACAACTTTTTATAATGGATTACCTCAAAAAGGTGTTTATTACAGTTTTGGACTGTAGCATGTCACACTGTGAACACCCCTGCTAATTTATATAAGAAGAGAGATTATAAACACAAACTAAGCTACTAACTACAAAAGTGCATTGTAGTACGCAACAACTAAAACTACATCATCTATATAAAGAATGAATGGATCAAACAATCAATGGCAGTGGCAGTGCGGAGCTAGCTAGTAGCAAGGGATAGCTCGTGCTACCCTTCAAAGTCGTCCATAAAAAAAAAAGATGTTGCAGAAGTGCTACTCCCATGGAGAAACTAAAGAAGAAGAGAAGTGGGGACAACGATTCAAATAAAGACGCCCTTAACAGATGAAGACGAAGGTAAACTTGATTTGTCCTATTTAGAATTGAAGGCAACCCTAATTTCTCCAATTTTAAGTCGAAGCTAGAAGGCAACCCTACTTTGATTCAGTAATTCCAGGTTTTTAGAGGTCTCACTTTGACCTACATAGCATTCTGAAATGCTTAGTGTATGATTAATTTGATTGTGATTAATATTGATTAAACCTGATTTGTCCTATTTAGAATTGAAGGCAACCCTAATTTCTCCAATTTTAAGTCGAAGCTAGAAGGCATACCTACTTTGATTAAGTAATTCTAGGTTTTTAGAGGTCTCACTTTGACCTACATAGCATTCCAAAATGCTTAGTGTATGATTAATTTGATTGTGATTAATATTGATTAATTTAGGGTAATTATATTCGTTCATGAATGGAATTTGTGTAGCATGATCTATGTTTCCTCAATTTATTTATCGTTTCTTCACTTGGTGTTATTTATGATTAAGTTAAGATTGGTACTCTGCATTTAAGTTTTAGTTTAGAAGCATTTTGGACAAATTAGTATTCTATTTTCGCAACAGGCTACTGCAATGTGAAGACAATTTATGAATCTTAAATCACTTTTGATGCAATTTGTTACCTGTAGTTTTAGGATTTTTAAAAATTTTGGCACAAAAATTGAAATTCCTTTTAGAGTTGTAGTGGTATTGATGAAAAATAGATGCACTGAATTAACAATGTAACTTTTCTTGTTTATAATCGATACAAATGAAAAATAACAATATTGATCTATATTATTTGAGTTCCTTGATTTCAGGTTTCAATCTAGCAAACAGTAGGATATTCTACAATTATAAGAACCATTCATAAAAATATGAATGCTTAAATATAAAATCACATAGATTGTTTAGGCAATATTTATTATTAATGGAACTAAAGGTTAGAATTAATGGCTTGACCATTCATTATACATATTCTGTGAAAACTAAAGATTAAGTTACATAACATGTTTGATCTTTCCACTTAAATATATAAAAATAACATGTTTAGGATTAAACTTCAACCAATTACAATTTATTGATGGAGTTAAGAGTTTTGTATAGTGTAATTTAGAACAACTTTAACATCAAAGAAGGTAAAAGCTTTACACAATAGTTCGCTAAACATCATGCTAGGAAATAAAATCTTTCACATCATAGCTTGTCTATACTTGTCTTTATATAGTAGATATAGTACAAATATGAGGCACTATTAGACAATGTACAATCCTATTCATGACAATCTTCATTCACTACTTACTTCCTAAAGTATGAGTGACTATGGAGTTTCGAATAATCAAATTATTTAGGAAGTAAAACATGCAAAGTAAAACGTAATAATAAACTAATTAACTATGGTATCAAATGTATTGAATATATACAATCTCTATTATTTAATCACCATAATAATTGCGACTTTTTTACTGTATAATGTTTTGAGCAATCAACTAACCACTTGAATTAAACACCATTCATGCCATGTTATGAACATGCATACTATGCCTCTCTATGATCCTTCCTTTGTGAATAGATCACTTAGACACAATGATGCTCATTTCATAATTCTAAATTCTTATCACTATCCAAGATGTGATGAAATTTCAACTTAAGATGCATTAATCTCATGTGATATCAAGATTCCAAAGTCTCAAACACTGAGTCTTTGATATTATAGAATATACAATTGGAACTTTGTTACTATGGTAATGAAGGTTCTAATTTGAGGTAGACTCCTTGAACACTTCTCTTTCATTAAAAATTTTAACTCACATGTAGACTTTTCAACTATCCCCTATTATGGAAACATTTCCATATATTCATATGACCATCAATTCTGATCAAAAACCATCTCAATCTAAAATTATGTCACTATGGTCCATCCAAATTTATAACATACTTTTAACTGTCTACAAGCAACCAGTCTTTTGGTATAGCCTTAGAATGTTCTTGACAATAGTTTAACAACTTTAGTCACACAACATTCTAGACCTTTTTCTAACAATGCTCTGAGCATTTGACAAATAAGAATAAGAGAATATTATCACATATGTAATCGATCCTATATTCAAAGCATACGGGACTCAATTCGTTATGCCTCACATAAGGATTTGATAAATGTTCTGTCTCTCGCTATAATATTTTCATATATTGAGTCTCCTATGTTGAACCATTTCAACATAATATTTATATATGTATATTATAAATTTGTATTAAACTATACAATCTAGACCTTTATAATCGAAACAAAGTATGTGCTCCCTCTCTCTTAAATCTACTATAGCAAAACAATTCCCAAACTTTGCAATTTGTAAATTGAAAAATTTGTTTCCTTTGAACAGTATTATCAACATGTAATACTAACATAACAATTATGCCCCCACAAGCTTTGACATGTACCCATAAATCAACTAGACTTCTAGAAATCAATATTCATGACTTTCTTACTAAAGTACAAATTGTTGTTACGCGATGCTTTGATAAGTCACCAACTAGACTTCTTAAGCTTATATACCTTCATTGGATAACATATGTGTGTTTAAACCCTTTCAAAATTTGTAGATATATGTCTTGAAAGGTCAAACAATTCCTTGCCAATTCCTCACAATTTGAAATATAAAGAGGGACGTCATACTCATATTGTGAATTTTAGAATGCAATTAACACAACTAGTATCCATATTGATCTTTATCAAATCTTATAATCTACCAGCAAAAATATTTCCTCACAATCATTCTTATGAATTAGAGCGAAAACTTTCCCACCCAGATTTTATGGTAAAATATGTTCCCGTCCATGTGAATCTATCATTTCCAACCTACAATCATAAGACAAGGTTTAGGACAAAACCAAAATCAAATTTAGCTTTCCTTCACAGACTAAACTTTTCTATTCCAAATTTCTTGCTCTCTAGTAGCACAAGGGCCTACCATTGCTTCCATGTTGTTAGCAACTCACCCATTTTGATCAATGTACTTTCTCTGACCAACGGCTTTTGTTTTTGTGTTAAATGAAGACATAAAACTCATAAGCGTTGCCAACTCAACAAGAGGTTCATCGAAATAAGAATGTGTCAACCAAGCACGATAGGTCATCAACCTCAGGTCGCGTGCTAGAGATAACTAAAAGTTTTATTGTCGGTTGACTCTTAAAACTCTCTAGACGAATATGACTCCCATTGGCTTCTTGACATATGATTTTTTATCTCAAGAAAAATTCATTGGCAAGCTAAAAACAAATATTCAAAAGTTTGTGTGGATTCTCGACGAGAAAACACGTCATAGAATAGGTCTCAGTTTATCTTTTGTTTCTCGATTAACGAAAACATTACAACTCTAATTTTATATGTTCTTAGAGTAAGAAAACATTTTACTCCACATGTTTCGAGGTGTTTTCAACCTTCTTAGTATGAAATGAGTTTCAAGATATGATTTGTAGTTACTAGAGTAAGAAAATCATAACATCACAATCAAATATGCAATTTGAGGCATTTGTTAATGAACTGGTAGATGGTATCGGCCGCATCAGACAAGAAAGAGAAAACTAGATGCCAAAAGAAAAGCAAAGAATGAAATTGTTCATCAAAACACAGACGACAAAAAAGAAACAAAGCAGGGAAACACCAAAAAAACACATTAACACACGCAACATAAACCCTAAAACCAACAAACAGAAAAAGAGCATACCAACAACAGAGAACGAAAACTTAGGGTGTGCATCAAGCCGCATAAATCACGACACTACACTGCATTATACGGTTTTGGACATTCCCATTACGGTTTGCAGGTTGTAAGTCTTATATATTGCACTATGTGGTGTGGTTTGAGATTTCTATTTATAAAATTGCGGTTCAAACCGCACCGCAACGTATTATATATATATATATATATATATATATATATATATATATATATATATATATATATATATATATATATATATATATATATATATAATGTGATTTCATGCAAATATAATTATGACATCATGTAATCATTTTATTTGTTGTTTGCACTCATGACATTCTGCCAACTTAATGTATTAAAGTATCTTGATTAACCATAAACACCTTAAGGTATAGAAATTGTGATAAAAAGGAAAAAAATTATTGTTATAAAATACATTTAGAACTACTTTTAATAGTTATTTTTCAGAAATATTTAAAAAAGCCTCAATATTTTGGTACAATTTATGAAAAAGTCATAAATTTTATTTGTCAACAAAAAATCTCGATTATTTGATAAAATATTCAAACCAACTTTTTTTACCAGTAAACTATTTTTTACCTCGCTATTTGCAGAAAAATCTCTTTATTTGGGTTTATTATATACTAAATCCAAAATTTTAAGTTTATTTCAGATCTTCTACTCTTTCATAAAAAATCTTTAAATTTCTTGGTTCTAAAATATTACATGGTTGTAACCAAATTTTGGTTCAGTTGACTCTTTTACTCTTTCACTACAGAAATCTTGAAATTTCAATTTTTTTTTACTCTTATAATATTTTTAACATGAATTTGTGTGAGAAATGGATTATATGTACCATGATGAATTCAAAATGATGTTAACGTCATTGTTTTGTAGTAATTAATTTGTTATGGAGGACTTTGATCCTAGGTTTTATGAAGCTTAACCACATTTATCTCTATTCATAATCTGAACAAAGAAATTTCCAAATTTGTAGTGAAAAAAAAAAGTAAAAACGTGAAGTAAATAAAAAATATTGGGGTTTGTTGTCATAAACTATACCAAAATAATAGGATTTTATTAAGGGTAACTGGGTAAAATAAATAGATATCGGTAAAAGAGGATTGATTTGAATTTTTTGTAATCGGGACTTTTTTTTAACAAAATTTTTTGGGAGGTTTTAATAAACTATACATAAGTAATAACTAATTTAAACTATCAACTTACCATTTTTGTAATTGTCAAAAAAAAAAAAAAAAAAAAAAAAAAAAAAAAGAAAAGACAAACCCTAAGTGCAAATAGAAAAACTCATATTTCATAATCTTGGAAACTAATAAAACCGTACTAACCGTCACCACCAAATCAAACCACATAATGCGGCTTAAAGCTTTCGTGATGTGGTTTATGGTTTCTAATATTCTCAAACCGCGTATCTTGTATATTTATGTTCTAGTCTTATTTGTTTTGTGACCCATTTATAGTTAGCTCACACTATATAATTTATATAATACATAAATTATATAATACAAATGAGAAATGGGCTAAGATTGTAGGCTAACTATATTTGGGTTAGACAATAACTCAACTACAACGTACATATAGAAGAGACGACAATATATGTGGCACACCCACGGTAAACCAAGAAAGGGGGGGGGGGGGGGGGGGGGGGGGGGGGGGGGAATGTGAAACCAAGAAGGAAATAGCAACTTCAATTTGGTAAAAAATAGACGAAGATGCTGAGTATCAATTAGAAGAAAGATAGTTGAGCCGATGTAGCCGTGCTGCAGAACCAAAGAAAACCAGCCGGATGTGCTAAACTAGCAAGCCCTCAGCTCAAAAGAATACATTGTTCATAAGCCATGACCACAATTAGCATGTTATACAATGGTCAAAAGTTGAAATTAGAAAGTTCATGTAATAATACATGTGTTGAAACTCAAACGGCAAGGTGATAATGTGATAGTTATTTGGGCATTGTTGGACAACTCTAATAATTATGATCTTTTAAAAAATATAATAGAATCCATTAAAAAGATGGTCGGCATTATTTTTTGTTTATAATATAAGAAAATTATAGCTGCATACCGTATCATGTTAGCTGATTTGAAACAAAAAATAAAAAAAACAATTAATGTCTGCATGCATCATGACTTCACACTCCAAAACACAAATGTATACATAACACACACAATGTAGGCTGCGTTTGTTACATGCAATAGAAAATTACAAAATGATCAATATCTTGAAATAAGAAATGATGCAGAATCCAGAGGACCATGATCAAGCAAATACCCAACCCAACCAAGTAAACTTGGACAAAAACAACCTAAAAAGAGATGACTAAAATGCGTTAACATGAATTCAAAGCGTCACCAATCAATTAAGCTGATTATCTGAATTAGGACCATCATCAAGCAAGAACACTTCCCCATCTCCGCTTTCATCTGAATCGTCATCAGTTGCAGTATCACTATCACCATTACTATCAGACCAATCAGCATCAGTATCAGGCCAATCACAAGTAACATAAGAAAACTTGATATTTGATGGAAAAACAAAACCTTTTGCTTCCAACCAAGACACAACCTACCAACAGAACAATACAAGTGAGAAGACAACAAAAATGAGAGCAATGCAATGTATGTATTGATTAATCAGTTGATCAAAGCTATGGGTAGCTAGGTTATTTAACAATATCTCAATATTCCGTTTAGTTTTTTTTTAGCTATAGAAACAACTTAGGTGCTTTTTCGTTACATTAACCCTAAACAATCTGAAAAGTTATAATCACTTTATCCAAACAGCCAATATTAAACTCAAACGAAAATATATTTTACCTTACTACATCGAAACCCAATTTTAAACTCCTTGACATGGGAAAGATTTAGTATAAATCTTTTAAGCATCTCTTCTTCCGCTTCTTTAAAAGCACTAACATTTCCACTTATCTCGCCAAACAAGCTTTTAGATGTATAATCTAAATTAGCTTCAATTAATGAAGACACATCTAGCAACAAAAGATCCCACAACCACAGATCACCTTCGATTGTTAGTGATAGAATATTAGGCGCATTGATTTCCATAATATTGTCAAGATGGTCATATTCATCCTCATATTGATCATCCTGTAGAAAATAGTAGTATCCAGATAACACCAAGTTCTTCAAGCTTTTTGAAGTAATATCGAGCCGACTGTAACCATAGCAACCTTCTAATTTCAAAGTTTCCAATAGAGGACTACCAGATAATATGTTTTCAATCAAATTTGCATCTAAATATGTAAAGCAAATACACAAATTCCTAAGCGTTTTCCAACTAATCACCCCAAATGGGTTAAATTTGCAGCCTGATATTGTCAGATCAGTAAAACATGTGTTGATAAAGAAAGATTGATCTAACGAAAATTCATCTTTCATAGTAAGTAACTTTAACTTAAGCTCTTCAACGTTACAATCTATAGCATAACGAATCCAATTGCTGATTTGCGATCCAGATCGAATATTATAACATATATCAACATCGAGTTTCTTGAGCTTCAATTGACGGCATTGAGTTAGGGTTTTGTCGACGTTTGAAAAGAAATCAGGCCCGGTACTACTACATATATAATCATTGAAATAGAGAGAAGGAACCAAAGTCCAAAGATGTTTCCATCGTTTTGAGAGTAGACCTGTTCTAATGGCGGCTTTTGTGGAGAGTAAACGAGAGAGGATTTCATGGAGCAAGCAATCTGGCAACGCACTGATTCGATCTTCCTCCAAGTCTTGACATTTTAGCCGTTTAGGTTTATTTTGTCCTTCTACCATCGTTGTTTCCATAGCGGCAACAGAGCATACGCTGCCTTTCCACAAAAATTGCAGGAAAACTCAAATTAGGCGTATATGTAAACAAATAAAGTTTCACTTCTTCCCTATACTTCAAACATTTACAATTCCATGACTATACTTTTTATCAAAAATTTAGCAAATGGTCGATCTGGGTTGAGTTCGGGTTCAACCCATTTAATTACTAATTGGGTTGAAAATTTCAATTCAACCTAATCTTTTATTTACTTTTATTTAAATAAGTTGATATTTCCAACCTCAACCCAACTTTTCAGATAAATTGATTGTCACCAGGTTGACCCGTTTATATAGAACTCAAACCCAACCTATTAAAGAAATTGGTTAAATTTAGGTTGACCAATTTAAAATAAAAATAAATAAACAAATTAACTAAAGATTACAACACTTAAAGTAGTTATAGATTTAATTAAAATTTCAAATTATGACAAAAACATAATCCCAATTTACATATACAAATAAAATTTTCAAATAACATTAAAGTTATGTAATTTCTAAGTGATTTTTTAGAGTAGCTATTGCTGTGCGCATAAAAACAAAAAGTTAGGAATTATGATTCCATTTATTTTAAACATAAATAACAATACAAATATTGTTATTTATAAACTAATACTTAGATTAATACATGATAATATTTAAATAATTATTAAATTAAATATAAATTAAAGTTAAATAGGTTGGTGGGTTGAAAACAGTTGATACTTTTTACCCGACCCAACCTATTTAATTAAATAGGTTAGACGGGTTGACCTATTTAAATTAAATGAGATGAAAATCTCAACCCAACCTGCTAATTTTAAGTTGGGTTCGGGTTTGGTTGATGGGTTGGGTCGATTTTTGCCAGCTTTATTTTTATCTATCCACTGAAAAATTAATGTATTGACCATTATGCATTTTATTTTACTAAAAGACTTTTAATCCAACGGTATTAGATGTTATTTTTCCTCCTTGAGGTTGAGGGTTCAGTCTCCTATGAGACATAGGTAGATTTAAGAGTGTTTTAGGATTATATTATATTTAGGTTCAAGTCTCGTTTGAGACATAGGGAGATTTAATAATAGTTTAGGATTATATTGAGAGAACCCTTTCTCTAAACTTTAATAAATTATTACTCTAAACATGCTACATGCATATTCATAATATAATTTACGAAAGTCTGGATACAAACCAACTATTAAGAATTTTACAAAGTTTTATATATTACATAACTTTCCATAAATTTTTACACTAAGTACAAAAGGGATAATATTAACTATTCTACATCTTCCAAAAGTACATGACTATATTGAATGTTTATTACCTATGATAGTTAAACACTGTGAGGGATAAGCGGGTGACGTTTAGTGAGTTTAATAAGAGTTACAATATAACGTTATGTCATATACATATCAATATGACAGAAACAAAGAGGGACAAAGAACAACAAAGACATATGTGTATAATATGTCATGCTTTCCATATCAACAAATGATTTGATTCAAAGATTTACAATCAATGAGACACAACAATTTCAAAATGGTATACATCATAAAACTTCAGCTCAAGTGGTACAGAAAATATAATTTCGGATTATCATTTTGCTAGAATATACAGACTTTCAACCCTACACAGCCCTATGCCAATATCAAAAGTTATATGAGTCATGCTCTACATGGCCAAAGACACAAAGCCAATACCAGAAGTGATACAAGACATGTTGGAATAGTGTCTAAGGCTGCAACTATATTAAACAAGTATTTGACCCGATTGAGCATGGTCCTTTTGGGTTGCCTTCACTATAGCAACTTGATAGGATGATTTACAATGAGATTTGAAATATTATATAGTATAATATTATTATTTGATTAATATAAGTCATAAATTAATTAGGAATTAATTTGGTGACTTAAAGAGATTAATTAAATAGAAGGGATTAAACTGTCAAATGTGTGATAGTTATACTTTAGGCTATGATTCCTTATGGATAATATGGTGGACGATTTTAGGGCTTAGTATAATCCTAAAATCCGTCCAAAGGGTTATCATGAAGGGATTAGGATTGCTTAGGGCTTAAGTTATCCAATTAGGGTTTAAAGGTAAAACCTTAGGAGCCTTACAAGTATAAATAAACCCTAAGGGTCATGGAAATCGGCACCCTCATTAGTAAGGAAACCCTGGCCGATTTCAAAGTCATTCCCCACTCTCTCAAATCATCCTCTTGCTAGTTGGTGTTTGTAAGCCATTAGAGGAGTGATAATTGTGACTCTAAAGCTCGAAGAACAAGAAGATCAAACAGTGATTCAAGGTAAACTTATAACTCTGAATTCTCAATGTTATTATGCTAGAATAACCATTATAAGTCTTGGATTCATGCATGTTAAATTAGAGAAACCTAGATCCAAGCATTAGGGTTTGTATGTGCACATAGGAATGTTCATATGGCCAAAACCCATCAGTGGTATCAGAGCCTAGATTGGTTTCTATTGAATTGATGCATTGGTTACTTGTTTGATGCTTGCAAAATTCGATTTTTGTGTTCCTACCTGATGAACTCGGCGAGTCCCATAGTGGACTCGGCGAGTAGGCCTCAACTCGACGAGTCTATTGTGGTACTCGGCGAGTTCGAGCGTCAGAAAGAGCTAATTTCGGGATTTATTGTTGTTTATCCTTTTGAAACATACCTTAATCATATTAGGTCAATATAAATCTGATTTTTTGATATATTTGAGTATATCCTTGACCTAATTGAAGATATTTATCAATTGATTAAATATTAGTTTCCTTATGTGATAATTGACTAATTATTTTAATTAAATTGGTAAATTGTTTTGCAAGAAATAATTAAATAAATCAAATATGGATAATTATGTGATTAAATGTTAATTTAAATTATTTGTTGTTTGATCCTTTATGTTTTGAAAAGTTTAAAACCTACCCTCAAGTTTTGAAATTTATGTTTTGTGATTAAAAGTTTAATTTGGACAATTTAAATTTCAAACCCTGGAATTTTACAAGTTTAAAATTTAACCCTATACTAATATAATATTACAAGATTAATATATATATATATATATATATATATATATATATATATATATATATATAATTAAAATGCTAGTCTTACCGTTAGTAGGCCTCATTCACGAAGCCGGTCTATAAGGTGGGTATAAGGTTGCTGTCTATAAAATTGCGCTTAATGGGTGTACACTCACACCCACCGCTTGCTTGATCGGTGGAGGGTCGTTAGCCGAACAAGTACGATAGGGCAACCTCATCTTCTTATTAAAAGTATAATAAGAAATACAAAGTAACTACATGTTTTTCAAAATTCCCAATCCTAGTTACTTTAGGAAAAGTGAATTGATGCAATCTCATGAAATTACACTTTGCACCCTTGCTAAGAAGTTAGTGGAGCGTGTGTGGCTTACCGGCACACTAATTGGTTCTAATGAAAGGTGGCAAAGGGTTATTCATTGCTTATCATAGTTTGATGAAGCGTGTGTGGTTTACCGATACATCGAATAGGTGATCGTTACAATGAAGGCACCATGTGAATTTGCATGGTAATTCATACCCACTTTGTGATCCTCAGTATCCTAGTCACAAACGAGATGGGCATATTGAGATTTAAACATGCCATTGAAAAGTTCAATGAATCTCATCCAAACCTAGGAATTCTCAATACATTTAGAACTTAAAGTTATCTTTTCATGGTGGAGAATTACTGAATCGTCATTCACTTACCTTCAAATTGTTTGCATGTTAGATTACGGCATCTGTGACATCCCCAATTTCACGGCTAGAAAAAACCGGTTTTGTTTATACTTTATTTCAAAATCAGAGTAAACTTTTAATAAAAGAATTGCGGAATTTGTCCCAAAACAATAATATGATAAAGATTTATCAAAAGCATCTCCTTAGAAATGTATTTCATTAAAAGACTTGGGATGTCATGTTCGATACAGTACATAAGTATAAACAGTACATTATAAGCCTTACAACAGTTATTTACAACTAATGGCCTATAATCCAAAAGTCCCTCATCATCATCATAATTATGCTCTGAGTCTACTACCTGTAAAACAGTAAGCTGAGTGGGTCAGGCTTGGGGAGCCTGGTGAGCATATAGGGTTTTCAACCCACAAATAATAATAAATTTATTAATTTCATCGATCAACAATAAATTTATTAATTTCATCAACCAACAATAACCCTGATTACCCATTCTCGTTATCCTCACTTTACGTCCCTAAATACCTATACAAGGGACCTAGTCTAGGGATTTTATCATCGGGATGGACACTACTGCTAAAGGGCTTCCTCAACAATAAATGTCCTAAAGGCAACCATGAGGGAGATGGAGTACACCGGTGAACACATCGTTCACAACACCTATAGGTTGCGAGCCTGCTAGCGTTCCACTAGACTGTCTAGAAGAGTCCGTGGTCGTCATCCATACTTCGCTAGATGACTGGAACAACAACAACATCGAGGCCTCTCATCATTTTAACACACATAAACTATTTTGTCTACCCATGTTCTACCCAACATATTTGTAGATAAAATACACATACAGTTTATAACTTGTATAAAACATTGTATTCAACAATCATCTCAAATAAAAATCAATATAATTACACATAACACGTATTTTATAGAAAATACTTCATATCTACGTGTAAGATGAAAGTGACTATACACTCACTTGATTTGATGATAATCGGACAACAATTCGTTCCTTAAAATGATAGTTTCTGATAAAACCGGGAGTTTTATTGAGAAATCGGGCTCTGCGAGAGTTGGAGCTTCAAAACCGAAAAGATAAAAATTTTCGGGTTTTCGGGTACTTCGGGACGTATTCCGGGCTTTAAAAATGATACCGGGGCTTCGGGGGAAGTCAAAATACTCAAAATATAAGTTTAGGGGTGAAAATGTCAAGTTTTCAAAAGTAGTCGGGAGATCTCGCAGCCCCCCTATTTATAGGGTACGATGCCGAGGTCTCCGTGGCTAAGAAGCTTCCACGTAGCTGATTGCGAGGTGTTGGGTCAAAATATGGTTTATACTTTACTTTTCTGGGCAATTATATTTTTGTGTAATATTTTATGAATTTATGGTCTAGTTTACGGCCGTAAACACCTTACGGCCATAAAGTCATTTACGGCCCATTTGTTTCCGGCCCTTGTTCCCTTGTATAAATAGAGGTGTTAGGGTGAGGAGTAGAGATTGATGAACTAGAAGGAGTTTACGGCCTGAGAGAATAAGGAGCGTATGTGTGTGAATCTTTTGTATCCGGAACTTTAATTCTAATCATTTCATGCAGAGATTCATATTATTCTTCTTCTCATTCTCTTCTATTTTATCTGACATCATCCGTTTGATTGGGATTCCGCACCATCAAACGGATCTGACTGATACATAGGCAAATTAGGGACTTACAATTGGTATTAGAGCCTGGTTGTATCAGTCAAAAGGATTTATTGTTTCGTCTGGAATCTGAATAATTGGTGTTTCCAGTCCAAGCTTACGGCCGTAAACACCGAGTTCTTGGGTCGTAAACCCTATTTTGGAGCACTATTTGATCTTATTTTCGAAATATTTTTATGTTTTTGGATAGATCTCGCAAAAATAAGGGGGGTTTGTTCTTCGTGTTCTTCATAAAAAAGGGTTTTTGATCGAGTTTTGGAGCTTCAAAGTCGAAAAATCAGTGTTTTTGGTCGGAGTTTGCAGCCGGCGGCTAGGGTTTCGGAGGTTCACGGCCCGAGGTTCACGATCCGAGCTTGCGGCTCAGAGTTTATGGCGTCGACTTGCGGTCCTCAGTGGTTTACGGCTCGCACGAGTTCAGACCTCGTCCTCGCAGCACAACAGCTTCCTCACCTCGCCTCCGCATATAAGAAAAGTGGGAAACAGAAACAGAGGTGCCTGAGTTCGAACTCAGGACCTCTGGTTCATTACCTCAGCGCTCTACCCATCTCCTCTAGCAGCACTTTTGTTCCTTCCTTCTCAAATATAATTTAAAACCACTCCCTGTCGCATCCAGTTTCGAAATTTTGTCACTTTTAACCCCAAAACTCAATTTCTTTTAATTCAAAATTCTTTTTTTATCCAAATAATAATAATAATAATAATAATAATAATAATAATAATTTGTTTTTATTTTTGACTTTTATTTTTGACTTTTTATTTCAAATTTTGATTTTATCTTTCAAGTTGACCTTTGACTTTAAACTTTGACTTTTTCGTTTAACTTTTAAATTTTCAAATTTAGCTTTTCGATTTGACTTTCAAGTTTGACCTTTTCAAGTTTGACTTTTTAAATTTGACTTTTAAGGTTGACTTTTGAGGTTTATAATCAAAAGGTTTGACTTTTAAGTTTGATTTTGGTTTTTAGTTGTGCTTTTTAATTGGTTTTTGAGGTCAACAAGGGATTTGAAGACATGAAAGAGAATCGTCAGGATATGTTAAGACAAAATTTCAACATTTTCGATTATATCCCTGGAGAAACCCTCGAAGCTCAGCTGCAGCGATTTACCACACTCACTACTGAGATGAATATAGCCGGGATCTTGTTGTCCAAATCTGAGATAAACAAAAAGCTATTGAATTCACTTCCAAAATCGTAGGATATGAACGTAGCTACCATCAAGAAGATAAAAGATCTCAATCATCTTAGTCTTGCTGATGTAATTCAAGAACTTGATGCTTTGAAGTGTAGAGAAACAATGAGTTCATAAAATATTCTGGTCACTGAAGTTACATGTACTCCAGCTTGTGAAGCCACGATTAAATTTCTTCGGGAACAAATTGATATATTTAAAAGAGAAGTTGAGGACCTGATATATGAAGGATATCAACTCAGGAAAGGACAGAAACCCCTAAAGGATGAGTTAGAAGCAAAAACCAAGGACTTTAGGAAACTTCGGGAAGAGTATAGCAGAAAGTGTGAAAATTATGATTATGTTAAGAGACAACTTGCTGCTGTAACTGAAGAACTTGACGCTTTAAAAATTAAGTGTGGAAAAACTGATGTCATTTTCAAAAATTATATTGCGTCAAGTCAGACAGTCGAGTCCTTATATGAAACCCAGTTAAAATTCAAAGAAAATCAAAGCAAGGGTCTAGGGTATGATAGTGTACCTCCTCCTTATAATCATAACTACACATCCATCCCTATGACAAAGAAAGAAATTGACAGGGAGGCACATCTTCAATATGGCAAACGAGCTGGATTTGTGTCAGGAGGAGTTATTAATGTTGAAAATACTGATGCTTCTGTTACATGTGCAGGTAAAGTAGCAGAGGATGAGAACAAGGAGAGCTCTTCTGAACAAACAAACGACCCCTTGAACTCTAAATCTGTTGCTTCTAATCAACCTGTTGTTGGTAAATACAAGCCACCAATTCCAACGCAACAGAGTTCTTGTGGCAAGTGTGCATGTGGGAACAACAAGAGACAAGGCAAGGATATGCCACCGGGGGCAGGAATAAATAACTTCACGGTGAAGAAAAAGACTTGTTTTCACTGTGGAACACCTGGACACATTGCCAGAAATTGTCCAAATCGCGCATACGTTCCCTACTATGCACAAGGCTGGCAGAACACGCCAAGAGGGAGATACTTCAAAAGAAACCCCCCGAGATCACGATCAAACATTAACGACTAGAATGCCAAGAAGGTCAAGAATTCAACTCCCAAGGCCAAGAATCAATCTTCCAAGGCCAAGAATCAAAATCCCAAGGGCAAGAAGGGAATGCCGACCAAGAAGTCCAATCCAAGAGATGCTCCAGCAAAACCAAGACCGGCTAGGTCAAAGTCATTTAGGCAATCGACCTCAAGTTCCAAAGCAAGTGTCGAGGCACCCATCGGGTCAAACAAGAAATGAGTTAAACCCGAATATAGATGGGTACTAAAGGCTCAATCTCCTAAATCTCCTAATGCTTCTAACGTTTCTACATCTTCTGTTTGTGACAAGCAGGATATCTCATGGGAGAGAGTATCTTGGATTGATGACAAAGGTCGACCCAGTTTTAAAATGGACTGGGTTCCAAAGACCAACTGATCTCGCTCTGTGTCAGAGCAGTCATGGACACATATCATCATACTTCGGTTTTTTGGTAGTGGCTGTTCTTGGCATATGATAGGGGACATTTCTCAACTGTACAACATTCAAACATTTGTTTGAGAGTATGTGTCCTTTGCGGGAAGAGAAGAAAGGAAAGTGATCACTCACGGGGTTAGTGCTTAATGACATGAAGAATTTTTGGATTTGTTCTGAGACTACACGTGCTGTTCTTAGACCTTCTGGATGCAAATTCAATCGGTGACTTATGGTTTGCGTTTTCTTCTCTATACTCCTGAATTTTTCTTAAGCTGATTCTCTTTAAAGACTAATTTTTGTTTTAGGATAGTTTAAATTTGTGCATTTACTTTCGTTTCTCTCCTATGCACAAATTTAGGGGGAGAAATAAAAGCAAAACAAAAATTAGAAAATTTAAAAAATCCAAAAATATAGAAAATAAAAAATAAAAACTATATTGGTTATGAAATGTGTTTGAGGGAGATGTTTTGGGAAGTGATATTATCAAGTGATAACAGGCAACCTGAGTCTGCATAACGTACCCAAAGTTGAAGGGTCTATGCTCTGGTTTGATGTGTCGGTAGGCACGGAATTTTTTAAATGGACTTGACTAGGCAGAATTGAACTTAGGAAATTTATAAACTTGACAAATCTTGACCTAGTTAGATCCATTCAGCCTGACAATATGACGCTCGGATAGGTTGAGCAGGGAGATATATATGGGAATCTACTCATCACATTAATTGAACCCGTACTTGGAACCGTGGTTTAACTTCTCCTCGATGTGCGGATTCCGTCCTTAATTCCGGTTGGATGGGACGACTGGTAAATTCCGATAAACTAGGTCTGTAGAATATCATTTTCTTTCTTTCCATCTGTTAGTCATATGTTGTCTCCTTTGCGTGACTTCCAATCCGACCTAGTACACAACATATGCAACTCTATTTCTCTGCAGGCTATATATATGTGTGAAATACTTCTCATCTATTAGCCATATGTTGTCTCCTTTGCGCGAATTCTAATCCGACCTGGTACACAACATATACAACCTTCTTCTTCTCAACCCCTCTGAAGTAGTTAGCAATAGAATTCTAAATCTCTTCTCTCTCTGAATGGTTGTCTGCTCACCCGGTGTAAGGAGTACTCTGGAAGTTCTTGATGGCTGGGGCATATCAGGAAGAGGGAAACATGTTCTAGTACACTTAAAATTGAACACATACAGATTGTTTGTAGATCTCGCTGCTCAATTTAGGTGGACAACAATATCCCTGGTTATCGTCAGATGAATGGTCCTTATGATATAGTATCTAAGGAATTAGGATCAGATATGTTTTTTAGAAACTTAAGTTCACCTTGTCTTGTAACAAATAGTATGTCCTAAATTTGTCACAATTTTTCGTGTTTAAGTGGACAACAATACCGACGATCGACCAAACAAAGATGTGAATATGAAAGGTACCGACAAGTGGATAAAGGTTGTCTAAAAACTTTGATCCCAAATCACTCTTAAAGTTAGATATCATTTTTATTTTTGTTAAATTTTTCATAGTTTCTTCTAATATAAATATTAGGGGAGAATTAAAAATAAAAAAATAAAAAAAATAAAAAAATAAAAAAATAAAAAAATAAAAAATAAAAATAGTGTTATTTCTGTTTTATTTCTTGTTTAGAAAAATCAAAAATCCAAAAAATATTTTTGTTGCTATTTTAATTTGTGTGCTAAGTTTTCTTTTAGTTTAGTTTTGTCTTGAAAAGTGATTTCAGGTATAGATAAGACTCATGGAGTTTGTGTTGAAGATTTCTGAGCCAAAGGCTTCGTCCGTGAGCATCGAAGAATTCTCATTCGAAGGAGCAAGAAATGAAGATTATTCTTTCGACATTCAATCTTTCAACCCCAGAAGCAAGGTGAAGCTGAAATTGAATAATATGTGACGGATTACATTGAAGCCTCCTCAATTAGTCTGCTGCTATCTTTGTATCTGCTGAAGTGATCCAAAACATTTGTTCTCTCTGATGTTCTCTCTGAAGATTCTCAAGCTGAAAGTGTTATCTTTCAAGAATCAGTACATCAAGCCTCCTCACCCAATGTGCGATCAATGCCAAATTCTGAAGAAAAGCCCAACTGCTCAAGATGAAGTCATTCATTGAAGATTCATCAAGTTCATCTTGAAGTCGTGAAGAATTTGAAGATTAATGCTGAAGCCAAGTTCCTAATGAAGATTATCAAGAAAGCCAACTACATTTTAGAGGGAGCTTGTTGGGTCATTAAGAAAAGAAAGCTATAAACCAAGAGGGAGATTGTTGGGTCAAAATATGGTTTATACTTTACTTTTCTGGGAAATTATATTTTTGTGTAATATTTTATGAATTTATGGTCTAGTTTACGGCTGAGTTTACGGCCGTAAACTCATTTACGACCCATTTGTTTCCAGCCCATGTTCCCTTGTATAAATAGAGGTGTTAGGGTGAGGAGTAGAGATTGATGAACTAGAAGGAGTTTATGGCCAGAGAGAATAAGGAGCGTATGTGTGTGAATCTTATGTATCTGGAACTTTAATTCTAATCAATTCATACAGAGATTCATATTATTCTTCTTCACCTTCTCTTCTATTTTATATGACATCATCTGTTTGATTGGGATTCCGCACCATCAAACGGATCTGAATGATACATAGGCAAATTAGGAACTTACACGAGGCTCGGTCACGAAGGGAGGAGGTGGCTACGATGGAACGAGGCGTGTGGCAGCAGCGAGGCGAGACACGGAGGCGGCTACGAGGCTTGGACGTGGCTCCACGAGGTTCGGACACGCGGCGGCCACGAGGCGGCTTCTGATTGGCCGAGGCTTCGGTCCGAGGGAATTGCAACACGCGTCTGGTTCGGATTCGGCCACATCTTCGGTGACGCAGCAGCTTCGGCCTCGATGACGTGTCCGGTTACTGTTCATGCGAAAATTTTCGAATTTTGAGCCCCAAACTTCTAAAATCCATAACTTTCATATACGAGCTCCGTTTTTGACGTTCTTTATATGCACGCATAGCTAAAATCATGCTCTACAACTTTCGTTTAGACTTCATCGGCTAATTTTGACTTTAATTTTAATATTATTATTTTTAACAGACCGGGACAGGAAAATCCGTTAAAAATTCATAATTTCTTCATCCGACGTCCGTTTTCGTCAATCTTTTTACCGTTGTACTACTATTGACGAGACCTTCGATTCTCGTTTAGGTTGTGTCGAATAAATTTCGCTCGATCTTAAATTCGAGTATTTAGCTGTCTACTGCTAAGCTAAAACTCAGAAAAATCATAACTTCCTCATACGAAGTCAGATTTGGGCGTTCTTTTTATCGAACTTCTCGGTTTAATGAATACTACGTCTTTAGTTTAGATTTTTAAGGGTAAAAAGCACTTTATCTCAATATTCACTTTTTACGCTTCCCGGTGCCGTGCCGGTTTCGTCGCGAAACTTGGACAGGTCATAACTTCTTCGTTATAACTCGGAATTCGGCGTTCTTTATATCTCCGAAATCCTTGTTTCGGCCACTACAACTTTCTTAAAAGATATCGGCTTTTTCTAATATTTATTTTAAATGCGTATTTTTATTATTAATTAATTAAATCATAATAATTAAGCAAATAAGCATATAATTCACATAATATTCACATAATTCCTCTTTAGTACTTCAAAATGAGTTACAAAGGTTGACCTAGACTATTACAACTTTATTAATGCTTTTAGCCCAGAAACACGGGCGTTACAATTCTCTCCCCCTTAGGATGATTCCGTCCCCGGAATCACACACCAGCAAACAAATACGGGTAGCGACTCATCATGTCACTCTCCGTTTCCCAGGTGAGATTTGGCCCATTCGTATGTTTCCATTGCACAAGCACTAAATCGACCATCTTGCGTCACAACTTTTTAGTCTTACGGTCAATGATTGCCTCTGGTTCTTCGATTAACCTCTTGCTTTCATCCAGTCTTAACTCAGATATTGGAATTATGTCGGGAACATCTCTTATGAACTTCCTTAAATAACACACATGGAAAGTGTTATGAATACCATCTAGTTCTTTTGGTAGTTCTAGCTTGTAAGCTTGATTCCTAATCCTCTGGAGAACTTTAAATGGTCCAATAAACCTTGGACTCAACTTTCCCCTTTTACCATATCTTATAAGTCCCTTCCACGATGACACTTTAAGCAAAACCGAATCACCAACTTCGAATGTTATCGGTTTTCTTTTCTTGTCAGCATAGCTCCTTTGACGATCTTGAGCTGCTAACATCCTTTCCCTAATTATTTTCAACTTTTCAGCAGTCTGATGGACTATCTCAGGTCCCATAAACTGCTTTTCTCCAGCTTCAAGCCAACAAGACGGCGTATGACACTTTTGTCCATACAAAGTGTGATAAGGTGCCATCTTTATGCTCGATTGGAAACTATTGTTGTAGGAAAATTCTACTAAAGGTAAATGTTCATCCCAGTTACCTTGGAATTCCAGGGTACATGCTCTCAGCATATCTTCAAGTGTTTGTATTGTTCTTTCGCTCTGGCCATCAGTTTGTGGATGGTAAGTTGTACTTAAACACAACTTGGTACCCATTTCCTCTTGTAGACTTTTCCAAAATCGTGACGTGAAACGACTATCATGATCTGATACAATTGTTAGAGGAGCACTGAGAAGTCTCACAATTTCCTTCACGTAAGCATTCGCAAGCTTATCCATAGACCATTTTTCATTGACTGCTATGAAGTGTGCACTCTTGGTGAAACGATCCACGACCACCCAAATCATGTCATGACCGCTCTTTGTTCTGGGTAGTTTAGTCACAAAATCTATGGTTATGTCTTCCCATTTACCCATGGGTACAGGTAAAGGTTCTAAACTCCCATATGGTTTCTGATGTTGTGCCTTAACTCTTGCACATGTCACACATTCAGCCATATACTTAGCAACATCGAGCTTCATCGTTGGCCACCAGTAATAGGGTTTTAAATCCGTATACATTTTCGTACTGCCGTAATGAATCGAGTACATGGTCTTGTGAGCTTCTTCCATCAGGACATCTCTTACTCCTCCCGTCTTAGGTACCCAAATCCTATCTTGGAATACCTTCAACTCTTGGTTGTTTGTACCGAATACTAATGTTTTGCCCAAACGTTCTTCTTTTCGGTCATTCTTCTCTAAAGCTTCTTCCTGAGCCTTCTTTATACTCTCCACAATTGTTGAGACAACCTTAATTCTCAACGCTCTTGGCCTTTTCTTTTCAAGGTTGACTTTTCGATTGAGAGCATCAGCAACAACATTTGCTTTACCAGGGTGATAAAGTATCTCACAGTCGTAGTCTTTGAGTAATTCCAGCCAGCGTCGTTGCCTCATATTCAGTTCCTTCTGATTAAAGAGATAATGAAGACTCTTATGATCAATGAAAAGTTTGCACTGCGTACCATAGAGGTAATGTCTCCATATTTTTAAAGCGAAAACTACCGCTGCCAACTCCAAATCATGAGTAGGGTAGTTCTTTTCATGCTCCTTCAGTTGTCTTGATGCATATGCTATCACTTTATCTCGCTGGGTCAGAACACAACCTAACCCAACTCCAGATACATCACTATAGACTGCAAAGTCTTCAACTCCTTAGGATAAAGAAAGAATTGGTGCTTCACATAATTTCTTCTTCAACTTCTCAAAGGCTTCCTTATGATTTTCACTCCAAATATAAGTAACTCCTTTGTGGGTCAAGGCTGTCAATGGAGCGACTATCGAAGAAAAACCTTGGATAAATCTTCGGTAATATCCAGCTAATCCTAAAAAGCTTCGAATCTCCATAGGAATTTTCGGTTGTTCCCACTTCATTACAGCTTCAATCTTTGCTGGATCAACCATTATTCCTTCTTGGTTAATCACATGACCCAAGAATTGGACTTCTTGAATCCAAAATTTACATTTGGAGAACTTTGCATACAACTTCTCTTTTTTTAGGACTTCTAGCACTTCACGTAGATGCTTTTCATGCTCCTCTTGGCTTTTCGAGTAGATGAGAATGTCGTCGATGAACACTATCACGGATTTATCGAGGAAGGGTTTACAAACCATGTTCATCAAATCCATGAATGCTGCAGGAGCATTGGTTAGCCCGAACAACATAACCAAAAATTCATAGTGTCCATATCTTGTTCTAAATGTAGTCTTTTCGATATCCTGCTCTCTCACCTTTAGTTGATGGTATCCCGGCCTAAGATCGATCTTCGAGAAATAGTTCGAACCCTGTAACTGGTCGAACAGGTCATCGATCCTTGGCAACGGGTACTTGTTCTTTATCGTTGCTTTGTTCAGCTCTGTGTAATCAATACACATTCTCATGCTTTCGTCCTTCTTCTTTACGAATAACACCGGAGCTCCCCAGGGTAATGAACTAGGTCGAATGAAACCGCTGTCCAACAGCTCCTGAAGTTGCATCATGAGCTCCTTCATCTCTGTCGGTGCTAATCGGTAAGGTGCCTTTGCTATCGGTGTTGTTCCTGATAACAAGTCTATACGAAACTCCACTTGCCTATCAGGTGGTAATCCGGGAAGATCTTGGGAAAGACTTCTGGATAATCACATACAACCGGTATATTCTGCACCTCTTTCTTCTCCTTCTTAGCATCAATTACGAATGCCAAGTACGATGCACATCCTTTAGACAAACATTTCTTGGCTTTCATCAGGGAGATAATTCCAAAATTCAGTCTCCGTTTGTCCCCGTACACCATAAATGATTCTCTTTTGGGTGGGTTTACCCTCACAATCTTCTTCTTGCAAAGAATCTCAGCATCGTTGGCGCTAAGCCAATCCATACCCAAAACGATGTCGAAACCGTTTAACTCTATGGGTAATAGCTCTTCGTGGAATTCGTTTCCGTTTAGGTCAATGACGATGTTCCTAATATGATTACTAACAGGTACGAAGTTTCCACTGGCAACTTCTACAATCAGGGCATTATCAAGTTTTTCTGCAGGTAATGCTAATTTCCCACCAAATTTATGCGACACAAAGGAGTAGTTGGCTCCGGAATCAAATAGTATGTTTGCAGGCAAACCATTTACAAGAAAGGTACCTGAAGCGACGTCTGTTGCCTCCTTTGCAGCCTCAAGCGTCATCTGGAAGGCTCTCACCTTCGGCTTTGGTGGTATGTTGGGTCTTCCTGCCTCCTTCTTCTTTGGGCAATCTTTTGAAATGCGCCCCTCCTCGTTGCACTCATAACAAACCTTCTTAGTGAATGTGCATTCGTTGGCATAGTGCCCAGGCTTTCCACATTTGAAACAAGTGACCCCTCCGTCACACTTCCCAGAGTGCTTCTACTTACACTTGTCACACCACTTCACTTCTGATCCTCCTCCTCTCGAACCAGACTTCAAGAATCTACTCTTCTTGTTGGACTTCAAGGATCCATCGAACTTCCGTTTCTCACCAACCTCAGCCCTTTCTAGACCTTTTTCCTTTTGTTGGGTCTCTACATTCTTAGCTGCTCGAACGGCTAATTTTAGAGTGGTTTCCATCTTGACTGTTGGGCCAAAGTCAGCCGCCAGTCCGTTTGCGAACTTCTCAACTTTGGAAAGTTCGGTTGGCAATAGGTATGGAAACAACTTCATCTTTTCCGTGAATGCATTAGCATAGTCATCGATGCTCATTTTCCCCTTTTTCAAATTTTGGAACTCATTGTTCAGGTCAATGAGATCTATCTCTGAACAGTATTGTGCCTTCAGTTGTTCCAAGAATTCATCCAACGACATTTTCAGAGCTTCTCCTCGCGACATTTTATCTGCCAATAGCTTCCACCAGCTCAAGACTCCCGTTTTCAATTGTCTCACAACGAAGACAGTCTTCTGCTTCTCGCTACAATCGCAACTTTCAAACACCATTTCCATCTTAAAGATCCAGTCCATGATCTCAACAGGCTTTGGGCTTCCTGATAGACTTGGTGGTTTCGCACCTAAGAAATTTTTGTACATCCGCCCATCCTTGTTGTTTCTCCCTTTTGGGTCATCCCTTTGCTCACCTTGAGTCCCTATTTGTCTCACTTGGCGGCTGTAGTTCCATTCCTCGGATTGCTCGGGAATTGGCTCCATCGGTTCAACATGTATGGTAGATTCGTCCCAATTCTCGTGGAGAATCCGTCTCATTTCTACCTTTGTTCAGCTAGCATAGCCTGAATTACCGCTTGAACTCCAGCCATGGTGACTGGCTCAGGTGTAACTTCTTCAACAACAGGTATTTGCTGAACTACTGGGGGTTGGTTCCTATCCCCATTTGCGTTTACGTTTTTTCTACGGGTCTTTGCCATCTTGATCTATACACCAAATAAGGTGAATTTAGATCTTTATTCTCTATAGACTCCGAAACGTGTAACAACCCGAAATTTCCGTATCATATTATTGTAGCTCTTTCGTAGTACAATTCGCACAACCAATCGTCATTCCAAATTCGATTTCCGATCCTCCGTATAATTAAGTCATTATTTAGTACACATTTAAAATGACTTAATGGGTGTCTTAATACATTTAGAAATCATTTTAACACCCAACTTTAGTGATCGGAATATTTCTAGAAATTACCGTATCGGGTTACGGTAACTCAATCGGGTACGACCAAAAACCTCATCTAACATCGGTATCGGGTAGAATTCCACCGTGTCCAAAACTTAAACACTATATAAACGTGTTTAAGACTCCATTTGAAGCCTTTGGTCAATTTACCACTAAACACTACCCACCTCTCTCCTCATCCAAGTTTAAGAGATCAAAACTCAAATTTAAGGCTTCAAATCTCTAAGGTACCTTCCTAGCCTTAATCTATAGCATGTTTGGCTTCCAAATTTGGCATTTAATCATAAAATAGGACAACATATGTGAGTTTACGGCCCAAGAGCATGCCTAGGCCGTAAACACCAATTTGAAGGGTTTTAAGCCCTTAAACTCCTTCCTAAACTCATTTGGACTTTAGATATGGCCAAGGGACTTCAAGATATGGACTCTAAACAATTCAAACATGAAATTTATGAGGTTTGAAGGAGTTTACGTCCAAGGATCATTCTTGGGCCGTAAACTCATATTCAAAGGGTTTTTGAGCCAATTAACCCTTCCAAATCATAGTTGGGACTTGGATATGACCTTTGGGCTTGCTAATCTAGACTTGGAACACTTCAAACATGATTTTTGAGTAATAAAAATGAGTTTATGGCCAAGACATACTCTTGGGCCGTAAACTCCTCCTAAATGGTGATTTAGTGCCTTTAAACATGTCAAAATGCTTTCAAACTCAACCAATGGCTTTGTGGTAAATCCTAGATTCATCTAAAAATGATTTGGAGACCTTAAACACAACATATACCTTACATAAGTGAGTTTACGGCCAAAGAACTCCCCCTAGGCTGTAAACTCCTATAAGTTTGTAAAATGGTAATCTAAATTCATAACAATGCTTAGAAAATTAGTTTGAATCACATGTGATTGCCCTAAATAGTTCAAATTAACCATTATTAGCCACGGGTGAGTTTACGGTCGTAAACTCTATGAGTGTGGCCGTAAACTCATGTTTTGAATGATGTGAATCCATTCCAAGTGTTCCAAGGCATTTTAGATAATCCATTCTAGCAATCCCTATGTCCATTTGAGCCCTTAAACCATCAAAACCACACCCACATGAGTTTACGGCCGTAAACTCATGTATGTGTGTGTTCCATAGTTGTAAACTCTCTAAAATGTTTACTCTTGGGGAGTAAACTCAAGTCCCAAGTCCCTAGTGCCATTACACGTCCGAAGATGTCACCCGGGTCACTCCAAACGTTCGTTTTGAGGTGTTTAACCTCATTGGAGTGTAATGTTCCATATGATTAGTGAATGTATCCCTAATTGTATATATGTGGACATTATTTCATTTTACATAGGGACATCGTGAGTAATCAAACCCCGAACCAACGTCTAGCATTCAAAACCGACACGTTTCCGAGTCCGGTGAGTTCATACCCCTACCCTTTTTCACTGTTTTTCACTGTTTTCAGGGGGGGAACACAAGCAAAGTACAAGGGAATTCTTGTACTCAAAACATGTTTTCAAATGTGTGTTTCATATTCTTATGCTTTTATAACTGATCACTACAACTGATAACAGATTGAACATACAGATCACGTAACATATATTTGTGAAATAGATCTTTAAACTAGTATGTTTTACGTATATTTCACAAATGGCTTTCCACATTTTATCAGTTAAAAGCATGACATTAAAACATTTGAACATAATACATGTACACTGTTTTGTCCTCGGTAATACTCCACACACATACACGAGTGGAGGACTATCATATTATTACTAGTAAATTTGTTATTCCTGTATGATTGGAGACACGTCCTCGGAGAACACTCCACCCAGATTACGCGAGTGGAGGACTACACCCATAACCAGAATATCTGGTATTTAGAGAGCGTGACTTGAGTGTATAGATCTATACGGGGCTGACTACCCCACACCTGGCTGCTAGCTACAGCCGAACCGAAATGGTTCAAGGGTGACGAAAGTCATAAGTATGTGGATGACTTATTGCCACATGTGGACTACTTATTGCCACAGGTTTTAGTCTATTGTATGGTTATGGAACTCGCAATTAGGATAACAGAGATTTACTTACAGTAATAATGAACCACTTTATACATCTTTTACATCTTTCACGTTCTGTAACTAACAATCAGGAAAGTACGGGACTTTCCTGGGGAAAACATGGAACCTAATCACGATTACATCTTTTGCATCTTTAACATCGTTTACATTAGAAACCTACATGCAGGAAAGCATGGGGCTTTCCTGGGTAACACTTACATAACTAGAAAGAGTAACAAACTGGATAACATTACATCTTTTACAATTTGTAACATACAATAAGGAAAGTATGGGACTTTCCTGGTAACACGTGATAAGTAAACAGAACAGTTTAACCAGTCAGATAACCAACTATACATTTTCACATGAATAAACATGTTTTCAGTGTACAAACTTACTATACTTTACAATTGGGAAACAATAACCAACTATTAAGAAAATATGGGATTTTCCTGGTGCATATAACATTTCAGAAACAGAAAGGAAACTCGAAACATTTTCATAAACAAAAATCGATTATGAACTCACCAGCTTTATGCTGATTTTCAAACCGCTTGTGTTCTCAGGTCAGTGTTAGAACAGGTACCCGAAGATCCTTTTGCTCGAAGACGAATTACATGAAGATCCGTTTCATTTTGTTTATATATATTATGTATCACAACTGTACAAACTTTACTTTTGAAACAACTGTAAAACTTTTATTATGTAATGTAATGGTTTTTTTACTTTACTTACTATGTGCATTGGATTTGATACTCAACGTGGTAGTCAACCCCGAAAATGTTTTCCGCCTTCGGTTTTCGAGGTGTGACAGATTGGTATCAGAGCCCTTGTTTATAGTGAATGAAGTATACCAAACCTTACATGGTATAAAACTATAAACACTAAAGGGCCTAAGTGCTCTGAATTAAAAGTATCTTCAAACTACAAGTATTTTCAAAAGTGTACAAGTATACCGAACCATCGTCATCCGTAACCACAAGTAGAACCGAACATAAGTAATTGGGTGTTGTGTACTATGGTTAAACCTGGGCAGTTATGTAGTCATGTGTAGGGTCAATATGGCCTGGCCAACTATATTCATTCGAGACACGTCCAACATGTGCTTGGGAGTGACTGTGGTATGTGGCATGCCTAAAACTTACCCTAATATCCCAAACATCGAATCATTGTCGTAAACAATTCAGGAAATACTATGGGAGTATTTCTCAATTCCAAATCCTCTGTAGTAATCCTTATTCGAGTGGCTATCTGTGATTACTCTTAGCGATAAATTATCTGTTCGATAACTTTTTCCTGCTTTATCGCTTACTCGAATCATATAACTGTCATATGTATCGATTCAATGTAGAGGACTTACCATCCTCTCTTTCTTGATCTTATTAGATCAAGATGCCTCCCCGAAAGAGACCTAGCTCAAAGAACAACAACAATCCTTCTTCGCCGCCACCTCCTCCCCAGTTTGACCTAGCATCACTCCAGACGATGATGACAGCTGCGATGGTAGCAGCTATGTCACAAATGAACCCTAGTGGTTCAGGTGGTGGTCCTCAATCTCAAAACCCTGAAAGTAGCCAGGGACACCAAAGAGGGGGTTCCTACAAGGATTTCATGAACGCAAAACCAACATCCTTTAATGGCACTGGAGGTGTCATTTCCTTATCTCGATGGTTCGAGAAAATAGAGTCCATCTTTGAAATATGTGCTTGTGCGGAGTCCGATAAAGTCAAGTTCGCAGCCTGTACCTTCGTTGATAAAGCCTTGACTTGGTGGAATGGCCGAGTCAAATCTCTGACCTTACCCGTAGCCAATGCCATGGGCTGGGAGGCCATGAAAGAACTTCTCATTGCCGAGTACTGCCCCCGTGGTGAAATGCAGAAATTAGAGCATGAGCTCTGGAACCTGAAGATGAAAGGTTCCGACATTGCTGCATATACTTCCCAATTTGATGATCTCGCACTTCTCTGCCCGGGATTAGTCACTCCTGAAAACAAAAAGATCGAAAGGTTCGTTTGGGGGTTATCTCAACCAATAAAGAGTCACGTTTTGGCTGCTCGTCCCGATACCTATGATAGTGTCAAGACTTTAGCTCAAATTCTGATTGATCACAGCGACGATGTTAAGGAAATCACTACCACTTCTGAGCCGACTCAAAGGAGTGGTGAAAAGAGGAAATTCTGGAAGAAGAAGAAGGGTCAATCTTCTCAAGGATCATCCAAGAAACAACAGACGGTAGCAGTCCATGCTGCTACTACTACCCCTATTGCTACTGTTTCTGTCATGGGATCCACAGCCTCAACTCCTACCAGTAAATATGCTGGTAACCTCCCTCTGTGTGATAAGTGTAAATACCATCATCATCCTGGTCCCTGTCGAGAATTGTCTTGCACCAACTGTGGTAAGAAAGGGCACACAGTTCGATACTACAGAACTCCTACCCAATCAGCCAACCAATCATCGGGAGCAAGTGTTAGTCAAACCTGCTACAACTGTGGAGAAGTTGGACACTTTAAAAGGAACTGTCCCAAGAAGTCAACTGCCGATAACACTGGAAGGGTTTTAACCATGGGACGGGAGGAAGAAGTTGCTGATCCCACTGTTGTCTCGGGTACGTTCCTTCTCGACAACTCATATGCTAGTATTCTTTTCGATTCCGGTGCTGAAAGGAGTTTTGTTAGTCATGCATTAAAACATAATCTAAAACCAAATCCTCAACCACTAACTGAAATGTTTACCGTCGAGATGGCTAATGGTGAGAAAGAAAGCGCTGACGATGTATTCATAGGTTGTACGCTTACCTTAAACGATCACTCATTTCTTATAGATCTCATGCCCGTTTCCATTAAGAGCTTTGATGTTATCATTGGCATGGATTGGTTGAGCCCCAATCATGCTGACATTCTTTGTTACGAAAAAGCTATCCGTCTCAATCTTCCTTCGAATCAAACTCTTGTAATCTATGGCGATAAACCCAGTTCCAACCTTCATATCATTTCTTTCATCGAAGCTCAAAAGCTTCTTCGAAAGGAGTGTGTTGCATTCTTAGCTCATGTGATCAACGAGAAACAAGAATTTAGAGACCTCGCGAGCATCCCCGAAGTCTGTAACTTTCCCGATGTGTTTCCCGAAGAACTTCCAGGAATTCCTCCCGAACGACAGGTCGAGTTCCGTATTGACCTAATTCCTGGAGCTACTCCCGTAGCAAAATCCCCGTATCGCTTAGCTCCGGCAGAAATGCAGCAGTTATCCAGTCAACTCAATGAGTTGCTCGGTAAAGGATTCATTAGACCGAGTTCCTCACCCTGGGGAGCTCCGATTCTGTTTGTCAAAAAGAAAGATGGATCCTTTCGGATGTGTATCGATTATCGTGAACTGAACAAGTTAACCGTTAAGAACCGATATCCCCTTCCAAGAATAGACGACCTCTTCGATCAACTCCAGGGAGCCAGCTACTTTTCTAAGATAGACCTTCGGTCAGGGTACCATCAATTACGAGTCCAGGAGAATGATATTCCCAAGACAGCGTTTAGGACCCGGTATGGACACTACGAGTTCGTAGTGATGCCCTTCGGTCTAACCAATGCACCGGCTGTGTTCATGGACTTGATGAACCAGGTGTGTCGTCCCTTCTTAGACAAATTCGTTATCGTGTTCATTGACGACATCCTCGTATACTCCAAAAGCGAAGGAGACCACAAGCAACACTTGAGGCTAGTGTTGGAAACCCTTAGATCCGAAAAGCTATACGCAAAATTTTCCAAATGTGAATTCTGGATACGGAAGGTAACTTTCCTCGGTCACGTAGTAAGCAAAGAGGGTATTCATGTAGATCCTTCCAAGATTAAAGCGATAAAGAATTGGTCGGCACCGAAAACACCCACAGAAATTCGTCAATTCTTGGGTCTCGCCGGCTACTATCGACGATTCATTCAGAACTTTTCCAAAATCGCCAAACCTTTAACCACTCTGACACAGAAAGGTGTACCCTTTTGTTGGAGTGATAAACAAGAAACCGCATTCCAAACATTAAAGAAAGCCTTATGCAGCGCGCCTGTTCTATCTCTGCCTGAAGGGACAGAGGACTTCGTTGTCTACTGCGATGCGTCTAATCAAGGTTTAGGCTGTGTGCTTATGCAAAGAGGAAAGGTGATTGCCTATGCCTCAAGACAGTTGAAAGCACACGAGGTCAATTATACCACGCATGACTTGGAACTAGGAGCCGTAGTCTTTGCATTGAGATTTGGAGACATTATCTCTACGGAACCAAATGCACAATCTTCACTGATCACAAGAGTCTGCAACATATCTTTAACCAGAAAGACTTAAACATGAGGCAACGGCGATGGGTAGAATTACTTAGTGATTATGAGTGTGAAATCCGTTACCACCCTGGTAAAGCCAATGTGGTAGCAGATGCTCTTAGCTGAAAGGATAGTGCAAGCCACAAAGTGAAGAACCAGACGATGACCATTCATTCCAATCTACCCATGCAAATCCGAGAAGCTCAGTATACAGCCCTCAAATCCGAGAACATGTCGAATGAAGTCTTGAGAGGAATGGAAAAGAAACTTGAGATCAGAGGTGACCGAGTTCACTGTTTTATGAATCGAATCTGGATTCCTAAATCCGGTGGATTCAGGGAAATAGTCATGGAGGAAGCACACAGAATCAAATACTCTGTTCACCCGGGTTCGGGAAGATGTATCTGGATCTCAAGAAACAGTACTGGTGGCCAAACATGAAAGCTGAGATAGCTACATTCGTGGGCAAGTGTCTGACTTGCGCCAAAGTCAAAGTCGAACATCAGAAGCCTTCAGGTCTACTCCAACAACCCGAGATTCCCGAGTGGAAATGGGAGATGATTACCATGGACTTCATCACCAAACTACCCAAGTGTTCTAGTGGGTACGATACCATTTGGGTAATTGTCGATCGTTTGAAAAAATCCGCTCACTTCATTCCAATTAAAGAATCATACAAGATGGAAAGACTCGCGCGAGTCTACATCCAGGAGGTAGTACGTCTACACGGTGTACCTGTATCCATTATCTCTGATCGAGATAGTAGGTTTACCTCCAGATTCTGGAAATCCCTTCAGAAAGCCCTTGGAACCAAACTAGATATGAGCACGGCGTATCATCCTCAGACCGATGGACAGAGTGAGAGAACAGTCCAACATTAGGGCTGCTCCGTTCAAAGCCCTATACGGTCGTAAGTGCAGATCCCCTCTGTGCTGGGCCGAGGTGGGGGATACACAGTTAGCCAGGAGTCGAGTCCCCGACAGTGCTCTCACTGGTCCTGAAATCATCCGCGAAACCACCGAAAAGATCATCCAAATCTGTAACCGACTGAAAGCCTCACGTGATCATCAAAAGAGTTACGCTGATAATCGTCGGAAACCACTAGAATTCCAGGTTGGAGACCGTGTTCTGTTAAAAGTCTCGCCCTGGAAAGGCACTGTACGCTTTGGTAAGCGTGGGAAACTTAATCCAAGGTACATTGGACCCTTTGAGATCCTCTCCAGGATCGGTCCAGTTGCCTATAAACTCCATTTACCTCACGAACTCAGTAACATTCATCCTGTCTTCCATGTTTCAAATCTCAAAAAGTGCCTATCCGATGAAACCCTAACAATTCCTTTAGACGAGATCGAGATCAATGAAAACCTCAACTTTGTGGAGGAACCGATCGAAATCATGGATCGAGAAGTCAAACGTACAAAACAAAGTCGCATCCCGTTAGTGAAGGCTCGCTGGAATGCCAAGCGGGGACCGGAATTCACTTGGGAACGGGAAGATTCAATGAAACAGAAGTATCCACAACTCTTTTCTTATCCATGATTTGTATCTTGACTTATGTTCTAAACTTGAATTTCGGGACGAAATTCCCTTTAACGGGGGGATAATGTAACAACCTGAAATTTCCGTATCATTTTATTGTAGCTCTTTCGTAGTACAATTCGCACAACCAATCGTCATTCCAAATTCGATTTCCGATCCTCCGTATAATTAAGTCATTATTTAGTACACATTTAAAATGACTTAATGAGTGTCTTAATACATTTAGAAATCATTTTAACACCCAACTTTAGTGATCGGAATATTTCTAGAAATTACCGTATCGGGTTACGGTAACTCAATCGGGTACGACCAAAAACCTCGTCTAACATCGGTATCGGGTAGAATTCCACCGTGTCCAAAACTTAAACACTATATAAACGTGTTTAAGACTCCATTTGAAGCCTTTGGTCAATTTACCACTAAACACTACCCACCTCTCTCCTCATCCAAGTTTAAGAGATCAAAACTCAAATTTAAGGCTTCAAATCTCTAAGGTACCTTCCTAGCCTTAATCTATAGCATGTTTGGCTTCCAAATTCGACATTTAATCATAAAATAGGACAACATATGTGAGTTTACGGCCCAGGAGCATGCCTAGGCCGTAAACACCAATTTGAAGGGTTTTAAGCCCTTAAACTCCTTCCTAAACTCATTTGGACTTTAGATATGGCCAAGGGACTTCAAGATATGGACTCTAAACAATTAAAACATGAAATTTATGAGGTTTGAAGGAGTTAACGGCCAAGGATCATTCTTGGGCCGTAAACTCATATTCAAAGGGTTTTTGAGCCAATTAACCCTTCCAAATCATAGTTGGGACTTGGATATGACCTTTGGGCTTGCTAATCTAGACTTGGAACACTTCAAACATGATTTTTGAGTAATAAAAATGAGTTTATGGCCAAGACATACTCTTGGGCCGTAAACTCCTCCTAAATGGTGATTTAGTGCCTTTAAACATGTCAAAATGCTTTCAAACTCAACCAATGGCTTTGTGGTAAATCCTAGATTCATCTAAAAATGATTTGGAGACCTTAAACACAACATATACCTTACATAAGTGAGTTTACGGCCAAAGAACTCCCCCTAGGCTGTAAACTCCTATAAGTTTGTAAAATGGTAATCTAAATTCATAACAATGCTTAGAAAATTAGTTTGAATCACATGTGATTGCCCTAAATAGTTCAAATTAACCATTATTAGCCACGGGTGAGTTTACGGTCGTAAACTCTATGAGTGTGGCCGTAAACTCATGTTTTGAATGATGTGAATCCATTCCAAGTGTTCCAAGGCATTTTAGATAATCCATTCTAGCAATCCCTATGTCCATTTGAGCCCTTAAACCATCAAAACCACACCCACATGAGTTTACGGCCGTAAACTCATGTATGTGTGTGTTCCATAGTTGTAAACTCTCTAAAATGTTTACTCTTGGGGAGTAAACTCAAGTCCCAAGTCCCTAGTGCCATTACACGTCCGAAGATGTCACCCGGGTCACTCCAAACGTTCGTTTTGAGGTGTTTAACCTCATTGGAGTGTAATGTTCCATATGATTAGTGAATGTATCCCTAATTGTATATATGTGGACATTATTTCATTTTACATAGGGACATCGTGAGTAATCAAACCCCGAACCAACGTCTAGCATTCAAAACCGACACGTTTCCGAGTCCGGTGAGTTCATACCCCTACCCTTTTTCACTGTTTTTCACTGTTTTCAGGGGGGAACACAAGCAAAGTACAAGGGAATTCTTGTACTCAAAACATGTTTTCAAATGTGTGTTTCATATTCTTATGCTTTTATAACTGATCACTACAACTGATAACAGATTGAACATACAGATCACGTAACATATATTTGTGAAATAGGTCTTTAAACTAGTATGTTTTACATATATTTCACAAATGGCTTTCCACATTTTATCAGTTAAAAGCATGACATTAAAACATTTGAACATAATACCTGTACACTGTTTTGTCCTCGGTAATACTCCATACACATACACGAGTGGAGGACTATCATATTATTACTAATAAATTTGTTATTCCTGTATGATTGGAGACACGTCCTCGGAGAACACTCCACCCAGATTACGCGAGTGGAGGACTACACCCATAACCAGAATCTCTGGTATTTAGAGAGCGTGACTTGAGTGTATAGATCTAACGGGGCTGACTACCCCACACTTGGCTGCTAGCTACAGCCGAACCGAAATGGTTCAAGGGTGACGAAAGTCATAAGTATGTGGACGACTTATTGCCACATGTGGACTACTTATTGCCATAGGTTTTAGTCTATTGTATGGTTATGGAACTTGCAATTAGGATAACAGAGATTTACTTATAGTAATAATGAACCACTTTATACATCTTTTACATCTTTTACATCTTTTACATCTTTCACGTTCTGTAACTAACAATCAGGAAAGTACGGGACTTTCCTGGGGAAAACATGGAACCTAATCACGATTACATCTTTTGCATCTTTAACATCGTTTACATTAGAAACCTACATGCAGGAAAGCATGGGGCTTTCCTGGGTAACACTTACATAACTAGAAAGAGTAACAAACTGGATAACATTACATCTTTTACAATTTGTAACATACAATAAGGAAAGTATGGGACTTTCCTGGTAACACGTGATAAGTAAACAGAACAGTTTAACCAGTCAGATAACCAACTATACATTTTCACATGAATAAACATGTTTTCAGTGTACAAACTTACTATACTTTACAATTGGGAAACAATAACCAACTATTAAGAAAATATGGGATTTTCTTGGTGCATATAACATTTCAGAAACATAAAGGAAACTCGAAACATTTTCACAAACAAAAACCGCTTATGAACTCACCAGCTTTATGCTGATTTTCAAACCGCTTGTGTTCTCAGGTCAGTGTTAGAACAGGTACCCGAAGATCCTTTTGCTCGAAGACGGAGTACATGAAGATCCGTTTCATTTTGTTTATATATATTATGTATCACAACTGTACAAACTTTACTTTTGAAACAACTGTAAAACTTTTATTATGTAATGTAATGGTTGTTTTACTTTACTTACTATGTGCATTGGATTTGATACTCAACGTGGTAGTCAACCCCGGAAATGTTTTCCGCCTTCGGTTTTCGGGGTGTGACAAAACGTTTACATGCTAGTTCTAATATCGTAATCATACGCTTAGAATCCTACACACATAAGGTTTTCCAGATCCGGTCGGCAACAGACCATAGATCCGAACAAAAATATCATGTATAACAAACACATAACATTTAGCACATAAAAGCATTTTAGGCATCTTTCCTAAAATATACTAGTGCTCACACCTCACAATCATTGCTTAGCATTCTAAGTTTAAGTCTAGAAATCCTACAAATTCCTAGTTCGCTTAAACTAATGCTCTGATACCAACTGTGACATCCCCAATTTCACGGCTAAAAAGACCGGTTTTGTTTATACTTTATTTCAAAATCAGATTAACCTTTTAATAAAAGAATTGCGGAATTCGTCCCAAAACAATAATATGATAAAGATTTATCAAAAGCATCTCCTTAGAAATGTATTTCATTAAAAGACTTGGGATGTCGTGTTCGATACAGTACATAAGTATAAACTGTACATTACAAGCCTTACAACAGTTATTTACAACTAATGGCCTATAATCCAAAAATCGCTCATCATCATCATAATTATCCTCTGAGTCCACTACCTGTAAAACAGTAAGCTGAGTGGGTCAGGCTTGGAAGCCTGGTGAGCATATAGGGTTTTCAACCCACAAATAATAATAAATTTATTAATTTCATCGATCAACAATAAATTTATTAATTTCATCAACCAACAATAACCCTGATTACCCATTCCCGTTATCCTCACTTTACGTCCCTAAACACCTATACAAGGGACCTAGTCTAAGGATTTTATCATCAGGATGAACACTACTGCTAAGGGGTTCCTCAACAATAAATGTCCTAAAGGCAACCATGAGGGGGATGGAGTACACTGGTGAACACATCGTTCACAACACCTACAGGTTGCGAGCTTGCTAGCATTCCACTGGACTGTCTAGAAGAGTCCGTGGTCGTCATCCATACTTCGCTAGATGACTAGAACAACAACAACATCGTGGCCTCTCATCATTTTAACACACATCAACTATTTTGTCTACCGATGTTCTACCCAACATATTTATAGATAAAATACATATACAGTTTATAACTTGTATAAAACATTGTATTCAACAATCATCTCAAATAAACAATCAATATAATTACACATAACACGTATTTTATAGGAAATACTTCATATCTATGTGTAAGATGAAAGTGACTATACACTCACTTGATTTGATGATAATCGAACAACAATTCGTTCCTTAAAATGATCGTTTCTGATAAAACCGGGAGTTTTATTGAGAAACCGGGCTCTGTGAGAGTTGGAGCTTCAAAACCGAAAAGATAAAATTTTCCGGGTTTTCGGGCACTTTGGGACGTATTCCGGGCTTTAAAATGATACTGGGTCTTCGGGGGATGTCAAAATAGTCAAAATATAAGTTTAGGGGTGAAAAATGTCAAGTTTTCAAAAGTAGTCGGGAGATCTCGCAGCCACCCTATTTATAGGGTGCGAGGCTGAGAAGCTTCCACATAGCTGCTTGCGAGGCTCGGTCACGAAGGGAGGAGGTGGCTGCGAGGGAACAAGGCGCGTGGCAGCAACGAGGTGAGACACGGAGGCGGCTACGAGGCTCGGACGTGGCTCTGCGAGGTTCGGACACACGGCGGCCACGAGGCGGCTTCTGATTGGCCGAGGCTTCGGTCCGAGGGAATTGCAACACGCGTCTGGTCCGGATTCGGCCACATCTTCGGTGACGCAACAGCTTCGGCCTTGATGGCATGTCCGGTTACTGTTCATGCGAAAATTTCCGAATTTTGAGCCCCGAACTTCGAAAATCCATAACTTTCGCATACGAGCTCCGTTTTTAACGTTCTTTCTATGCACGCGTAGCTAAAATCATGCTCTACAACTTTCGTTTAGACTTCATCGGCTAATTTTGACTTTAATTTTAATATTATTATTTTGAACAGACCGGGACAGGAAAATCCGTTAAAAATTCATAACTTCTTCATCCGACGTCTGTTTTCGTCAGTCTTTTTACCGTTGTACTACTATTGACGAGACCTTCGATTCTCATTTAGGTTGTGTTGGCTAAATTTCACTCGATCTTAAATTCGAGTATTTAGCTGTCTACTGCTAAGCTAAAACTTAGAAAAATCATAACTTCCTCATACGAAGTCAGATTTGGGCGTTCTTTTTATCGAACTTCTCGGTTTAACGAATACTACGACTTTAGTTTAGATTGTTAAGGCTAAAAAGCACTTTATCACAATATTCACTTTTTACGCTTCCCGGTGCCGTGCCGGTTTCGTCGCAAAACTTAGACAGGTCATAACTTCTTCGTTATAACTCAGATTTCGGCGTTCTTTATATCTCCGGAATCCTTGTTTCGGCCACTACAACTTTCTTAAAAGATATCGGCTTTTATAATATTTATTTTAAATGCTTATTTTTATTATTAATTAATTAAATCATAATAATTAAGCAAATAAGCATATAATTCACATAATATTCACATAATTCCTCTTTAGTACTTCAATGAGCCTGAAATCGCTACTCCGGTTGAAATCACCGCTTTTGAAACTCATGAGCGTGATGCAATGAAGGTTCATTGCATCATGATAGCCACTATGAACTCCGAATTCCAAAATTCCTACGAGGACATGTATCCGTACGAAATGCACCAAGACTTGTTGGAGAGATACCATCAAAACGCGAGACAAGAACGTTACGGGATTTTCACTAACATGATTTCCGCCAAAATGGGTCATGGAGAATCTCTAACCATGCACCTGCAAAAGATGCAAAGGTATGTCGATCATCTTCGCAAGTTAAATGTTGACTTTGGGGAAGACCTAGCAATCGACATGGTGCCTCACTCATTGCCTCCGTGTTACAACCAATTTAGGATGACCTACCACATGAACAAAGAAGAGGTCACCCTAAGTAAGCTCCAAGGTCTCCTTAGGGTTGTTGAGAGCAATCTCATGGACAAGTCCGTTGCACCTACTCCCACTCCACCCGCTGCTCCTATTTTGGCCATTGGGCAAGGAAGAGGCAAGAAGAGGAAGGCTCCGTCTAAGAGCCATGTAAGTCCCCAAAATTGCTTGTTAATCAATCAGATCCAATTGATGGTGCGGAATCCCAATCACTTGGATGATGTCAGATCAATATGGAAGAGAAGGAGAAGAAGAAGATGGTGAATCTAATGATGTATTGATGATATGAATTATTCTCCTTATAATAGATTCTCTCTCACACACACTTCTTCTCTCTAGTTTCTCTCTCTTCTCTCCTTGTGTAACTGTACACTCACATGTACTCCTCACCCTATATATATGAGACATGGGCCACCAGCAACACACGAGTGTACAGCTGCACACGCGTGTGCGGCCGTACACAGGATGTGCGGCCGCACACACATGTGCAACCGTACACAGCCACAATATTACATATTATATTACAGAAAAATATATTTTCCTAGAAAAGCAAAGTATAAACCAATAATTATGACCCAACAATCTCCCCCTTGGTTTATAGCTTTCTTTTCTAAATGACCCAACAAACTCCCCCTAAAAAGTAGCTGGCTTTTTCTTGTTAATCTTCATTGGGAGCTTGGCTTCAGCTTTAATCTTCAATGACTTCATCTTGAGCAGTTGGGATTTTCTACAAGATTTGACTCTGAATTCACGTCGGTTGAGGAGGCTTGATGTACTGATTCTTAAAAAGTAGCTCTTTCGGCTTGAGAATCTTCAGAGAGAACTATCAGAGAGAAATAATCTTCTAGATCACTTCAGCAGGTACAAAGATAGCAGCAAATTGATTGAGGGGGCTTCAATGCTATCTGTCACATATTCTTCAATTTCAGCTTCACCTTGCTTCTAGGGTTGAAGGATGGAATGTCGAAATAATAATCTTCATTTCTTGCTCCTCCGAATGCGAATTCTTCGATGCTCACAGATGAAGCCTTGGCTTAGAAATCTTCAACACAAACTCCATGAGTCTTATCTATACCTGAAATCACTTTTCAAGACAAAACAAAACTAAAAGAAAAAATAACACACAAAATAGAAACAAAAATATTTTTGGATTTTCTGATTTTTCTGAACAAGAAATAACACTATTTTTGGATTTTTAATTTTCTGATTTTTGTTTGATTTTTGAATTTTTTTTTTAATTCTGCCCCTAAAATTTATGTATAGAGGAAAACTATGAACAAATTTAACAAAAATAAAATGATATCTAACTTTAAGAATGATTTGGGATCAAAGTTTTTAGACAACCTTTATCCGCTTGTCAGTACCTTCTATCTTCACGTCTTTGTTTGTTCGATCGCCGGTATTGTTGTCCAGTTAAACACGAAAAATTGTGACAAAATTAGGACATACTATAAGTGACAAGACAATGTGATCCTAAGTTCCTAGATATTATATCTTAAGGACCATTCAGCTGACGACGACCAGGGATATTGTTGTCCACCTAAATTGAGCAGCGAGACCTATAGATAATCTTTGAGTGTTCAATTTTAATTGTACTGGAACATGTTTCCCGCTTCCTAATATGCCCGGGTAATCAAGGACTTATTGAGTACTCCTTACATCGGGTGAGCAGACAATTATTAAGAGAGAAGACAAATTCAGATTATTATTACTTATAGTTTTTAGAGGGATTGAGAAGTAGAAGGTTGCATATGCTGCGTACCAGGTCGGATTGTTAGTCACGCAAAGGAGACAACATATGGCTAACAGATAAGAAGAATTTCATAGATATAATATGCAGAGAAATAGATTTGCATATGTTGCAGTCCAGGTCGGATCTCTTTTAATCACGCAGAGGAGGCAACATATGACTACTAGTAAGAAAGAAAGAAAATAATTTTCTACAGACCTAATTCATCGGAATTTACCAATCGCCCCATCAATACCGGAATTAAGGATAGAATCCCCACATCGAGGAAAAGTTAAACCATAGTTCCAAGTACGGGTTCAGTTAATGTGACGAGTAGATTCCCATATATATCTCCCTGGTCAACCTATCCAAGCGTCGTATTGTTAGGCTAAACGGAACTATCTAGGTCAAGATTTATCAAGTCTCTAGATTCCTTAAGTTCATCTGCATCTAGTCAAGTCTGTTAAATTCTTCGTGCCTACCGACGCATAAAACCAGAGCATAGACCCTTCAACTTTGGGTACGTTATGCAGACTTAGATTGCCTGTTATCACTTAATAATATCACTTCCCAAAACATCTCCTTCAAGCACATTCCATAAGCAACATTTTTTTTTTTAATTTTGATTTTTTGATTTTTTTTTAAATTTTTAAATTTTTGTTTTGTTTTTATTTCTCCCCCTAAATTTGTGCATTGGAGAGAAACGAAAGTAAATGCGCAATTTTAAACTATCCTAAAACAAAAATTTGTCTTTAAAGCGAATCAGCTTAAGAAAAACTCAGGAGTATAGAGAAGAAAACTCAAACCGTAAGTCACCGATTGAATTTGCATCCAGAAGGTCTGAGAACAGCACACATAAAGTTAGAACGGATCCAAAAATTATTCATGTCGTTAAGCAGAAACCCCATGAGTGACCACTTCCTTTCTTCCCTTCCCGCAAGGACACATACTCTCAAACAATGTTCTAAGTGTTGTACAGTTGAGAGATGCCTCCTATCATGTGCCTGGAGCAACCACTATCAACAAACCGAAGTCTGATGATATGCCTCCATAGCTGCTCTAGCACAGAGCGGGATCAGTTGGTCTTTGGAACCCAGTCCATTTTGAAACTGGGTTGACCTTTGTCATCCTTGCATGGTACTCTCTCCCATGACATGTCCTGCTTATCACAAACAGAAGATGAAGAAATATTAGAGTCGTTAGAGGATTTGGGAGAGTGAGCCTTTAGAACCCATTTGTAGTTGGCTTTAACCCATTTCTTTTTCGATCTGATGGATGGCTCAGTACTTGCTTTTGAACTTGATGTCGGCCGTTGAGATGATTTTGATTTTGACTTCATGGGAGCATCTCTTGGATTTGGCTTCTTGGTCGACATTCCCTTCTTGACCTTGGGAGTTGAACTCTTGCCCTTCATGGCATTCAAGTCGCCATTGTCTGAACATGACCTTGAGGGGTTTCTTTTGAAGTATCTCCCTCTTGGCGTGTTCTGCCACCCTTGTGCGTAGTAGGGAACGTATGCTCGATTAGGACAATTTCTGGCAATGTGTCCAAGTTTTCCAAAGTGAAAACATGTCTTTTTCTTCACTGTGGAGTTGTTTCTTCCTGCCCCTGGTGGTGTGTCCTTGCCTCGTTTCTGATTGTTCCCACAAGCACACTTGTAGCAAGTCGGCTGTTTCACTTGACTTGGTGGCTTGTACTTACCAACAGCAGGTTGATCAGAAGCAGTTGAGTTCGAAGCAACAGATTCAGAGTTCAAGGAATCATTGGTTTGTTCAATAGTTTTCTCCTTGTTTGCATCCTCTACTACTTTACCTGCACATGTAACAGAATCATTAGAAACGTTCACTTCATCCTTTTCTGGCACAATCGCAACAGGTTTCCCATATTGGAGATGTGCCTCATTGTCAATTTCTTCCTGTGTCATAGGGATGGATGTGTAGTTATGATTGAAAGGGGGAGGAACACTATCATACCCTAGACCATTGTTTTGATTATCTTTGAATTTCAATTGATTTTCAAATAAGGACTTGACTGTCTTACTTGATGCAATGTAATTTTTGACACTAACATCTGTTTTCCCACACTTTATTTTCAAAGCGTCAAGTTCTTCAGTTACAGCAGCAAGTTTTTTCTTAATGTGATCATAATTTTCACACTTGTTGCTGTAATCATCTTGATGTTTTCGGAAATCCTTGATTTTGGTTTCTAATTGAGCTTTTAACGGTTTGTATCCTTTCCTAAGAGTATATCCTAGGTATTTGAGGTCCTCATTTTCTCTTATTAATAAATCGATTTGATCTCGGAGAAATTTAATTGTAGCTTTACAAGATGGAGTACATGAAACTTCATTTACCGGAATTGATGTGGAACTCATTTTTATTTATTTATTTATTTATTTTTAATTATTTTTTTTTTATAATTTTTGTTTAATTGCCCTTTGATCTAAAACCGGGAAAGTCAACCTTAAAAGTCAAATTTAAAAAGTCAAACTCAAAAGTCAAACCGTAAATTTGAAAAATTAAAAGTCAAACAAGAAAGTCAAAGTTTAAAATCAAAGATCAAACTAGAAAAGTCAAAGTCAAAATTTAAGTAAAAGGTCAAAATTAAAAAATAAATTTTTTGGGTTGAAAATGGAATTTTAAAATAAAAGGAAATGGATTTTTGGGTTAAAAATGCCAATTTTCGAAAATAATAACCGAGAAGGAGTCTTTAAGAATTAAAAATGGGAGTTAAATAACAAGATTCAGGCTAGAAGAGATGGTAAGGCGCTTGGTTGATCGACCAAGAGACCCGGGTTCGATCCCCGGCAGCCCCAATTTCCCTTTACCTTTTTAAATGCGAGCCGTGTACTCCAAGTCGCACACACCGAGCTGCACTCCTTCAACCAGCAGCACACCTTCAACAGATTCGTGAAAAAACGTCGTTTTTATACCATTTTTTGCTCTAAAACTCGATTAAAAACTCGTTTTTATGAAAAATGCAAAGAAGTAACCCCCCTTAATTTTGCGAGATTTATCCAAAAACGCTATTCTCTTTTCAAAATCAGATCAAATAAGCTCCGGATCTGACAAAATTGATTGATACAACCTTGCTCTGATACCAATTGTAAGTCCCCAAAATTGCTTGTGTATCAATCAGATCCAATTGATGGTGCGGAATCCCAATCAATTGGATGATGTCAGATCAATATGGAAGAGAAGGAGAAGAAGAAGATGATGAATCTAATGATGTATTGATGATATGAATTATGCTCCTTAAAATAGATTCTCTCTCTCTCTCACACTTCTTCTCTCTAGTTTCTCTATCTCTTCTCTCCTTGAGTAACCGTACACTCACATGTACTCCTCACCCTATATATATGAGAGATGGGCCACCAGCAGCACACGAGTGTATAGCTGCACACGCGTGTGCGGCCGTACACAGGATGTGCGGCGACAGACACATGTGCAGCCGTACACAGCCACAATATTACATATTATATTATAGAAAAATATATTTTCCTAGAAAAGCAAAGTATAAACCAATAATTATGACCCAACAAGCCACCGGAAGGGAAAGTCCCGAGATGGTTCCTCTTCTAGTGGGACAAAAGTTGATCCCGCTAAGCCTACTTCTAACCCAAAGGAGGCAGAGTGCCACCATTTCCACAAAATAGGGCATTAGAAGAGAAGCTGCCCAAAGTACCTGCAAGCTATCAAGGAAGGAAAGATCAAGCCGTCTTTCGCATGTATATACACAATTAAATCTAATGATTCATCTCATGCTATTTCTTGGGTCCTCGATACTGGGTGTGGTTACCACATTTGTTCTGAATTGTAGGGACTAAGAAGAAATAGGGATGTGGAACATGGAAGAATAAATCTAATCATGGGGAACAGATGTGACAACCCGATATTTCAACTCTTTGTAATGGCCTAATAGGTCAAGTATTGTAAACATTTTTGAGTTAATAAAATTAACTTTGATAATAAAATGTCCAAAAAGTTTCTATTTAAATTCTTCTATGTTTAAATCTCATTAAACCATGATCGTAGGTAAAAAGAACGCCCAAATCCGACTTCGTATATTGAAGTTATGATTTTTCCAAGTTCAGCTTAGCAACAGACAGCTAAAAACTCGAAACGGAGATCGAGCGACATTTGGCCGGGATGACCTAAACAAGAATCGAAGGTCTCGACAATAGTATTTCAACGGTAAAAAGTCTGGCAAAAACCAACGTCAGATAAAGAAGTTATGAATTTTTAAAGAAATTCCTTAATCACGTCATTTTAATAAATAAATAATAAAAATAATTTCAGAATTTGCCAACGGAATCTAAACGAAAGTTGTAGATTGTAGTCTCACCTTCGTGGGGATATAAAGAACGTCGAAAACGGAGTTTGTATGAAGGAGATATGAATTTTTGAAGTTTGATAAATAATTTATATATAATTTTTATTAAAAATTCGGTATTATCCGAAGAAGAGTCAGCCTAGGGCCGAGGTACGCGCCGCGTACCCTCGTACGCCCCGCGTACTCGAGGGCACGACCTCGGATCGTCCACGTCGCCCTATGCGAAGCTACCCGACCCGCCGTCCCATCCGACCCGCTCCATCCGAAATACGTAAGCGATGACGTACGGGTACGCGCTACGTACGCCCGTACGCCCCGCGTTCGGAGGCGGTTCAGCACCCCTATAAAAGGGATGCGAGCCTTTCCAAAAAATTTGTTCATTTTCTCTCTTTCTCTCACAATCTTGCCTCGATTTCCGTGCCCGTTCAAACCCGAAGCTCTGGTCTTTTTGCTCAAGTCCCGAGGGTCGATTTTACTCCCGAGATTCCCGAGAATCCCGAGAAAAATCCGTTTCCCGAGACGAAACTCTGCCCGGTTTTCGATCTCGCTATCTTCAAACTTCCAAGTGAGTTCATACCCCTTTATTCAACCTTTGAAATGCTTTTAAGTGTTTTAAATACTTTATGGGGGGGGGGGGATAGAAGTTAAACACTTATAGTTATTGCTTCGATCACATGTGATTGCATTAATCACATGTGATTAATAACTAGGAAACCAATGATTTTATCACTGTTCAAACTGTTTTACTTCAAAATGTTTTACAAACTCTTTTACTTATCAAATGCTTTATTGTAAACCTTGTTTTACTACCTATAAATTTGCATGCCCATATATGTATAGTTGTATAAATAATGTTTAAAGGGCTTAGGAAAGCCACCTATCCTATTTCCTTTTCCTCGATTTGGATGTGGTCTGGTGGAGTTTCGGGTGACCATCCGAGGGTCGTTTCAATATTAGTTATATATCATATATACATGTATTGACATAAAAGTACTTCCATATTCATACTTATCAGCACCTCGTTAGTAAGTTACCATCGGGGTAACACGGGATCATACTACTACAATTTCTAGATCAACGAGTTAGTTCATTCAGGAGTCAATACTTATTACTAAGAGAACATATACAACGATACTAGAACAAGTAACATTATATTGCATAAACACGAATACGTTAACAATTGTGATCCACTGTATGGGAGCATGTCTTAATTGACATGACCCGAGTTGTAGCCAGAGTCTCTTGGAGGGAGAGCGTGAGTTTGCGTATAGATCTATACTGGATTGACTATCCTACACCTCGCTGCTAGCTACAGTGGGACCGACAGGTCTGTGGGTGCCAAACGTCATACCTTATTTTCGACTATACGTTGTCGATGTTACCAGTCGATAGTATGGTGCAATTTATCACATGATACCTTAATATAAACCCGGTTTAAGGTAGTTAGTACAGTAGTAGTTCATATAAAACAAAACTACCGTACTACAATAATTTACCCATTACATTTTGGTGATAACCTCACTTAAACTTTAATGTACAAACTATATTTTGTTAAATGATAGTTATACTTGGGAAATTACACACTTTTACATCAAACGAGCATATAAAACAGTTAAGCCTTGGTAGAGGGCTACTTTAACAGAAAATATAGGTTTTTCTGAGAGATTCAAACTTTTACAAACACTTACATACATTTACAACTCATACTTGCGACAGGTTCAAACGTTTTGATAACAAACCTCGACACTAAAATACTTATGAATTCACCAGCTTAATGCTGATAAATTCTTTCAAAATAACTTGTATTCTCAGGTCATCAGTAGACAGGTACCGATGCTAGCTTTTGAGAAGATGGAGCGCATTCAAGACTCATCATACTATTTTGATTTACATTATATTTTTGGTGTCTAAAACTGTACGGAACACGCTTGTATTAAAATTTTATATTTAATGCAATGGATGATGTTGTTTGCTTATTTACATTTACTGTGTTGTGATACTTTACATGATGTCCTCCGCCCCAGAACGTTTCTGCCATTCTTGGTTTTGGGGTGTGACAACAGAAGATCCGTGCCTGTGACCAAGATTGGAGTGTATTCTCTAGTGCTTAGGAATGGTTTATCTTTATATTTGAACAATTGTTGCTATTCGCCAGAAATGGCAAGAAACATCATTTCATTTCATGGTTTGTTTAGACAAGGATTTAGATTTTCTTTTAATAATGAGAATGGTTCTATTTGTGCTTCTCTAAATGGTGTCTTATATTTTGAGGCAATACCATGTAATGGAATTTATAAAACTATTATGATTGTAGATAGCCTAGGAAATGCTGTTTTATGCATGGATTCTTCCAATAGTATGGATAGAGCATCCTTGTGGCATTGTCGTCTTGGATATGTCAACAACAGTATGGATTAACCCATTAAATGATCTATGATAACTAGAGAAATTGATTGTGTTTAGATTTGCAAATTATGAAATGCAAACATGCACGTATCGTGTGTATAGTGTACATTCTTGTCTTTGAGTATTTTTAATTTGAAGTGTCCGGGGTTTAGTTTGAGTTACACTAGGGGTAAATTTGTGTAACGTCTCAAAAATTATAACAAATTTAAAGTTTTCAAAAACAACTCATTTACTCAAAATTTGTTTACATAACTATTGTTTCCAAAAAGATAATATAAATCCAGAGTCTCTCAAGATCCAACAACATAAAACCAAGGATGTGTACGGTCATGCATTCCTCTTGTCAAGGTCCTCAAAAGTATCTGAAACAAAACCAAAACGGTAAGCCAATGCTTAGTTAGTTTCTCCCACATAAACATAAAAGGCAACAACATGCATATAGAGCCTTTAGCATAACTGGACCGCCTCATCAGGCCTTCAACCTATCTGGACCGATCTCTGGGCCTTCGGCCTGAATAGTCTGCCTCGCATACCTTCAGTCTATCCGGACTACCCTGGGTGTCTTGACCTTCAGCGTCTCAACTGGTCCACCTCAACCTAGTAAACCATCACATATCAACATACGCCATAGCAATCAATAGCTAACTGATACATGTAGTCATATAGATCTAACAGATCATTACAACATAGCCACATCCTATGTACCAGGATACAGATCTAACATATCACTACAACATAGCAACATATAACATACCATGATATCAATCCAATTGGTCAGCCTTGGTGCATTCGACCCATATGTATAGTGACGAAAAACTCACCTCTCAATTTGAATGCAGTCTGAATCAATCTCTGCTCCGACAACCAACACTACTCAACAATTCCCAAAATACCCTTAGTCAAACTTAGTCAAAGGTCAAAAGTCAAGTGAAGACCAACCTGAGTCAACCCAACCGGGTATTTTGGGTGTATTCCTCTGTAAGCGGGGCGTACTCACTGGTTAACCAGGTGATGGGGCTTTGACCGCGTACGCATGACGTACCACTTGGTATGCCTAACGTATGCACGTGGTCAACTCTTTTCCTGTTAAGAGCTTACAACGTCCAATCCTTACCTCTAAAGTCAAATCAAAGTCCCAAATAACATCCTGGATCATATAGTTTCCAACTTTATCGTCTTGCATGGCCCAAAAGTGCTTATTACTAAAGACCACTTCTACTTAACCCATTAAGACCTTGTAGCACTTGCATGGAAGTGAATAAATTATCAAGTCCACATTCTTATGCCTCTAGGCACATCAAAAGGTATGAGAGGATGGCTTGAATGGATTGAAGTAGCTCATACTCAAAATACCCAACTATCGGCACTAAAAGGACACAAACTCAAGGCTAACTTAGATCTATGCTTATCATTTATCAAGTCATTTATCAAGTTCACTGCTTTTTACATCAAGGTGATGACAAATGATGATGAGATTTTGGATCCAAAGGGTCCTACTCCTCCAAGATGATCTTTTCTTCTTCTTCTCTCCTTCAAGGTGACCAAAGAAAAAAAAACTTTATCAAAATTCTAACCTCGATAAATGCTAACAAACCTAGTCTGGTAGCCAATAATCAAATATGATGACAAAAACTACATACATTGCCTTAAAATCCTCTAGCAAAGAGAAAAGCATGTTGTTACTAATTTAGAGTGTACCGATATTCCATCCCTTTAAACCAACTATATAAAAACACGTTAGTAACATGTTCTACATTTATATCAATCAGATAATTCAACAAAACTATCACAACAAATGAAATAGTTTTTGGAAGTTGACACAGCAAGAAGAACATTTAATGAGGAATTACCCTCCAACAATCACTTCGTCTAGATTAACCTTCTGGTAAGATGATAATATATTGTTATGGTTATCTATATCTCAAGCAACCTCTAAAATGATACATATGAAAAAGTGTCACATTATGAGTTCTCACCAAAAAAATCATTTAATATAAAACTAATAGAATTTTAATTCAGTGAAATATTGTTAAAAATAATTACTAAAATCGCAACCAAAGCAGCTAAACCCCAAAAGCCCAAAATTTTGATTCTACTTCATTTAATGAAAGAAACAAAGGAAATGTAGGTTTCTTTGTGATAGTTTGTCAAACACCTGGTGGGTACTAAAGTCAAGAAACATAGGAACATTTTGCATCATTTGTATATGTACTTTATTCCCTAAATAATACCAAGTAAAGAAATTGTTAAGCTGATTCACATTACTTCTAAATCTATTTATGAATTAATAACCTACACGTATGAAAACATCATATACCTGATGGGATAACCAAACATCATAATCACTGCTCTGATAAAATATCTCCATGAATGTGATGGTTTCGTCTCCGAAAACGACATTCTTAATGATAAAAATCGACAATATTACAACTGATAGGAAGGGGTGAGGTTAGAAGACGATTGTGATAGTGATTAAATATAAGGTTTTAAGAGGGTTACAATTTAAGAGATATAAAATGTATAAGATGAAGAAACACAACTAATCGAGTGGATAAAAAGGATTAGGGTTTAAGAGAGATAAATGGAGAAAAACACATACGAAAAGGATTACCTAACGATGAAATCACAAGAAGAAGAGTAAAACCTGGAAATGCCCATGAAAAATTAATAACTTTTCACAAATCATAATCTCTTTTGTGTTTTTTGAAAAAACCTAATTGGTATCGTTTATGATGGTTATGGAATTCAAATCCTATAAATAGATAGATTACCTTCTTGATTTTGTGAGATATGGTGATCACCACAACAATTTCGCTCACATAATCTCACTTATTCCTTCGTAACCGCTAAAGATGGAAATAGATCGTGCTGTGAATTAGATTCAAAAATCTTATAGTTTATAAATAATTGAGTTATGATGCAATATGGTAGAAATAATATCATAAATGTGTTTAAATGTATGAAGGGTATAATGGTAAAACCATTTTTGGCTGAAAATCCTTGTGGAATTTCACATGATCAGTTCTCACAAGAAAAAAAAATCATTTAATATGAAACTAATGGAATTTCAATTCAATAAAATATTGTTATAAATAATCATTGTAACGTTACATGGACGGATTGGGTTAAAACCCTCTCTCTTCCGTAAACTCTTTGTAGTCTTGTGCCCTCTCTAGCTTCTTGCTACAGTTTTGGATTTTTGGAATGAATTCTGTTGCTGTTAAAAAAAATAAGTTTAAGATAGAGCAAAACCAAAATGAATTATAAAAGAACAAACTATACAAATATAAATGAATAGGAAAAGTCCTTGAATTCTAATAAGTCACTAATGAAGTCCTAACATGTTCGTTCCTTTGGTATACAAAGTTATCTTATTATTCCCTTATATCAGTCTTGGGTAGTTGTCCCCTCCTGTGATTTCTTGTTGATACAACTTCCGCTTCTAATGATGCAGTCAAAAAGTCTTCAAGACGTGACCAAACTATTTGCATTGTCACCATGTCTTCACACTAGTCACTACGTCATTCATTGTATCATGTTTCCACACTTGTCAGTACTCATCTATACATGTGTTTAATGACAATTATATACGGTTTAATGACTTTCTTCTACTCAATGCCCACCACATCACTTCTTATATTACTTCTTACTATAACTCTTAATTCAGTGAACACAATAGACAAATACTTCAACCAACACCAGCACCTTTATAATAACAAAGAAAAAAGATATAACAAAACCAACACAACATAGAAGCCTGAAATCCAAAGTCCACTGTACGTTTTCCATGTTAGATAATTTTGCATAACCGCTTGTCAGAAAAGACTACTTAACAAACATTTGGATGGCTCTTATATGAAGAAAACGGCATAACTCATGGAAGAATAAAAATTACAAAGAAAATCGATCGATGCTTCTAAACTACAATAAATGCATCAGAGTAACAACTAATAATGCATTAGCTAAATAGAGAAAGATCATATGAAACCGTCAATAGATTCAATATTTTAAAATAAGAAATGATCCGCAAGCAACCCACAACAGAGACCTAATGGAACCAAGTAATTAAACCTTACAAACAACAAACAGTAAAAGAGATGAAAATATGTCACAATGATAACTAAAATGACAAAACACGAATTCAAAGTATCACAAATCTTCGCTTCCAACTGAATCAATGTCAGACCAATCATAAGCAAGCAACAACAGGAAATTTTCATATTTGATGGAAAATCGAAACCTTTTGCTTCCAAAAGAGACAGAACCTACAAACACAACAATATGAATCAAAAAGTCAACAAAAGTCATGTATGCATCAATTAATTATAAATGGGGCCAACAAAATTATAACATGCAACGACATCAAGAAAGAAGAGAGAGACAGAGACCCAAGAGGTAGAAACAAAGACATTCATGCTCCATAAATGGTTTCTAAGCAGCAAATAGAGGAAACATGCACGTTTATCAAATAATTAAAAAGGCTGAGGTGGATTTGAAGTTTCTTCTGATATGAACATGTATGGATTGCATTTGGATAGTTATTACTGTCGGTTAAAGCACATAATTATCAGTTTATGAAAGCTAGCTAGGGACAGTTAAGTAAACTTATATTAATTTCAATAGTCAATTTCCTATTCAGTAACTACTTATCCGCCTCTCCGTTATTTTCAACCTATACAATTAAAAAGACGCAATTATAATCATTTTAACAAAACATCATAAAAGAATCAGTTTTCTCGCTGTTAAATGAAACGGACAACACAATATACATACACACAACAAAGATCGAGATGGCAATTCATCAAACGAAAAGATTGTATACAAACAATACAAATAAAGCTACACAACAACCAACAAACTTAATAAACAAGATACCTTTTCAAAACGTACTGCTTGTCCGCAAAACTACATAAAACGGTTATGATCTAATTTTAGCAAAATCATGTGATTCAAAATGTTCCCTCTCATACCATGAAACATTTGTCCATTTTGCTCAAGAAAACGCCATAAGTACTCATGGAAGAATAAAGATTAGAAACAAAAAGGAAGCTACTAATTAATCTACAACAGATGCATTGGAGTAACAACTAAAATGCCTAAATATGAAATATTCAAAGCATCATTAAGAGTTTAACCTCCTCACCTTGAGGACCATGATCATGCAAGCAAGACCCCACTTCCAGACCAATCAATGAAACTTTGCATTTGATGGAATAGTGAAACCCTTATCTTTCAAACGAGAAAAAGTCTAGCAACAAGAAAAGTACAAGTGAGTAGACAACAAAATGATAAAATATTGGGAGCTAGCATCGAGTGATTTATAAGACAACAACTGGATAATTGGAAAAAGTTTATCAAATTAATGATAATAAATAGAGTACTACGTACAGTACCCCAGCTAATGATCAATATGATTTCAAATTAAACAATAATCACTTTACCTTAGAACATTCATCCCCAAAATTAAACTTAAGCTCCTTAACACGGCAAAGGTTTAGCATCAATACTTTAAGCATCTCTTCTTCTGCTTCATCGAGGGTACTTGTTTCATGATGATCATAGAGTGTATAATCTAGATTAGCTTCAACTAAAGACGACACGTTTACCAACAAAGGCTTCCACAACAACAAACAACCTCTGATTCTTAGTGATGAAATATGAGGAGCATTGATTTCGATGCTACCATCATTAGGTGGAGCAAGATAATCGATATATCCGGACAACACCAAGTTCTTCAAGCTCTTTGAAGTAATGTTGAGCCGCCTATAATCTTCACAATAATCCAACACCAAAGTTTCCAATACAGGACTACCAGATAAAATGTTTTCAATCAAATCTTCATCTAAATTCCCATATGAAATACTCAAACTCCTAAGATTTTTCCAACTAATAGCCCCAGTTGGATTAAAAATGCAGCCTTCTAATCTCAGATGAGTAAAACTTGAAGCCCTGAAAAATAATTCATCCAACGGATATCCAGCTTCATGTACAGGTTTCCATAACTCTAATTTAAGCACTTCAACATTACAGCTTATAGCATAGCGAATCCAATTGTTGACTTGCGATGCAAATCGTCGAATATCATAGGACTCCACTTCCAATTTCGTGAGCTTCGATTGGCGACATTGAATTAGGGTTTTGTCCACGAAGGAAACGAAATCGGATTCGCAGACATTACGAACACGACCTTTGAAAATTAGAGTGGGAACCGAAGTCCAAAGATTTTTCCATCGGTTGGAAAGTGCACCTGTTCTGATTGCGTCTTTTGTGGAGGGTAAACGGGACAGGATTTCAAGTAGCACGCAACTTGGCAACGCACTGATTCGATCATCTTTCGCTTCATCTCCGGTTCTGTTCTGAAACTTTCTCCGTTTTGAGGCAATTTTAGGTTGTTTTCGTCTGCCCACCATTTCCGTAAGCAGCAGCTGAGCTCTCGTCACCTTTCCCCCATGAAAACCAAGTAAAACTCAAATCAGGCTTAAATGAAAACAGATGGTAAAATGAGGTTCTCCTTTTGGCCCCTAAACTTTGAGAATTTACGTTATAGTTTTTACGAAAACAAAGGTGATCATCATTATTTTTTGAAATATAGCATTTATCCCTCTATCATTATTTATTATATGGGTTAATTAAAAAAATTAAATATCAAAATGTAAATATTAAGTATTTTTTAAAATTAAATTTTAAAATAAGAAAGAAAAAAATATATTTATTGCAATTTATGATCATATTTATTACATTTAATACTTTAATTATATAACTATGTGTATTATCTGGTTTTTTAATTTTAGACCCGGATTTAAGTTGGTTTTGAACGTTTTTGGAAAATTTTAGAACATACAACTATCACATGATAGGTTTAAGACAAGTTTTTGGAAAATTTTAGGACCCAAATATTCGTTTTAGTTTTTTACTAAAACAAAGGTTTTGAAATAACGCATTATATTAAAAACTAAGATGGTGTTTCTTTTATAAGAGGTGAATAACTTCGGTCTATTTTATATTTTAACCAAAAATATGTTTCAATTTAGACTTCATAAAAATGATTGTTTGTTTTTTAAAATTAAAAAAAAAAAAAAAAAAAACGATGGTATTAATGTTGTTGGCGACGTTGATGGACCGATGATGGTGTTTGTGTTGGGGTTGGTGTTGTTGTTGTTGGTGGTGGTGATGATGATAATGGCAAAGGTAGGAAAGGTGGAGTGATGTCGGAGATAGGGGTTGTAGTTGGGTGAAGATGGGGATAACGTTGATGATGGTGGTGGCAACAATGATAGGCCGCTATGGTGGTGGTAGCGGTGATGAGGACATTGATGGTGGAAAAAGAAATATCACCCATAGGGTTAGAAACTTAAAAAAACATATTCCAAAACCAAACGTTATTTATTTTCTTTTGAAAAAAAAATGTAAAAAATACTTTATGATGTATTTTGTCTTTTAAAAAACAATCAACAAGAAATATTTTTCTAAAATATCTTTCTGCCCTCAGATGTATAACAGCACAATCAACAAAACTTAAAAAAAAAAAAAAAAAAAAAAAAAAAAAAAAACAACTAACCAATTATAATTGACACAATCTCTTATTTTTATCACCATGGGATAATCAACTTCATTATGTCAAACTTGTATTCTATATAATTTTTGTAAAAAACAAAATAATAAATCTTTTAAAAAAGTGGGTCCAAATATTTTTTAAAACATTACCCAAATATTTGTTTTTTTTTTTTAATTTACTTTTTTTTTTACGATTTGGTCAAAACTTATTTTCCAACTTTTTTTAAAACATTTAATAGCCTTTACACAACTATTTCCTTAAGAGTTTTTCAAATCGTAAAGTTTATTAAAAAAGAATATAAGTAGAAATATAAAAAATACTTTAAATGCGAAAGAAAACAAAATAAATAGAAATATAAAAGGAAATTTTGGAAAAACGGGAAAAAATGTAATAAAAAAAATATTAAACAAGTTTGGGCAAATACTATAAAAGCCACAATATTTTCACAATTGAGAAAAATCATTTTATTTTTATTTTGTTCGCTCAGACCACAAATGAGAGGTAGAGTTATCACTCTTGCTCATTTAACAGGATTCATGATTAATTCCGTTAACTTTTTTACAAAATCAGTAGTAAAATTATGATAGTTATGCGCACATGGTTAATTGCTTGTGGTTGCGTTAAGGCGGTCCTGCTTTGTGCTGAAGGCCAACATACCCTATGTGTGGTCCGAGGAGACTACAGACCCACGTGGTGGACCAGTCATGCCGAAGGCTCGGGATAGATTCAGATAGACTGTAGGCCCAGTAGGGCGGTCCAGTCAGGCCGATGGCCTAATATGCATGTTGATTGATTGATTGTTATTGATATGGCATTGTTAGTGTGGTATTTGTATTTTAGGGGTAGCTCACTAAGCCCTCGGGCTTACAGTTTTCAGTTTATTGTTTCAGGTACTTCAGGAGATCATGGCAAGGCGAAGGCGTGACCGTGCCGCTCCTCATCCTTATGTTATGATTTTGGGACACTCTGATGGATGTTGATTTGAAAACATTTTTGTAAACGATGCTATTTAATTTTTAATTATTATTGAAAAATTTAAATTTGGCGCAAAATTTATGGATGTTACAAGTTGGTATAAGAGCCTTGGTTTGAGTGAATTGGAGGAACACTCGTATGTATCTAGTCTCAAATCAAGGAGATTTTTGAAAAGTAAGTTTTTAAAATGGTTTTCAAAATAAAGGATGGAGGATGCAGAGGGTACGATTAGCGGAGCCTGTAAGAAAGCCCCAAAATACCATACAGTTATTTGATATTCTGATATGTTAGAACAACATGCTAGTGCTAGGCTAATGATCTTCAGGAATCGCATGATAGATTTTCCTGATTATATGATGCCTATTAGCGTAGGGATTTCTCTTATATGGGATTGGCATCATAACTGTAGATGTTTAGTGTATGCATCACGGTTGTGCACAATAAAGACCTTATAGCCTGAGAATGTTGATTCGGCCTTCGGGTAGGAATGGATATTCGAAAGTCTATTGGGTCCAGCGTTATGTGCAGATAGCATGCACTAGCGCTACAGGGGATGATGGAAGTTTCATGGGTATATGAGTCATGAGAAGTGGTAAGACTAGATGCGAGATAGTTGGTAATCCTCTAGAAGTGAGAGTTGAGCGTATTTCTATGTTGAGTATAGTATTAGGGCGTTGTGGTGATACTTGAGACAAATATGGGTAGGTGTGCAAGGTAGTATGGGCCCGTACTACTGGAAGCATAGGACCCATACGCGTAGCAAGGAAGTCACAACCCCTAGGATTTGTGGGTTTTGGTCTCCCAATATTATGTTGTTTATCTGATGTCATGAGTGTACCTTTCTGTATGGTGGTGAAGAGATGTTTTGCTGCTGGGTCCGGTTTAGGATCGGGATCCGGATCAGGGTCAGGGTCGGGAGATGGAGGGTCAGATGTGCCAGTAGCACCTGAGCCCGTGGTTCAGATAGAGACTGAGGAGCTGGATGACAGGATCCAGGAGATTCTGCACGATAAGGTCGCTGCGGCTTTCCGAGCGCAGCTACAAGAGATGTTTGGATCGATCAAGACCGCGATGGTTGAGTATTTTGATGAGCGATATGCAGCTCTGGTAGAGACAGCAGCCGCTGCAGTCGCTTCGACTGTAACTGCGGCACGGGTTGGAGGAGGAGCCGATAGGGCCTTCCAGTACCGGGACGTCGATAATACGAAGCCCCCGACATTTGATGGTACGCAGGATGCGAACAGAGCTATGCAGTGGTTGTTTGACGTGGAGGGCTATTTCTTCACGTGCTCATGTCCCGCTGACCACAAGGTAATGTGTGCTCTGAACCTGCTTAGGCTCGGGGCAAAAGGACTGTTGGAGATTGACGACAGGTTCATATTCTGATGATCAGCGGGCTGTTATTACCTGGGAGCAGTTATGAGATTTGTTTCTCACCAGCTACATTATGCGCGTGGAACGGGAGCGGCTTGCTTAGGAGTTTTTGACATTGAGACAGGATGGGGAGTTTGTGATGGAGATTACCTAAATGTTCACTGAGAAGGCTATGTTTTTCCCGGAGTTTGCGTCAGAGTAGTCTCAGATGACTCGTTATCTGAGTATGCTCAAGACGGATATACGGCAGTTTGTGGCTACACAGCGTTGTGATACCCTCCTGGATCTACAGGAAGCCGTGAGACGGCGTGAGTTGGAGATAGAGCTGCAGCTGAAGGAGTAGTGTCAGGCACTGGCACAGTCTCAGTCGGCGCCTAAGCGGTCTAATACCACTGATACACGGTCTGGGGGTCAACAGAGCCGCACTTGTGGAATGTATGGCAAGGTTCATTCAGGGGTTTGTAGAGCAGGTGGTGGGTGCCACAAATGTGGCAAGGAGGGGCATTATGCCAGGGACTGCCATCAGTCTGCCACTCCTGCGGATATGAGGATTTGTTACCATTGTCATCAGGTTGGTCATGTGATGACCAACTATCCGTAGCTCGCCGCCAAGTCGGCGCAGGGTTCCGCGCCAACTACTGTGAGTATTGGTGATGGGAGGCCAATCAAGGTGGAGCCTCCGAAGGCTCAGGGTTGCGCCTTCCAGCTCACGGCCGAGGAGGACAAGGCAGCACCGAATGTGGTTGCCCGTATGTTTCTATTCCCTGTCTCAGTTATTGTATTTGTGTTATGCTTATTGATTGTACCTGTGTTTAGGTACGTTTTTAGTGAACTCTTTGCCCGCTTTGGTATTATTTGACTCGGGGGCAAGTCGGTCGTTTGTATCTCAGACCTTCTCTAGAGGGTTCAGAGTGCCAGCAGATGATCTTGAGTGTCCGTTGCGAGTTTGGATCGCCAACGAGTACGTGGTTTCTTCTTCTTCGGTCGACCGAGGATGCGAGTTGGAGATTTTCGGGGTGTCCTTCCCGATAGATTTGATTCCTATCCCCATGGAGGATGTATGTATGATTGTAAGGATGGATTAGCTTAGACGTTTTGGCGCCATGATCGACTGTGTGGGACAGTGGGTGGTGGTTCGAACCCCAAGGCGGGGAGTGTTGGATTAATGTCTAAGTCCATAACTATAATTGGTAAGACTTGACCCGACCCGGCATGGTCCATTTGGGTTGCATGGCATCATGCACTTGGATAGACTATAATGAGAGAAATAAGACACTTATGGTTATTAATATATTATAAGTTCTAGTATATTAATAATAAGAATAATAAGATTATTTAATTAGTATAGATCAAGAATTAATCTAGGATTAATTAAGTGATCAAAAGAAGACTAATTAAATATATGGGTTGATTGTGTAAATCATCCATACTTGTATAGTGGGCTAATGCTCCATGGATTATCTAGTTGGGCCAAAACCCATATGATGCTCCATGGTGTATTTGAACCCATGGATCCAAGGAAATGGAAAGTCATGACAATTAGGGTTTGCCCTAATTGTAACACTATATAAAGATATTATTCTTGACAAAATCGGTACTAGTATTATTCTAGAGAGGGCTATCCGATTTTCATGAAGTGTAGAATTCTCTCAAGTTATTCCAAGTGTATTTGGTGTTGTGTGAACCATTTGAGGTGTCACACTTGGGGCACTAGGCACTCAAGCTTCATGAAGACATTCTACATCAAAGAGGTATGTATTTTATCTTGTTTTATTGATAGTTTTTGTATGCTAGATTAGGATAATACCTTGGATGTTCATATTTGCATGTATAATAGAGAAAACATAGATCCAAGGTATTTAGGGTTGCATGTACACTTAGGTGTGTTAGAATGCTCAAAACCCAACAATGGTATCAGAGCCTAGGCTTGTTTTCTTGTTATACCTGCAATAGAAGCTGAAAAAACGAATTTGTTGCTGTCTGATCATCAGACTCGGCGAGTCCATGCCTAAAAAGTGATCAAATGGATCCAACTCGCCAAGTTGGTTCATGCACTCGACGAGTTGGACCCCAGACAGCATATTTTCGAGTTTTTTTTGGCTAGAAATGGACTAGGAACATTACCCTAAGTTGTTTTTGAACTTATAAACTTGTTTTTTGATGTGGTAATGTTCATGCTAATCCATTTTCAAAGATACTTGTCAATAGATTCATGTTTTGTATTGGTTTAAAGATTTAGACTAATTACATGGAAAAGTTTGATTTGAATTATCTTGTTCTTATGAGTTGCTTAGATTAATAGAAAAGTTAATTGAAATAGTTGTTTTCAATCTATTTTAATCTAAGAGTTGAGTATAAAATGTGTGTAACACCGTAAAATTCAAAACAAAATTTTCAATTTTTATAAAAACATAATTCCATCAATATTCATCAAACAACCATTTTAATTATCCAAAATAGGTCAATACAAAATCCCAAGATCACAATGTAAAACTCTGAACGTGTGTGTGTACGGATCAAGCCGGCGCCTTCCCGCGATCGTCACTAGTACCTGAAACAATAACACCAACCACTGTAAGCACAAGGCTTAGTGAGTTCCCCAAAATACCACGTATAACACATATTAGCCACTCGAGGCTATAACTCTGTGGGTTCGTGCACCCAAACTCTGTGAACCCTCAGGTTCTAGCTCTGATAAACATGCACTACATAAATCACATAGAAATAATGCAGTACAACACATAACATACATAGCATACAATACTCTGTCACATAACTCAGGTTACCTACTCAAGGTAATATAGTATAGTGAGAAGACTCACCTCGCGTATCTCGGTATCTCACGAATCCTGGAAATCCCTCGTGCTCGATCCTCCGAGCTCTAATCCTCCTATAACATTATATGCTTCTAATTAACACTTTGTATCTCTAAGGTTGACTATTTATAAGGAGTCAACACAGGTCAACTCTGGTCAACGGTCAACTCTGACCGGACTCGGCGAGTACCAAGGAGACTCGGCGAGTCTAGACATTTTCACCACTCTCTGAAATCCTCTTACTACACGTCGAGTATCCCCCCTTTTACTCAACGAGTTTCACCTGAATGAATCGCGGGGCCACCCCGACTCAACTCGCCGAGTCTCAAGGACAACTCGGCGAGTCCAGGTTTGACTCAGTCCACTCGTCACCCCCTCCAACTCACCCTGACTCACTGAGTCTACCCATGACTCGGTTTGGACCACTCGCAGAGCAGTCCCAAGGCAATCTTCAAGCTACTCGCCGAGTTGGATGAACAGACTCGGCGAGTCCATGCCATGCAACCACTCCAACTCGCTTCTAAGGTCAGATCTGCTTCCAAAAATTATAGATCTGGCCTCCCTTGACTGATTCATCACGTAAAGCTCCTATCTTGGTGCTCATAACACACCCTATAACTCAATAATGGCGTTTTTTACCCAAGGCATGAGGATTCCAATCCAAAGCCTTCATTGATCCCAAAAAGCTTTGGGGAAAGGGACTCTCTGGACCTCTAAGGGTCCAGATCTATGGTTCCATCCTCATAAGGGACCAAAAGGGCACCAAATCTAGCCATGAAAGGGTTCAACAAACCCTAAATCTAAATAAACAACAACAAACAAGAAGGTAATTTGGATTTATTACCACAAAATGATGCTCTGGACTCCTAACCCACAGAAATGGTTCCTTCTTGCTTCCCCTTTGGCTAGCTCTTCTCTTCCTTGCAAAAATGGCACCTCCAAGGTCAATAATGGCCTCCTACTTAGCTTCAAGTGCTCACACACGATTAGGGTTTCACTCAAGGGGCTGGTGGGCACAAATGACGGCCATTAGGCCCTTTAAATAAGTCTCAAACCCGAGAATTTAGGGTTTCATTACTCAGCGCAGACTCGCCGAGTCCATATCCTGGACTCGCCGAGTCCAGGCGCGATCCTTCGTCCAAATCCGCGTCTCTACTCGGCGAGTCTGAGCTCCAACTCGCCGAGTCCCCCTCACAAATCAACAAAATACAATTTACATGATACCTGATAAAAGTCCGGATGTTACAATTCTCCCCCACTAGAACTAGACTTCGCCCTCGAAGTCTTGCTCTAAAAACAGCTCTGGGTGCTGCTCCTGCATCATACGCTCTGGCTCCCAGGTCATCTCTGATCCCCTCTGATGTTGCCACTGAACCAACACCAGAGGTACCTCCTTGTTTCTCAAAACCTTGATCTTCCGATCCCTAATGGCCACTGGTCTCTCGGCATAATTCAGGCTTGCATCTACATGAATATCCTCTAACGGAACCACTGCCGATTCATTGGCTATACACTTCCTCAACTGCGATACATGAAAAGTGTTGTGAATCTGCCCCAATTCTGCTGGTAACTCCAACCGATAGGCTACCCGGCCTACCCTTGCAATCACACGAAATGGACCTATAAACCGGGGCCCCAATTTGCCCCTCTTCCTGAACCGGATCACCCCTTTCCAAGGAGAAACCTTCAGGAGAACGAAGTCGCCGACCTGAAATTCCAGCTCGGACCGACGTCTATCCGCATAACTCTTTTGTCGGCTCTGGGCGGTCAATAACCTCTGTCTGACCTGCTGTATCTGCTCTGTCGTCTGAATCACGATCTCTGTACTGCGCATTACCCTCTGCCCAACCTCTCCCCAACAAATGGGAGTCTGACACCTCCTACCATACAACAGCTCAAAGGGCGGCATACCGATGCTCGAATGATGGCTGTTATTGTAGGAAAACTCTGCCAAGGGTAAATACGTATCCCAACTACCCCTAAAATCCAATACACATGCTCGAAGCATGTCCTCGAGCGTCTGAATCGTCCGCTCACTCTGGCCGTCTGTCTGGGGGTGATATGCGGTACTAAAATGCAGCTTAGTACCCAACTCCTCGTGAAATTTCTTCCAGAATCGGGAAGTGAAGCGCACATCGCGGTCTGAAACAATCGAGATCGGCACCCCATGCCGAGATACAACTTCCCTCACATAAATCTCCGCCAATTTCTCCGCCGAAGAACTCTCACTGATGGCAAGAAAATGAGCGCTCTTTGTCAACCTATCCACAATCACCCAAATTGCATCGACTCTTCTGGCAGTCCTCGGCAATTTGGTGATGAAATCCATAGTGATCTGTTCCCACTTCCACTCGGGAACCTCCAATGGCTGCAACTTGCCATGCGGTCTCTGGTGCTCGGCCTTCACCCTTCGACAGGTCAAACACCTCTCGACAAACCATGCGACGTCCCTCTTCATACAAGGCCAGCAATACTCTTTCCTCAAATCCAAATACATTTTTGTAGCCCCGGGATGGATCGAAAATTTCGATCTATGAGCTTCCTCCATCAATGTAGTACGTGTACCACCCACAAACGGTACCCAAATCCGGCCCTGATAAGTCATAAGCCCTCGACTATCCGCCACAAACTCAGAAACCAAACCAACGACCCGTTCTCTCTTCTGCATCTCCGGATGCACCGCCTCGGCCTGTGCCCCATGAATGGCGTCCAGAACTGGAGCTATCACGGTCAATCTCAAACATACATTTCGCAGTGGAGTACTCTCCGCCCTGCGACTCAATGCGTCGGCTACCACATTAGCCTTGCCCGAGTGGTACAAGATCTCGCAATCATAATCCTTGACTACATCTAACCACCTCCTTTGCCGCATATTCAGGTTAGGCTGATCCATCAAGTACTTCAAGCTCTTATGGTCCGTGTATATCGTACAACGAACCCCATACAAGTAGTGCCGCCAAATCTTGAGAGCGAACACCACTGCCCCCAACTCCAAATCATGTGTGGGGTACCTCGTCTCATGAGGCTTCAACTGCCTCGATGCATATGCTATCACATGTCCCTTCTGCATCAGCACCGCTCCCAACCCTAAAATCGATGCATCACAGAACACCACAAAATCTTCCATCCCTTCCGGAAGAGCTAATACCGGAGCTTCACACAACCTCTGGCGAAGCGTCTCAAAGGAGGTCTGCTGCTCGGGACCCCATAAAAATGTAACACCCTTCCGGGTTAATTTGGTGAGTGGCACTGCAATCTTGGAGAAATCCTTGATAAACCTCCGATAATACCCTGCCAACCCAAGGAAGCTCCTGATCTCAGAAGGTGACTTTGGCGCCTCCCACCTCATCACCGCGTCAACCTTGGCCGGATCGACCAATATCCCTTTCTGATTAACGAGGTGCCCCAGAAACTGGACCTCCCGCAACCAGAAATCGCACTTGGAAAACTTTGCATAAAGTTTCTCCGATCTCAAAACTCCAAGAACCTCCCTCAAATGCTCCTCGTGTTGCTCTCTGGATCTCGAATATACCAAAATATCATCGATGAACACAATCACCGACCGATCCAACATCGGCCTACATACCCGGTTCATGAGGTCCATGAACACAGCCGGGGCATTGGTGAGCCCAAAAGGCATCACCACAAACTCATAATGCCCATATCGCGTCCTGAATGCTGTCTTTTGGACGTCCTCATCCCGCACTCTCACCTGATGATAGCCCGACCTCAAATCGATCTTGGAGAACCAAGATGCTCCCTGCAGCTGATCGAATAAATCGTCGATTCTCGGCAACGGGTAACGTTTCTTGACCGTCAGCTTATTCAATTCTCGGTAATCAATACACATGCGATGCGAGCCGTCTTTCTTCTTCACAAACAGAATGGGTGCTCCCCACGGCGAGCTACTCGGCCGAATAAACCCCTTCCCCAACAGCTCCTGAAGCTGCGAGGATAACTCTTGCATCTCTGGAGGTGCAAGGCGATAAGGCACCTTAGCGATAGGCGCGGCTCCCGGAACCAAGTCGATACCGAACTCCACTTGCCTCACAGGAGGCACACCTGGTAACTCTTCGGGAAAAACATCTGGAAACTCACGCACCACCGGAACTTCATCCACTGAACTCGGTCCCTCGGAGATCACTCGCGTATCCATCACATACGCCACGAAACCCTTACAGCCCTGCTGTAAACACTGCCTCGCCCTAGCGGCCGAACAAAAGGCTGATCCCGAACGTGTACCCTCGCCGTAAACCGAAAGAACTCCCCCACTAGGATCTCGTATGGTCACCAGCTGACGCTCGCAATCGATAACCGCGCCGAATCGGCTCAACCAGTCATTGCCCACTATAACATAGACATCACCCATCGCAATAGGAATCAGGTCAATCGGGAACTCAACCCCAAAAATCTCTAACATGCATCCCCGGAGGACCTCCGTGGCACAAATCACTTTGTCGGCGGCTATGGAAACCCGCAGAGGCCGACTCAATGCCTCACGACTAACACTGATATGCTGACTAAAGGCCAATGATACAAAAGACTGACTCGCACCCGAGTCAAATAACACTAAAGCAGGCACAGAGTTCACAAGGAAGGTACCTATGCATAGTGTAATATAAGCATAATATCTCAACACCAAAAATAAATATATAAAAGGAAATGTACCAGCCACGACGTAGGGTGCAGCGCGGACCTCTTCCGCAGTCAGCTGAAAGGCTCTCCCTCGAGCTCTCGGTGCCTCGGCCTTCACGGGCCGACTCTCTGTAGCTCTGATGGCGGCGGGAGCAGATCCCTGAGATGCTCCACGCAGCAGCGGACACTCCGCCTTCCGGTGTCCGGTCTGGTTGCAGTGGAAGCACACTGCAAACCCCTTGGGGCAGTCCTTGGCCATATGCCCCTCCTTGCCACATTTGTAGCAAGACCCTGCTCGGCAGACTCCATCGTGACCCTTGCCGCACTTCCCACAAGTGCGGCCCTTCTGGCTCCCGAGTTTGGGATCAGCGGGCTTGGCCCGTTTGGCTGCCGGCTGAGACTGTGCCGGCCGCCGATCCCTCCCTAGAGACTCCGCCTCCTCCCTGGCCTGAGTCTCAAGCTCAATCTCCCTCTTCCGGGCATTTGCCTGAAGCTCAGCAAATGTCCGATACGAGGAGTTCGCAGTGAACTCCCGAATATCTCGTCTCAGAATGCTCAGGTAGCGGCTCATACGTGCCTGCTCAGTGGACACGTGCTCAGGGCAGAACATCGCCCTCTCATGAAACATCCTCGTGATCGATGTAACTGACTCGGTACCCTGCTTGAGGGTCAGAAACTCCTGTGCCAGACGCTCCCTCTCCACCTGGGGAACGTACTCATCTCGGAACATGGTAGTGAACCTCTCCCAGGTCACTGCCGAAAGCTCAGTAGGCGTGAAGTGCGCCGTCACAAACTTCCACCAGTCCTTTGCTCCCTAGAGAAGCTGGTTCAGCGCGAACCGAACCTTCGAATGCTCAGGGGATGAGCAAGTGAAGAAGCACCCCTCCATGTCAGATATCCACCTCATAGCTGCCACCGGATCCTGCGTACCATTAAACTCCGGTGGTTTGGTGTTCCTGAATTCCCAAAACAGTGACGCATCACCTCCCTGGGGCCTCGCCGCAGCGATCGCTGCGGTAGCCGCTGCTACAGCAGCCTCAGAAAGAGCGGCATAACGCTCGTCAAATGTCTCAATTAGCGCGGTCTTAATAGACCCGAACATCTCTGGTATCTCAGCTCTGATGACCGCAGCCACCTCCTCATGAATGATCTGTCGAATCTCCTCATCACTAGCTCCGGCATCCTCCGGCATATGACGTGTCCTCACCATGATCAACCTCTGAAATACAACATGCGATAAATTAGAATTCACTCGAACACTCTTACATCCGACAATCCACCCCTCCTTGATTCTTGGTATCCCAAGATTCTTGTTTGGACTGTGTACTGCCCCGGTGCCTTCAGTAGTACGGGCCCAATACTACTGTCCACACCGTCTCAGTACACACCCCAAACTTTCCTCTTCGGATCCCAATTCCCAAGTACTCTATCATGCGCAACCCACTTTCTAACATATTTCTCATAAACCCCTTGCTGCTACCTACTCACTCTCAGCATCTCATAGCAGCTCACCCTTCCCTAGGCTAAGGCATCACAAATCAAGCCACTCTAGTCCTATTAGCAATACCTAGCCTACTCTAGCATGCAAACACGTCATTTTAATATTAATATCACGTAATATAAAGGTATTTTGGGAATTCACCGTTCGGGCGCTGACTGATCGTACACACGTTTCTTCCTGGAATTTGTTTCTTTTTCAAGAAAGTCTTTTACTCATAGAAAATTTTGGTTTTATTTTGAAAATATCTTTCCAATTCCTCAGTTTGAGTTCAAATACTCCCGAAGGTGTACCCGAATCCCTCAAACCAAGGCTTTGATACCAATTTGTAACACCGTAAAATTCAAAACAAAATTTTCAATTTTTATAAAAACATAATTCCATCAATATTCATCAAACAACCATTTTAATTATCCAAAATAGGTCAATACAAAATCCCAAGATCACAATGTAAAACTCTGAACGTGTGTGTGTACGGATCAAGCCGGCGCCTTCCCGCGATCGTCACTAGTACCTGAAACAATAACACCAACCACTGTAAGCACAAGGCTTAGTGAGTTCCCCAAAATACCACGTATAACACATATTAGCCACTCGAGGCTATAACTCTGTGGGTTCGTGCACCCAAACTCTGTGAACCCTCAGGTTCTAGCTCTGATAAACATGCACTACACAAATCACATAGAAATAATGCAGTACAACACATAACATACATAGCATACAATACTCTGTTACATAACTCAGGTTACCTACTCAAGGTAATATAGTATAGTGAGAAGACTCACCTCGCGTATCTCGGTATCTCACGAATCCTGGAAATCCCTCGTGTTCGATCCTCCGAGCTCTAATCCTCCTATAACATTATATGCTTCTAATTAACACTTTGTATCTCTAAGGTTGACTATTTATAAGGACTCAACACAGGTCAACTCTGGTCAACGGTCAACGGTCAACTATGACCGGACTCGGCGAGTACCAAGGAGACTCGGCGAGTCTAGACATTTTCACCACTCTCTGAAATCCTCTTACTACACGTCGAGTATCCCCCCTTTTACTCGACGAGTTTCACCTGAATGAATCGCGGGGCCACCCCGACTCAACTCGCCGAGTCTCAAGGACAACTCGGCGAGTCCAGGTTTGACTCAGTCCACTCGTCACCGCCTCCAACTCACCCTGACTCACTGAGTCTACCCATGACTCGGTTTGGACCACTCGCAGAGCAGTCCCAAGGCAATCTTCAAACTACTCGCCGAGTCGGATGAACAGACTCGGCGAGTCCATGCCATGCAACCACTCCAACTCACTTCTAAGGTCAGATCTGCTTCCAAAAACTATAGATCTGGCCTCCCTTGACTAATTCATCACGTAAAGCTCCTATCTTGGTGCTCATAACACACCCTATAACTCAATAATGGCGTTTTTGACCCAAGGCATGAGGATTCCAATCCAAAGCCTTCATTGATCCCAAAAAGCTTTGGGGAAAGGGACTCTCTGGACCTCTAAGGGTCCAGATCTATGGTTCCATCCTCATAAGGGACCAAAAGGGCACCAAATCTAGCCATGAAAGGGTTCAACAAACCCTAAATCTAAATAAACAACAACAAACAAGAAGGTAATTCGGATTTATTACCACAAAATGATGCTCTGGACTCCTAACCCACAGAAATGGTTCCTTCTTGCTTCCCCTTTGGCTAGCTCTTCTCTTCCTTGCAAAAATGGCACCTCCAAGGTCAATAATGGCCTCCTACTTAGCTTCAAGTGCTCACACACGATTAGGGTTTCACTCAAGGGGCTGGTGGGCACAAATGACGGCCATTAGGCCCTTTAAATAAGTCTCAAACCCGAGAATATAGGGTTTCATTACTCAGCGCAGACTCGCCGAGTCCATATCCTAGACTCGTCGAGTCCAGACGCGATCCTTCGTCCAAATCCGCGTCTCTACTCGGCGAGTCTGAGCTCCAACTCGCCGAGTCCCCCTCACAAATCAACAAAATACAATTTACACGATACCTGATAAAAGTCCGGATGTTACAATGTGTTTGTGTAACTTGTCCTCAAGTTACATGAAGAGTCACATTAAAGACTCATAAAACTCATAAAATTGGCAAAGGTTACAAAAATGAAGATTCTAGTTCTAATTAATTGGAGTTATGACTCCATAATTTGTCCTCAAGTTATGGAGGACCAAGAGTCTCTTCATTAAATATAAAAAAAAGGTGTAACCTTAATTAATTCCATAAGTTATAAAATAAAGGAAAAGTTAATTCTTTTATTAGTTTAAAGTCTTCCATAACTTGTCCTCAAGTTATGGAACTTGAAGAGTTTTTGGATTAAAACTACTTTAAACACATAAGTTATGGAATTAATTAGTTTTGAATACTTTCAAAACTTGCCCTCAAGTTTTGGAATTTGTAAAGTTTTCTCTTATGAATACTTTAATTCCAAGTAAGCCCTTAGAATTTTAAAAGTTAAAAATTCAACCCTTATACTTTATAATATTAGAAGTTAATAATATATATATGTATAAGAGTAAAGTCAGTCTTACCGCTAGTACGCCTCATTCACGAAGTCGGTCTATAAGGTGAGTATAAGGTTGTTGCCTATAAAATGGCAACTTAATGGGTGTCCACTCTCACCCACCGCTTGCTTGACCGATGGAGGGTCGTTAGCCGAACGGGTTTGACAGGACTATAATTCTCCCTTCATTAAAAGTATTAATGATAAATATTAAGTAACTAAACTCCTAATAATTCCCAATCTTAGTTACTTAGGAAAAATGTGAATAAGGTGCTAATCCATGAAATTACACTTTACACTTTGTCTAAGTCGTTAGTGGAGCGTGTGTGGTTAACCGGCACACTAACTTGGACTTAACAAGGTAGGTAAAGGGTGACTTAATATTTATCATAGTATCGATGGAGCGTGTGTGGTTAACCGGCACATCGATTAAGGGGTAAACACTTAAGGGTACCAAGTAATTTGCATGGTTACTTCACACCTCGTTTTGTGATCTTCGACATCCCAACCACAAAACCTGTAGGGCACACTCGAGATTGAAACATGCCATTGAACAGTTCAATAAATCTCAAAAGATCTAGGCGTTTCAAATCCAATTAAAACCTAATAATACATTTCGTTTATCTTGGTGGAAATTAGTGAATCGTCATTCACCTACCTTCAAATTGTTTTATAGCTTGGATTACGGCATACCTCTTCTAAGTTATAAAATAGTTTGTTGGATCCTAGCCTTAATATTTCATATTGGGTGTCATATTAAGGACCTTAAGATCAACTATCTTGAATATCTCCCAAAACATGTCTGGTTTAGACATTTATGATCTTCCCAAATCTCTTGAAACAAGCTTTCCTAATGAAGATGATATCCCATGGATATCATACTTCTTTCTCCTCCTCCAATTATTCTCCCCAACCCACAAGTTCTTGAAAAGTTTAAGGTCACTCAAGTCCTATTGGCAAGGCAAGGTCTAGGTGCGGTCACATCTTGGAGATGTAGTCACATATTGACAAGCCGGGAGAGTTGGGTGTCAAAGTCTTGAGAAAGTTGGTAGTTCAATCACTTTCTAAGTCACATAGTGAGTTCCTTTGGGACACCTATGAAACAGACTATAGAAAGACCCTTAATGATCTTATCTATTTGTTAAGATCAACTTCCTCAAAACTTGATGTACATTGACAATAGTGACACAGGAAATCCAGAAAAGCATTCTCTTCCCAATGGAAAGGGATCGGCCATAGTCAACTCGGTTGAACAAATGGTAAAGAGAAAAGCTAAGTCTGTGATAGTCCCGTGTACCATTATCAAAGGGTCCATATGTTTATATTGCCAAAGGAAGGGTCATTAGTTGCGAAGCTGCTAAATTTACCTAAGGATGTTAAAGTCAATAAGTTTGACTCTACTTCAGGTAAAGTACACTATCTAACTCTGCTAAGTTTCTATTCTGAGATTCTGATTACATGATGTGACTGGGTCACATGTTGATGTTTTAAGAATCAAAGAAATGTGAAGGAACTTAAAGAAAGAATATGCTGAATCTGATCGCATAGATGGATTTCTATCGCGTAGTTTGAAGATCGGATTCTTGAGCTACTTCTTAGGAGTTATGAGGTATTGCTTAGGAATAGATAACAACAAGTTTTCATATGGATTGTAAGGATAAGTTTTTCCGCATAGTTTTAAAATAAAAGAAAATTTTGATTTTATTTATTTTAAAATATCCTTACAATGGAATTTGAGGAAAAATTGTTTCTTATATGATTCCATTAATAGCAAGAGTGGAAATATGAAATTGATTCCTTCATTTGTGGTAATGTCTAAATTTACCAAATAATGAAAGATTCTCATCATCCAAAGTCTCAATTGGACCGGGACTTGGAATCATGCAAGTTGTATAGCATGATGAATGAGAAATTTCAAGTATTGGAAAAATTAAGACTAATTACTTGTTCAAATGGATGTGTGAGTCAAGTAATGGACTAAGGGATCGAGTACATAGTCATGTGTACTGATTAAGTCCACCACAAAAGATATAAGGCTATTCGTCATAGTTTACTAAAGCTCAGTAAATATGATTATACTTACAAGCTTAAGTGTAACTCTGAGACATTGGAAAAGGTTTCAATGCATGGTAGAGCGGATAGGAAGAATCAAATTAGGCAGAAGGATAAAAGTTTCTCAAATCTGAAAAGATGGGAGAGTACTTTAGTATCAGTTTTTGTGATCATCTTAATGATTAAGAAACCATATCAAAATTAGTTCTCTAAGGAAGTCTTAGTGCATTCTTATGACTAAGAAGAAGGGACCTTGAATTGTTGAAATGGTTAAATCAAGACGATGAGTCATACTTCGTTCCAATACAAGTCTTAGAGTCATAGTCCAAGATTGTAATTTGAGTGACATGTCTTTAAGAAGGTTTAAAACACGTGTCAAATGTAAGAGTAAAAGTGTTCTACTCTTGTTCATTTGAAGTTGGTAAGTTGTGATGTTTTGGATAAAACAAAGACCAACTTAGGACAACTATGTGAAGTGTTTGTCTTGATTAGAATCCACACTATCTCTTGGATATTTGACAAGAAAGTCTTATAGTGGGAGTCTTAAAGGTCTTGAAAGTCTCAAGAACTAATCAAGAATAAAACCTGAAATTCTTCACTAGCACACGACTTGCGGTTTATAACCTATTGTGTTGACATATTCTGTGCCCATTCCAGTTAAAGTTGGCTTTGCATATGAGTTCTTAGAGTTCTCAACTTGTTGCACAACAACTTGGAAGCAATGGCAGGCCCTTGAGATGCCAGGTGGCAAGAAATTAAGATTGAGTTCAATCCATATGAGTTTGGATTTGTCATTATCCTTGTCTTGTGACTATGGTTTTGACAATTCACATGGATAAGAGCACATACACCATTAAATCTAAGTGTCATATGGTTTCTCTTCGATTCATGAAAATGATGGTGAGGAAACACTTTCACTAAGTAGATTTTAGCTAGATAGCAATTGTGATATTTGCATTCTCAAAGTCGTTAGTGGAGCGTGTGTGGTTTACCGGCACACTAACATGGACTTGTCAGAAGTGGCAAAAAGGTCTAACCATTATGATTATGGCATCCCTCTTCATAATTGTTTAGACAAACAAGTGTGCTATCCAAGGGAAGGTGTATGTTTTTGATAAAGTCTTATCAAAACAATCTAGTATCAGAAATCTCAACTTTGGTAAGAAAGTCAATAAAGTATTGATTTCTAGAAGTCCAGCTGATTTATGAGTACATGTCAAAGCTAGTGGGAGCATAAGTGTTATGCTAATAATCATCATGTTAGTGGGAGCATGATAATTATGATAAAGATTGCAAGTTAGCAATGTTAATTATAGAAAACAAAGGGTTTCAATTGGGAAAAAGTTGTTTTGCTATAATTAAGGGAGAGGAAATTATACTTCATCTCAAATCTATAAGCTTAGATCGTGAGGTTTTAATCATTTAGTCAAGGATATATATGAATTCATGTTGGAATGGCTCAACATAAGGAAATTCTGTATATGGGTCCATATATGGGTCCATTATTTGCGTTCTAAAATTCGATTATGATTACGGCATCCCTTTTTATAATCTGAATTATGAGAACTTGGCAAATAGAAATGGAAATGTTATAGCAAAAGACTGGTTTAGTCTTTATGTGAGACATCATGAATCGTGTCCCATATGCTTCGGATATAGGATTGATTACATGTGCTATATTCATCCTTTCTAAAATTTTCCAAATGCCTAGGGCATTAAGAAGGGATAAGGTTTAGAACTGGATATGACTAAAAGGATTAAACAATTGTCGAGGACAATCTAAGGTTTACCAAAGATTGGTTGCTCAAGGATAGTTGGAAGTGTAGTGGTAATTCTGGAAGGACCATATTGACATAATCTATAAGGAGGCAACTCTTGTTCAGAAGTGATAGTCAAAATGGAATCTGGAAATGTTTCAAAGTTAGAATTTTTCCAATCTGTTTAAGATTAGGAAACTTAATGCAAGAAGGATGTTTCTAAGGAGCTGATCTCCTTTGGAATACTCTGTAATGATTGTTGCCAAGTCTTTCTGATTTTGTGCATAATCATTACAAGAGGATCAATGCATATAAGTTTAGAATCTAACAGATTTCAGTAAATGACATGAATTTGGAATTCTTGCATTTGCAGTAAGGATTTGGGAATGTGGGAAAAGAATCATTGAAGTTATGTTCAATTGATCTAGTTCACAAAGTAAAGATCATAGACAAACATAGTATGCATACTTGGTGTATGGCATGACTAGTGTTTAGAAAAACATAGTGTACATGCTTGGAGCATGGGACAATTATTGTTTTAAATCCAAGAATAATGTTGATAGCTCAAACAATATACAATGAATAATGTGTAATCATATGGTGATAAATAAAGGTGTTTTATTTATATTCATAAGTTCTGAGACCATATTGGATACAATTATTATTGTGTTGCACTTTGCATGTTTTGACTTCCCGAATAAACTAGGTTATTCTTCCGGAATGACTAAGTTATTCAAACCATCCACAGTCGGTCATATGTTGGAAGTAGATATGAATTAAGACTGTCATGGGTTGGCTTGTAGAGGTCTAAGGTGTTGGACAAATGGCTACAACACTCATGAGTGCTCATAAGTTCTGAGTATTGGATTCAACCCGCGCTCATTGGAATCACTTCATGGATTTTATCACGAGTGATCATGAGACGATAATATCTTATATTCTTCAAACCTAGAGATTAGAGTTGTTACTATGAGTTGGTTGTACATTGATTGCACGAAACCGCATTTGGTAACTCGGTGCTATAAAACGTGCCTTTGTGTATGATTCAACAAGTAGTAGAACAAGCCATATGAGTCGAAGTTTATCCATTCCTTTTACCTTCGGGATAAAAGCGATATCTGTGGGCCCCTCGATGATTTGATGATGACAAATGGAAGTGCTCGGCCGGGCCAGGACTAATTTGATTTGTTCAATTAGTCAGTCGTCATAAATCGGAAATCGGGAAAAAACAAATGGACAGAGAGAATGATTATAATCCATGTCTCAGTCCATACGATATCTAGAATGGAGGAATATATGATCCCTTATCTAATGGACAAGTCATTGACAAGATCAGAGTTCATCTACAAGGTCAGAGTTCGATAGAAGCTTTTGAGAGCTACGATTGTCAGTTGGTTCCTAAAGTCATACGCAATAATAGTTTTAGACTTATCCAAGTGGGAGACTGTTGGATTAATGTCTAAGTCCATAACTATAATTGGTAAGACTTGACCCGACCCGGCATGGTCCATTTGGGTTGCATGGCATCATGCACTTGGATAGACTATAATGAGAGAAATAAGACACTTATGGTTATTAATATATTATAAGTTCTAGTATATTAATAATAAGAATAATAAGATTATTTAATTAGTATAGATCAAGAATTAATCTAGGATTAATTAAGTGATCAAAAGAAGACTAATTAAATATATGGGTTGATTGTGTAAATCATCCATACTTGTATAGTGGGATAATGCTCCATGGATTATCTAGTTGGGCCAAAACCCATATGATGCTCCATGGATGCTCCATGGTGTATTTGAACCCATGGATCCAAGGAAATGGAAAGTCATGACAATTAGGGTTTGCCCTAATTGTAACACTATATAAAGATATTATTCTTGACAAAATTGGTACTAGTATTATTCTAGAGAGGGCTATCCGATTTTCATGAAGTGTAGAATTCTCTCAAGTTATTCCAAGTGTATTTGGTGTTGTGTGAACCATTTGAGGTGTCACACTTGGGGCACTAGGCACTCAAGCTTCATGAAGACATTCTACATCAAAGAGGTATGTATTTTATCTTGTTTTATTGATAGTTTTTGTATGCTAGATTAGGATAATACCTTGGATGTTCATATTTGCATGTATAATAGAGAAAACATAGATCCAAGGTATTTAGGGTTGCATGTACACTTAGGTGTGTTAGAATGCTCAAAACCCAACAGGGAGAACTGGTAGTATGGTGAGGGCACCTGGTGGGAATCAGGGTTGTGTTCGGTAACCAGGGCTCGAGAGTATATTCAGCACGGGTGTGCCAATTATTTAGCATATGTGGTAGATACGCGGGTTAGAGAGCAACTCTCGGTTTCAGAGGTCCCGGTGGTTAGAGAGTTTACTGATGTTTTTCTGGAGGAGTTACTCGGAGTGCCTCCGGTGAGACAGGTTGAGTTCAGGATTGATCTAGTGCCAGGTTCGGCCCCTATCGCCAAGGCGTCGTACCGTTTGGCATCGCCTGAGATGCAGGAGCTTTCATCTCAATTGTAGGAGTTGCTGGGTAAGCAGTTTATTCGTCCGAGCAGTTCACCCTGGGGAGCACCGATCCTTTTAGTCACACCCCAAAACCAAGAACGGCAGAAATGTTCTGGGGCGGAGGACCTAATGTATAGTATCACAACACAATATAGTAGCAAACAAGTAAACAACATCATCCATTGCATTAAATATATAATTTTAATACAAGTGTGTTCTGTAGTAGATAAGACACCAAAATATGAATCAAAATATAAGATGATTCTTGTATGTACTCCATCTTCTCAAAAGCTGGCATCGGTACTTGTCTATGGATGACCTAAGAATACAAGTTATTTTGAAAGAGTTTATCATTATTAAAGCTGGTGAGTTCATAAGTATTTTAGTGTTTATGTTTGTATCAAAATGTTTGAAACAATGTTTGAAGTATGAGTTTGTAAACGTTTCTAGTAAAAATATGTGAATGTTTGTAGCTCCTAGAAAATCCTATATTTTCTACTAAAAGTAGCCTTCTACTATGGCACAACTGTTTTGTATGTTTCTTTCTTGTAAAAGTGTGTAATTTCCCCAAGCGTAACTATCATTATCAAAATATAGTTTGTACATTAATGTTTAGGTGAAGTGATCACTAAATATATGTAATGGGTAAATTAATGTAGCATTATAGTGTTGTATTATAGTAACTACTGTTGTACTAACTACCTTAAACCAGATTTATATCAAGGTATTATTGTTGGATTAATGTCTAAGTCCATAACTATAGTTGGTAAGACTTGACCCGACCCGGCATGGTCCATTTGGGTTGCATGGCATCATGCACTTGGATAGACTATAATGAGAGAAATAAGACACTTACGGTTATTAATATATTATAAGTTCTAGTATATTAATAATAAGAATAATAAGATTATTTAATTAGTATTGATCAAGAATTAATCTAGGATTAATTAAGTGATCAAAAGAAGACTAATTAAATATATGGGTTGATTGTGTAAATCATCCATACTTATATAGTGGGCTAATGCTCCATGGATTATCTAGTTGGGCCAAAACCCATATGATGCTCCATGGATGCTCCATGGTGTATTTGAACCCATGGATCCAAGGAAATGGAAAGTCATGACAATTAGGGTTTACCCTAATTGTAACACTATATAAAGATATTATTCTTCCCAAAATCGGTGACTAGATTATTCTAGATAGGGCTAACCGATTTCATGAAGTGTTCTAGTTTCTCTCAAGTTATTCCTAGTGTATTTGGTGTTGTGTGAACCATTTGAGGTGTCACACTTGAGGCACTAAGCACTCAAGCTTCATGAAGACAAGCACTATCAAAGAGGTATGTATTCTATCTTGTTATATCCATTATTTTGTATGCTAGATTAGGATAATACCTTGGATGTTCATATTTGCATGTATAATAGAGAAAACATAGATCCAAGGTATTTAGGGTTGCATGTACACTTAGGAGTGTTAGAATGCTCATAACCCAACAGTGGTATCAGAGCCTAGGCTTGTTTTCTTGTTATACCTGCAATAGAAGCTGAAAAATCGAGTTTTGATGCTGTCAGCCCAGCTGACTCGCCGAGTCCATGAAGGGACTCGACGAGTCCAAGGCAAAATGCATCCAACTCGCCGAGTTGTGTTCATGCACTCGACGAGTTGGACCCCAGACAGCATATCCTCGAGGTTTTTGGCTAGAAATGGACTAGGAACATTACCCTAAGTTGTTTTGAACCTATAAACTTGTTTTTAAATGTGGTAATGTTCATGCTAATCCATTTTCAAGATAATTGTCAATAGATTCATGTTTTGTATTAGTTTAAAGGTTAGACTAATTACATGAAAAAGTTTGATTTGAATTATCTTGTTCTTATGAGTTGCTTAGATTAATAGAAAAGTTGAGTGAAAAAGTTGTTTTCAATCCAAATTAATCTAAGAGTTGAGTATAAAATGTGTTTGTGTAACTTATCCTTAAGTTACATGAAGAATCACATTAAAGACTCATAAAACTAACTCATAAAGTTGGCAAAGGTTACAAAAAGATGAAGAGTCTTGTCCTTAAGTTATGGAGGTTCAAGAGTCACTTCATTAATAAATAAATAAATAAAATATGTAACCTTAATTAATTCCATAAGTTATAAAATAAAGAAAAGATTAATTCTTTATTAGTTTAAAGTCTTCCATAATTTGTCCACAAGTTATGGAACTTGAAGAGTTTTTGGATTAAAACTACTTTAAATACATAAGTTATGGAATTAATTAGTTTTGAATAGTTTCAAAACATGCCCTCAAGTTTTGGAATTTGTAAAGTTTTCTATTATGAATACTTTAATTCCAAGTTAGCCCTTAGAATTTTAAAAGTTAAAATTCAACCCTTATACTTTATAATATTATAAGTTAATAATATTTATATGTATAAGAGTAAAGTCGGTCTTACCGCTAGTACGCCTCATTCACGAAGCCAGTCTATAAGGTGGGTATAAGGTTGTTGCCTATAAAATGGCAATTTAATGGGTGTTCACTCTCACCCACCGCTCGCTTGACTGGTGGAGGGTCGTTAGCCGAACGGGTTTGACATGACTATAATTCTCCCTTCATTAAAAGTATTAATGATAAATACTAAGTAACTAAACTCTTATAAAAACCCAATCTTAGTTACTTAGGAAAATGTGAATAAGGTGCTAATCCATGAAATTACACTTTGCACTTTGTTTAAGTCGGTTAGTGGAGCGTGTGTGGTTAACCGGCACATCGATTGAGGGATAAACACTTAAGGGTACCCAGTAATTTGCATGGTTACTTCACACCTTGTTTTGTGATCCTCGACATCCCAGTCACAAAACCTGAAGGGCACACTCGAGATTGAAACATGCCATTGAACAGTTCAATGAATCTCAAAAGATCTAGGAGTTTCAAAACCAATTAAAACCTAATAATACATTTCGTTTATCTTGGTGGAAATTGGTGAATCGTCATTCACCTACCTTCAAATTGTTTTATAGCTTGGATTACGGCATACCTCTTCTAAGTTATAAAATAGTTTGTTGGGTCCTAGCCTTAATATTTTCATATTGGGTGTCATATTAAGGACTCAAAGATCAACTATCTTGAATATCTCCCATAACATGTCTGGATTAGACATTTATGATCTTCCCAAATCTCTTGAAACAAGCTTTCCTAAATGAAGATGATGTCCCATGGATATCATACTTCTCTCTCCTCTTCCAATTATTCTCCCTATCCCACAAGTTCTTTAAAAGTTTAAGGTCACTCAAGCCCTATTGGCAAGGCAAGGTCTAGGTGTGATCACATCTTGGAGATGTAGTCACATATTGACAAGCCGGGAGAGTTGGGTGTCAAAGTCTTGAGAAAGTTAGTGGCTCAACTACTTTCTAAATCACATAGTGAGTTCCTTTGGGACACCTATGAAATAGACTATGACAAGACCCTTAATGATCTTATCTATTGTTAAGATCAACTTCCTGAAACTTTATGGACATTGACAATGGTGAAACTGGAAATACAGAAAAAACATTCTCTTCCCAATGGAAAGGGATCGGCCATAGTCAACTCGGTTGAACAAATGGTAAAGAGAAAATCTAAGTCTGTGATAGTCCCGTGTACCATTATCAAAGGGTTCATATGTTTATATTGCCAAAGTAAGGGTCATTCGTTGCGAAGCTGCCTAATTTACCTAAGGATGTTAAAGTCAATAAGATTGACTCTACTTCAGGTAAAAGTCCACTACTCTAACTCTGTTAAGTTTCTATTCTGAGATTCCTTATACATGATGTGACTGGGTCACATGGTGATGTTTTAAGAATCAAAGAAAAGTAAAGGAACTTAAAGAAAGAATATGCTGAATCTGATCGCGTAGATGGATTTCTACCGCATAGTTTGAAGATCGGATTCTTGAGCTACTTCTTAGGAGTTATGAGATATTGCTTAGGAATAGATAACAACAAGTTTTCATATGGATTGTAAGGATAAGTTTTTCCGCATAGTTTTAAAATAAAAGGAAAATTTTGATTTTATTTATTTTAAAAATATCCTTACAATGGCATTTGAGGAAAAATTGTTGCTTATATGATTCCATTAATAGCAAGAGTGGAAATATGAAATTGATTCTTTCATTTGTGGTAATGTCTAAATTTACCAAACAAGGAAAGATTCTCATCATCCAAAGTCTCAATTGGACCGGGACTTGGAATCATGCGAGTTGTATAACATGATGAATGAGAACTTTCAAGTATTGGAAAAATTAAGACTAATTACTTATTCACATGGATGTGTGAGTCAAGTAATGGACTAAGGGATCGAGCACATAGTCATGTGCACTGATTAAGTCCACCACAAAAGATATAAGGCTATTCGTCATAGTTTACTAAAGCTCAGTAAATATGATTATACTTACAAGCTTAAGTGTAACTCTGAGACATTGGAAAAGGTTCCAATGTAAGGCAGAGCGAATAAGAAGAATCAAATTAGGTAGAAGGATAAAAGTTTCTCAAATCTGAAAAGATGGGAGAGTACTTTAGTATCAGTTTTGTGATCATCTTAATGATTAAGAAACCATATCAAAATTTGTTCTCTAAGAAAGTCTTAGTGCATTCTTATGACTAAGAAGAAGGGATCTTGAAATTGTGAAATGGTTAAATCAAGAAGATGAGTCATACTTCGTTCCAATACAAGTCTTAGAGTCATAGTCCAAGATTGTAATTTGAGTGACATGTCTTTAAGAAGGTTTAAAACACTTGTCAAATGTAAGAGTAAAAGTTTTCTACTCTTGTACATTTGAAATTGGTAAGTTGTGATGTTTTGGATAAAACAAAGACCAACTTCGGCCAATTGTGTGAAGTGTTTGTCTTGATTAGAATCCACACTATCTCTTGGATGTTTGACAAGGGAGTCTTATAGGTCAAGAGGACAGTGGGAGTCTTAAAGGTCTTGAAATTCTCAAGAACTAATCAAGAATGAAACCTAAAGTTCTTCACTAGCACACGACTTGAGGTTTATAACCTATCGTGATGACATATTCTGTGCCCATTCTAGTTAAAGTTGGCTTTGCATATGAGTTCTTAGAGTTCTCAATGTGTTGCACAACAACTTGGAAGCAATGGTAGGCCCTTGAGCTGCCAGGTGGCAAGAAGTTAAGATTGAGTTCAATCCATATGAGTTTGGGTTTGTCATAATTCTTGTCTTGTGACTATGGTTATGACAATTCACATGGATAAGAACTCATACACCATTAAATCTAAGTGTCATAAGGTTTCTCTCCGATTCATGAAAATGATGGTGAGGAAACACTTTCACTAAGTAGATTTTAGCTAGATAGCAATTGTGATATTTGCATTCTCAAAGTCGTTAGTGGAGCGCGTGTGGTTAACCGGCACACTAACATGGACTTGTGAGAAATGACAAAGGTCAAAACAATCAAGACTATGATTACGGCATCCCTTTTCATAGTTCTTAAAATTTTTTTGACACACCCATGAGCTATCTAAGGAAAGGTGTATGTTTTTTGATAAAAGTTTTATCAAAACAATCTAGTATCAGAAATCTGAACTTTGGTAAGAAAGTCAATAAAGTATTGATTTCTAGAAGTCCAGTGATTTCTGAGTACATGTCAAAGCTAGTGGGAGCATAAGTGTTATGCTTATAATCATCATGTTAGTGGGAGCATGATAATTATGATAAGTATTGCAAGCTAGCAATGTTAATTATAGAAAACAAAAGGTTTCAATTGGGAAAAAGTTGTTTTGCTATAATTAAGGGAGAGGAAATTGTACTTCATCTCAAATCTATAAGCTTAGATCGTGAGGTTTTAATCATTTACTCAAGGATATATATGAATTTCATGTTGGAATGGCTCAACATAAGGAAATTCTGTATATGGGTCCATTATTTGCGTTCTTAAATTCAATTATGATTACGGCATCCCTTTTCATAATCTGAATTATGAGAACTTGGCAAATAGAAATGGAAATGTTATAGCAAAAGACTGGTTTAGTCTTTATGTGAGACATCATGAATCGTGTCCCATATGCTTCGGATATAGGATCGATTACATGTGCTATATTCATCCTTTCTAAAAATTTCCAAATGCCTGGGGCATTAAGAATGGAAAAGGTTTAGAACTGGATATGACTAAAAAGGAATAAACAATTGTCGAGGACAATCTAAGGTTTACCAAAGACTGGTTTCTCAAGGACAATTGGAAGTATAGTGATAATTCTGGAAGGACCATATTGACATAATCTGTAAGGAGGCAACTCTTATTCAGAAGTGATAGTCAAAATGGAATCTGGAAATGTTTCAAAGTTAGAATTTTCAATCTGTGTAAGATTAAGGAAACTTAATGCAAGAAGGATGTTTCCAAGGATTTGATCTCCTTTGGAATACTCTGTAATGATTTTTGCCAAGTCTTTCTAACTTTGTGCATAATCATTACGAGAGGATCAATGCATATAAGTTTAGAATCTAACAGATTTCAGTAAATGCCATGAATTTGGAATTCTTGCATTTACAGTAAGGATTTGGGAGTGTGAAAAGAGAATCATTGAAGTTATGTTCAATTGATCTAGTTCACAAGGTAAAGATCATAGACAAACATAGTATGCATACTTGGTGTATGGCATGACTAGTGTTTAGAAAAACATAGTGTACATGCTTGGAGCATGGGACAATTATTGTTTTAAATCCAAGAATAATGTTGATAGCTCAAACAATATACAATGAATAATGTGTAATCATATGGTGATAAATAAAGGTGTTTTATTTATATTCATAAGTTCTGAGACCATATTGGATACAATTATTATTGTGTTGCACTTTGCATGTTTTGACTTCCCGAATAAACTAGGTTATTCTTCCGGAATGACTAAGTTATTCAAACCATCCACAGTCGGTCATATGTTGGAAGTAGATATGAATTAAGACTGTCATGGGTTGGCTTGTAGAGGTCTACGGTGTTGGACAAATGGCTACAACACTCATGAGTGCTCATAAGTTCTGAGTATTGGATTCAACCCGCGCTCATTGGAATCACTTCATGGATTTTATCACGAGTGATCATGAGACGATAATATCTTATATTCTTCAAACCTAGAGATTAGAGTTGTTACTATGAGTTGGTTGTACATTGATTGCACGAAACCGCATTTGGTAACTCGGTGCTATAAAACGTGCCTTTGTGTATGATTCAACAAGTAGTAGAACAAGCCATATGAGTCGAAGTTTATCCATTCCTTTTACCTTCGGGATAAAAGCGATATCTGTGGGCCCCTCGATGATTTGATGATGACAAATGGAATTGCTCGGCCGGGCCAGGACTGATTTGATTTGTTCAATTAGTCAGTCGTCATAAATCGGAAATCGGGAAACAACTAATGGACAGAGAGAATGATTATAATCCATGTCTCAGTCCATATGATATCTAGAATGGAGGAATATATGATCCCTTATCTAATGGACAAGTCGTTGACAAAGATCAGAGTTCATCTACAAGGTCAGAGTTCGACAGAAGCTTTTGAGAGCTACGATTGCTAGTTGGTTCCTGAAGTCATACGCAATAATAGTTTTAGACTTATCCAAGTGGGAGACTGTTGGATTAATGTCTAAGTCCATAACTATAGTTGGTAAGACTTGACCCGACCCGGCATGGTCCATTTGGGTTGCATGGCATCATGCACTTGGATAGACTATAATGAGAGAAATAAGACACTTACGGTTATTAATATATTATAAGTTCTAGTATATTAATAATAAGAATAATAAGATTATTTAATTAGTATTGATCAAGAATTAATCTAGGATTAATTAAGTGATCAAAAGAAGACTAATTAAATATATGGGTTGATTGTGTAAATCATCCATACTTATATAGTGGGCTAATGCTCCATGGATTATCTAGTTGGGCCAAAACCCATATGATGCTCCATGGATGCTCCATGGTGTATTTGAACCCATGGATCCAAGGAAATGGAAAGTCATGACAATTAGGGTTTACCCTAATTGTAACACTATATAAAGATATTATTCTTCCCAAAATCGGTGACTAGATTATTCTAGATAGGGCTAACCGATTTCATGAAGTGTTCTAGTTTCTCTCAAGTTATTCCTAGTGTATTTGGTGTTGTGTGAACCACTTGAGGTGTCACACTTGAGGCACTAAGCACTCAAGCTTCATGAAGACAAGCACTATCAAAGAGGTATGTATTCTATCTTGTTATATCCATTATTTTGTATGCTAGATTAGGATAATACCTTGGATGTTCATATTTGCATGTATAATAGAGAAAACATAGATCCAAGGTATTTAGGGTTGCATGTACACTTAGGAGTGTTAGAATGCTCATAACCCAACAATTATGTGATTAATTGTACCATACTATCGACTATGAACACGACGATGTAAGACGTCGAAAGAAATGACATTTGGCACCCGTAGACCAGCAGATCCCACTGTAGCTAGCAGCAAGGTGTAGGAAAGTCAATCCAGTATAGATCTATACATAAACTCACGCTCTCCCTCCAGGAGGTTCTAGTCACAACTTGGCCCATGACGATGAAGGCATGCTCCGATACATTGGATCACATTTATGTTAAAGTATACTTGTATATGTAATGTATTATTTCTCATCATAGTATCATTGTATATGTTCTCATCATAGTATAGTTGTATATGTTCTCATCATAGTATAGTTGTATATGTTTTCATTATAGTATAGTTGTATATGTTCTCATCACAATATAACTGTATATGTTCTCATCATAGTATAGTTGTATATGTTCTCATCATAGTATAGTTGTATATGTTCTCATAGTAATAAGTAATGACTCATGAATGAACTGACTTTTGTATGCTTCATTGGACTAGAAGTAGTAAGTAGTATAACCCTAAACTATACCTATTATAGTTTATTAGTAGACTTGTTTGTATGACTGAATGTACTGAACTGAGATAAAAGTCTTTATATCTATACATATATACATAATATATAACTAAGGATTCAATGACACTCGGTCAAAAAACCGGGTACTTTAAGACCACAACCAAGCAAGGACAGGAAGTAAAGTGGGTTATCTCTGCTAAGTCCTTCAAACCTTATTTATATAACTATATATGTATTAGACATGGTTTTAACAATATATATAAGTTTGAAAACTGTACAGGAAAGGTTTAGTATACAAAAGTGAATTTGATAAAGAGTTTGATATGTAAAATAGTTTGATAAGTAGTTTGAAGTCATTTGTTTGGTAAAATAGTTTAAAGTATGAAAAATCCATTTGCATGCTAGTTATTAATCACATGTGATTGATCTAATAACTAACATGATTCAACTTGTATCCCTCCCCCCTCATAAAGCATTTAAAACATTTAAAAGGTTTATTAAGGGGTATGAACTCACCTGTAATGAGTGATGTGACGGTAGGATCGGTTTAGGAGGTTGAGTGACAATTGTGGACTTGAGCACAAACGAATCCTATTAACCAGATAATGACATATGCATGTATATAGTTAGTGTTTGTAACAATTAATTATTGAATTGGGACCACCTTAGGGACTGGTATACATTTATATTAAAGTGTTACAATCATACATGATTGTATATAAGGGGTGTACGGCTATACAAGGGAGTGTATGGTCAAAATACACCATATTGGTATGTGTGCGGCCAGGGTGCACGACCATGTGTGTGCGGCCGTACACTCCCATACAAACGTGTCTAAATCGATTTTCCAAGGCTTTGTGATGATCCTAAGAAGGTGTTTTGGTGGATGCTATGCTTAGATGAGTGTATAAGTCCATTTTAGGACTAAAAGATGTATGTGCGGCCGTACACATATGAAGATCATCTAGGACGATGATTTCATGGATCAAACTCGAGGAAAAGGCTTTCTAATGTGTTGTAGTAATGATCTAAGGATGTTTACTTACTTGTATTGCCGATTGGAGAGGAAAACTCGAAGGATTCTTGAGAGAGAATGTTCCAGCCTTGAAGGAGTGGGAAAAAGGGTGTAAGGTTGACTTAGGGTCCTTTATATAGGCTGGAGTGTGAGGCTAGGGGGTGTGCGGTCGGTTGTGTGTGATTGGCCGGCTGCACACTCGGATATGCGGCCGTACACACCTTGCTTGGTGTGTTTGGCCCGATTTTGCAATGCAACACACATTCTAAACCTTCCCAAGACTCATATCTTGATTATACTATGCCTAATAACACTTATATAGACCTAAAAATACATTTTAAAATAGCAAAACGAGGCTAATTTTGATAAGATGGAGGACGTAAAAGTTAGAAATTTCTGGTTGTTACACTTTTTGTCAGGAAGAAGGATGGTTCACACAGGATGTGCATTGACTATAGGGAGCTGAACAAGTTAATGGTGAAGAACCGTTATCCACTCCCGATGATAGACTATCTTTTCGATCAGTTGCAAGGTGCATCTTCGTTTTCCAAGATTGATTTGAGATCAGGATACCACAGGTCAGGGTGAGCGAGGAAGATGTGGAACAGACCGCGTTTCGGACTCGCTACGATCATTACGAGTTTGTGGTGATTACGTTTGGGTTCAACAATGCGCCAGAAGTGTTCATGGATTTGTTTGTTTGGAATAATTAAAGCGGTCAAAACTTTTTTTGGAAAATATCCAAAACGTTTTATCAGGAACAATTTATGAAGTGATGAATGAAAACGACATTTTTTTACTACATAAAAATTGGATATTTTTAACGTTTTAACCCGTTTTAGTTAAACGGTATAACTAAAACCAAGTTAAGACCTTTAAAACACCCATTTTATGTGGTAGAAAAATGTCGTTTTCATCCATCACTTCATAAATTTTTCTTGATAGAAGGTTTTGGAGATTTTCCAAGAAAGGTTTTGATCGTTTTAATGATCCCAAATGCATGAAAAACACTTAATTAAAAGTTAGGTGTAGAAAATTGAGTTTTGTAACGGTAAACAATGTCGAGTGGCCGAAAAGCACCTTACATCATAACAAACTTATAATTTTTTTTATCGGGATCTTTCTTATCAACCATGAAAGTTTGGTTAAATTCTAACACTGAAATCAAGTGTTTAAAAATGTGGCAAAATTTGTGAAAATATAGATTTTTCAAAACAGTTATTTAACCTGATTTATAATTGTTGCCATATGTTCAAACATTTTTGCCCATGAAATCATCCAAACCGAATTCAACCTATTTCGTTCATAAAATCCAAGCCAGATTTTAATATAGCTCGATTTAAAACCTATTTGTATACCTCTAGGTCTATCTCAACCAAACAAGAGCCGAAAACGTAACTTATCATGGGGCATCGTCATTATTATTCCATTGTTCAATACTTTTACCTTGTATTTACATAAGGGTGTCAATGAGTCAATGAGTCATATTCGGATTGACATATTTAACTAAACATGTTGAATATATTAACTCATGAGAATTCCGGACACAATTGAACATATTTATTAAATGAGTTGAAAGAGGGTTGATATGTTTATTTTTGTTTCTTCCAAACTAACATGTTTAATAAACGAGTTGAACCCAAATTGACATATTTAACTTTCAAAAACTAAATAAAATAACAAATAAAAACTCACACCTAATTAAAAATGTTACACACTCTAATAATTATTGAAATAAAATTAGAAAAAGGCTACAAACTCTAAATAATTATTCAAGTTTAAAAAAAAATACAAGCACAAATATAAAATAATTAAAATATTATTTAGTGCATATTATTATTTTAAAAAATAAAAATTATAGCTTGAAATCATATTACAAATTCCAACCCTAACTCAAATTAACCCATATAATTAATTAAACGTGTTGACCCGTTTAGTTGAAAAGAGTTGAAAATCCCAACCTAACCCATTACTTATTAGGTTAGATTCAAATTAGGTTGGCGAGCCTTATACTCACCTGATTTGATAGAAGACACGAATATACCTATTCTAATAAAAGAACAATTTTATTTTCCTATTGACAAATGTTGTAGGATTACAACTCCTCATTAATATTATATGTTATATATCATGTTACTTGTCAACCTATTAATTATCCATTTCAAATTTAAATTTAAAATATCAAACTCTATTTATATTAAATTAATAATTGTTTTTTCCATTTTAAATTTTCTCACTCTAATTATATTAAATTAATAATATTAGATTAAAAAATAAATTTAATACAAATTATAAGGTGATATAACTTCATATACTTATTTAAATAATCGATTATAATTTTATATAACTAGAAAATAAGTAATAATTTATTTAAAATAAATGATTAATAATTTTGAATTTTTAATATGAAAGTTTAATTAGTTTTATAACCGTAGTTCTTACGGATTATAAACTAGTTAACACTAAATTTGTGGGTTCAAACAAATCGACAGTTAAATATAAAAATTATAAAATAACTATGCAATTTACTAATAATAAAATAAAATAAAATCTTCAATTTTGGTTGATTTTTTTAACATAACATCTCGGCACAATGAAACTCCACAAAAGTTAAAAAAGAGATGAAAATAATTCACAATAACAAAAGTACCCGAAGATAAGTTCAAATGTCATCAATCAATTAAGCACATCAATTTTAGGACCATGGCCAAGCAAGAGCACCTTTCAATCTCATTCGAATTACTATAAGAGCATAAAGGTGGAATGACATCAGGAAACTTCATATTTGATGGAAAAATGAAACCTTTTGCTTCCAAACGAGACAAAACCTAACATGTTTATCAAAGTATAATCAATAAAGTACTACTATAACTAAAAACTTCACATGATTATTATAAAAGCATAAATTGTGAAACACAAGAAACTTTACCTCCGAACATAAATCTCCAATTTTAAGCTCCTTGACATGGCGAAGCTTTAGTAATAATCCTTTAAGCATCTCTTCTTCCGCCTCTTCAGGTATTATCTCATTATGCCCCATATTTGCATAGTCTAAATTAGCTTCGACTAAAGAAGACATGTTTAGCAACAAAAGCCTCCACAACACAACATCATCTTCAATTGTTAGTGACAAAATATTAGGAGCATTGATTTCGATAATATAGTTAGCATCATCGTCATCATCATCAGGAATCATGTATCCGGAGAACACCAAGTTCTTAACGCTCTTCGAAGTAATATCTAGCCGCCTATAACCATAGCAATATCTCAACACCAAAGTTTCCAATACAGGACTCCCGGATAATATATTTTCAATCAAATCTTCATGTAAATTCCCCCAAGTTATACACAAATTTCTAAGATTTTTCCAATTGATCGCCCCAATCGGATTGAATATGCAGCCTCTTAATGTCAGATCGGTAAAAGATGAACTAATGAAAAAAATTTGTTCTAACAGAAACTCAGCTTCAAATTTCGTATTCCATAACGTTAAACTAAAATCTTCAACCTTACAACTTATAGCATAACGAATCCAACTGTTCACTTGCGATACATATTGAGTATCATAAGTGGTACACACAAGGAATTTCTTGAGCTTCAGTTGATGACATTGAGTTAGGGTTTTGTCAACGGATGAAATGAAATCGGAAAGTGTACGTGTATAGTCATTGAAACAGAGAGTAGGAACTGAAGTCCAAAGATGTTTCCATCGTTTGGAGAGTGTACCTGTTCTAATGGTGCGTTTTATGGATGGTAAACGAGAGAGGATTTCAAGAAGCAAGCAATCCGGCAAAGCACTGATTCGATCATCTTCTCTCTCCTCCATAATTTCTTGAAACCTTATCTGTTTCGGGTAATTTTAGGTTGATTTATTAGTCCTTCTAAATAGTTAGGCGTAAACGTGTATACAAATGGTGAGATAAAGCTTTTCTTTCAACTCTAAACTTTAAAAACTACAATTCATTCTTTATTATGACAATGAGATATTTTTTCAATTTTTAAATCGATTTTCAGTGTTTCTTTATTGGCCAAGACAACACAAAAAACAACTGTGAAAACTACCTTTACTTTATTAAATGAAAGAGCGATCAACACAATGAGCAAATAAAAAGTTTGTCGCCTTACTCTATCTATACATAATACGTTGAATAGAAAAACATATATACATAATACGTTGAATAGAAAATCATAGGATAACGCATGAATTTTTTTTTTTTCAAGATAACATTGGAATATATATATATATATATATATATATATATATATATATATATATATATATATATATATATATATATATATATATAGAGAGAGAGAGAGAGAGAGAGAGAGAGTTCAATACATATCGATTGAAGGCAAACGGGCAACAAGTTGCGCCGCTAGCCCTTTCTGGATAGCAAAACCGATTCTTTTGAAAACTACATTTGTAGATCTATGAGATATGACATTAGAATGCATGACCCGTTGTACTCTATTGAGGAGCTCCACCGCCTCTGGTATGAGAAACCAAATGTATCAAATGCAAAAGGAACAAACACATGTTAATTTGCTATACATGCATTCTCGTGCTTTACCACTTTGCACGCAGCGGCTTTCAATGTCGCATGCCCAGCTGTGAAACCCCCGCTCCCTAAACCAACGAGAGGAGAGACCCAGTAAGATCCACACACGCATGCTTCCCTCCTATCCATCCAAAGACCAAAATGTCAGCCGGTCTAAGTGTGAACCTTCCATCCTGCGGGTCCGTCAAAAAGTTCATTGGCGCTTATTTCTTCACAGAAATACCAGCATGAATTTGGTTCTTATGGTTTTTTTTTTATTTTGTTTTTTAAGTATACTCCAACTTTTCATTTTATCACGATGTACTGATGTAGTCCTCTGTCTTTCCTTTTTGTTGCTGATTTAGCCCCTCATTTGTCCTCAAACACCATTTGAAAAAAATCTCAAGTCAACTCCTCCCCTCACGTCACTCTCTTACATATATCTATTGCCGCCATTTGCATACACATTTGTACACTAAACTTTCAAGATCATCCATAAATGATGCTTAATTGCTCCTAAACATTATTGATACTATTACAGATCGAGATTCCATTTACATATTTGTTAAAGCAATAGAATAAGATAATCAATTAGGGTTTAACAATGGTGTTTTCAATAATTCAATGTGGCAAGTTCCGGTCAGACGTCTGTGTCAGTGACATCTATTAGGGTTCAACAATGGTGTTTTCATCAATCTGTTGGACATAGACGAGTTCTCAATTCATGAAATAAATGTAGTCGTGAAAGAGTTAGGGTATATGCAAGGTACACACATTTACTATATTTTCAAAAATGCCAACTATTGTACGTTAAGATTGTTGGTCTACTAAAAAATGGCTTTTGGATTGGGTTGCCCATAATGATACCCACAAAGAATTTGACCCACTTTTCGGACTAGAACCGGTACGGAATTACCAATTCCATAACCAAAATCGGAACCGACGACCGATGACCGGTCAGTTCCTAAAGTATGGAACCAATTGCGCCAGTTTTGGTTCTTATTTTTTTGGAACAGTTACCCACACTTTCGTAATAGATAGGCAAGAGGTACACATTTTTCACCTATTTGGTATCACGTTTGTGTTGTCTAATTGTTTATATTGGTCTTAAAGATGGGTGATATTGGTACTTGTAAAAGCATTTTAAAATGTTCCATGTATGTTTTGTTTAAGACATATACATGAAAACATGAAGCTCATTTGTGTTAGTCTATATGTCATTAGCCACATGTTTATGGGCCCTTTAGGGTTTATCCCATTAGGGTTTGGTCTTGGCTAGTATCCATTCCTCCCTTTCTTCTTTGTATCCTTTATGCTTTACATTGATAACCTTGTAATTTATCTCTTTCAATAACTATATGGCAATATTATCATGGTATCAGAGGTTTGATATGGTATTAGAAGTTTTTGTAGCAGTCATCTATGGTTGTTTCATTTCCAATCTGTTTGATGTTTGTTTGCTTGTTGGTATTCATTTTTTGTTGTTGTTAGTTTGTTGTTGTTGTTCGATCTCTTGTTGTTCGATTGGTTGCTTCAATTGGTTTGTTTCTCTTCTCATTCTCTTATTTCTTATCTATTGTATTTGTTATTTATCCATTGCCAATATGACGGGAAATGATAATTCCCTTCAATCAATCAGTACTTGACTAGATGGAAAGAATTATACGTATTGGAGTTATGTTATGAAGAACTTCCTTCATGGGAAGAATATGTGGGGCTACGTCACTAGGGCTAAAGCCAAACCTTCAGTGCATCAAGCTGAGAATTTCGATTTGTTGGTTGATGCTTGGGAGGCTGATAACTCCAAGGTCATTACTTGGATTAACAATTATGTTATGCGATCTATTGGTATTTAGTTGACTAAATGACATATCAAAGGAAGTTTGGAATCACTTGGATAGACTGTATACTCAGTCCAACTTTACTAACCGTATCAACTAGAATATGATATTCATGCCCTTCAACAAAATGACCTGAGTATTCAAGATTTGTATGTTGTTATGTTTGATTTGTGGGATCAGTTGTCTCTTCCTAAATCTAAAGGGTTAAAAGATATTGAGCCTTATATTTCTAGGAGGGAAGAACAACATTTGGTCCACTTTTTGATGGTGTTGCGTTCTGATTGTGAAGGCCTACGTGGAACAATTCTTCATCACTCCCCCTTCCCTCGATGGATTTTGTTGTTCATGAGTCGATTTATGAAGAGACTCGTATCAAGTCTCACAGGGATAAAAGGTTTAAAGCAACATACATTCCTACTTCCACTCATGTTGTGCTTGTTGTTTCCTTTAATTAGTCTTGACAAACTCCAAGGGTTGCTTATCATTAATGTGTAATCTGCAAATAGAAAAATCATCAGAAAGCTCAGTGTCCATTACTAGTCAACAAGGGTAAATCTAGTCAGCCTCATTTGGGACAACGGAATAGGTCTGGTCAAGAGAAGTTTTAGCTAAGTTCACCTCGACATACACAGTTTGTTGTTGCTGCTGCTCCATAAGTTGACACGTAGTCAGTTGGAAACATGTCACCTTCTGCATTGGATCCCAATGTTTTTGAGAGCTTTAGATAGTATTTGGCCTCCAATCCTACTGTCATGTCTGCATCTATGTCTCATTCTGGTCCTACTTCATCCGATATTTCGGATATACCTTCATCTTTGTGGATTTTAGATTCTCGTGCAACCAATCATATGTTTCCTTATTTGTCATCATTTACTTCCTTGTCACGCATGTCATCTATCTCAGATATATCTGCTAGTGATATATCTATGAAATTTGAAGGTGTTGGGTCTCTTTCTATTCCTCATATGTCAACCCCTGATGTTTATTACATTCCTAAAATTGTTTCGGTCAGCCAGTTGTGTAAGTCTAGGACTTGGGTGTCCTTTTCTAATTTCATATGTGTTATATAGGACCAACACACTCAGAACGTGATTAGGATCGTCCGTAAGGGTGGATGAACTTTTATGTCTTGGCGGTTCTTAAAGTGTTCGTTGTTACTGCCTCCAGTATTGATTTGTCTTCTTTTTGTTGAGTCCCTTGCCGTCTCAGTTTTATCTTTAGCATTCTCGTTTGGGACATATATTTGTATCACGTTTGAGTTTTCTAGCTTCTAGTAATGTTTTGGGTGATTTAAACACTTGTGATATTTCTAATTGTAGTGGTTCTAAATTGGCAAAATTCTCTGCTTTACCTTTCAGTAAAATTTTGTTTTGCTCTATTGCTCCTTTTGATATTATTCATTGTGATGTGTGGGTTCCTACACCAGTATCCACAAAGGGTAGGTCGACCTATTATGTATCTTTTATATTTAATTATACTCGCTATACTTGGGTTTAGTTTATGAAATGCAGATCTGATTTCCTTGGCATTTAAAGGAATTTTAGAGCTCTTGTTAAAACTCAACATTTACTCAGTTACTTGCTTCCAATGGTACCATATACCAGTCATTGTGCACTGAAACTCCTCAGCAAAATGATGTGGCAGAACGGAAACACCATTATATTGTTGAGAGAGCCCGCTCATTGCTCTTGTAAGTGTAGATTCCTCATGCCCTTTTGGGAGAAGCAGTCTTAACTATTGTTTTTGTGATTAATTATATCCCTACTGCATTGAATTTAGGAATGCCTTTTTTTAGAAGATATATGGTCACATAGCAGACTACTATGCTCTATGAGTCTTTGGATGTATTGTTTTGTTCTTCGTCCTCATGTTGAGAAGAGCAAGTTAGGACCAAAATCTTCTATTTGTATTTTCTTGGGGTATGGTGTTGGACAGAAATGATATTGTTTCTATGATCATATGTGTTAGAAGTTTATGTTTCCCGACATGTCATTTTTTTGGAACATATCCCTTTCTACTCGATTCCTTCTACAACCCACAATGTAACAAAGTTGGATCTTTTGCGTATTGATCCTTTCGATGAGGATATAGAGGCTCAAGACTCATCTAATCCACCTGATCCTCCGGTTCATGAAACGCCCACTTCTTTAGAGAGTACCTTAACTCCTCCTATTCCTAAGTTCGCCCCTTCGACTGCTGAGATTGATGACCCATCTCCACCACCCCTCAGGAGGTTAACTTGTCCTATCAAGTCCACCAAGCTTCTAGATTTTGCTTACTCTACATACTCAGGACCATTTGCATCATTTATAGCAAGCATCCATCATCTTTTAGAACCTGAATCATAAAGAGAAGTTATATTAGACCCACATTGGCAAAATGTTATGGTTGAGGAACTCACTACTCTTCATTAGACTTGTAACATCCCAAAATTCATAATAAAATTTTTCATTTTTAATTTAAAAGAAACAATTGTTTTCAAACCAGAACCATATCAAATCAAATTCTAGAAACAAATATTCCCAAGATCAAGGTAACATCAAATCTCCAAAAACATATCATTGAAGGAGGTGTATGATTATGCCTTCATCTTGCCATAATCATCCGAAGTACCTAAAACAATAAACTGAAACTATAAGCCAAAGCTTAGTGAGTTCCCCCAAGGTACAACCACACAACATAACATATATAATATTTGATGTTGGGTCCAATGAGTTATCAGACTAGAATACCCTCTGTCCAATCAGTCATCAGACTAGAATGCCATTATACAACGGGTATGGTTAGTAAATGGAATACCCTTGGGTCCAGTTAGTCAGCAGACTAGAATACCCCGGTCTATTGGCTCACGCTCAAAGCGATAAAGCCTCAACCTCAAACAATAACATGTCGACATATACATAACAGCTAGCATATAACCAGTTAATAGGAAAACAGTCAGATCTACAAATCACTACCGCATAACAATCTCCTATAAACCAGGACTCAATTCTAACATTTCAATGCAACATAGCAACAACCTCTAACTAGGATACATGACTCTGTGGGCCGGCATTAGTGCCTTTATCCCACAAGTAAAGTGAGGAAAACTCACCTCTCAGTCTAAACATGATCGTTAACAGGAGACAACTCTAAATGTCAGCTTAACCGGCTACCTATTCATCAAATAATGACCAATCTCAAATAACACTTAAAATACCCAAAATGTGCTTAGATCAAACTTAGCCAAAGTAAAAAAGTCAAACTTGGTCAACATAGCTGAGTACATTGGGTGTACTCAGCTTGTACGTAGGGTATACTCACTCATTGACCAAAAACATGATGTTCACCTAGTACACTTAGCATACCATTCCGTACACCCAATGTATGTTGCCTTCACTTAATCCTTATATTAAGAGCTTACTTCTTTAAGCTCTTTCGTCCAAATTCCAAATTTAGCCCAAAACTAATGTACTTAACCATAAAGTTTCCAATTTTATGGTATTTCATAGCTGACAAGTGCCCAAAAGCTAAAACCCTAACTTCTTATCCCATTAAGACATCTCAACACTTGCATTGAGAGGAAAAAAAAGGTCCAAGATAACACTTTTATCACTCAAACCACCCTAAAACATCCAAAAGGACAACTTATTTGGTATAGGGTAGTTGATACCCAAATAGACCAAGACTATGGGGCTAATAAGCATAGACTTCTAAAATTATCAAGATCTAGAGATATGATCATCAAGTTAAAAAATTTATACCTCAAAATGAAGCTTGAAGGTGAGGTGCTTCTGGATCTATGTGGTCTTGATATTCCAAGGTGGTTCTTCAATCTTCTATTGGCTTCAAAGACACCAAAACACAAAATTTAAAGCTCCAAATTGAACACACAGGAGACTAGGGTTTGAAATGGACGAAATGAGGGTTGGAGGCTGATAAGGGAATGAGCATTGGTGATTTAATCATGTTTATATAGGGTCAAAACCCAAAATATTAGGTTTTGAGGTTCTCGAACGTACGCCCTGCATACGCTATGTACGTCCAGTGTAAATGTGCTTCGCCCAATTATTACAAAAATGCCACTATGGGCCATTTTGCAACAACTTCTCACATAAGGGCTAAATTGCAATTAATTCTCATACTTAGGGATAAATATGGAAATACCTCGAAAACAATATGTTACAAGACTCATACATTGGATTTGGTTTCCTTCCTCCTGGGAAACATACGATTGGTTTTCGTTGGGTGTACAAGATAAAAACAAAAGTCGATGGATCTGTTGAGGGTACAAGGCCAGACTTGTAGCAAAAAGGTATCCCTAATAGTACGGTTTTGACTATGAAGAGACCTTTTCCCCAGTGGCAAGGATGATGACAGGTCGTACTATGATTGCAGTTGCATCCGTTCGACAGTGGAAGATTTTTCAAATGGATTTATTCTTCCCTTTCTTCTTTGTAGCCTTAATGCTTTTCATTACGCCGGTTTTGGTTCTCATTTTTTTGGAACATTTACCCATGCCTTCGTAATAGATAGGCAGGAGGTACACAGTTTTCACCTATTTGGTATTTTCACCTATTTGGTATCATGCTTGTTTAACTAATTATTTATATTTGTCTTGAAGACGGGGTGATACTAGTACTTGTAAAAGCATTTCAAAATGTTTCATGTATGTTTTGTTTACATAAAGCTCATTTGAATGAGAAAGAACATAATGTACATCTACGGATATGTAAAACAAACATCTAGTGTGCAACCATATGAAAAGACTAAGTGCATTTCCTTCCTCTTCCACGATCTACTAATGTAAATATAATCCATGCATACGTTATAGTTTATACATATATTTTTCTAAGTTACCAAGATCTTTGTAGAACTAATACAATTATCAAACGAGATTAAAGAACACCAAAGTCTTCACAACATCCTTTCTTGCAGCCTCTTGCATTTCGTTTAAACTTGATCCTTTTTGTATTACCCCAATGTGAAAGACTTTTTAACAATTGCAACCTTATACTTTTGAATTAATATATTTTTAGGTTTATATTTTTAGGCTTCGTACATTTTACTTAATGTAAATTGTAATTTAATATTTTTTTTATTTATAATTTATAATGAATGCAATGTTAGAATTTTATGTAATATTTACTTATTTATAAAAGGGATATATACACTAAAATTCCAATATTTTCAACGATTTGATAAGAAAATCCTACACTTTATTTTTTTTAACCAAACTACTAGCAGTTTTTGGCATGCTTACCCTTTTTTGCAGGTAAGCCGTTAATTAGGACTTTAGTGTAAAAAAAATAAAGTTTAAGACTTTCTTATCAAATCGTGAATTCGAACTTTACTGTAAAAAAAAGGTGTGTTGCTTTCTTGCCAAACTGTTGAAATTTTTTGGACTTTAGTGTATATATATATATATATATATATATATATATATATATATATATATATATATATATATATTTATTGGTTAGAAATTTAATGGTGAGTCTTTAAACATAAAAGTTATTGTTTGTTTTGTTCAGCTAGATCCTATTGAAATCTTTAATGTTTGTTTATTGTTAAATAGTTTTTTTTAATCTCAATAAACCGGAATTGAAAAAAAAAATAGAGATAATCAAGAAAGAAATAAAGAACCAGAATTGTGTTGGCTTTTTGCACTCCTAATAATGGAGAACTAAAAAAAACAAAAAAAAAAAAAAAACAAACAAACAAACATTCAAACAAACAAGCATGTGCTGTTTGTGTTTATACAATCTGTCCCCTCTTTTTAGTTCAAGATTTGGCGATGAACATTGAAAAAAAGCTTTACAAATCTTTTCACCCTCTATCGTTCTCTCTCTTTTGCATTTGTTTCCCTTATCATGATTGTAGTAGGATAAAGATGATGATGGTAATTAAAATAATAGTGTTGCGACGAAAATCACAATTAAAAGTTCTTGGGCTACGAATTAGATCTCACGATGTTGATAAAATTGTTTGTTTGTAAGGAAACCCAACTCTACACTAAAGTCCCAATATTTTCAACAATTTAACAAGAAAGTCTTAAACTCTTTTTCTTTGACAATAAAATCCTAATTATCGGGTAACCGACAAAAAATGGTAAGAGTGTCAAAAATTGTCGATAGTTAGGAGTCAGGAATTTACTGTAAAAAAATAAAGTTTAATTTATTCTCAAATCGTTGAAATAATTAAGACATTAATGTATATATATCCCTTTATAAAATGATAAATACAAAATAAGAAAATGATAAATGATTAAACAAATGATGATGTAAGAATCCATTAAACTATATGAAGTTTGATAACGTTTGTGGTTTCAATGGTAAGAGTAGTTTAAAAAGTGGTATACTAATGTGATGTGGCAATCTATTAAACCCTTAACAATTCAAGAGCTCGACAATGGCCTAATGTTATATGTAAAGAACAAAGTGAAGATCCAGTTAATAATGTTCCCACTTATACATGTCTTAAGAAATTTCACCTAAATCCTTTTGAATGCAAATCAATCATCATAGTCCCATGAAGAAGACAATTTGACAAAACATACATATATAACTCACTGAAAGTCATTTCCTTAATTCCATTAAATAAACGAAACAAAAGTAAAATCTTAACAACTAATAATGTATTAGCTAAATAAAGAAAGAACACATGAAACATTCATTGAATCAATATTTTAAAATAAGAGAAATAATCCACAACACAACCCAAAGAAGATGACCCAACAGAACAGAGTAAATCTTACAGAAAAAAAAAAAAAAAAAAAAAAAAAAACAAAACATAAATATTCCAAGAGATAAACATGAAATCAAAGCATCACCAATCTCCACTTTCAACTGAATCACAATCTCTGCTTTCAATTGAATCACTATCAGACCAATCATACGTGGCATCAGGAAACTTGATATTTGATGGAAAAACAAAACCATTAAAATCCAAACGAGACACAACCTACCAACACAAAAATACGAGTGAGAAGACAACAAAAAGAAGAACCATGCAATGCATGTATGCATTAATAAAGAATAAAGCAAACAAAAATAAAAGTTGCAATCACAAACTCTGAAATATGTATATATGGTTTGATTATCTTTGCAAATTATTAGAGTTTAAGGGCTGTTTGGATGTGCATATTGATAGTGACTATTGTGACTTGAATGGATAAATCTGATAATCAAAAAAATACTACTAAAGCTAATGATCATATGATCTTTAGACAGAGATTAATTGTTAAAAGAGACAGATTACCTTAGAACAGGATCTTCCAACTTTAAGCTCGTTGACATGGGAAAGGTTTAGTATAAATTCTTCAAGCATCTCTTCTTCGTCTTTAAGTGTTGTTGCATGATACCCAAAAAGTGAATACTCTGTTGTCTCATGATGCCCAAGCATTGTATAATCTAAGTTGGCTTCGATTAAAGAAGACACATTTACCAATAAAATCTTCCACAGCAACAAATCACCTTTGATTGTTAGGGATAAAATATTAGGAGCATTAATTTCAATAATATGGGAGAAATCATCACATTCATCATCAGGAGGAACCCAGTAGTATCCACTGAACACCAAGTTCTTAACACTCTTTGAAGTAATATCAAGCCGCTTGTAACCATAGCATTCATTGAACACCAACGTTTCCAGTTGAGGACTCCCGGATAATATATTTCCAATCAATTCTTCATCTAAATTCCCTTCGGATATCAACAAACTCCTGAGATTTTTCCAGCTAATCGCCCCACTTGGATACAATATGCAGCCTGATAATCTAAGATCAGTAAAACATGAATTGATGAAGAAAAATTGATCTAAAAGAAACTCATCGGCTATGACTTCCGCATTCCATAACTTTAAATTTAGCTCTTCAACGTTACAATTTATAGCATAGCGAATCCAATCGTGGATTTGCGATTCAGATCGAGTATCATATCTGGTAGACACTACGAATTTCTTCAGCTTCTGATGGTGGCATTGATTTAGGGTTTTGGTGACTAACGAAACGAAATCCAGCCGCGGATGATTATCATCATCGAAAATGAGAGAAGGAACCGAAGTCCAGAGATGTTTCCATCGCTTGGAGAGAGTACCTGTTCTGATAGCGTCCTCTGTGGAGGGTAAACGAGACAGGATTTCAACAAGCAAGCAATCCGGCAACGCAGTGACTCGATCTCCTCCACCCACCTCCACGATTTCTTCAAACTTTATCCGCTTTGTAGCAATTTTAGGTTGATTTTGTCCTTCTTCCACCATTTCCATGGTGTCAACAAAGCTCTCGCTGCTTTCCCACCCGAAAATTTGAAAGGAAACTCAAATTAGGCGTAAATCTATGCAAAACTGTGAAATGAAGTTTTGATTTAGCCCCTAAACTTTGACTTGTTACAATTCAATCCCTATAAAAACTGAGAATTATTCTAAATAGAAAAGTCGGTAGCCTTTTTTTTTTTTTTTTTTTTTTTTTTTTTTTTTTTTTCCTCCCTTGCACTTTTCTTACTTTCCATTTGATTCACCACACTTCACCCCTCAACTTTCTGACTACCTATATTTTCTACCCTTAATTTTGAAAAACTTCCAATTTTCTTATTTTCTATTCGTATTCACCATTCTTCACCCTTCAACTTTCTGCCTACCTATATTTTCACCCCTATTTTGAAAAACTTCCACTTTTCTTATTTTCCATTTGATTCACCCCTCAACTTTCTACTTACCTACATTTTCCATCCCTATTTTGAAAAATTAAGCTTTCTCCTCCTTTACTTTTTAAAATATCATTTTTATCTTTTTAACTTTTATGTTTTTTAAAATTTCACTTTCACCCCTTTTATTTTCCACCCTCTACTCTTCTACAATGTCATTTTCACCCCCTCATGTTTTTAAATAGTGGTGTTTAACTACATCCTAGAATTATAGCTAATCGTTCTATGTGGTACCTCCTGAAACTGCAACTTAATTTTTGAGTGTATGAATGTACATAACTTTTTCTATTTAATATGGTGTATATAGAATCAGAAGACAAATACTTAAACAAAATGAAAATAGAAACAACATTTTCTTCTACTTTTAACATTTTTGAATGTACGAATATACATAACTCTTTCTACATAATATGGTGTTTGTAGTATCGGAAGGCATATGCTCAAACAAAATGAAAATAGAAACAACATTTTCGTCTACTTTCAACAAATAACAACAAACTTTCTACTACCTCTTAAATCCATTTTTGTCGCCTCAAGGCGTGCGGATAAAATACTAATCTATTCTAAATAGAAATGTCGGTGGCCCGTTCTTTCGATTTTTCTCTCTTTCAACTTTTCCTAATTTTCATTTTTGATCCTTTGGTTATAAAACTTATACAAGTCGGTGTTCTTTGTGGAACGAAATTCCTCTTTTATTCTAGTGGATAGCTTCCTCCTTTTCTATCTAAATATTCATTTGGTATTTCTCTAGTTCTCTTCCTTTTCCATACATGCGCATCTCTGCTTCAAAGTGTCAGTTCTCTGCTCCTCTTTCCTATACAAACACGACTTGCCTATGTAAAAAAATAATTATTCATATTCTTTAATGTTTTTGTACGCTTGTATCCATCGTCTTTACCATTCTTCACTACTTCGGCTTCACTTCTTTGTCACTTTCATAGCTTCCCAGTTACAATTTTGGTCCAATTTCAGCTGTCTATTGTACTCTTTTATTTATACTATGATGTTATTTCACTTTCATCCTTCATAATTATGTTCAGGAACTAAAGTTTCAGACCGTTTGAAAATGAGGGTTATTCGCTTCTTCGTATTCCTTCAACAACAAATCTCCATCATATTACGCCTTACTACTGAAAAGCTGATTATCCAACCAATTCTTTCAGGTAGGTAAAATTTCAACCATTTTCATGCCAAATACCCGCAAATCTTACTAACATTAACATATGCATGTAAATCTTATTTTATAGCACTAAACACCACAGGGTACCAAAAAAAGATTACTTTTCAGTTTCCTCCTAAAAGCTCATCCGTCGTTACCAACATAATGATTTTATAATGTATACTTTTTGATAAAAGATACATTAAAGCACTAAATTTTCCCAACATCACAACCACTTTTATCTTTCTTGAGACAAAACATAAATTGGAAATACACCTTTACAATTGTCAATTGTTAATGACGGTTTAAAAAATTAGAAGCCGATAGTTCTTAATAGTAAGGATGTAGAGTATTATGTAATGAAATAAAACACTTCATGGGAAATAGCCATTGTCAAATATCCATTTTATGCTATTTGCAATTTCCCATTGATAATGTATATTTTTTATTAAACTAAACCTACTACATTTTATACACTAATCTTACTATTTCCTACTCATCGCTGCCTTTACATCTTAACCATCTGATTAAAAGAGTATTCTTATTGCTGCATCATGCCTTTCGTATAGAGTAAAATGTATTGGATCGCAGATGTCAAACCCCACGAAGAACCCATACCACTACAAATCATAGTTATCAAAACATGGAAAGCACACAATGGAGACAAAGATTTATGTTACTTGTTTGTAGACATCGACATATATCTCTCATTACACGTCTATACATATGCTTATTTAACATACATATTCCAGCTTTACTACGAATCTATTACAGGGAGAGGCCATAGAGGCAACTACAGACCCAAATTAAGAAAGAGGCAACTACAGACCCAAAATAAAAGAGAACCTATGTTATACCATAACTGATAGCTAGCAATCCAGAGGTTTCAGAAGAGTGGTCCAACATGACGCATTTGTATGCCTTGGTGACCCACGCATCCCCTCCTACTTCTATGATTTTGCTACATATGAGATGTTTCCTACAAGAAAAGTACATCCAAAACCATTTGTTGGTAAGAAAAAACCCTTAATTTACAATGTGTGAAATGACTTGCAAGCCCAACGGAGTTTACAAACCGTTCAGAAAACCTCAATCATGTTTTGTCTGTTCAAAAGGTTAAACTCGTTGGGTTTTTTTATCTGACAAAACATTGTTAGGTTTTTTTAAACGGTTTGGAAACTTTGTTCTAACAAGTCATTTTCCCGATAGGTTAATGAGCCACATCATTTGTTTCTCTTCTTTGACTTCCATAAAGTTGAACAAAAGTGTAACTTAGTTAGGCTTTTTTATACAAAATGTCAAGTTCGTTGGATTTTCTTGAACAAACAAAACATGATTGAGGTTTCTTGAACAGTTTGAACACTTCGTTGGGCTCGTAAGTCATTTTCCCATTACAATGTAATGTGCTAGCGTTCAACTTCAATTTCGTTCGTCACACAAATAATAATAACTAGTATTATTGGCAAATTCATTCATTTATATGCATATTATATAGGCCGTGTTGAGACAGTGTCCCTCCAATAATCCGATCAGGAAAGTCAAACAAAAAAGTTAAAATACAAGACCAATGGTCAGTAACCTCCATTAGCAGAGTCTACCAAACGAAAATGATACTAATAAATTCAGTTATTTACTCGTCATATCTTACAACAGTGAAAAAGATATAGAAATCACTTTCTGGGATCTGAAAAAAATATAGAAATCACTTTCTGGGATCTATCAGTTTTTCCATATAAAAAGACAAAGCAGTCGGCAAAGACCTAGCAGTTACCACTGCACTAGTAACCGAATATCAAAGTACATAACAAATCTTTTTGCTAATTTTGGTTTACTCAACAAACAATTAAGTCTCCTTACTTAAACCAATTGATTGTAACAAAAAACTTGCAGCTAGAAGCTACGGAAGTGACATTTGTAGTTCTCAATCCACCCATCACAAATTTATAGAGTTTCATTGAAAGGTAACCGCGTATCCTTTACCTAAAAGAACATATTTCACCAACATAAAATACGTCTCTGTTTAATTACAGATTCAGTCAGATGAAACAAGCTTCAAATATACAAAAAAGTCAAACAATACTTCCCATTCGTGAAATACTAAATAATTCAAGCAAGATCCAATGGTATAAGACAATTTATTACTATTGTTGTTAGAGGCTATCACTTCATTACTCGAATATTTTGCATAAGGTATGCTTATTAAATTTAGAAAAACAAGTTTACATGCACAAAAAGCGTAACTGAAACCACATCACACCTTAAGTGGTATTATGTTACATGTCCACGTTGTCTAAAGAAATTATTCCAAAAAAAACCTACGACCCCACAATTTCGTTTGTGAAGACCACATGTATGTTCCTGAACCACTTTTCATGTAAACTCCATTCCAAAATGAAAATACATTTTTAAATTGTATTGTTTTCTAACAACACCCATTATTCTAACAATTAAAGTCTTCAAATCATTGGGTACTATGTAAACACAACAATTTCCGATGAAAGTTCACACGCAAGGGCTATATTCTTTAATGAAGCCATGACGCAAATGGTTTACAAAAGTTGTAAACATTGGTCATCACACATGGATTTTCAGATCCCAACACTATTCCTCCATAAATACATGATATTCGAGGTAAAAGTACAGTCTTCAAGATTGCTATGAAAATAGATGACACAATTAACAAAGATATACCACAGCCAACACTAGAACCTATGACACCGCATCCCAAAACAACAGCAAAGAAACTACATCTTTCGTAAGGTGTATATATATATATATATATATATATATATATATATATATATATATATATATATATATATATATATATATATATATATATATATATATATATATATATATATTAATTCATTCGGAGACATGTTATATTTCTAAGAACACTTGCATCATTATCGATCGGTTTCACAAAAATAAAAAGTGCAATGCCAAAACCAAAAAATATTGTGGTGGTGGATTCCATGGAGGAAAAGGAGATGAAGATTTGAATTAATCTCCAGTCAACTATATTTTATGCAAAAAATTAGGGAACTCCAATTTGAATGAGCTTTTAAATTTCAAACGATTTGTCAAAAAGAAGTGTTTCCGATTTCGAATGCACCAGATACCATAGAAGATATATTTTAGGAGTACAAGTTGGGTCAAAATTGATGAAAATACTAATTCAATCCCTAAAAATAAGGAAATACTAATTTAAATGTGTGTTTAATACTTGTATCCCTAGCATTATCATTTGTAAGATATATATTATAATATTATTATATTAATAATTGGTTGTACTTTAAGCTTAAAGACTTGAACGTTTTAAAAATTTATTATTATTATATTGATTGTATTTATAGAAATAGTAAGATTTCTTTTATAAGGTAGTATATATATATATATATATATATATATATATATATATATATATATATATATATATATATATATATATATATATATATATATATATATATATATATATGCTTATTACATACTCCTTCCATCCTAGAATTATTATCCATAGGAAAAAAACATACAGATTAAAGAAACATTAATGATCACTAACTTTATTAAATGAAATGACAATTAGACCCTTTTGTTGCATTTAATTCTATGATAGTTGTATTTAATTGCATTGTAGTTCAACTAATAATGATGAGTATTTTGGTAAAAATGATATTTATTTTTAGAAGTGGATAATTATTTTTGAACAACCAAAAATGAAATATGGACTATAAATTTGGGACGAATGGAGCACCTTTTCTTTTGTACTACATAAAACAAAGACAAAACTACAAAAATGGTCCCTGTGGTATGTATTTTTTTGGGGTTTTAGTCCAAACCCCGAATTTTTTGGATTCGTGGTCCTTTTGGCCATGTTTGTACGTGAATTTGGTCCCTTGTAAAATTAAAATGACTATAATGCCCTTCTGGTATATTTTTTATTGTTTTTGCTATTTAACTTAAATGAAAAAGAAAATAAATAATTAATTTGGGCCCTTCTGTCTCTCCTTCAAAAATCCGTAAAACCTCCCTTACCCTCCTCTCATTTCTCCACCTTTAACCACCATTACTCCACCATAGCATCACCACTGCCACCACCTCTTTCCCCATCGGAAACCACCATCCCCACCCCACTGTTTCTGCCGGAGCTCTTTCCTCCACCACTTGCAGCCTCTTCACAATCTCATATTTTTTGCAGACCAAACCTAGAAGAAAGTTTCTGATTATACATTTGAATACCAAACAAAAAATCTAATTCAAATCGACAGTGACACACAAATCCACCCACCGACCAAAGGGGATCGTTTTTTTTCACCCACTGTTCTGATTGAGGCTCGCCAGCACCATCCCTACGTCAACCTAGTACCGTTATTCACAGCAGTAACGAATCACCACCATCTCATTCTGTTACTAGGGGATGGATAAAACGAAATTGAAGAATAAGAACCACCTGATGTGTCTTGTTCCACCCCCAATCAACCCCACCAAGGCTGTAGAAAAATGAAGAACAAAGGTACTACTTTCCCAATTAGTTTTCAGTGAACCACCTGATCATGTCTACTCCAACCTTCACCAAACTATAACCCCTTTCCTCTTTATATAATCTTTTGTTCTTGCTCCATGGAAGCTCTTTCAAGCTCTGTCTTCATTCCGCCTTTTCAAGAAACGCGCTCCTCCTCTACTTCTTCTACTTCGCTCAGATTAAACTTCTGCTTCCCCAAAACCACGCTTCCTGGATTCCGATCTCGAGGTATTGCCGCTGTTACTCGCGAAGTTGCAGGCGACGGAGAAGATGATGAACAACCACTAGTTGATGACCTCGATTTCTCGATTGTGTATATGAGTAAATCGCGATTTTTTGGGTCTCAATTTTGACAAGGAATTAAGGTTTGAAAGAGGAAAGATGAAGGCTTGTCTGGTGTAGAGAGAGAGAGAGAGAGAGAGAGAGAGAGTCTTTATTTAATATATATAAAATACTTATAAAAAAGAAAATAGAAAATAAATCTAATAAGGGCAATTTAGTCATTTCAATTTTACTAGGGACCAAATCTAAGTACAAACATGACCAAAAGGACCACAAAACCAAAAAAGTTGGGGTTTGGACCAAAACCCCAAAAAAAATGCATACCACAGGGACCATTTTTGCAATTTTGTCTAAAACAAATACTCAAAATACCTTTGGCGGATGTATAGAAAATGAGCCCTTGCATAGACAAAAGAAAAGGTCACAGATAGGATATCAACTTTTTTGAGGCATACCAAATGAGACATTTTGGCAGGGAAAAGCAATACATCTCTATCAGAAGACACTAGTGGTTAAAAAATGAAAAGAGGCAGCACCTTTTGTATGTAAAAAAATTATGCTAGCACCTTTTTATGTAAAAAATTAAGCTAGCAACTTTTGTATGTAAAAAAACTAACTACATCCTGGAATTGCAAAAAACAAGTGTAGTTGTAACATCCAGATTTTTGAGTTACTTTATATTTAATATTTTTCAGCATATTTAGGGTTGCCACAATGTGGTGAAGGACCACCACAACATGGAGAGTTTAGATTATAACGTGTGTTTCATTTTAGCCGCCACAATGTTGCAACATGTGGCCACAACGTGACAGCCGCCTGATGGCAAATCCTAATTTTCTGGGTTTGCACCCTATTTAAAGGAATAAGGTGGCTAGGGTTACCTCATCCTGTATAACATTCGGTTAAGGTAAGGGACTTCTATATTTTAAAATTCAAGATTTAACCATGCTCATGATGTAAGTTCTTAGAAGACACCGTGGTTAAATAATGAAAAGAGGCAACACCTTTTGTATGTAAAAAAATTATGCTAGCACCTTTTTATGTAAAAAATTAAGCTAGCACCTTTTGTATGTAAAAAAACTAACTACATCATGTAATTGCAAAAAAACAAGTGTACTTGTAACATCCGGATTTTTGTGGTACTTTATATTTAATATTTTTCGACATATTTAGTGTTGCCACAATGTGGTTAAGGACCACCACGACATGGAGAGTCTAGATTATAATGCGTGTTTCATTTTAGCCGTCACTGTGTGGCAACATGTGGCCACATCATGACAGCCACCTAATGGCAAATCCTAGTTTTCTAGTTTTGCACCCTCTTTAAAGGAATGAGGTGGCTAGGGTTAGCTCATCTTCTATAACATCAGTTCAGGTAAGGGACTTCTATGTTTTAAAATTCAAGATTTAACCCTGCTCATGATGTAAGTTCTTAAATGTCACGTCGTGAGGAGGCTAGTGCAGTCGCGTTTCATTTTGGGCCTCGTGACGTGAGAATATATTGGCTCACGACGTGAGGTTAGTCCAAGATGAAACCCTAATTTTGGGGGTTTTGCCCTGTTTTTAAAGTACATAAGGGCTAGGATTAGCACACCCTCAGCCCCATCACCTCCTTGCACCTCTCTTTGGAATCCTAGCACTCATATTTGATCTTGAGCTCATTTTTGGGTGATCTTAGTCAAGAAGAATAAGAAAAAGAGCATCTAGACCATCATTTATGCATTCAAGTCTTCCCAAAAAGCATCCTTTCACATTTTGGAGCCTTTGTGAATTTGAAGTTCCTTGTTTTATGAGTCTATAAGCTTAGATCTAGGTTTTTATTATTAAATCCTTCTTTCCCATGGTGAAATAGTAGTTGGAATCCATAAAGTTAGCAACTTTTTGGATCTCTAATGTCTCTCGAGCATTATAAGTAATAGATCTGGATTTTGGCGGAGTTTTATGACTCTTGCATGAAGATTTGGTATTATTTCCTCATTTTTGCACTTAGTAGTGTTTGGGTCATGCATTGGACATGGATGTCCGAAAAACCATGATTTTTATGATGCTCTAGAGTGGTTACGGCTCTAGGGAAGATTTTGTTACTTGGCAAAAAGGATTGAGAACTTCCTTAAGAATTTCTATTTATGGAGGTCCTTACGATGTGATGCCCTGGATGTCACGACGTGAGGATGTCGGTCCTCATCTATTTTGGGGCTTAATGGGTCAAAATGTGACCATTAGAGGCCACGACGTGACCAACGAATCATGAACTTGACCAAGTTTGACCTTAAGGGCATTTTGGGTATTTTAGGATTTTGACTGAGGTTGGTTATTTGGTTGGGATATGTGTTGATTAGAGCTGAGAACTCATCAGCTTTTATCCAGTTTATGAGGTGAATCTTCCTCACTATACTAATGGGTCTAAGGCACCAAGGTCGGCCCATTAGATTACTTATCCTATTATGTGATAGTATGATGCTATGCTTAGTGGTCTGTAGGACCACCTGTGAGTTTGCCTGCATGATTATGTGTGTGTGTGTGTGTATATATATATATATATATATATATATATAGTTATAGTTATCTATTATATGTCGACATATTGGGTTGTGTTGAGGTTGTACTACTTTGTGCTGTAACCAACAAACATGGGAGCATTCCAGATACGAGTTGAGGACCGGTATACTGAGGGCTCAGGAGCAAGCAATACATAAGTTGTGGACTCGAGGGTAATCCAGACTTATGTTGTGGGCTTGGGAGCAAGCCAGATATAAGTTGTGGGCCAAGGACAATCCGGACTCATACTGTAGGTTCAGGGGTAATCCAGACTGTTAGTTGTGGACCTAGAACATACTATTGTTTGTCATATGTTATGCGGTAGTAATTTAGGGGAGCTCACTAAACTTTAGCTTAGAGTTTTAGTTTATTATTTCAGGTGCCTCAGATGATCGTGGAAAAGCTAAGGCGTGACCGTGCACATCCTTTGTTTATAGGCTTTATGATTTTGGGATACTCTGATATTTTATAAGTATTTTGGAAAAACAATGGTTTGTAAACATTTTTATGGCAGTGGGTTGATATGAAATTTTTAAAATTGTTGTGTTTTTCGTAAGTGTTACATCCTCAACCTCCTCAAGCCTTGAAGAAACACTAATCTCTTTCCTCCATTTTTGAAGCTATTTTTGGTGTTCTTGGAAACTATTGAAGGAAGAAGGAGAAAGTAGTAAGCTAAGATCCAACAAGCAAGTTTCGATTCTTCATCTTGGCATTCTTTTGGACCTTTATAAGTGTCATATACTCGATTTTTATCATGTCAGGTTTTTAGACCTTGATGTTTGTCCCATAATCTTCTTATTCTAGGTAGATAGAATGGTGGGATCTCATAAAGTTTGGAACTTTATGAATCTATGGGACATTTAGTGTAGTTTATGGCTTGGATCAAAAGTTTGGTTGTATTTTGAAGTCATGCATGGATTTAGGTCATGAACTCTCATTTTGACCTAATATGGGTTCAAGACATGCATTGGACATGCATGGATTTAGGTCATGAACTCTCATTTTGACCTAATATGGGTTCAAGACATGCATTGGACATGCATGTCTATAAAACACCGACTTTTATGTTTGTTTTAACGTTATAAGCTTTTCTAGAGAAAACAAGCTTGAGACATAAGGGATTAAGTGCTTCTTGATTAAGTCATTGCTATTTTTAGCCTTATTGGATCTAAGAATTAAGAGTTAGACCTCTTGGTAGGTCTCAAGGGATACATGTTGAAACTTTATCCATTTTGGCATTAGAAATGATCAGATCTGGACCTTGGAACCTTTGTTATTGGAGGATTCGACTGTACTCATTAAGACGTTTTTGATCCAGTTCCCATAGTATGGCGACTGGGGAAACCGCATTTGTTTTGTCATTGGGGGGGTGGGGCACGACATGGCGATTCAACTTTGACCATTGACTTTGACTTTTGACTTTCATTGACTTTTGTAACACCAGTCAAAATAGGTTAATAACAATCACATGTGATTATGCCAATCATGTAATGTGATTTTGTTAAACTAGCAATCTGATAAACTTATTATGTAGTTCATGATAAATTCTAATATAAATATGAACTTTAATACATACTTTATGATACAACTCAAAGTATACATCCATACGATTCCAAAAATATAGAGAACATCTAAATCTGACTTCATGTGAAGAAGTTATGATAAACCCTAACACTATGAATCTATATAATAAAAGGAATTTAAAATAGACTTAGAATTAGCTATTGGATTCTAAAATAGAGTTGCAATACTCGTAAATACCTAAACGTGGATATAAAGAACATCAAAAACGAAGTTCGTATGCAAAAGTTATGACCTTCCAAAGATACAACTGTCTGAGAGCGTGACATGTGTCAGAAACCCTAATCTGACTGAGCTCATGACGTGAGCATAGATGTTCACGATGCGAGGAGTCAAAACGACACATTTCGGAGCTAGAACACACATGGCAAATCTACAGAGTGATAAGTCAAAAGCTAACGACGTGAGCAAGGATTTTCTCATGTCGTGAGTCAAAGGGACACCATCCAAAGCTAGGGACCAAATAGTGGGTCTGCGAAGTGATCAAGATCGAGCTCACGATGTGGGCACGCTTGGTTCATGTCGTGAGAGGCCAAAAATCAGCCTATGAATATCCAATTCGGCCCCAAGGCTTATTACACCTAAATCTCTTCCTTCTCTTTCGTTTGTTGTGGCCATTTCGCATTCCGAGCCCGACGATCTCGAACCACTGATCGTTTCTAGTTAGATTACATAAAATCATGCTACTAGAGTGAGTTTCAAGACCCCACTTTTTAATGTTTTCGGGAGAAAACACATCGTAACACCTTGTTCTGAAAATATACGTTTATGGATTTCAGAGGCCAAAGCTAGGGCGTTTCGGTATTTTATGGGTTTTGAGTATTTATTCGAGAGATTTTGGATCGGGGTGCATCACTAGAGGCATAGGGCTTCTCGCCACCTTTTCTTGAATATAAAGTTCATCGTAAACGGACTTGGAACGAAGGAGTTATGACACTTTGAAGTTATTGACATAAATGACCCCTAATGGAAATAAATGGCAAGAAGAACCATGCATGCATAGTGGCAAACGGGCAAGTACGCCAATTGTAAGGCTGGGGTACGCCCAACATATAAAGGTAAATGGTCGCGGTTGCTTTTTGGCGTACGCCCAACGTACATCTAGAGTCCATAAAACCCTAATTTAGGGTGTGTCACTATATAAGGAACCTTATACCCTCAAGATTCAGCCTCGGTCTCACCCTGAAGAGCTGCTACGAAACCCTAAATCCTTTTGAGTGTGCTTGGAGCTTGTAAGACCATTTTGGAGTGTATTTTAGTGTTCTTGGAGAGGAGTGATCATATTGGAGTCTCATTGATCAAGGAAGAGCTTTTGGATCCAAGTTCTCCAGCTTATTTGCAAACCCTAGAAAGTATAAAGCTTCCAACTTTCCTTATAGAAGTTTAGATCTAAGTTGATGGAGCTTTGGACCTCCTCAGGTCCAAAGAATGGACCTTTTGATGAAACCCGGTGTTTGAGCATTGGATTATGTTGTAGGATGATAGTTATCTTTGTGACATTTGTTGATATGCATGTATGTGCTTGTTGTCTTTGTCAATCTTACTGATATGATTGTATGCTTAGCTGCAGGGGTGAAATAGACCCAGTACCGATTGAAAGACACTAAAGGGGGTGAAATAAACCCAATACGGGTTAAAAGAGACTGAAGGGGGTAAACTAGACTCATTATCGGTTGAAATAGACTAAATGGGGGTGAAATAGACCCGATTAGTTTTGTCCTATTATGTATGGTATGGGGTATTTTGGGGGAACCCACTAAGCTTTGTGCTTAAAGTTTCATGTTTATGGTTTTAGGTACTTCTAGTTCGAAAGGGAATGATCCAGCATAATCGCACCACATCCACTAGCATTCTGCATTTTCTGACATGATTTGTACTATGATAACTATTTTATACATTATTACGTTTTGATGGGTTTTGAAATGAGTTTCTGTTGGTTTTTAAAATGAAATTTTTACTTAGTAACTTTTGGGATGTTATGGTAGTACCTTCGGTTACTAAGTTTTTGTATATATTCAACATATAATTAACAAATGTACATAGCTACCTTATGTTTTACTACTTTTTACATACATTAATGTCGTCACAACGCGTAACAGATTGGAATTTTAATTTTTTCTATATTTGTGCTAGTTTCTAATTATTGATTACCATGAATGTTTGAAAGACCTTTTAAGAATAAAAACAGTGATGAAGCTATATTGATCAATCATGACTATGACACCAGCAAAATATCTAATAAGGTTCCAACCTAAATCAATGAACTTTAGTTAATTTGGACTTATTTGACTTCGAGAAACACTATATGTTAAATATAAGTATATGAAGTTTATATGTCAAAAGAGAAAACACATCCGAGTTGTGGGATATCATGAGCTTATCCATTGAACAAACAATTAGACAATTACAGAACATCTAACTTGTGATCCAAGGCTGATTTTGTACAAATGAGACACGATCGATATTAATGAAAAGTAGGGCTGTGCATGGGTCGGTTTGGGTCGGTTTTGGACCCAAACCCAACCCAACCCATAAATGGTCGTTTTCTGGTTTTCAGAACACAATAGGATCAGTTTCTGATCGGTTCGGTTTCTTGGGTTCTGAGGTCGGTTTGGGCGGTTTTTTGGTTTCTTGGGTTCAACCCATACATTGACGGGTTCTGGGTTTAAACCCATGGGTTTTGGGTTCAAACCCATTTTCCAAAAATAAAGCAAGAAGTTAAATACTTCAAAAAACACCAAATTGAAGTTAAATACTTTAAGAAACATGAGTCTTATAACCAAATAATCTATTATAAGTTACAACCAAAGCCTCAAATAATCTATTACAACAAAAACACAATCAAGTATGGGTTGGTTTCTTGGGTTGGATGGATCGGTTTCGTGGGGCGGTTTGTCGGTTTTAAGTATGGGTCGGTTTCTTGGGTTAGATGGGTTGGTTTCTAGGTAAAAACCGAAACCGAACCCGACTTTTCGGTTTCTAGAAAAAGTTCAAACCCTAACCATCGGTTTCGGTTTCGTTGGTTTTAGTCGGTTTTTCGGTTTCTTGGTTTGGGTTTGCTCACCCCTAATGAAAAGTTTCTAAGTTAAATAAACTGAAGGAAAACCTTCAAGAAGTATCGACATTCGTTTCCCAAGAAATTAAGATTCATGTAGTGGTTGGCCCGCTTTGTTAAAAGTGGAAACAATGGTAACCCGATTTTTTGATGGATATAAGTGTTAGTAAATTTTAATAAGTATATTAAAACATGAAAGCATAAAATTTGGATCTTAACATTTCGAATTTGGTTAAAAGAAACTTAAATAAGAATGAAGATTACATATTTGCTTCCATTGAGATTGTTGTACTTGTCAAAAGAGATTGTTGGATCTAATAAGCAAAGTTGGGTTTCTAGTTGATCTTAAATACTTTCTCTAAATCTTTGAGTAAGAAGACTCACAAATTTTTTGTGTGCATTTTTTTATGTTTGATATGTTTCTCATAATGTGTTTATATAGATGAAGATATAATTTAATATGAGAAATATTTGGCATTTAAAAGAGTTTGAGTGAACTGAGAATTCAACCCACAAGATAAACACTATCTAAAGTTTATATACTATTTAAAATCATTTCCTCAACAATTTTATATAATATTTCATATCAGTTTCGAATTTAATGATAAAATTATTTATATACGGTTATTAGTAGTCGCCAAAATATCTAACAATCTCTCACTCATTGAACAACGAATATCTAAATGTACATATAACCGTATAAACGTTATGTTATGTTATGGTTAAGTTCTTATGATTAGTTAGAATGATCAAGTCTTTACAAAGTAGTAGCAAAATGGGGCAAAAATGTGATCAATAATGTCAATCATACTATAAGTGTTATGCTATTGTAGAAATGTATTAAGACATGCTTCAATATTTATAAGAATTGAAATGATGTAAAATAAATATGATGTGTAAAAAAAGAAGCAATTCGGTCAAACCGGTAATTTGATCCTTATAATGGAAATTATGGTCAGCATTGTTTTATAAAAAGTTATTAATTAAATATTATGCATCTAGAAGTAGAATATATGGTATGCAAAACATTTAAGTACACGAAACGATATAATGTTAGAAATCAGATAAGTGGTTCACTTCACCCAATTTACATGCAATTTCTATTTTTTTTAATTTTGTTTTAATCATTTCTAATAAATAAAAGGTCTTTTTTCTACCTCTTGTCACACTCTCATTCAATTTGCCAAATATTATTTGTGGTTATTTTGAATTAATTTTTTTCACGTATCATTTTATGAGTTTTTCTATTTTATTAAATTTCACATAATATTTTAACGTAATAATTTGTAATAAATGTAGTAATAAATGAATATCAATTTCATTAATAAACTTATTTTTTAATTTCAAAATTCTCAAAATTAAGGTTCATTAGTTTCTTCTATTTATTTAAAGTATTAGTTTAAATTTAAAATATAAAAAATATTTCCATTATAATAATTCATTATTTTTCTTATTTTTTTTTATAAATTCAAAGTTCTTAAATATTTTGATCTTTATATTTAACTTTAAAAAAAAAAAGATTAACCCACGTAATACGTGGGTCTCTAAATTCCACATAATATTTTTATCTACTTTAATAAATAAAGGTTTTTTTGTCACTTGTTATACTCTCATTTAATTTCCAAATGTAATTTTGTGGTTACTTTAAATTAATTTTTTCTCACATGTTATTTTATAAGTTTTTCTATTTTTTAAAATTCTATATAATATTTTAATGTAATAATTGCAATAATTCCTCCTTAATAAATCAAAATCTTTTTGTTACATATCCTCTTCTGCTTCATTTGGAAACATGTTATTTTTAAAAAAATTTATTGTTTTTTATTTTCCACTTATCATTTTATTGTATTTTTTATTTTATTAAATTAAAATTCCACATTTAATATGTAAGGTAATATATGCAAGGTATTAATTAGAAAGTGTTTATATATGTAATGTATTCAATGTATTAAAGCCTCATTAATTTTAATAATTTAAATTTTTTCGAATTTTTCTTATAAATTCAAACTTTTCAAATTGTTAAAATTTCATATTTAATTTTTTTTTAAATAAACTCATGTAATACATGTGTCTCACACCTAGTGTAATAAGAAATAGATATCAATATCATTAATGAATTTACTTTTTAATTTCAAAATTCTTAAAATTAAAGCTCATTATTTATTTATTTAAATTATTTGTTTAAATTTAAAAGATAAAAAACATTACATTATAATAATTCATTATTTTTCTTATTTTCTTATAAATTCAAAATCCTCAAATATTTAGACCATTATATATATATATATATATATAAACCCATGTAATACATGGGTCTCACAATTAGTAACAAAATATATGGATTGTTTATTTTCTAAATTTCATAATCTTATTTAGGAGGTTAATTAGAGGATTTTAATGGCAGTTTTAGTTTCCAAAATTTGGCAGTTATATATAAAATGGTTTTGTAAGTAAAAATTATGTTATGCATCATTTACACACTACATCATTTATACACTACATCTTCAGTCATGCATGTAAGCAAAGAAGTATGAGTCTCCAAAAGGTTATAACATAATGTTTACCACTTCTAAGCATCATTAACCCCATAAAATTCACGTTTCAATACTAGACTAAAGGAAAAAGAAGGAAACATATCCAATGGGCTTTTTGGACTTGATCGGGCAATGATGTTATAAATTAAAAAATGAAAAAGAAAAAAAAAACCAAAAAACCGAACAACTGATTAGTGGTATTCAGTCTAATTCCCCCAATCCATCATTTTTGGCTTTCGATTCTTTCAGTTCGGTCCAGTTCGGGCCGGTTCCGATTCTGAACGCCTTAGATAGCACATTTTGTATTAGAACCAGAACCAGTTAATGCTATTCAGTCCAGTACTCGGTTCAGTACTCGGCTCCCCATTTAGTCCTTAATTAGTTTTCGGTTCCGGACCAATTTAAATCCCTAGACCATGCACGTTGTTTTAATGTCTTTTTTTTATATTATTTATTGTGATTTTTATTAAGAATAGTACTTTTATAAAAATACAGGACAAGACCAACCAAACAAGTAAACTCTACAAAAAGAGATGAAAATAATTCACAATAACAAAATGCTTGAACATAATTATAAATTCAATTGAAGGGCTATTTCTCCTTTTTTTTTTCTTTTATCTATCCTTTGTTTAGTCTAATATAAGATTATAATGATAATTGAAACTTTGAACATACAAACAGTAAGATCCCATTCAGATCATCAGATAAACTACTTAATAATATGTGCAGAGTATTCACCTCAAGGCTTGTGGATGAAAGCGACAAGCCTACAATCACAACCTTAGAAGGCATACCTTGCAAGATGTATACAAAATCATCAAACCATTACAAAACAGAATAGATATATCAAGCATTACCTCCAACCATTCTTGTATGCATTCAAAACAAAACCTATTAATTCGGATTACGGATTTACAATCACAATAATACACACATTCTAGCATGCATCACGACTTCACAAACATCAAAGTTTCCAATACAGGACTCCCTGCTATTATATTTTCAATCAGATCTTCATTTAAATGCACTTCACAAATCCACAAACTCCTAAGATTTTTCCAACTAATAGCCCCACATGGATTCAACATGCAGCCTTCTAATGTGAGATCTGTAAAACATGAACTGTTGAAGAAACATTGATCTAACAGAAACTTATCTCTCACGTCCACATTACGTATCATTAAATTAAGCTCTTCAACGTTTCGTCTTATAGCATAATGAATCCAATTGTTGAGTTGCGATCCAGAATGTATATCATAAAAGATAGACACTTCGAATTTTTTGAGCTTCAATTGGCGACATTGAGTTAGGGTTTTGTTGACGAACGAAAAGAACTTCCACGACGGAAGATTATGATCACTGAAAATCAGAGAAGGAACCCAAATCCAGAGATGTTTCCATCGCTTCGAGAGCGTACCTGTTCCAATAGCGTCTTTTGTGTAGGGTAAACGAGAGAGGATTTCAAGAAGCAAGCAATCTTGTAACGAACTGACTCGATCTTCTCCCCTCTCCTCCACGATTTCTTTGAACTTCATACGTTTTTTGGAAATTGTAGGTTGATTTTGTACTTCTTCCACGATTTCCATGGCGGTGAGGTCTCGCTGCTTTCCCACATGAAAATTTGCAGCAAAAATTAGGGTGTGTTTTGGGATTACAAAAGTTCCTTTTATAGTAAGGAATTTTGTTAAAAGCGGTGGGTATGGCCAATGCCCTTGGGACGATTTTAGGCGTTACAACGCACAAACCCCCCCCCCCCCCCTTCATCGTTTTTGGACGTTATACCGTGATGGTTTTGACAGGTTCTTCAAGGTGCCAATCTGCAAGCAAAATTAAGGAGGAACAGAGTATGGAGTAATAGAGAGAGAGAGAGCTGGGCAAATGCTTTGTGTATTATGGGATGAAGAAAAATGAGATCACGTTACAATGATTACATTGCCAGGGATTTAAACCAAAAAAAATGTGAAATACTAGGAAACAAACTACTTGCTTGAGACTCGGTATTACATATGACGAGTTCTTTATTCCTAAGTAAAACATAACGTGCATAATAAAATGATAACTTTTCTGAATTAAGCCAACATTCTCCCCCTAATTCAGAATCTTGTTGATCGAAATAACTCCAATCAAACTTCGCATTTCCTCAAACTTGACTCGTGCCATTGACTTTGTAAGAATGTCTGCCTTTTGTTTTGTACCACATACATGGCTCACTGTGATCTCCCCTGTTTCAACACATTCTCGAATAAAGTAGTACCTAATATTTATGTGTTTGCTGCACCCATGAAACACTGGGTTTTTCATTAAGTCAATTGCAGAGCTGTTATCTACCAACAATTCCACTAGAGGTACCTTTTGTCCCGTTATTGCTGTAAGCAATCTCCTAAGCCAAATTCCTTGGCAAGCTGCTTGAGTTGCTACCATAAATTCTGCTTCACACGATGACAGAGCCACACTTCGTTGCTTCTGTGAAGACCAAGTCACCAAATTTCCGTTCATATAGAACGCTGTACCACCAGTGCTTTTCCCATCCTCCATATCTTTGCCAAAATCGCTGTCTGAGTATCCTGTGAGGATGACTTTTCTATCTCCTCTTTTATACTGTAAGCCATAGTTCAAGGTACCTTTGATGTACCTGAGTATAGCTTTCATAGCTTGGGCGTGTTTTGTTGTTGGTTTCTCCATGAAGCGACTGATTACTCCAACAGAGAAAGAGAGATTGGGTCGTGTGTGTGTCAAGTACTTGAGAGCACCTACTATGCTTCGATATTTAGTGGGATTTGTCAACTCTCCTTCCTCATCCTTACGCAACTTCAGCTTGTGATCCATAGGAATTCTTGTTGCATTACACTCCATCATACGAGCTTTAAGAACGATGTTCTTTGCATACGATTCCTGCTTCACAGTTATTCCTTCTTCATTTTGATTAACTTCTATTCCCAAATAGTAGGTCAATAGGCCAAGATCGCTCATTTCAAACTTACCTTTCATTTCTGTTTTGAAATTTTCAACATCCTTAGCACAACTTCCAGTAACTAGGAGGTCATCTACATATACCCCCACGATCAAGGTATTCCCACTTTTCTTTCTTGTATACACAGAGTACTCTTGATAGCATCTAGTGAACCCCAAACTTTTCAGATGCTTGTCTAAACATGCGTTCCAAGCTCTGGGAGCTTGTTTAAGCCCATAAAGGGCTTTTAAGAGCTTATACACTTTTCCTACTTCACCTCCTTTCTCGAAACCTTCAGGCTGTGTTACGTATACTTCCTCTTCCAGTTTCCCATTTAAGAACGCCGATTTCACATCGAGATGGTGTACCCACCATTCATTTGACCCTACAAGTGCTAGAATGACTCGCACTGTCTCGATTCTAGCAACTGGTGTGAAAACTTCTTCATAGTCGATCCCCTGTTTCTGTACATACCCTTTTGCCACAATCCTAGCTTTGTATTTTGAAACTCTGCCACTTGGATCTCCTTTTACTTTGTACACCCACTTCAGTCCGATTGGCTTTCGTCCTTGAGGGAGATCGACTAGAGTCCAGGTCTTGTTTCTTTCAATTGAAACAATTTCTTCTTTCATAGCACTGACCCACTCCTTTTTCAGCTTTGCTTCATGGTAGGAGACTGGTTCTTCATCATTATGTACAAATAAAAGCTCTTCAGGGGGTAATTGAATCTCTTCTGTATTCTCGTACAAATCGTTGATGGTACGATATCGTTTTGGGGTGCCACCGCCAGTGGAACTAGAAGCGGTGTTCGGAGACGCGTTCAGGTTCGGTGAAGTTGGGGTCACTGGTGAGACGGGGAAATCATGTGTGGTGAAACGATTTGGATTTGGGTTATCATACAGATTTGGGCTATCATACAGATTTGGGCTCGACATTTGTGGCATAGTGGGCTCATCCGAGTCCGACCCAGAGTCCGAACCATGTTCAGACCCGTGTTCGGACCTGCTATCACAGGGTTCTTCATATTCATCTTCAATCGCCCCAAAATATGTGAAATTAAAACCATTGACCGTGAAACTCATACCTGGAATTGCCCGAATCTTGTCGCTCTCCCCCCAATTCCATGTTTGATTCTCTTCAAAGACGACATCTCGACTTACATACACCGAACCCGTGCTAGGATCCAACAATCGATGAGCTTTAGTCCCTCTTTAAGTACCGAGATACACCACTTTCTTACTCCGATCATCTAGCTTCTTTAGATGCCCTTTCATGATTTTCATGTGTGCTGTGCAACCGAAAACCCTTAGGTGCCCAACATTTGGCTTCTTTCCAGTCCACATCTCGTATGGTGTAGAATCCTTGAGAGCCTTGGAACTTATTCGATTTAGGATGTACACACTATGGCTGACAGCTTCTCCCCACAAGACATCAGGTACATTCATTGTTTTCAAACAGCTTCTTACCATTTCTAGAACTGTTCGATTTCTCCTCTCCACTATCTCGTTCTATTGTGGGGATAATGGTGAGGTGTAATGACGACTCGGGCCTGTCTCATCACAATATGCTGCAAATTGATTCGAGAGAAATTCCCCCCCTCGATCTGTTCTGAACAGTTTCAATTTTTCACCTGTCTCTACTTCTACTTTTTTTTTCTGAATGTCTTGAAAGTTTGAAGTGCCTCATCTTTTGTTTTCAATAGGTACACCCACATGATCCTACTGAAATCGTCTACAAGCAGTAGAAAATACCTATTACCATTAGGTGTTGATGGTGAGACAGGACCACACAGATCACCATGTATTAGTTCCAACCTCCTTTTTGCCCTGAAGCTAGTACATGAGGGGAACGGCTGTCTTGTTTGCTTCCCTACGAGACAACCTTCACAAGGCTTTGATGGGATCACCATCTTGGGAATTCCCTCAATCAATCCTTTATCAGCCATAGACTTGAGTGAGGTAAAGTTTACGTGACCTAACCTTGTGTGCCATAGCCATGTAGTGTCCTTTATTTCAGCAACTAGACACATTGTACTAACTTCTGCTAATTCAATCTTGTAGAGCCGATTTGGAGATTTGTGTACCTTCATTAGCAACCTTCCTGTGTTGTCCCGAACCCAAAGAAATGGCTCCTTTATCTTGATCTCATCTCATCCTTCTGAAAGTTGACCAAGACTGATGATATTGCTGCATAAGTCTGGTATGTTGTACACCTCCTCTAACTTTCTTTGTTCACCATTCTTGCATATGAATACCACAGTCCCCTTTCCTTCTATCTTGACTTTGGTTTCGTTTCCAAATTTAACATAACCATGAATTTCCGTGTTCAGGTTACGAAATTTCTTTTTGTCACCTGTCATATGATTGCTCGCCCCTGTATCCAAGTACCACAACTTCGATTGGTCTGGTTCTCCTCCTCTTGTCTTTAACTTAGGGTGAACATTTTCTTCATTCAAAAATACCTCACCAGTTTCTTGTTTGTTTTCCAGGGACATTAATAGCAAGGCTGGCTCGCTATCTTCTTGGATCAGATTGTTCTCATAGCTTCTTTCCTTTCGTGGGTTTGTGCATTCAGATGCATAATGCCTGAATTCTTGACAGTTGTAGCATTGAATGCTACTTTTGTCTCGACTGCCAGAAGCCCCATTGCTGCCTTCTCGTTGATGGTGTCAGTTGCCCCTCCCACGACCACCACGACCACCTACACTCCTGCTTCTTCCTCTACCTCTACCACGTGAGTTTCCAGATCCTCCTTTTTCTGTCTTAGACTTAGAATCACCTCCTCCCTTCTTCTTGTTTTTTTCTGTCCACTCTTGATGAGTTAAAAGAAGTTTTCTCTCTTCTGTCTCAGTGTGACCTCTCATCCTTTCTTCATGTGCTTTTAGCCTCCCAATAACCTCTTTTACTGTCATCTCCTCTAGGTTGCCAAATTGTTCAAGAGTTCACCACATAGGACTCTTCTACTGTGTCACCAAGGGTTCTCATGGAACTAACGATATTGCTAACCTTCACAGCGAAATCGTCTACAGCCTCCGCCTCCTTCATGGTAAGTGACTCGAATTCTGCCTTTAAAGTCTGAATTCTCTCCATTTTTACTCTATCTGCCCCTACAAACCGTGTCTTTAATGCTTCCCACGTGTCTTTGGCTGTTTTCTTCTCAGCCACAGACATCAAAAGATCCTCTGGGATCCCTTGATAAATTGCTACTAACGCCATCTTATCCTTTCTCGTGTCAACAGCTGTGTTTGGGGTTCTGGGCTCCACCGCTTCCCAAACACCATGAGCCTGCATATACACCTTCATTTTAATCGCCCATGCGCCATAATTGGTTCTCGACAACATTGGATACTGTAAGGTAATCTGACCCTCTTTTTCCCCATTTCCATTGTTTCCTGTCATTTCTTCACGGGATTGATACTTGGGCATACACCAGGGTTGCTCTGATACCACTTGATGGTTTTGACAGGTTCTTCAAGGTGCCAATCTGCAAGCAAAATTAAGGAGGAACAGAGTATGGAGTAAGAGAGAGAGAGAGAGAGAGAGAGAGAGAGAGAGAGAGCTGGGCAAATGCTTTGTGTATTATGGGATGAAGAAAAATGAGATCACGTTACAACGATTACATTGCCAGGGATTTAAACCAAAAAAAATGCGAAATACTAGGAAACAAACTACTTGCTTGAGACTCGGTATTACATATGACGAGTTCTTTATTCCTAAGTAAAACATAACGTGCATAATAAAAATGATAACTTTTCTGAATTAAGCCAACATACTGTCTGTCGATGTTTCCCATTGCCAGCTCCACCTTCCGACCAGCCTAAAAGAACTTTTCCTAAAAAGATATTTTTTAAAATATGTTTGGGTTGACTTTTATAGTTTTTAAATGGTAACAAAAGTCAAAAAGATAAGAATTTTTGTTTTTTGTCCGACCAATTTTTCGTAGCTAAAAGTTGATTTTAATTTTTTTTTTCAATTTACCAAACATCTTAGGGGTAAATGTAAACAAACTGTGAAATGAAGTTTTGTTTTTGCCTCTATTCTTTGAAAAGTTACAATTCAGTCCCTATGAAAAATAGGATATTTTCTACATTCGAAACATTTCTTAATTATCAATTATCAACCAAATGTTTAGAAAGTAGGGTGGAGGGAGTACATCTTGCATCCCTCACTAACCCACATGTCATGTAGGTATCACGTCATTATTTCTTTTACATTTCATTTCCAACTTTCTCATATTTAAACACTTGGAAATTCATCATTTTCAACTCACTCACTATACTACAAGTATATATAAAACAACAATAAAATTATGGCAATCAATCACGGCCATGAAACCAACTATCTACCCCTTTTTCTTTTAAGGTTAAAATACAAGATGATCATCACTGTGTAGCAAGATATTTTGCTTATTTCTTCATGGAAACTTCTTGCCCCACATATACTCCTTATGGACCTCGGATAACACTTGTGTCTTTCCCATTGATTGCATATAGAATAGTTTCGTCATTCAAGTGTCCTTTAACATTGTTGTTCGAGCAATCGACTCTTCCATTCTGTATTTTGTTAGTTTAACTTTTCAAGAATCATCATGCTTTAATTTTTTTATTCCTTGTCCCTTTTTATGAATACACAACCAACTTTTATATCAATTGATTTTTGAGTCCTTTGGTCATAGTTCGAGTGAACCATAGTACTCTAAGGCAAAGTCATGTCTTCTATATTTACTCATAATAAAAGCTCCCATTATCATAAATCTATCCGCTCTTTGAATGGTTGTCGATTCCAATTAGCAGCAATACTCAAACCTAGTACTAAATTGTACTTGAGTGTACTTGGTCCACATCATTAGGTTGCATAAATTGGTAGCTTTAAATCTTAAATCCTTGGTTTGTTTGTGTCACTTATACTTTCAAGCACCACGTGTTGTTCTTACTCAACCCCTAGAGTACTATGAGATCTTGTAACATCACATCATCACATTTCCATACCCTTATTACCATCTACCCCTAAAAACAAATGATGACATTTCTTTTTAAGGTCCAAATTACACTTTGATTGTCACATAGTAGTTATTCTTTCTGATTTATTCATGGAAATTTCAAAAATTTCCTTTGCTCAAAATCTTCTTCTTGACAACCATTTTCAATAAACTTCACGTGTTTATTCTTGTTCATACATTGTTAGTACTATAAAATTTTTAATGTTCAGTTTGCATTCTTCTTTATTCCATCAAGTGAAATCATCTTCCTACTTCTCGATCACATAACACCTTCTAGGTAATGCTCCTTCATCATCAAATATTACATATTGGAGTCTTATTTCTTCTTTTTCCCTTATCACATTGTATGTGTAATTTTAACTTCTCATAACAATTTATAGGACCTGTAAGTGGGTCTTACAAAGTTCCTCTGGTTAAATTATTTATCACAGTAGTCTAGTACCTTAGGGTAAGGTGCTCTCATAGACTCGTCATCATAACTTTTGATTTCCCTTATTTGCATGCTTCGAGGTAGTCTTCATCTTGGTTGTCTTCCTTTTAGGCTCGAGATATACCCTCATGTATCTTACACTATTCTTCTTTCCTTGTAGTGATTTGACTCACCAGTCTAGTGCATTAGGTTAATGTACCACTGCTTGAATTTTACTAGTGTCCAGGTATCACCAAGACACCCTTCTTCCACAGCTGCTCTCATACTTGAAACTTCATAATGTTGTCATCTAGTCGCCAACTCCTTAAGATCCTAAAAGATCATATTCACTTAACATTATCATGCTTCTTCCTAAGCTATCTCGGTCGTGCTTTCTTGTATCATCTCACTTTCATCATCATATCACCCTTTTTCCAACTTAGCCATTGGCTCGCCTTCCCGTGTGAACAATCACATCAAATCATTATCTCTCATCAAGGATGTAATTTATGATTCCATTCGATTTCATTCTCAATCAGCTCGCTTGTAATTTGAAGTTCACACTCCTATGTAATATTACAAGCTTGTCGCAAATAACCAACTTTTACTAGTTACTTAAGCATAAATTTGGAATTCCAATTCTTGTCCCATTTTTTACTTTTACCAAAAGTCAACTATGCATATTTTTAGTTAATTATTTGTTAATAATTTAATAGCTTAATCTGTTTCATTCCTTGGTGTTTCTAACTCACTACCAATAGAAATAAAAGAGTAAAAACTCACTTTTGAGCATCTATCAAATGTACACCAATAAATTTTCATTTTCATACTAGTTGTTTGACTTTAACAAAAAAGTCAAAGTTGTAAAAAATTTCCCATTATCCATTAATCATGTTTTAAACTCCTTCATGATTCTTTTTCTAACACAAGATATGCATTCCGTAAGTCCTCAACTCACTTGAAATCCTTACCACATTTCACAAAACCCCTTCATGTTTCCATCAAGTTCGTGTATGTATCATGTGTGTATAATAGTACGAGCCCTATACTATTATACCCACATCGTACATAATTGACCTTGACTTCACCACTTAAAGGTTCTGATCCAATGGTTCAGATTATCCATACACTAGTCTTACTTCCATTACTCACTATAAAATCACTTAACATGGCATTTTAAGATTTCATCTAGACTTATCCAAAGTGTCATAAGAATCTAACTAACATAATTCTTATCATCATTCGTTACATAGGATTCTACCTACATTAAGGCATATAACAATCCTATGTATCATTCACACTTTTCATAACCAAAGTCAAAGCCTAGGAATGGAATGATCGAATCCTAATTCGGTTAAACTATAGCTCTGATACCAAACTGTAAAACCTTAAAATTTTCAAACTTAAAAATTCTATGGTTTGAAAAACATTCCGGTATTAACCCGCAATTAACAAAAAAAAAAAAAAAACGGTCCCACAAAAACCTTTATAAATTAAAACATTGGGTGTTGTCGTTAAGCATCAATAAATCCATAGCAAGCAAATAAGAATTACATCAATACAAAATAATAAGGAACTTATCAAGTTCCACTCCATTCTCTATAACTTGACTTCTAACTTCCATCTATCATCCTTTCTCCATAAAGTTAACCTAAGATACATGACATTAAAAAGAGATACATACGAAAATGATGTATCACAAGCTACATGGATTTGTGACCCAAAACATTTATCACATTTTTACCAAAAACATTTCATCTTTTCAAACATAGTTTTAGACCATAAAACATTTTCAAGGAAAACTCATTTCATACATGTCATAAATATCATTTCATATCTTATCATTTCATTTCAAAAGCTATATTTCCATATTTCACTTTCTTTTATCATTGAGGGCTAATTCTGGTATTAAATCGTTTTCATTTTTATACTTAGGGTCAATGTTCAATAAAGGAACCACTCCCAAGTCTAGACCATAGTGGAAAGAACAAATCAATCCACCAAAGCATTATTTTCATTAGGACATCTATCTCGCAAAGGGGAGACGCCACCCCGATAGATTCCTCTAGTGTCTATTATGAGGTATCATGGCTCGAACAATTTCATTTCATTACTTTCCAGTTCTTTTCATTACTTTCCATTACTTTACATTTATTGTCATTAATTTTCATGTGTTGCACATTCCATACATTAGTATCATAATACTAGTTTCAAAACATTTCAAACACCTTATTAAAATATTTGTTCTTTTAAAACATTCTTTGCTGTCACAAACATTTTTTCTCCTTCAAGGCATTATTTCAAAACATTATTTCCAAAAGCATTTAACACTTTTACTTCAAAAAGTTTCATATATCAAAACATCAGTATTTCATTATTATAAAAATCATTTTTCCAAGTACCCGAAAGTGGGGAAAATGCCAAAACGTACTCACCTCAATCACATGTAGGTTACCTAATGCTCTTCTAATTCATTTCCCTAGATTAATCCTCTTCAAACACTACCTACACCATATACAAATATAAGTCATTAAAATGACCAAAATAACCCTCATAACTTCCATTACTAAATTTTATTATTTCAAATCATTCATCATGTAAAAATATGAATGTTGGCGAAAACCGTGAATAAATCCGAGTTTGTATGCAAAAGTTATGAAGAAAACAAGAAAATCTCCAAATCAGGGAATTACGCGGCCGTGTAAATTAGAGCATGCATTTACACGGGCCGTGTTTTCATGTCTACACACAAAAAAAACTTGATTTTTCCCAAAATAACACGATACTTTGCATAATTCTTGAAGGCCCTTTTGCAAATCACTTTGTACAATTTGTATAGATTACCACACATGTTTAGGGGGTGTTTTATCATCTTAAAACATTCCACTTAATCCATTAAGAGTTCATTGGACTCCTTAAAGATCATGATAAACCTTAGGCTTTAAATGAAGGGTTAAATAATCCACTCTATACTTGAACATTACAACGTCCCAAAACTTGTTCTCAACTTGTTCTCAACTTGTTGAAACCCAAGAGGATGTCGTCAAGTACATAAAACCTTAATTAATATCATTGTAAGTGCATACACTAACCATGGAATCCTCAATTCCATTCCATGTTTCGTAAATTACACTTTAGGCTAAAATAATCACTAGAACCACTTATAGATCAAGATATCCTTCATGTTTATGTTCCATTTCTACATCTAAAGTGTCAATTCATATCCATGAATGTCATTCTCCTCATAGATGTCAATTAACATGTAATTATCCCTAGATTTCCCAAAATGCCCTTATGGCCACAAACTCCATGGTTTCATCCAATAATAGATCAAAACTTACTATTTTGCATCCAAAACATTTTAATATCATCCATTCGTGTTTATGAACTTCATTTTCTCAATAATTTCTCAACTACAAAGGATTCCATTGGTTTCATCATATTGTCCCAAAATCCATAAATCCATGTGTATGCAACATTCTACCATCATGGATGAATTTGAGCATTCAAATTGGATTAGTTGCTATCAAATATCATCTAGGTCATTGAATCCATTCCAGTCCAACATATAAACATGAAATCCTCAATTTGAATTTCTAGGGTTCATGTGGGTTTTCACTCAAATCCTCAAATCTATCAATTGGATGATAGGAATGAGATTGGGATCATCAAAACAAATCAAGCGAGGTTAAAACCCAAAAACCTAATCAAGGAATCACATTGGGGTTTTCCCCAAGCATTGAATTCGAAAATGGAGCAAGAGGAAGAGATTTTATACCTTTTAAACACATGTTTCGTTCACTCCTTGTTCAAATGCATCAATACTTGTTGGGTTTGAATCCTAGTGATGAAGGAGGTAAGAAATAGTCACGGATCAAATTTTCGTTTATATGTCTGAATTAGTGAAGACTCCTCTTATTTCCCTTAATTTTACACATTTATCCTTCTAATTTTTCATTTTTGTCAAAAATGGTTCATTATTCCAATATGTGTGACCTTTCTTTAAGAATAGACATCGTAAGTCCCTCTCCATCCATTACATAACTTAAGTAGTCACTTCCATTAGTTGAGTCAACCCTTGGTCAAACATACTTTTCAAAATTAACACTTTGGGCACTTAACTCTGAAATATTAACATTTAAACCTTTAACTTTCCAAGCATTATATCAATTAATGATACAATTATCATTTAAATGACTTGATTATATAAATCATGCTTTATTTAATTATTTAATTAATTTAATAACCTTATCTTAAATTTTAGGATGTTATAATTATCTACCCCATAAATGGATTCCATCCTCGGAATCATATTGTGAGCCATCTCATTAGATTTTTGTCCTATCACTTGCTAATTTCTTCGACGTCCACGTAACCTTGGTCGTCTTATCATAATTGTAACCCATTATAATAATTATCATTAAATCATTAGGTGTTATTAACCCTCTTGGACACTTTTACCCTTTTATCCTTTTTTGAACATTTATCACCTCATGTAATAAGGTTCTCCAACCTTAAGTCAACATTTGTCTATTTCTTTACTTAGGTCCCAAATTTCCTAAGTATCTCCCTTCATGCTCAAGCATGTCACCAATATTCCAATCTTTACTAATTCCATTAGTAAATCATTTCTCAAACTTATGTTCCAAAATATCTTTTCAACTTTCCCTTTTTGACTTTCTTTAGTATCAAAGTATTAAACTTAACATAATGCCTTCAACTTGGACCGAACGCCTTCCAAAAAAAGATTTTTGTCGTCTACACACTAACATCTCCTATCGAATACATGCCAAAACACACTATAGTGCACATACTATTTCATTTTAATTTCTAGAATCACAGTTAACCACTTGATGCGTCACACACTGTTAAGGCGGAAACATGAAGGGTGACTAGATAAGGTCTCATAACACAAGGTAAATAGGATTACCAACCATAATTATTGAGCATTTGTATTTTTACATCATATTCAAAACAATATTACATTTTAGTTCCATACTACATAGTCTAGTACATAATAAGAGTAATAAACATAAATCATTATGGCATCTTAAACTGGCTCACTGACCATTTCGTAAAAAGCATGCAAAAACGATGGTCAACTATAAAATAGTTTTTGAATTCATAAGTTTATAAAGGTACATCATTTCAATAAGAAAATATAGATTTGTTCAACAAAAGTTCCAACTCAAAATGAGTGTTGAATGCCAAAGCACTCCGTTCACAACCAAGCCTAACGACCGTTCTTGCCCCATTCCATCATGTCCATGGTTCCTATAATGTCAGTTCACGGAAATATGCACTCACAGTTCTGGGTGAATAGAGGCTGTATACCCGAAATAGCGTTATCCATAATACCTTCTGCTCAAAATACGAGTTAATAAGTTGTTGTTCGGTTCTCGAGGACTCAACATACAAAGTTCATAAAAAGTTCATATCAAGAGTTCATAGCATAAAGTTCATAATATAAATTTCTTAAAAGAGTTTCGTTCCAAGTTCCTCAAGTTCACAAAACAACATCGTTCCAAGTTCATTAAGTTAATAAAACAAGGCTCAGCAAGTTCACAAAATAGAGTTCAGCAAGTTCACAAAATAGAGTTCAACAAGTTCATAAAACAAAGTTCCACAAGTTCATAAAATAGTACGGATAGATCATAAAACAGTAGCATGCTTTCCATCCCAAAACACGAAAACAATAAAAAGGGGGTTGTGAATACTCACTAGGGAGAGTTTATGGTTCGAGCTTCGTGGTTCGGTGTTGTAGAGATCGATTTCTACTAGTTCCCTATGTAATGCATGCCAGTGATCACAGAAAAAGTGTTGTTTGTGCAAATGTTTTGTAAAAATTATCAAAAATTATAATTTTAATGTTTTACAGTAAGGCCAACTGGTTTGAAATTTAACCCACATAGCTGGTCATCAGAAAAATAAAATCGTGATTTAGTCAAAAAAAAAAAAAGAGTGAGTTATGCCCTTTTAAAGTTGAGTAAACAGATCTGAGAGAATGTTGAAGAGTAAAACTCATGAAAACGTAGTTCAAACTTCTATTTTAGCTAATGATATCCTTTTCTTTTGCTTAGATTGATATAGAAAAACACTATATTAAATATATTCTATAGAAATACTTGTTTCTAACCATTTGATCATACATGCAACCAATCTAGATGAAACTAAACTTTAAAAAAACCAGTTTTTGGTGCTAGATAAGGTTTGCATGTGCTCACCTTTGCTCTTGGAAGCGGTTTGATCATGGATCAATAACATTTATAGAACATGCAACATGTTTTTGGTGGTGATCTACAAACATCAAGATCAAAAAAAGGTTATTTGCAAGAACATGCCTTAGAAATCGAAATTTTGAAGGAGAAAATGAGTAGAACTTGTAAAATTTGTTATGGATCTTCAAGAGGTGTGTAACACCTAGAAACCAGAAGGCCAAATGAGGAAAGAAAATCTCCAAACAAGAAGTCAACTCGTCGATTTCAAGGGTGAGAACTCGACGAGTAGAAATGTTGGCACACGTGTTTTTGGAAGACCAACTCAATGAGTTGGAGGCGACCAACTCGATGAGTTGAACTAGGATTGGGAAACCCTAAATCCAGTACTTTACACCCTATTTATACATCTTAAACTCTAGGGTTTCCAGAATCCATTGTCCAAACCCTGAGTCTAGAAACCCTAATGCTAGTTTGAGTATTGTGAGCCATCCTTCAGAGAAACTTACTGTGTTTTGAAGCTTGTGAAGAAAAGAGAAGCTTAGAGATTCAAGAATAAGCTAGTAGATCCAGAGACTCCATTTCATTCTCATCACTTTCTGGTAATGAAGTCCCATACTTGCTTAGTAGCTTCTTAGATCTCTTTATTATCATTTTATTGGGTTTTTGGTCCAAGAAGCTTGATCTTTGGGATATGGACGTCCCAAGTTAGTACACCATCAGATCTGGAACCATGGAGGGCTTTCATGGCATAAAGGTGCAAACTTTATGGCCATTGAAGCCCCATCCAAGCTATAAGGTGACATTTTGGCCTTTTAAGCTCCAAAAGGCTATGCATGGAGAGAAAGGTGGAAGATTTACATATGTAGTGTCTAGCGTCCATATCTCACTTTGTATGCTTTATCTTGGAGGGTTGATGGCTTTAGAATCAAGATCTAGTTCCTAAAGGGTTAGGGTTTGACCTAAACCCATTAAGTAAAGGTATTAACAGGTAATGTTAGAAACTTTACCCTTAAAAGGACAATTTCAGTGTATATGAGAAATATGAAGCTTAGATCTGAGGAGTAGGGGCTTAATCCATTAAGATGGCCTAAACAGACTGAGGAACTCATTGAGTCCATAGAGGAACTCGACGAGTTGAGTCGATGTGTCCTGATGTTGTACCAAGTAGAACTCGATGAGTCCAAGGAGGGACTCGATGAGTTGACTCATTTTGTCATGACTACGAGTAGCAAGGGAACTTATTGAGTCAGGTGGATGACTCGACGAGTTGAGTCAACTCGGGGTGTTGACTTTGACTTTGACTAGGCGTTGACTTTGACATTGACTTTTATTTTGACCAAGTTTGACCTGTGAAGGGGTCTTGAGAAAGGAATGGTATCTAAAGGATTATTGGATTTTAACTAAGTATTATGTTGGTAATGATATCTCGAGGTGTCGAGAGATCAACAGTTCGGGGATTTGCCAGCTAGCAGCGAGAGGTTTATTCGTGGGATTCTACAATCAGTTTGTGAGGTGAGTTTTCTCTTGTAGGAATGGGTCAAAGGCACCAATTTCGGCCCGTTTATATATGTTAATAGGTTTCAGATTAAGGTCCAGTGCCGGGAGATGCCTGAGGAATGTTTGTATGCTTGATGTCTTTGTGATTATTGCATGTGCTTGTTTTATATGTTTCTTGACTTCGGTCCGATGCTGGGGAAAGTCTGAGGAAGGTATAAACTTTTTGGAATTCATTCCGATGCCAAGAGAGGCGCAAGGAAATATTATATTTATTTTTCCAAACTACGGTTCGATGTCGGGTGGTACCCGATGAAGGAATGCATGTTTAGTTATACTTGTTATCTTTGTGATACTTATAGTGTGGGCGGGGTCCTGTATCTCACCACTAGTTGAGTATGGAAGGGAGTTCCATATTTCATCATTAGCAGAGTAGGGGTGGGCCCATGATAGGCGAGGCCTTAGGAATGGAATATTTAGCATTGTGTATGATTCTTTATGTACTATCAGGATTATATGTTATTGTTTGTATGTGTATAGTGGGAGGGGCCTAGAGACAGGTGGGACCTGGTAGAAATAGATTTGTATACCGAGCGAGGCTCAATGCCAGGCGGGGTCTGATGTCGGAGACTGTTTGATGCGGGCCGGGGACCGAGGAAGGGGTGAGGGCCCAATTTATTTGATTATTTGACTATGTGTATGGTATGTGGTAGCTTGGGGAGACTCACTAAGCTTCGTGCTTATAGTTTTCAATTTTGGTTTCAGGTACTTCCAGTAGCAAGCGGAAGAGCTTGGGATGATTGCAGTGCACACACCATTTGTTCAGCCTGGGATGTTTATACTTTGATATATTTGACAGATGATATGATATTTTTAAGTTATACAACTTATGATTTTTATATGATGAATGATGTTTATGGTTTAATTAATGATTTAAAATGAAATTTTTAGACTGTATTTTTGGGTTGCCTCAAGTTGGTATCAGAGCCTTGGTTTGAAGGGATTTGGGCACACTTGCGGGTGTGTCTGAACTCAAACTGAGAACTTGGTATGAAAATTTTCAAAAGAAAATCATTTTCATAATAAGAATTTTGAAAAGAGAAAAGAATTTTGAAAAGAGAAAAGAACTTTGAAAAGAGAAAAGGGTGTGGTGCATGCAATCAACCGAGCTCAAGTAAGTACTCCCAAATTACCCATACAAGTTTATGTTATGATATGTTATGAGAACTGCATGCTAGATGGAATTTGGTACTTCGGATAGTTGGTAGATAAACTGGGACCTGGGAGGTCTCGGTTCATTTAGAAAGTGGATAAGAGGCAGCGATGTTCGAACCGAAGTAGTGATGTGAGGAATCTTATGAGCAAGGTAGCTTGCGGACCGAAAGTCCTAAGACACTAATGGTTGGATTAAATAATCTCAGAGTAATTGATTTGAGCCTATTGTGAAGCTCTCATTTGAGTCTAACCGTTTCAGGGATGAATCTTCTACTCGAAGGATTATCTGAGCCTTCTGCAAAGTATAAGTATTCTATAGTTGGTTATGGACAAGGATTTTGTTTCTGATGGTAGCATCAAGATAATCATGGTGGGAAGTTTCATGGTTGAACAGTTACTCAATGAGGTTTTGGCATGGTAGTTTTTGGAGAATAGGCGGTCTGTTAGGGAGACATACCATAATAGATTTCAAATATCGAAAAGACAGAAATAGTTCTATTTATGACAGTAAGGATTATCCTTCATTGGGTTTGGAAGGTCTCGATGGTTGGGTTTAGCTGCCTTAGAAAGTCCATTGAATGTGCGGGATGATAGTGGTACTTACAGGATGGCGAGTGCCGGTGGTTGTAGGAAACACCAGTTAGTCCAGGGCAGGTAGGAGGAAAGTTGAGGTCATGGCGCATGAGATGTTTGGGAGGTAGATGATTGTAGCGGACTTCGAGGATGAAGTCTAGTTTAAGTGGGGGAGAGTTGTAACACCCGGAAACCAGAAGGCCAAATGAGGAAAGAAATCTCCAAACAAGAAGGAAACTCGTCGATTTCAAGAGTGAGAACCTGACGAGTAGAAATGTTGGCATGTGTGATTTTGGAAGACCAACTCGACGAGTTGGAAGGGACGAAATCGACGAGTTGAACTAGGATTGGGAAACCCTAAATCCAGAACTTTACACCCTAGAAACCCTAATGCGTGTTTGAGTATTGTGAGCCATCCTTAAGAGAAACTTGGTGTGTTTTGAAGGCTGTGAAGAAAGGAGAATGTTAGGGATTCAAAAATAAGCTAGTAGATCCAGAGACTCCATTTCAGTCTCATCACTTTCTGGTAATCAATTCTCATACTTGCTTGGTAGTTTCTTAGATATATTTATTATCATTTTATTGGGTTTTTGGTCCAAGAAGCTTGATCTTTGGGATATGGACGTCCCAAGTTAGTACACCATTAGATCTGGAACCATAGAGGTCTTTCATGGCATAAAGGTGAAAATTTTGTTGCCATTGAAGCCCCATGCAAAGTATAGGGTGATATTTTGGCCTTTTATGCTCCAAAAGGCCATGCATGGAGAGAAAGGTGGAAGCTTTACGTGTTTATGTAGTGTCTAGGGTCCAGGTCTTAGTTTGTATGCTTTAGCTTGGAGGGTTGATGGCTTTAGAATCAAGATGTAGTTCCTAAAGGGTTAAGGTTTGAGCTAAACCCATTAAGTAAGGGTATTAACGAGTGAAGTTGGAAACTTTACCCTCAAAAGGACATTTTCAGTGTATATGAGAAATATGAAGCTTAGGTCCAAGGCGTAGGGGCTTAATCCATTAAGATGGCCCAAACCGACTGAGGAACTCATCGAGTCCATAGAGGAACTCGACGAGTTGAGTTGATGTGTACCGATGCTATACCAGCTAGAACTCGACGAGTTCGGGGAGGGACTCGATGAGTTGCCTTGTATTGTCATGACTACGAGTAGCAAGGGAACTCAGCGAGTCAGGGGATGACTTGATGAGTTGAGTCAACTTGGGGTGTTGACTTTCACTTTGACTGGGTGTTGACTTTCACTTTAACCAAGTTTGACCCGTGAAGGGGTCTTAAGAAAGGAATGATATCTAAGGGATTTGGAACACCCGGTTCCAGGTATGTATTTAAATTCAAGTCCTTTTCGTGTTTTGCCCTGGCACTCGGCGAGTTGGAGGCCCAACTCGCCGAGTAGACTCGATTTTAGACACGGAGGTTTAGTGACCTACCCGACAAGTCAGGGGACCGACTCGACGAGTAGGAGCTGTCTGTATAAAACCCTAATGTTAGGGTTTGCACCCTATTTAAATGTCTTATTATGTCTCAATCCAGCCCCTATCGTTCCTCCCAACCTAGAGAAACCCTAACTCAAAACCCTAAGCCCCCTTTTGAGTGTTCTTTAGCTTGTTGGTGCCTTTTTGTGTGTATTTGAAGTTGGAGAAGAAGAAGAAAGCTTGGAAGTTCAAGTGGAAGCTAGTAGATCCAGAGGTTGTGACTCATTTCCAGGTTATTTGAGGTATAAAGTTGATACATTGGCTATTCACTACTTAGATCTTGATTTGGGGCTGTTTTCTACGTTTTCTATGCTTTAATGGAGTTATATTCAGATTTATGTGTAGAAGTGGATTTGTGCTTCAGATTTGGAACCATTGAGGGTTCCCATGGCATGAAGGTCGCAACGTTATGGCCATGGGAGACCCATGCTTCATGTATACCTATTTATGGCTTTTTGAGCCAAAAAACCCCATGCATGTACGTCAAGATTGGAACTCTACGTATAAAAGGGACCCTAGAAGGCCAGATCTTTGATTTGGGTGCATTAAGTCCCATTATAATCGACTATATAGTTTTGGACAAGGAGGTACTAGGCGGTTTGCTTGGGTGACTTAGCGAGTCGGGACACATTTTCCCTTAAATGTCTTCTAGAAATGGTTTTTGGTTGAGTGGAAGGAACTCTCAACTTGCTAAGGGTTTGTTATGGACCTAGAAATCATAGGACTTGGCGAATGGGTGAACAGACTCTGCGAGTTCAAGGCAATGTCCCAACCACATGAAGACAGACTCGATGAGTTCAAACATGAACTCGGCGAGTCATAGACTGAACATCTTCATATGGATGAAGACGAACTTGATGAGTTCAAGGACGAGCTCGATGAGTCGGTTGAAGATAGTCAGATGTGTTGTTAAAGGCGAACTCGTCGAGCTCTTGCTAGACTCGACGAGTAAGGATGGGATTATGGCAGTAGGTGGACATGGGGACTCAGCGAGTTGGTGGACCAACTTGGCGAGTCAAGTCAACCAAATGTTGACTTTGACCAAAGTTGACTTTAACTAGGGTTTGAACTTGACTTTGACTTGGACTTTAGTTGACCATTGTAAGGGTTACAAGTATGAATTAATAAGTTAGAAAAGTTGTTGTGTAGGGATTCAGGATTCAAGGAGAGTTGGTTTTCATACCGAGATCAATGAAGACACTACACGACTTTAAGGTGAGTTTTCTCCTAGTAGGATTGGGTCTTGGCCATAATACCAGCCCACAAGTAAGAGTGTTGGATAGATGATTGTCTTTGTGATAATTATCTAGTGTTGATATGAGATATGATTATTGTGCCTGATATGATTATTGTGCTTGATATGTTTATTGTGCTTGATATGTGTTAGCAGTAGTAGGGGTGAAATAGTCCCTAGTTACCAATTAAAAGATACCGAAGGGGAGGATAGCTCCTACTTACCAGTTGAAAGATATCGAAGGGGAGGTTAGTTCCCAGTTACCGGTTGAAAGATACCGAGTAGGAGCCCAACTCCTGACTATACACGACAGCTACCGGTTGAAACATACCGAAGATTATGCATTATTTCGTATGGGTATGATGGGGGAACTCACTAAGCTTTGTGCTTACGGTTTTTAGTTTTGGTTTCAGGTACCTCTTCATCTAAAGGGAAGGAGCCGGCGGGGTAGCAGCGCACCACACATTCACACATGATATTCCGCATTTGAGAAACCTGGGATTGTACTATGATATTATACTATTTAATAATATGGTTTTGAGACTTGTGATTTGTGACTTTATGTTTGAAAGGATTTCAATGTTGTTTACTGTTAAATATTTTTACAAGTAATATTCTTTAAAACAAAAAAATTTGGGTCTCGATTTTGGGATCTTACAGGATTATCGGATTTTGACTAAATATTATGTTGGTAATGATAGCTCGAGGAGTCGAGAGATCAACAATTTTGTGATCTGCCGGTTAGTAGTGAGAGGTTTATTCACAGGATTCTACAGTCAGCTTATGAGGTGAGTTTTGTCATGTAGGAATGGGTCGAAGGCCCCAATTTCGGCCAATTTATGTATTTTACTATGTTCCGGATTAAGGTATGATGTCGGGCGGTGCCCGAGGAATGTTTGTATGCTTGATGTCTTTTTGATTCTTGCATGTGCTTGTTTTATATGTTTCCGGACTTCAATCCGATGTCGGGGAAAGCCCGATGAAGGTCTAAGCTTTCTAGACTTCAGTCTGATGCTGGGCGGGGCCTGATGTATGTTTATATGTATGTTTTTGAACTACGGTTCGATGTCGGATGGTACCCGATGAAGGAATGCATGTTTAGTTATACTTGTTGTATTTGTGATACTTGTATGTGACTGGTAGGGAGGTGAGTGTGGACGAGGTCTTGTATCTCACGACTAACTAAGTTTGATGAATTATGTTTGTGGTTTTATTAATGATTTAACATGAAATTTTTAGACTGTACTTTTGAGGTGTTTCAAGGTGTATGATAAGAACTTACCCTTTGATATGAAGCTTCAAGAACACCCAAAATAAGGCTGAAAATTCAAGGTTGAGGGGCTGATTTTTAGAGAGAGAAAGTGAGGTTTCTAGAGAGAAGGAAGTGAGAAAGTGAGATTCTGTCTATCTAGATAGACCATCTCTCTCGTCGTCTCTTTCGGTCTATAATCCACCAAAATCTCCCAAAAAACTTCAGTAATGTGAGTTAACTTATGAAAAACAAAATGGAAAAATCTCTCCTAGAGAATATGTTTCTAAGATCGAATTTCCTCTCTCTCAAGGCCATGCAAAATATGACCTCCCGATTTTTCATAAAGAAGCAAGATATAATGAGTGAAAGGGAGAGAGAGAAAATGTGTGTGTGTGTGTGAGGGTTGTGTATGGACAAATTTTTAGGGTAAAGACAGGATTTATAAGGCTCTTTGAAATTGAAAATCTTTAATAATGTTGCCTCTTAACCATTTTTATAAAAATGATCTTTAGTTTTTGTAAATATTCTATGTATTTTTATAAATTTCCAAGAGTTTATTACTTGGTTTTTATTCAAGTATATTGTTTTAGAAATAAGTCATAAACTTGTATTTTCTTGAGTTATATTATAGAAATGATAACATACGGTTTGACTTTTATAAAATCAAAATTTATATTTCTTATAAATGAAACAAAGGTTCACATATGAATATAGGATTAGGCAAACCTTGCATTATATTTTTGGCTCATAATTAAAATTATGAGATATGGATATTATTTCCAACTTGTAATTAAATCAAATTATGATTTAATTAAATTGAGTTTGCTAAGTACTTAAACTATTTAAGCACGTCATATGTTCCGATTAATAAATTAGGGTATTTAACTTACCCTTGAGTCGTGATCTACTGAACATGGTTTTGTGTTTAGTTTTGAGATTTAACTTTGGTACTTTACAACCTAGTTAGAGTATTCACATATCAATGTGACTGCTTAGTACAAGCTAAGTTACACTGCTTGTTCCGAGGGATCTATTAAGTCGCGATCTAGCTCAACTTTGTGCATCTAAAGCCAAGTAATGTGAACACATGAAAATGAAAAGGTTCTAGATGATTCCTAACTTTAGTTTTGACGGTTGTCACATGATGGATTTTATACTAACGATGCTTTCCTTCAACGTTATCTACAAGATAACCCAATCATGTATATCACTATGAAGCTTACACTTTTGTACCGACATGTACCATACTATCCAAGTTCATGTTTGTTACATGCGTTGTCCATATCCTCCATCATTCGCTTTAACTATCATGTTAAACCCAAAATATCATTTCATGAGTAAACACATTTCTTATGCTTGCAAGCCTAAACATACTACGACGAGAATATCCAAATCATATTGAACATTTTTAACTTAACTTTCAAAATATTTTTAGGTCTGAATGATCTCGTTAATTGTAACTTGGTTCTTCCCTGCTATCTACCCCTTAAAAGAAATGAGAGCATTTCTTTTAAGGTTAAGACACAAGATGATCATCAATGTGTAGCGAGATATCTTGCTTATTTCTTCATGGAAACTCATTGCCTCACATATACTCCTTATAGACCTCGGATTACACTTCAGCCTTTCCCATTGATTGCATATAAATTTCATCATAATTTCACCATTCAAGTCTCCTTCAACACTTCTGCTCGAGCACTCGACTCTTCCATTCTATACTTTGTTAGTTTAACTTCTCAAGTATCATCATGCTTTAATTTTTCTTTTCGTTGTCCCTTTTTATGAATACACAACCAAATTTTATATCAATTGATTTTCGAGTCCTTTGGTCACAGTTCAGTTGTGGAATTCTGAAATGGATGCATTGCAATATCTGGGTACGATGCCGTAAGTAGAGATCAGTGGTTGAAACAAGACATCGTGAGGTTCTGTGATGGTGTACCGAGGTATCTGATTATGATTCCCTAAATTTCGAGTTATTTGAGACTTGAATTATGAGATGGCAAGTGGATTAGCAAGTGACTATGGTTCCTAATGTGCACAACAGTACCCACTAATTTTATAATTTATAATCTAACTAACTTAACTAACTACCTAGTCGTATTATAGAATAGTTGGGTAAGTCGGGTGTCGATCACAGGGAACGGTGTTGACTAATTAATTTATCTACTACTAAATTAACATAATTACTAGAAAAGGAAGGGTTTTTATCTAATTTTGCAAGTTTAGATGAATTAAATTCTTTAACATAAACTCAATCAATAACCAAAACATTTCTGTTAGTTTGAATCCGCTTTTACTCAATGGTTATACATTAGCTATGACTATTACTGTTGGTTACCAATTAATGAAGTGTTAGCAATTTAGTTCTAAATCTACTAATTATTAATCAATTCATGTAAATCTATGTATGGTCACACAATAGTTAACACATAATCAATTATTAATTAAGATTGGAGCCATGTAAGATTGATTAATCAAAACACAATTACAGTCATAATATGAGTTCTCTAACACAACTTAATTCAATGATTTAATTACTTATCTAAGATTGGTTTGATCTTAGCTCTAATAAACTAGTGTTCATTGAATTATTAGGTATTCAAATTCATGAAGATTTGTATTCACTAACTACACAGAACAAGAATTTAAAGCAATCAAATATTTAATTTAAGCATGGTAAGTAAAATCAATCAACACAAGCATATTACCAACAAGTAAAGTCAAATCTAATGCATTAAAACCATGAGTTCCAGCTTCATCTAGCTAACAGAAGCAACTAGATTTAGCTGGACATACTAACAACTAAACAAACGAAAACTATAATCAAAGACATGTTTAAGTGTACCAATATATAAACCAATTTATGAACTTCTTCTTTCTTGGTGTTAAAACCAACTTCTAGATCTTCTCTTCCTCTCAAATTCGTCTCTAACAACCTTTCTTAGTCAGCCAAAAGTCACTCTTTTCATAATGTCAAAGGTATTTATAATATCTTCCAATTTACCGTTCAGGTCGTGAGAATTTAAGTCTCACGTCGTGAACTCGAGATAATCGTGATCGGCAAGGATTCCTTCACCCGGATGCTTATCTTCTAGAATTCCCTACTCACAACGTGACATCCCACTTCCTCACGTCATGAACTCGATTTTTGTTGACTTTTCATTCTTCTTTTCTTGAAGCCCCCCAAAGTTCCAGGTATTGTCACTTTTGGTCCCTTTCTTCAAAAATACTTCTATTTGGCTGCACATAACAATTTATCCTTATAAGTTCTATAATTCTATGCAAATAACCAAATTATTTATAAAAATGTTGATCAATATTGCCTAAAAATGTGTATAAATATGGAAATATCAGTTCCAACGGGAGCTCTTCAGCTAATTGTCATCAAACGGGAGTATCTAAGAATGTGAATTGCAGCAAGAACGAGTGATGCCGTGAACAATGAGGCCATAAGATCGGGCCAAACATGTAACAAAGTGCCCTCCACAAGTAGGGCTCCCGGGATGGGGACTCGTTATATACTCCACCAAGTAGCGGGCCAAGAAATATGGAATGTTACAGCACACGCCTGGCTGTAAAATGCTCCACAAAAAGAACAAATTGACTTTAGTAACCTTATCACCATGGCGTTTGTGGTGAATAGAAAATGTGATAAGGAGATAGATAAGGCGATGTATTGGTGATTTGATGCTGCTTTCAGGAGATACATCGGAATTGAACACACCAGAAGCAATATTGCTCCAAAACTCAGGACCTGAGACCCCATTGTCATAACCACGTGTGGCCTCCCTCAAAAACAAAACAAACTCATGAGTAATGGTCTCATGAGCCTCGTACAACCCCATTCTTCGTGAAAACTCCACCAAACTGCATTCCCTAAATTCCCCTCCTAAACAAAAAACCAAAGCTTGCGGGAAAGTAGGATCTTGGACATTCTCATGCAAAGTCATAGTTGAAAAGAATTCCACGCATAGCTCCTTATAAACCCGCTCTTCAACTCGGAAAAGATTGAGCCATCCCGAGCAAGTGAATGAAAAACCATTCCCAATAAAAATTTTAGTAAGGAACGTGGACAGCCTATCCATAAGCCTGATTTCCCTCAAACGTGCCCACTGAATAGTGGGGGCAATAGCAAACTCCCGGTTGTAAAGCCATCCCAACCGATTGTTCCATCGTGTCAACACTTCTCAGGGCGTAGTTGTTGGAAAGTTGTAAAATGGGTGTAAACCCGCTACTCCAATTGGAACCTCTCTCCCGGGACCCATTTCTGCAAAAACAAACAACAAACACAGCCAAAAGAAACAACCCAACAAATTAGAAATTAACAGAACTGAAGTTGTCCAGTCCTAGTATTCACGTCGTGAATCCTTTAAGATGCACGTCATGAGTTCGTAACGCAACAGCCAGAATTGCTAAGATCAGGACGCATATCAGGTCACAATGTTAATGGGGCTTACTCCTATGCTAATTCCAACCACAAATCATCAACATTCCAAGGCTATTACGAGATTTTTAAGGAATAATTTTGACTTTTCATCTAACTAACAAACCCTAAACCTAAGTTCAACTATTAGAGAAAAATTAAACTTAATAATTAAGAATTATTACCTTAGGTTGAAGTATTACGAAAGCAAGAACGAAATTGGAGTGTATGTCGCCCAAAATCGGAGCAAAGGGGCACCAGATTTCTTGTTCACTTCATGAGGAATAAACAAAGTGGTAGGTCAAACTGATTCTTTATCCTTTAATCTGTGGTCCCGAGTAGTTTAATACTCACATCGTGAATCCTTAAGGATTCGCTTCGTGAGTCCTGTCTGGTGTTAATGTTGGCCCATTCATTCCTCCTCAAAAATGGATTAGTCTTGGGCCATTTAGTTTAATAGAAAATGGGCTGATATGCATAAATGATATATTGTCTGGTTCATTCAGATAGGTCTTGAATCATAATGATTCACGTCGTTAATACTGTATGACAATTTTTTTTATTTAATCCAAGTTTGTCTATTAACTACATTCTTAATTATTACCACTTCATTTTTAGGGACCCCACACTCAATATTTAATTATGAATAAAGAGAGTTGGATGATATGATCTATGTTTCTAAGACTAAAATGCAAAAACTAAAAAGAAAAAAAAAAAACGCAAACCAAACTCGGGTTGCCTCCCGAGAAGCGCTTCTTTTTTAGGAGTCTTGAGCCTGACTCCGTGCCTCCTACGTCGACTCCTCAGAAGATTCTACCACCAGGATCTTTTGCTCCTTAAAATGCCTCTTATAAGCTTGCACTCGTAGAATATACACCTTTTTAGAATTCTCTTTTTTAGCCTTGACTTCGTTTCCATCGAGCTTGCATTTGATCGCTTGAATATTCAATTCTTCATCATCTTTAAGCACCATAATATCCTTTTCTTCTTTCACTACTGGACTTGTTACTTTTGAAGTAACCTCCTCTTCATTACTCGACATCCCATCATCTTCCTTGCTTACCCAAGAAGTTGGATTCGTGTAGGCAATGACTTCAACTAAAAATGAAACAGATGCTCTTGGTTTTGTTCTTTTAACTTGTTGAATTGTTTTGAGTTCTTCTTCCATGAGCTTCTCTAATTCTTGAAGTTCATTCTCTTCATCAATGTTGAAAACCTCTTCTTGAGCATGATCCCCTTGGAAACCATCTTCTATTCCACAAATTTCATTCTCATCCCCAACTCTCAAGGTGAGTTTGGACTCGCGTATATCAACCAGAGCTCCAACAGTGTTAAGTAACGGGCAACCAAGAATAATTGGTACATTAGGATCTTCTTTCATATCTAGAACCATAAAGTCTATTGGAAAAACGAATTTCCCAATTTTCACGAGAATATCTTCCACAATGCCCCTGGGTTGTGTCACTGAACGGTTCGTCATGTGAATAGTCATCTTTATAGCCTTCAACTTCTGAATATTCAATTTTTTATAAAACTAATAAGGCATCAAATTTATGCTATACCCAGAATCGGCTAAAGCATAAACCTTCATAGTATTCCCAAACTCACATGGCAGAGTGAGTCGTCCAGGATCCCCCCATATTCTTAGGTATTTCTCCCAACACCGCTTTTGAGCTTTGCTCACTTAGAATTACCTTATACTTCTCCTAAAATTGCTGACGAGTGTCTAACAAGTCTTGTAGCAACCTAGCATATTCTGGAACTTTTCCAAGTGAATCAATAAAATTTGTATTGATAGGAATACCCTTCAATTGCTTGATAAACTCAAAATGTTCTCTTTCCATTGGACTAAGATTAGCTCTAGACGGGAATGGAAAAGGCGGTTTATAAGCTAGAACAGATACATAATTCTTCTGTTTAGACCGAGCCCACGAAGCGAGCATAGCGGGCTCACGATGTGAATTGGGTATTCCAACAGATTCTTCAATTTCGAGCTTCAGCTTCTTTGGCTTTGGATCGGGTTGCTGTGGCTCCACTTCTAAGGTTTCTAGGAACTCAGAAATCGCCTCTTCTTCAATATCTATGGCCATTACGTGAGATTGGGTACTATTTTCAAGATTTTTCGGGAACATCTTCTCATTAACCAAAGTGGTAAGTTGACCAAGTTGTACTTCAAGGTTATTTATGGAGGCTTGCTGATTCTTTATTAATGCTTGTTGATCTATCATCATTCCATGATGATTCTTCATTATAGTTCTTTGTTCTTCTATTGCAGCATCAGTAGCATCATGTCTTTTTTCTGAAGCTTCCATAAATTTCATCAACATGGTCTCTAATTCTGATTTCTTCTCAACTAGTGGTTGCTCTATTTGGTAGAAACCTCTGCTAGTTTGTCTATATTTTTCTTCCTTTTGCTTCTTGTATTCATCGTAAGGCAGCCACTCTTTCTTTGGTTTCCTCCAGTCTTCATCATACTTGTCCCCACTCGAATAGCAAACTTGAGCTTTCTTATTTCCATATTCATCCAAGTTGCAATCTTTTGTCAAATATGGTCCACTACATCTCTCGCAACCAACTCGAATTGCATGAATTGATTGGTCCATTTGTGCTAATATCCTATCCATAGTGTTAAGCGTTGCCATCACGCAACCATCTCTTCAGTTTGTGCATCCCCAACTCCTTTCATGCCTTCATTCCTTGGGTTGTGGTATTCACGAGAATGTTTTGCAAATTCTTCAACTGATTCCTTGACTTCGCCATGATTTTTCTTTATAAGTGGTCCTTGAGAATCATGGAGTTGTCTTGTCATCACATTGACCCCGTTATAGAATATGGACACTTCTTGTTGAATGTTAAGGTCATGTTGAGGACAATTCCTTAACAACCCTTTGTAACGCTCCCAAGCTTCGTAAAGTGACTCCCCCAGGTTTTGCTCAAAATTAGCTATTGCCTTCTTGAGTTTAGCAATCTTTGATGGTGAACAGAATTGTTCTAAAAACTTCTCATGCATTTGAGCCCAAGTAGTTATTGTACCAGGTGGAAGTGCTTTTAACCAATTCTTTGCAGCTCCTTTAAAGGTAACGGGAAGCATCCTTAGCAAGATGATGTCTCTATTAACATTTCGGATATTGAAGTAATCAGCAATGCCATTCACTTCATCCAAGTGCTTGAACGCATCCTCATGATATTTTCCATAGAATGGGATATCTTTTAGTGCGGAAAGGATATGTCCCTTTAGCTCGAATGTGGCAGTGGCAGTGGCAGGAATGGCAGGTTGTACTAAGCCTGGACCAATATCATCTCGAATTCTTTTTCTGTAAGCTCCCATAGAAATTTCTTCAATATTCGCCATCTCGTTCCTTGGCTCGTTCTCGGGTTCACTTGTATGTAATTCAAATTCAGGCTTGGTATTGTATTCGGACTCGGTTTGGACGGGTATTTGATCTAGGTGTTCAAGCTTGCTCTTGTTCTTTGAAGATGAACTTGACTACCCCGTTTTCTTCCCCGGCTTCTTTGAGAACACTTATTTGAATTCTTGTAAATGTGTCTTCTTTGGTGTTTGATCTTCCTTCACGCTCTTGACCTTCTTTTTGTGCATTGCAGACTCGGGATCTTCAAGTGGTGGCATCAAAGGTGTGTTAGAGCCTCTGGTCATGAACTCCTAAAATAAGACAAAAATAAAACGTAAAACTGAAAAATGAACTGAAATAAACAAAACTAAGGACTTCAGAACTCACGTCGTGAATCTTAAAGGTTCACGTCATGAATCCTGTAATGCAGAAAAAAATTAAAACAGACAAGTAACTTCTTGCAGGTTTTACCCTACAAAAAAGATCGATTAATTTAAAGCAAACAAACTAATAATTAACTAAGCCGTTCCCCGGATACGGTGCCAAAAACTTGATGTGCACAAAAGTACCCACTAATTTTATAATTTGTAACCTAACTAACTTAACTAACTAAAATGCACCTCGGCAGTGTACCTAGTCATATTATAGAATAGTTGGGTAAGTCGGGTGCCGATCACAAGGAACGGTGTTGACTAATTAATTTATCTACTACTAAATTAACCTAACTACTAGAAAAGGAAGGGTTTTTATCTAATTTTGCAAGTTTAGATGAATTAAATTCTTTAACACAAACTCAATCAATAACCAAAACATTTCTGTTAGTTTGAATCCGCTTTTACTCAATGGTTATACATTAGCTATGACTATTACTGTTGGTTACCAATTAATGAAGTGTTAGCAATTTAGTTCTAAATCTACTAATTATTAATCAATTCATGTAAATCTATGTATGGTCACACAATAGTTAACACATAATCAATTATTAATTAAGATTGGAGCCATGTAAGATTGATTAATCAAAACACAATTACAGTCATAATATGAGCTCTCTAACACAACTTAATTCAACGATTTAATTACTTATCTAAGATTGGTTTGATCTTAGCTCTAATAAACTAGTGTTCATTGAATTATTAGGTATTCAAATTCATGAAGATTTGTATTCACTAACTACACAGAACAAGAATTTAAAGCAATCAAATATTTAATTTAAGCATGGTAAGTAAAATCAATCAACACAAGCATATTACCAACAAGTAAAGTCAAATCTAATGCATTAAAACCATGAGTTCCAGCTTCATCTAGCTAACAGAAGCAACTAGATTTAGCTGGACATACTAACAACTAAACAAACAAAAACTATAATCAAAGACATGTTTAAGTGTACCAATATATAAACCAATTTATGAACTTCTTCTTTCTTAGTGTTAAAACCAACTTCTAGATCTTCTCTTCCTCTCAAATTCATCTCTAAGAACCCTTCTTAGTCAGCCAAAAGTCAATCTTTTCGTAATGGCAAATGTATTTATAATATCTTCCAATTTACCGTTCACGTCGTGAGAATTTAAGTCTCACGTCGTGAACTCGAGATAATCGTGATCGGCAAGGATTCCTTCACCCGGATGTTTATCTTCTAGAATTCCCTACTCACGACGTGACATCCCACTTCCTCACGTCGTGAACTCAATTTTTGTTGACTTTTCATTCTTCTTTTCTTGAAGCCCCCCAAAGTTCCAGGTATTGTCACTTTTGGTCCCTTTCTTCAAAAATACTTCTATTTGGCTGCACATAACAATTTATCCTTATAAGTTCTATAATTCTATGCAAATAACCAAATTATTTATAAAAATGTTGATCAATATTGCCTAAAAATGTGTATAAATATGGCAATATCAGTACCAACGGGAGCTCTTCAGCTAATTGTCATCAAACGGGAGTATCTAAGAATGTGAATTGCAGCAAGAACGAGTGATGCCGTGAACAACGAGGCCATAAGATCGGGCCAAACATGTAACAAAGTGCCCTCCACAAGTAGGGCTCCCGGGATGGGGACTCGTTATATACTCCACCAAGTAGCGGGCCAAGAAATATGGAATGTTACAGCACACGCCTGGCTGTAAAATGCTCCACAAAAGGAACAAATTGACTTTAGTAACCTTATCACCATGGCGTTTGTGATGAATAGAAAATGTGATAAGGAGATGGATAAGGCAATGTATTGGTGATTTGATGCTGCTTTCAGGAGATACACCAGAATTGAACACACCAGACGCAATATTGTTCCAAAACTCCAGACCTGAGACCCCATTCTCATAACCACGTGTGGCCTCCCTAAATAACAAAACAAACTCATGAGTAATGGTCTCATGAGCCTCGTACAACCCCATTCTTCGTGAAAACTCCACCAAACTGCATTCCCGAAATTCCCCTCCTAAACAAAAAACCAAAGCTTGCGGGAAAGTAGGATCTTGGACATTCTCATGCAATGTCACAGTTGAAACGAATTCCACGCATAGCTCCTTATAAACCCGCTCTTCAACCCGGAAAAGATTGAGCCATCCCGAGCAAGTGAATGAAAAACCATTCCCAATAAAAATTTTAGTAAGGAACGTGGACAGCCTATCCATAAGCCTGATTTTCCTCAAACGTGCCCACTGAATAGTGGGGGCAATAGCAAACTCCCGATTGTAAAGCCATCCCAACCGATTGTTCCATCGTGTCAACACTTCTCGGGGCGTAGTTGTTGGAAAGTTGTTAAAATGGGTGTAAACCCGCTACTCCAGTTGGAACCTCTCTTCCAGGACCCATTTATGCAAAAACAAACAACAAACATAGCCAAAAGAAACAACCCAACAAATTAGAAATTAACAGAACTGAAGTTGTCCAGTCTCAGTATTCACGTCGTGAATCCTTTAAGATGCACATCGTGAATCCTTTAAGATGCACGTCGTGAGTTCGTAACGCAACAGTCAGAATCGCTAAGATCAGGACGCAAAGGTATTTATAATATCTTCCAATTTACCGTTTACGTCGTGAGAATTTAAGTCTCACGTCGTGAACTCGAGATAATCGTGATCGGCAAGGATTCCTTCACCCAGATGTTTATCTTCTAGAATTTCGTACTCACGATGTGACATCCCACTTCCTCACGCTGTGAACTCGATTTGCTGACTTTTCATTCTTCTTTTCTTCAAGCCCCCCATAGTTCCAGGTATTGTCACTTCTGGTCCCTTTCTTCGAAAATACTTCTATTTGGCTGCACATAACAATTTATACTTATAAGTACCATAATTCTATGCAAATAACCATATTATTTATTAAAATGTAGATCAATATTGCCTAAAAATGTGTATAAATATGGTAATATCAGTTCCAGCGGGAGCTCTTCTGCTAACTGTCATCAAACGGGAGTATCCAAGAATGTGAATTGCAGCATGAAAAAGTGTTGTTCACGATGGTTTTCGTCAGGAGTGGTGATGCTTAACTTAGGTGGGTGTGTGTACCTATCTATGTTGAGCCATGGAGTATTCGATAGTGATCTTAGTGGGGGTAATGACTCAAGGAGGAGACTATGGGGTGATAAGAGGGTGAGTGGATCAGAGTGGGAGTAATCACTTGGGATTATTAGGGGAAAACCATAGAGTGAACCCATGGCGATTCAGTGAGAGAGAGTGTTGTGATACTGCAGGGAGCTGTAGTATTCACCGGTCAACGAGAGAGTGTTGTGATACTACGGGGAGCCGTAGTATTCATGAGTCAGTGCGAGAGTGTCGTAGGCCTACAGGGAGTCATAGCCTTCACGGGTTAGTGAGGGGGAATGTTATGATACTACAGGGAGCCGTAGTATTCGCTAGTCATAGCATGACGCAGAAGAGTTTTTTTTGGCTTGGGTAGCCTTATTCTTTAAGTTTCGGGAACCTATTGGTCGGACAATGGGTAAGACTAGGGTCTTCGTATTTGTTGGGAATCGTTATATTTTGAATTAAGTTGTAGTTATCGTAATAGAAAGGAATTGGAGTAGTGATACACGCGTAGGTTGCAGGTCATGGGTCATGAGTTGAGTGCTTCGTTGGGATGAGTGGTTCCACTTTTGTGTCGGACCAGACTCTCGAGTTTGAGTTTGGATCTAGTGGTGTATTGAGAAGTCGATACGAGATTCCCGACTTAGAGGTGGATTCCATTTGAGGGGTATTGTGTGTCATTTGATGTCTTAGTCCTGTGTGGGTCAGTTCGATGGTATGTAATGACTGCGAGACGTATGGGGCTAATGTACAATAGACGACAGAGGTTGAGGGTGAAATGATTTCAGTTGGGGTTGTGGTATTCTCTTGGGGTAAAGGAAACTCCGTGACTTGTGTGTCACACTGGGCCGAGGTAGTAAGTGTAAGAAGGGAGTTAGTGAGATGTTTTCAGGTATGCAATGGGTAACCTTTGGAGCTTCAACTGTGGGGTCAGGGTTTGACCTGGTGCTCGGTGTTGAAAGGAATATTTGAGAAGGGAGCTGGGGCTTATGAATGTTAGATGTCAGCGGAAACTTCTGAGCAAGCGCGACCATTTTCTTGTGTCCGAGGACAAGGTGTTGAGAGTGCACTGTTCAGATGGGTTTTGATTGCAGTTGGTGAGTTCCCTGGTGTGATGTGATCCATTCATTCCTTGGAGTAGGATTTGGATTGTTTATTATATCTAGTATAAGTGATCGGTAGCCAATTTTCGGGCATTGACTTGTTTTATCAGCCGCAACGAAAGAATCAAAGGGGCAGTGAGTTATTGGGGTCTGTTATTCGAGGAACGAATAACATGGTGATATCTTGAGAGGGCGGTATGACAGTGAGACAGGCCACTAGGGTTTCCAGATTCTGAAGAGTCAGAAGGGGGATTATGATGGCAGAGGGATATGACCTTTTCTGGGTTTGGAAGTTCCTTTGCAGATTCAGGTGTCCAGGGAGAAAGATAGTTGTGTTATATGAGATCCTTTCGAGGGTGCTTCTCGGGTTATTGGGTTCATTCTATGTGTTGTTGAGAAGCGATTTCGAGGGCAAAATCTAATTCAAGTGGGGGAGAATTATAACATGCAGACTTTTAAGTGCATTAAGGTGTTTAACTTGAGATTTGTAGAGTGACTCGGCGAGTTATGAGTCTAACTCGTCGAGTAGAGTCGAGTTTGTCGTGTTACATTAATGAAAGGACTCGATGAGTCAGAGAGTCGACTCGCCGAGTAGGTACTAGGCAAAGAAACCCTAATTTCTCGGGGTTGGGTCCTATTTAAGGACCTTAAGCCGCTTCATCATCCTCCTTACATCTACAGAGAAACCCTAATTGCTTAGAGGGAGCTAAAAGAAAGAAGAGACATAACTTTTGGGCATGTTGTGACCTTTTGGAAGAAGAAGGGGAGAGCATCAAAGCTTGGATCAAGAGGAGGCTTTTGGATCCAGAGATCTGGACTATAAGTGGCCTTGTGAATCCATAGACTCGAGCTTTATTGAGCTGGAGGCAAGATCTTGTGCATTTAGCCCTTGTTGGTGCATATATTGACATTATGAGCCTTATATGCCATGTATGAATGTAAAGCTTGCAGCTTTACGTGTTATTCGAGCCTTAGGAGGATAGATCTGGAGTGTGGGGTTGTAGATGTGCTTAGAATCATCTGAATGAGGATTAAGTTTGAACGGACTTACTGAGTAAATGAGCCGACTCGACGATTCGGTGAGGGTTTTTCCCGATGAGCTTGATCATGCGATAACTCAACGAGCCGATCTGGACCTTCACAAGACTTCTGAATATACGAGTGGACTCGACGAGTCACATGGGTGCACTCGGTGAGTCGGGTCAAACATGGACTGTTGACTTCATTTTGACTTCTATTGACTTTAGGGTTGGGTCAATCATGTGTAATGGAGACTATGAAGGGGTAAAATGGTCTTTTATCTACTTCAAGAATTAGAGAGAAAAAGAATAGCCTTCGGTTATTAGGGTCATGAAAAGAGTATTAATTAGAGATATTCATCCTTTGTGTTAGGTGGAGGCTAGATCTAGAATCGAGTACGAGGTGTAATTGCTTGCTTGTTTCAAGGTGATTCTTCTCACTATACTTATCATCTGTGGTCTCTTTGTGGGAATGAGATGTCTTATGTGCTTATCTGTATATCGTGATATTCTGCATTATGTCTTTGTGATTTATGCTAAGTATTATTATTATGATCTTCCTAAGTTAGGACCGGAGAGTCCACCCGAGTTATGGGACCGAAGGGTCCCATAACTCGGAGTGTGGGGTTGTAGATCTGCTTAGAATCATCTGAATGAGGATTGAGTTTGAATGGACTTACCAAGTCGACTCGACGAGTCGGTGAGGGTTTTTCCCGATGAGCTTGATCATGCGATAACTCAACGAGTCGATCTAGACCTTCACAAGACTTCTGAATATACGAGTGGACTCGACGAGTCACATGGGTGCACTTAGTGAGTCGGGTCAAACATGGACTGTTGACTTGATTTTGACTTTTATTGACTTTAGGGTTAGGTCAATCATGTGTAATGGAGACTATGTAGGGGTAAAATGGTCTTTTATCTACTTCAAGAATTAGAGAGAAAAAGAATAACCTTCGGTTATTAGGGTCATGAAAAGAGTATTAATTAGAGATATTCATCCTTTGTGTTAGGTGGAGGCTAGATCTAGAATCGAGTACGAGGTGTAATTGCTTGCTTGTTTCAAGGTAAGTCTTCTCACTATACTTATCATCTGTGGTATCTTTGTGGGAACGAGATGTCTTATGTGCTTATCTGTATATCGTGATATTCTGCATTATGTCTTTGTGATTTATGTTGAGTATTATTATTATGAGCTTCCTGAGTTATGATCGGAGGGTCTTATCTACAGGGCCGGCTCAACCAGTTTAAGGGCCCTAAGCGGACAAAAATTTGGGGCCCTTTGACATTACTATAGTTAATGTTATAAACCCTCCTCCTTTATCCGGGCTTAGGACCGACACTAATAAACTAAAAAGTTTACAAATGACAAAGTTAATTTTTTTTTATGTATAAGTTTTTTGTGAATATATTTTATGACATAAAGTTCATTTTTCTAGCCTTTTTAGATGCAAATTCTTTAATAAAATTTTCATAATCAATTTCTTTTGCTAAATGTTTTTCAATTGACAAAATAGCTAATCCATTTAATCTTTCCTGTGACGTTGTAGATCTTAAATAATTTTTCAACAGTTTTAATTTAGAAAAACTTCTTTCTGTAGAGGCAACAGTTACAGGAATAGTTAACATAATCCTATAGGCAACATATGCATTTGGAAAAGAACTAAATTTTTTAATGTAATTAAGTATATTAATAATTGTATCACGTTCTAAATGTACAATATGTCTTAAAAGTTTTAGTTCATTAAATAAATCTAAACCATCAATATCTAAGCTATCATCATGTTTTAAAGATTTTTCAAGATTTAAACAATGTTCTTTTAAAGTATTTTCATCAAATGATTTTAATTTTTCTATACTAAATAGAAAACCAAAAATATTTTTGAAATCGTTAAATTGCTCAAATCTACTTTTAAGTGAAGTAATGGCTTTATCTACTACATATAAAAAGTAATCGGTTTTAAATAACTGAACATGAGTTTTAATAGTTTCATTAGCAACATTTTCATCATATCGTCTATTTCTTTGAATGATACGTTTTTCACGAAATTCAGGTTTTACGTTCATTTCTAAAGCCAATTCTTTTGCATAATCTAAAGCCTTTTCAAATCCGTTTTCTCTATATTCTTCAAAGAAACACAAAAGTCCATTTAGTTGATCTATAGCATCATCGATACACATATCATTTGATTGCAAGCTTTTACTAATAGTGTTAATAGCAAACAAAGCATCATACCAAATAATCATTCCTAATAAAAATTCGTAGTTTTCAAGTTCATATGTAGCTACACATTTAGCTTCACTTTTAATTTTTGGATCTCCACAATTTTTAGATAATTGTAAAAGTGCTTTTCTTAATTGTGGTGCTTGAAATCTAATTGCTTTTACACTTTCTACCCTACTTTCCCAACGAGTTTGCGATAATGATTTAAGTGTAAGGTTTGATATATTATCTTGTAATATTTTCCACCTTTGAGTTGATGAAGCAAATATCGAATATATACGTTGTATAACTCTAAAAAATTCACTAGCTTTATCACACGAATTAGCCATATCACAAATTACTAAATTTAAAGTATGGCAACCACACGGAGTGTAGAATGCTCTAGGGTTAATATCTAATAATCGTTTTTGTACACCTTGATGTTTTCCTTTCATATTTGATCCATTGTCATAAGCTTGACCCCTAACATCATTTATATCTAGTCCTGTATTTTTAATTTCATCTACTATTGCATCATATAAGCCTTTACCGGTTGTATTATCTGCAATTAAAAATCCTAGAAAGTACTCGTTAACTTCAATTGGAGTTGTTGAAAGATCTAAACATCGTAAGATAATTGATATTTGTTCCTTATGACTTGTATCGGGAGTACAATCAAGTATTATTGAAAAATATTTAGCCTCTTTTACCTTTTTAATTATTTTACTTTTAACTTTTCTCCTAATAAACTAATAAGTTCATTAATTCTCCTAATATGTTCTTGCATATGAAGATCAAATTCCGCAATCATTTCAATTATAGTTAAAAAATTACCATTATTTTCTTCATAAATCTTTTCATTTGTTCCACGAAATGCTAAATTATTTTTTCCTAATGTTTTTACTATAGCAATGATTCTTATTAATACATTTTCCAATGTTCTTTTTCTTTATTTATTTGTTCTTGGATTTGCTTGTCAATTGTTTCATTATTTGCTAATCTAGTTTCTAAGTCAATCCATGACCTCATATTAAGAATGTGTCCGTTACTTGCTTCGTGTCTTTTTAATATACTAGAAATATTGTTCCAATCATTATTACCTTTATGTGCTAATGAACATGTAGATGTATTCACATTAAATAATTTACAACAAAAACAAAAAACTCTATCTACATCTATGGAATAAACCAACCATGTCCGTTCATATTTTTCTCCATTTGGTATTTTTTGCATGTAAAGAGATGTTCTAAAACTTCTTAAATGTTGATCTTTTGGAAATTTAAAATCATAAATCTTAATAGGACCTTTTTCTATGATTAAATCTCTTAAATTAGTACTAATATTATTCCATCTACTTGGATCATATATGTTTAAAAGCGTGTTATCATTTTCCCTATTAGTTTGTTCGTTATTAATTTCAATATTATTTTGTTCGTTATCATTTTCACTATTAGTTTGTTCGTTATCATTTTCACTATTAGTTTGTTCGTTACCAATTTTAATATTAGTTTGTTTGTTATCATTTTCATTATTAGTTTGTTCATTATCATTTTCACTATTAGTTTGTTCGTTATCAATTTCAATATTAGTTTTTTCATTATCATTATCAATATTAGTTGGTTCATTATCATTTTCAATATTAGTTGGTTCATTATCAACATTAGTTTGTTGTTGTTCATTATCAACATTTTTGTTTGTAGTTAAATATTTTAAAAACAATCCTTTTTGTTTATCTATAAAAGCTTCTTCTTATATTTTTCGTTTCCTTTTTGAGGCACAGGATTCGTATTTTCACTTTGACATGATTATTAATTATTTAATTAATAATAACTATAACTACAGAAGATATATATTAGAATTATATCGTCCCTGAGATAGTGAAAAGCTTAAAAACGATGGAATCTTCCAATCTGGAATAAGTTATTGGACGTTCATTCCTGCATAGATCCACAGTTAATGTTGAATAGAATATATAGGAAAACGTGGAGGTTAAATAGTCTTTTATAGATTTTTATATTGTTGACGTGTTTTTCTTTTTCTAAAACATTTTTCAAACGCATGAAATTGGAAGTTGTTTTGAAATAATGCAAATGAAAGATAAATATAAAAAATTAAAATTACAAACAATTGCAATGTAATTTGGAATGATTAGGACACCTCTTGCTTGAAACAATATAAATGAACGATAAATATATTAAAAAAAATTACTAACAATTTCACTGTGATTTGGAATGATTGGGACCACTTCTTGTGATTGGGACCACTTCTTCCGGTTTACTCCATGCATTTTTACTTTTATGTTATTTTATTTACCAAACCCATTATCAAAACACAATAAACTTTTTAGACTTGGCCACTTGGGCTTTGATGTGTAATGTGTTGAAATTCTCAATAATTTAAACAATTGAAATCAAGATTACTTAATACAAAAATCATGATTGAAACTTGAAAGCATATGGAAAGCTCAAGAAGTCAAGATATTCCAACACAAATATTATAAAGTAAATCATAAGATTTTAAAAGTATATAATAGTTGCTGTTACTCAATGCTCACAATCGGTTAAACCTAATTAAGGCTATTATTCTATATTTCTATTAACCACAATTAGTTAATCACAGATGATAGAAAAATCTAAACTAAAAAGTGAATATACAATCATACAAACTACAAAGCATATTATGGACTTACCCTTTTGAATCATTCAATTACAATAGAATAGCATTAGCACTTTAGCAGCAACAGCATATCATCAAATTAGGATTAGGAGAAACCAAGAACGAAGAAGGAAGAAATAATTGAACTCAACAGCAGCAGCGATTCAGCGAGACTATTCAATAGAAGAGTAGACTAGAAGAAACGATTGGAGAAGGGCCTGTATTCGAGAACGGGAATGGAAAAAAGAACGAACGTTTATGCCGTATCTTCGCTTGATTGAAGAATCGATCAATAATTACTCAATTACGCCTAATTTTTTGGAAAGTATTATGCTTGTATCAAAAATAAATGGGGCCCCTTACAATTTGGGGCCCTAAGCCCCATCTTTACTAACAAAACAATAAGGCCGGCTGAGATGTGTGTGGTATTTTGGGGAACTCATTAATTAAGCATCGTGCTTACCGTGTTATGTGTTAAGTGTTTCAGGTTTTTCTCATGATCACGGGAAGGCACCGGCTTGATTGTACACATCAGCAAAAGAGTTATGTTTTGGGGATCCTGGATTATTTTAATCAATCAATTATAGAGTTGCGATTTTACATTAAATAAATGAGATTTTGTTAAATGTGTATTGAGACAAATGTGGTTTTAAATGGAAAATTTTGGTTTGAAAATTTACGGTGTTACACTTGTGGAATGATTCCTAAAAAGCAAACTGTATATGAAAGAATAAACTTAAGATTGGATAAGCCAAAGAAAGATTGAATGTATGAATGAATAGATGGTTTAAGAGCAGACCTTGATTGATATAGCAAAATAGCCTCCAGATTTCAAGAAATAAGGCGAATTGCCTCGTAAAAGATGTACTAATACAGAGGGTGTAAGTTTATATAGCAGTCAATTGCAAGGTAAAGTAACAGTACTGACATGCCTTTCAGTGTTCCAAAATAACTTGGTAGATATTCAATAAATTGTTTGTATGAGATGTCCTTGTGAAAGAGGTCAAACAAAAAATTATGGCTCAAATTCTTGCAAGGGAAAAACTACAATTATGTGATTATAAGTAATGGTAAAATTGGGGGGCGAGGGGTGCATTTTTCATGTAGGTTGTCAAGTTTATTGTAAGTTAAGTGAAGAAGTAAATTCATCATATGGTCTCAACATTATTGATGTAATAAATTTGTTCTAACCATTTTATAAAGTCAAATTTTGATCCCAAAATAGAGTTAAACATTAAATATTTTAAGAACTATAAAATGGATTAGTGGATTACCTCCATCTGAATGCCTTTGCATCTCCAAGATAACAATTTAAAAGCATGTATCATTTTATCTTGCACCAGATTTTACCCGAGATATTATTCAATCGGCTAAAAGTGCAACTGCATCTGGTCCAGACCTTGTAAAATCTTCCACTTCAACATAAGCTTATAAAATTAACCAAATCATTTAAGGGTAAAATGGTCATTTACGGTTTATTCAGTCCAGATAAGAGAGATACTTATGTATACAACAGTTTATCCCACACAAGACTTACTAGAAAGAAAAAGAAAAAGAAAAGAAAATTTAAGAGCAGCATGCTAAAATCACAAAATACCTGATTTCCATGTGCTGAAATCAATTGCATTTTGATTTATGCTAGATTATAATATGAATTCCATGTAGTTTATAGGAACCCCTGATACAAAGTAAAGAATAGAAAAAAGTGATTTTTTATGGATTCATAACAGTTTATTAGTAAATATTATTTACATCTTTCAGACGTTTAGCAAAATCCATTGGACAGGACAAACACATGGTTTCCAATTTTGTCCAGTCACGGAGAGCCAACATATAAGCATGGTCAAGAACATGAAGAAAGAGAAATAAAAACAATGTATCAGAATTACAAAAAGCAGCAATCCTACTTTAGTTTTTTCAATTACAACATTATACTTTATGTTTATTCTTAGTAAAGACGTAGATTTTTCATAATAAAATGAAAAAAGGTAGTTGTAACTCATAAAATTGTGACTTTTTCAAAGTACAATGCTATAAATGAAGTTAAAAATTCCCATTTCTCCATAACCTGAACAAATGTGTCAAAATTGTGACTTTTTCATAATACACTGCTTTAGATGAACTTATCAATCGTCATTTTTCTAGAACTTAAACCAAAATCTTCAAAATCTTGTCGATTCTCACCTTTTGATACTGTTAAAATGTTAAAAATTCCAAACATTCCTGTTACCAAACATCAACAAAAAAGCACAATCTGATCTGATGAGTATTTATCGCTGAAAAGTGGAAAAAGTTTCCCTCCAAATTGATGTGGTATCACTCATCCTACTTCTTGGATAATTTGTCCTTATTTTCCAAGTGATTACCAAATACTCTTAAAAGGTGGACACATCTATAAGAAGGGATTTTCGGGAAAAAAAAACTCCAAAATTCTTTGAAATTCTGCAAAAATCAATATTTAACCTAAATATAAATTAGCATCCAATATCTCTAGGTAATGGAAATCACAATTGCAAAACAAATAATCAAATGGACATGAATCCTAATCGGGAGAACACAACTTTAAAATTAGACCATAACTTTTGTACAAAGGGGAAATCAATATTTTCATCAAAGATGTTAAAGAGGCTTATGAAGCATTATTCAAAAAATCAAGTAAACCGAGCGAAGGAAATTTGCTTACATACCACATATATCGACACAATTTGAACCGACACATCTCTATCATCTGATTCCTTGGAAAATCACAAACGTGTATATCGAGAATGAGAAAAACAAAAATCAAAGTGAAATTATTTTATGCCGATATAACTACACCTTTTCTTAAGGTAGTTGAAAATAAAAGAAGGAAGAAATGCGAAACCCACCTAGATCAGTTGGAGTGTTGACGAACACATCATGGGGACAAAACATGTATCCCTTGTGATTTCATACAATAACCCTTAAGAATTTCATTGCTTAGAAAGTCGAAATCATCACCGTCAAAGTATGGATATTTAAATTCAAATTTTATTCACACTATTTTTTTACGAAATGACCCCAAATTCGATGTTTTCCCTATGATAAATTGATAACCATGTATTTGGCGGCGTGGCCAGTAGGTTTGTTCAAAACCGGATATCTGATTTTTTGGATATCCGAAAATTTCAGATAGTGAATACTGATATCCGAATCCTCATCAGAAATTTCGGATATTAGACAGGATATTCGAAAATGTTATTTTTCCTTCATTTTGGTTATTTAAAAGTCGTAAAAAAAAAAAAGAGTCTTTTCATCATACTAAGTAACACCCGAAGTGAAATACACTGATTTATTGTTTATGATAGGTAATTATGTTAGCAAACAGTGTTAAGAATCAAACATAAAATATATCATCGATATGTATCGATATGTTTGATACATTAAAAGCTAGACAAGGTAACATTACTTATTGCTTAAGAATATTCACAAATAAACAGTAGTTGCTAATATATTAAATTTAAAGCTAAAAATAAAAAAAACATAGACATGAAAAAGGAAATAAAATAGCAATATTATTAAATGAAGTATCAAGTTCATAAACAAAAGACAAACTAAATGATATATTGTTGGATGACAAATTGAAGTGGTGGTTATAATCCAAAAAGGTCACTAATTTTCGATGATAGTTATTAATTTACTCATACGTCATCCATTTTTATATAAAAACAAAGAAAATTATCTAATAAGATTCATAAAAATGTAAGTTTAGCCCATCGTTTGATCATTAACTAAAGAAATAAAAAACTATATATTTATCGGATATCTGAACTATTCGAAAATTTTCAAAATGGTTGTTCGTATCCGAATCCAAAAGATCAGATATCCGAATTTTTGGATATCCGGATTTTCGGATAATTTCGGATTTTCTCGGATCGGATTTTTGGATTCGGTTATTTTTGAACACCCCTAATGGCCGGTACGAAACTTAGATCACACTGTGAAATTCTTTTAATGACAAATATTTTGTCTTTTTCGTCGGTTTCGGCACGTGTGGTACAGGTAAATAGAACAAGAGAAAAATAATAAAGAATTAATCCTTTTTTTGTTGGTAAACAGAAATAGTAAGAGCATACGTTTTGCGTAACGAAAATGAAAAGTAATATTATTGCTGATTTGGTACATCATAACCTGGTCGTAACAAGATGAACACTACCCATTTCTAGTCTAGGAGGTGTTAAGGCACAACTCGTTGTAACAACCACAAGAAAAACCGAGAAATGTGATTGGCTTTTGCTTTCATCAACCAATCAAATTCTTTTTTTCTTCTTCTCTCTCTATTTCTTAACATGTTATAACATATGTACACCGTCCCCACTTATTGTCATAACATGTTGAAATGTGAGTTGACAATATAACACTATTGCCCATACAAAATACTCTAAGAATTAGAGAAAATTGGAGAAAATAAATTATTTTTCCATTAGAACAATTCCTTATTTTAGAAGCAAAATGGGAGAAAAGGAAAGTAGGGGGAGCATCGAGAATTCTATAGATATTTAAAATTATAAATTAAAAAAAAAAAAAAAAAATGATTTTTACCCTCCTTGGAACCCTACAAGTTGCACCCGGCGTATTATATAATGCAATTGGCCCAACTCTTCTTCTCGTTATTCCTACATACCATACTTCCAAACTAAGGTACGATTTTCAACTTTGCTATGTTTAAATTCGATTCTTCTTGTTTGAATTTGGTTCTTGCTGTTTGAAGTTCGGTTCTTGATGTTTGAAGTTCGATTTTGTCACCATAATATGTTTTATTCTATGTTTACATCATACACTTGAATTTGATTCTTGCTATGTTTGCATCATATTAAGGTACGATTTTCAATCTTGCTATGTTTGATTCTATGTTTACACCATACGCTTGAATTTGATTCTATGTTTACACCATACACTTGAGATCGATTTTCACACTGAACTTTTCCTACTTCTAATAGTTGAATTGACATTGCTTGGTGGGAGATTTTGAAAATTTGAGGGCATTTTTTGAAACGCTCTTATAATAGTGTCTTTATTTGGTTTTTTTATGTATGTAAACCTTGATGAGATCACAGGAATGGAATGGTAATGGTGGATCTGTTTTGAAATATAATTAATAATCACTTTTAAATGATTGTACTAACTAATAATTTGTAATTGCAGAACCAAAGGGCTTGTAGCCCAGCGGTATCCGGTGTTGCCCTCCCTACTTGAGGTTGAGGGTTCAAGTCCCGTCGTGGACATAGGTGGATTTAAGGTGTAGTTTAGGAGTAGGTTAGATTTGCTGTTTCAAAAAAAATTGCAGAAAGAAAGATAGTTAGGACTGGAGACATGGCAGGACAGAGCAAACACGTATGGAGTAGTGATGATGATGCAAATATCAATGTCATTATTGATGTATTATTGGAGTTGACTAATGAATTTATTGAGACAATAAGCAACATAAGAATGCAGGAAAGTAACGAAGAGTGTGATATGATCAATAAAGTTATGGAGGATATACAACTTTTGCCAAATATCAGTGTCAAGCAGCGGCTTAAGGCGATTGATGTATTCAGCAAAAATCAATTCAGTGCTCGATCATTTTCTAAGATGAATGAAACTGAAAAGATTTGTTATGTGAAAGTGATTGCAGATGGCTCAATAGCATAAGTGAGATACTTTAAGTTTTGTTTTTTTAGTTGTTACGAACATTGAATTTAATTTTTTTGCACCTTCATTTGTGGATATACATTTTAAATAATGAGTTTCATTTTTTATTTTTGTTTGGATCTATTTGTAAATTATTCTTCTATATTAGAACTATGTTTTTCAATACAGGATATGACAATTATGAAAAATAATAAACATAGAAAAAGCATAATTTCACGGAATTAGAACTATATCATATTGACATTTTTGAAAAAAAAAATTGTTGTTCGGAATCTATATCATATCGACATTATTGAAAAAAAAAATGTTGGTCGAAAAGTACTAAATATAGTAAAAGTCCAAAAAAAGAATAAAATAATTCACTTTCATTTGATTTCTTATGACAAATCATCATTCAATTTAATTGTATTTGATATATTCCTAATATAGTCTTAATGATTTAGTTTAAAAAATATAGAAAGATGACACTTGTTATAATTTTATTGGGTAGGAACATTTGTAGGCATAAAAAGTAGGAATCAATTTAATTTCTCGGTCACGATGGTATAATTGGTATAAAAAGTATGGGGGTGATTACCTCTCTATACATTAAAATGTAAAAAATGGTATTTTTGGTAGATTCAAAATAGTTGGTTGGCCATAACTAGCGGGATATAGAGGTGCACATTTACCAGTTTCGGTTTTTAAAGAAGCCGGTCTAGTTTATAACAGGTTTTCACTAGATTGGTTTTGGTTATAACCTGTTTGGTGTTTTTGAAGTGAAATTGAGTTTTAAAAAAATGTTTTATTTTATTTCGGTTAAAAAAACCGGTTTGTTTCGGTTATAGTAGAAAAAGTGGTTTCAGATATTTATTAAAACTTATTACTAACCGGCAGTTCTGTTTTAATCGGGTTTTTTTCGTCGGTTAAATAAATACCGGTTTGAATGTGTATTTCTAGCGAGATATATCCGCAATATATCATTGCACAAAAATACGCTTACAAAAACAAGAGCCATGAAATCCGAAGTCAACTGTAATTAAGTCCATGTTAGATAATTTTTCATAACCGCTTGTCTAGAAAACTATAAAACAAACATTAGAATTGCTATTCGAATTGCTTAAGAAAATGCCACAACTCATAAAGAATGGTGATTACAAACAAAAACGAAGCTTCTAAATTAACTACAACAAATGAATCGGAGTAACTAATAATGCATCGACTATATCAAGAAAGATCACAATTCATCAATACTTTAAAATAAGAAATCATCCAAAACCCAAAGGAGTAGAGGACTCAGTGGAACCAAGTAAACCTTACAAAAACAAAGAGAAAAAGAAAGATGAAAGTATTTCAGTATATCAAAAAGGCCTAAACATGAATTCAAAGCATCACTGATCTCCACTTTAAACTAAATCACTCTGAATCACTCTCACTCTCACTCTCACTCTCATTAGGAAAACCACCAGAAAACTTGATATTTGATGGAACAACGAAACCTTTAGCTTCCAAATGAGACAAAACCTACCAACAAAACAATACAAGTGAAAAGGACAGCAAAAATTAGAACCACGCATTGCATGTATGCGTTAATTATGAATATGGAAAACAAAATTATAGCTATGACATCTCGTAACAAGTTACAGAGAGAAACCCAAGAAGCAGAAACAAAGACATTATTAATGGTCCATAAGTGATTTTCTAATCTGAAAAATGACAAAAACACCTTAAAATAATGATTAACAAATAAGAATGCTCACATGGGTTTGTTTGGGGTTTCTTCTGCAATGTATATATATTTTGGATGTGCAATTTCATAGTGTTATATAACTAGGACTTGAAGCAGATAATCATTTGATCAAAATTCACATGTTATCAAGGGATAAACAATGAAGTACTACAAAAGATAATGATCAAAGATATAAACTGTAAAACGATTTTTTTTTTTTTTTTTTACCTTAGAACAGAAACTTCCAATTTTAAGCTCCTTGACATGGGAGAGATTTAGTATAAATCTTTTAAGCATCTCTTCACTACGTGTTCTTTTCCAATGCCACAAGTTTGTATAATCTAACTCGGCTTCAACTAAAGAAGACACATTTACCAAAAAAAGATTCAGCAACACCAGATCACCTTTGATTGCTAGTGATAAAACATCAGGAGCATTGATTTCAACAACATCATCAACACCTTCATAATCGCAGATAGGTTCACGGTATCCAGATAACACCAACTTCTTTAAGCTTTTTGAAGTAATATCAATCCGAAACTGACCCAAACCATAGCAACGATCTAATACCAAAGTTTCCAATACAGGACTCCCTGATAATATATTTTCAATCAAATCTTCATATAAATACCCCCAGGTTATATACAAACTCTGAAGATTTTTCCAACTAATCGCCACTAATGGATTTAATACGCAGCCTTCTGATGTCAGCTTAGTATTAGCCCCACATGGATACAATGCGCAGCCTTCTAATCTCAGTTTCGTAAAAGGTGGACTGATGAAGAAAGATTGATCTAAAAAAACTGTACCCCATGACTTTAAATTAAGCTCTTCAACGTTATATCTTATAGCATAACAAATCCAGTTGTTGATTTGGAATTTAAATTCACTGGTAGACAATACAAATTTTTTGAGCTTCAAGTGGCGACATTGAGTTAGGGTTTTGTCGACGAAGGAAACGAAAGTGGACCACGGAAAATTATGATCTGATTCTGTAAAGATGAGAGTATGTACCCAAGTCCAAAGATGCTTCCATCGCCTTGAGAGCGTGCCTGTTTTAATGGAATCTTTTGTCGAGGGTAAACGAGACAGGATTTCAACAAGCAAGCAATCTGGCAACGCACTAATTCGATCTTCTCCCCCCTCCTCCACGATTTCTTCAAACTTTATCCGTTTTGAGGAAATTACAGGTTGATTTTGATCTTCTTCCGCAATTTCCATGGCGCCAAAGCTCGCTGATTTCCTTTCCTCCAAGAAATCTTGCAACAAACCCCGAACTAGCCGTAAAGTATAGTATATACAAACTGCGAAATATTGCTTTCGCCTCTAATTACTTTAAAAACTTACAAAGCAGTCCCTATAAAAACAGAGAATTCTTTCTTTATTATTAGCCAAATGTTAGAAAAAAAACATTTAGGAAGATCAAACATAGATGAAGTTTTGTTAACAAATGGAGGCTGTGACACAAGATATCCTATAAGGTTTGTAACCTTTTTTTTTTTTTGAAAGGCAAAGAGAAAATGTATTAAAGAAAGCCAGCAGGGAGCTAGGCATAATAGTACATAAAGAAGATGAAACCAGGAAGAAACTTGAAAGTGAACTAAACTAGACAAATTTAATGATGACTAGAGATTTGTAATGGAAACCAAACTAATGTCTAAGCTAGAGAGCACCAAATGACAACAGCTATGTTTGAAGTAGCTTCAACCTTTGAAGAGGCAACACCAACATGCAGTGCTTCATACCATGAATCAAGAGCCACCAAATCATAATAGCTTTGTCAACAGTAAGCTTTGAGTTGCATAATACGCCTTTGGGAAAGCAAGATGTGTCCAGAGTCTAGCAAAATAAGGTTTGTAACCTAAATAAAATTGTTTTGATCAATCTTGACTTGTTTGACTTAAAGACAGATCTAATATGAAATATGACATTTATATGTTGAAAAAGAAGAGACATTATCAATTTGAAAGCTAATTATGGCACATTAACTTGTGATTCAAGGATTATTTTTTTACAAATGAGACACGTCAAACACTAAGAAAGAGTTTCTCAAATTAAAAAAAAAAAAAAAAAAAAAAAAAAAAAAAAAAGCACTACTGTTATGAAGTACAAATATTCTTTTCGCAAGAAATTAAGGTTCATAAGTGGTTGGCTTGAGATCAAGAAAAAAGGTAAGCCAATTCTTGATGGGTATAACTTCAAGCTATAAGCCATCTATAAGAAAAAAAAAAAGGTCATGTTGTAACAGCTGCTTAATATGTAAATCGAGTGTAATATGTTGAAGGATTGCTTTCTTGACATTGTCCTTGACTTCTATATTATCTTTTTGTTCAAAATAGTGACCACCGTGTCTTGAGAATTGAATTGCATCGATTGATAAATTAGTTAGGTAGTTGATTATCATACTTTGATGACTATGAGGATATGATGTTGTTCTAACATAGTACGCAAATCCGCACATGGGGTGGATGAAGGCATGTTGCTTTTGCTTTACTATGTGGATCAACTTTTGGGATGATTGCTTGGACATATATTAGATAAGATAATGATTCTGTTTATTATTTTATTTTTTTTTTACTTTTGACTTTAATGACTTTTTGATATTTTTGTACTTATTTGGACCGAGTCTCGTTTGTTTGGCAGATTAGTTCTAGGTCTACTTAATAACTGCCCGGCTAGCAAGTAACTGCTAGCTAAACAACTTTTACAACATTGATATATACTCTGTATGAAGTTATATATATGCCTATATATATTTTATAGATTAAGTCATGTATTCATTAAGGTCATTAAGTAAAAGAAACAATAACTTATATATAGGAGGTCAATACTATTATTAATACAGATTTGGGCTATACAAATACAAGAATATATAACAACCACGCGTCTAAACCACTTACTTAGGTTTAGTTTGTTAGATATTACACCATCAATATTTTACAAAAAAAAGAATAGAAAAGGAGTTGAAAATATTACACAATAACTACAATGCCTAAAATTGAATTCAAAGCATCACCATTCTTTCCTTTCAACCAGATCACTACTAAACAAAGACATGGTTCCTTCAACAAACTTCATATTTGATAGAGAATCGAAACCTTTTGCATCCAAACGAGACATAACCTACCAACAACACAAAAAATCATAATCATAATCATATTAACCGAACACTCAAAATTAATAAATTTATCAAAGGAAAAGAAATTTTACCTCATAACAAAAATCCCTAATTTTAAGCTACTGGACATTGCAAAGATTTAGTAAATAACCTTTAAGCATCTCTTTTTCTGCCTCTGGCTATGTCCCCTTAGACCCAATCTTTGTATAATCTAAGTTGGCTTCATCTAAAGAAGAAACATTTACCAACAAAAGCTTCCACAACAACATATCACCTTCAATTGTTTTCAATTGTTGGTGATAAAATATTAGGATCATTAATCACGATAATATCAAGATCAACATATTCAACACCCTCAAACCCATGATCCATGTATGCAGAGAACATTAAGTTCTTAACACCCTTAGAAGTAATGTCGAGCTGCCATAACAATGGTAATCATCCAATACCAAAGTTTCTAATACAGGGTTCCCGGATAATATGTTTCTAATCAATTCTTCATCTAATTCCTTCATCAAAAACAATAACTTCCTGAGCATAATGAATCCAAATTGTTATCTTGAGATTAAAACTCAAATAAATAACTATTAATAAACGTGACGTTGAATTTCTTGAGCTTCAATTGGCGACATTGGGTTTTATTAACTAACGAAACAAACTAGGATTGTGAATTTTTATCATCATTGTTTTAGAAAATTAGAGTAAGAACCAAAATCTAGATGTTCCCATTGCTTGGAGAGTATACCTGTTATAATAATGTCCTTTGTGGAGGGTAACCGAGAGAGGAATTCAAGAAGCAAACAATTGGGAACGCACTTGGGATGTGCTTCAGGCCAGAACCAATGAAAAGTTGGAACCAAAATTCGGACCAATTATATAAATACGGGACATGTTCCGTTCGGGTAATACGAGTTTTGGTTTGGTTATTGACTCAAAAGGACCAAAATAACATGTAGCTTATGCTTTCCAACCGAAATGCCCTGAATAACCTAAATAAACCGAAATGATCTGAATAATCCAAATAAGGAAATACTATATCTAGTTGAAGAAAAAAATATTGAACATTGATAATTCATATTCCAAAAATCCATAATTCATATTTAAACATTAAACATTAAACATCCAAATTAAATATGAATCTTAAGTGTAACAACGTAAATTTTCAAAACAAAATTTTTATTGCTTAAAACATGTTTTCATCCAAATCAAGTCATAAAATCCAATGTATCATATCATAATACAAATCATATAAATCCCAAGATCATAAAATAAATCCTCCGTCAGTGTGTACAGATCACGTTGGCGCCTTCCCACGGTCCTCGCTAGTACCTGAAACACATAACACAACAACTGTAAGCATAAGTGCTTAGTTAGTTCCCCAAAATACTACTTACACACATACGCCTTTCCAGGCCATGACCTTCCGGTCCATGTGTCTCAGGGGACTTCTGTCCCGACCCGGTAAACCTTCCGGTTCTACCCGCGTCGACCTTCCGATCCACATCACAATGCCTTCCGGCCCATAACACAATGCCTTCCGACCCATATCAAGCATAGCATACATAGCACATACAAACGGTTAATTTAATTATATAATGCATATAGCTCATAACATATCTAACCTTTCGGTCACACATAGATACCTTTCCGGGTACAGTATAGTGAGAAGACTCACCTCGTAGAAAGTCTAGAATCTCACGTGCTCGCTATCTCCGAGTCTCGAAACGAAGACCCAACCCCGCCTAATCATAATGAAATATCATTCTAATTAATATAGGCTTCCAAGACTAGGCTACACCTTTTTCATTATCCCACAGAGGGATAAAAGACCATTTCACCCCTCCTTGACTCAAAGTCCACATGTTGATCAAAACCCTAAAAGTCAACAAAAGTCAATAGACCACAATATGTGGGGCGTACCAGCTTCTGTATGCGGGGTGTAGATCGATGAACCACAATCGGGGGTCTCAACCCCTTACGCTGCGCGTACTGGGAGTTACGCCCAACATAAGTCCCAGATTCAGCCATACCATATTTTTTTGGTCTTAAATGGTTAAGACACTTCTTCAACTTCTAGATCCGGCTCTCTTTAAGTCTCCTAACCCATAAAGTAGGAACCTTTAATCCTTGGCATGGCTGTAAAGGCTCCTACACTCTCTAATACCTTTCTTTTCAACTCCAAAGATCTAGATCTCATGCATGGCTAATTATTTACATCCAAGATTACATTTTTATGAACATACAACTCAAATAGACCTGGAATATGATAGATCTAAGCCAATAGAGACTACTTTCTCATAAAGTCTCCATCTTTGGGACCAAAAACCCTAGAAATTGGTCCAAGAAGCATACCATAAGAACTACAAGGCAAGATCTGAACTTTCTACCTCAGGAAGAAGCACCAACCTTTGTTATCCACGGATCTGCACTTGTCCACCAACTTCTAGCCTCCACAATGGACTCCTCTTCTCTTTTGCTACCTTGAAATAACACCTTGAAGCTTAAAACACTCACACCCAAGCTATAAACGAAGGAACAACTCTCTTAGGGTTTCTTTCTAAAGGATGGTGGCTGAGGGACAAAGCCATCTCATTCCTTTTATAGCAAACAAGATAAATTAGGGTTTTGGGTCTAGACCGGGACACCCAGCGTACCCGGGTGATAACGTGTTGAATAAGGCGCGTGAGTACGCCCAGCGTACTCACCCAACACAAAGGCCAAAAATGGCAATTATTTAAAAGATGAAGGGCTAATTGGTTGTACCTGAATTTTGGGCTATTACAATTCTCCCCCACTAGAACCTGACTTCGTCCCCGCAGTCTTATACCGAAAACAATTCTGGATGCTGCTCCCGCATCTCTGACTTGGACTCCCACGTCAACTCGGACCCCTTCCGATGCTGCCATTGCACTTTGCACCAAGGGCACTTCCTTGTTCCTCAGAACCTTAACCTTTCGATCCCTAATTGCCACCGGTATCTCAACATAGTTCAGGCCCGCATCCACCTGAATATCCTCTAATGGAACTACTGTCGACTCGTCGGCAATACACTTCCTCAACTGCGACACATGAAAGGTGTCATGAATCTGACCCAGCTCCGCAGGTAGATCCAAACGGTAGGCTACCATGCCCACCCTCGCGATTACCCTGAAAGGTCCAATATATCGAGGCCCCAACGTTCCCTATTCCTGAATCGAATCACTCTTTTCCAAGGAGAGACCTTTAAGAGTACAAGGTCACCAACCTGAAACTCGAGCTCGGACCGATGCCTATCCGCATAACTCTTCTGGCGACTCTGAGCGGTCAACAATCTCTGTCTGGCCTGTTGTATCTCCTCTGTCGTCTGAAGCACAATCTCCATACTACCCATTACCCGATGCCCCACCTCTCCCTAGCAGATGGGGGTCCGACACCTCCTCCCATACAACAGCTCAAAGGGTGGCATACCATTGCTCGAATGATGGCTATTGTTGTATGAAAATTCTGCCAAGGGTAGATAGGTGTCCTAACTCCCTCCAAAATCCAAAACACACGCTCGGAGCATATCCTCGAGCGTCTGAATCGTCTGCTCACTCTGTCCGTCCGTCTGTGGGTGGTATGCGGTACTAAAATGCAGCCTCATACCCAACTCCTCGTGAAACTTCTTCCAAAATCTGGAAGTAAATCGTACGTCTCGATCTGAAACAATCGACATCGGAACCCCATGCCACAATACCACCTCCCTCACATACAACTCTGCCAACCTCTCAGCAGAAAAGCTCTCACTGATAGCAAGAAAATGAGTGCTCTTCGTCGACTTATCCACAATCACCCAAATTGCATCGACTACTCTCGCAGTCCTTGGCAATTTGGTGATAAAATCCATGGTAATTTGTTCCTACTTCCACTCGGGAATCTCCAGCGGTTGCATCTTACCATGCGGACGTTGGTGCTCGGCCTTAACCTGGCGACAAGTTAAGCACCTCTCGATGAACCATGCAACATCTCTCTTCATACAGGGCCACCAATACTCCTTCTTTAGGTCCAAATACATTTTAGTAGCCCCGGGATGGATCGAGAACTTCGATCGATGTGCCTCTTCCATCAAAATAGTACGCATCCCGCCTACAAACGGTACCCAAATTCGACCCTGAAATGTCATAAGTCCCCGAGTATCGGTAACGAACTCTGATACCTGCCCGACAACCCGCTCCCTCTTTCGGTTTTCTGGTCTCGCAGCCTCAGACTGGGCCCCTCGGATGGCATCCAATACCGGAGTATCACCGTCAACCTCATACAAACATCTCGGATCGGGGCGCTCTCCGTCCTACGGCTCAAAGCATCGGCTACGACATTAGCCTTGCCCGGGTGGTACAGGATCTCACAATCATAATCCTTCACCACATCCATCCATATCCTCTGGTGCATATTCAGGTTTGGCTGATCCATCAAGTACTTCAGACTCTTGTGGTCTGTGTATATGGTACACCGAACCCCATATAGATAATGCCGCCAGATTTTGAGAGCAAACACCACAGCCCCCATCTCCAGATCGTGGGTGGGATATCTCGACTCATGAGGCTTCAACTGCCTCAATGCATACGCTATAATGTGCCCCCTCTGCATAAGCACTGGCCCTAACCCAGATATTGATGCATCACAATATACCACAAAATCCTCCATCCCTTCCGGGAGTGCGAGCACCGGGGCTTCGCACAACTTCTGGCGAAGAGTCTCAAATGAAGACTGCTGCTCCGGACCCCATGAAAATGAAACACCCTTCCGGGTCATCTTGGTAAGTGGCACGACACTCTTGGAGAAATCCCTAATAAACCTCTGATAATAGCCGGCCAATCCCAGAAAGCTCCTGATCTCAGTGGGTGATCTCGGCTCTCCCATCTCATCATCGCCTCGATCTTGGCCGGATCGACTAATATCCCTTTCTGGTTAACAAGATGCCCTAGGAATTGGACCTCTCGTAACCAGAAATCACACTTGGAGAATTTGGCATACAACCTCTCGATCTCAGAACTCCAAGGATCTCCCTCAAATTCTCCTCATGCTGCTCTATAGACCTTGAATATACCAAAATATCATCAATGAATACGATCACCGACCGATCCAGCATCGGCATGCACACCCTATTCATGAGATCCATGAACGCAGCTGGGGCATTGGTGAGCCCAAAAGGCATCACCACAAACTCATAATGTCCATAATGAGTTCTGAATGCAGTCTTCTGGATATCTTCATCCCAAACCCTCATCTGATGATAACCCGACCTCAAGTCTATCTTGGAGAACCAAGATGCCCCCTGCAACTGATCGAACAGATCATCGATCCTAGGTAACGGATATTGGTTCTTGACTGTCAACTTGTTCAACTCCCGGTAATCAATACACATCCGGTGTGAACCATCCTTCTCCTTGAAAAAAAGGATCGATGCTCCCCAAGGTGAGCTAATCAGTCGAATAAACCCCTTTCCCAACAGCTCCTGAAGCTGCAAGGATAACTCCTGCATCTCTTGTGGAGCGAGGCGATAAGGCGCCTTGGTGATAGGTGCTGCTCCCGGAACCAAATCGATACATAACTCCACTTGTCTTTCCGGAGGCACGCCCGGCAGTTCCTCGGGAAAAACATCTGGAAACTCACACACTACCGGACCCTCGTCAACCAAACTTGGCCTCGCCGCGGCCACTCATGTGTCCATCACATAGGCTATGAATCCACTGCAGCCCTGCTGCAAACTCTGTCTCGCCCTGGCAGCCGAACAAAACGCTGACCCACACCAGGTCCCCTCGCCATACATAGTAAGCACTCCCCCACTAGGGTCTCGTATGGTCACCAGCTGTCTCTCGCAGTCAATGACCGCTCCAAACTTACTCAACCAATCCATGCCCACGATGACACAGACATCTCTCATCGCGATATGAACTAGATCTATAGGGAACTTGACAACAAAAATCTCGAGCACACATCCTCGAATCACATCGGTGGCATGTAGCGCTTTCTCATCAGCTATGGAAACCCTCAGGGGTCGACTCATCACCTCCCGATCAATACCGATGTGCTGACTAAAAGCCAAAGATACAAAAGACCGACTCGCACCCGAGTCAAGTAACACCAAGGCAGGTACATAATTCACAAGAAAAGTACCTACGCATATCATAATATAAGCACAATATCTCAACATAATAGTAAATACACGAAAGAATACATACCAGCCACGATATTGGGCGCCGCGCGGACCTCCTCCGTAGTCAACTGAAAAGCTCTTTCACAAGCCTTCGGAGCCTCGGCCTTCGTCGGTCGAGTATCGGTAACCCTAGCAGTAGGCGCAGATCCCTGTGTTGATCCCTGGTGAAGCTGAGGACACTCGGCCTTCCGATGGCCGGTCTGGTTGCAATGGAAGCAAACCATAAATCCCTTGGGGCAATCCCTGGCGATATGCCCCTCCTTGCCACATTTGTAGCAAGCACCTGATCGCAGGCCCCCTCATAACCCTTGCCGCACTTTCCGTAAGTGTGGCCCTTCTAGCCTCCCATCCTCGAATCGGCGGACTTGGTTCGCTTGGCTGCCGGCTGAGACTGAGCTGGCCGCCGATCCATCCTCTGAGACTCGGCCTCCTCCCTGGCCTGAGTCTCCAACTCAATCTCCCTCTTCCTGGCATTTGCCTGGAGCTCAACTAATATCCGGTACGTCGAGTTCGATATGAACTCCCGAATGTCCCTCCTCAGAATACCCAAGTATCGGCTCATCCGTGCCTGCTCAGTAGACACCTGCTTAGGGCAGAACATCGCCATCTCATGAAACTTTCGAGTGATCACAGCAACTGAATCATTACCCTGCTTGAGGTTCAAGAACTCCTGAATCAACTGTTCCCTCTCCACCGGGGGAACATACTTGTCTCTGAACATGGTGGTGAATCTCTCCCAAGTCACTGTTGAAATCTCTGCAAGAGTGAAGTTCGCCGTTACGAACTTCCACCAATCCTTCGCTCCTAGGTGGAGCTGGTTCAAAGCGAACCGTACCCTCAGATGCTCCGGACATAAACACGTATAGAAGCATCCCTCAATGTCACGAATCCATCTCATCGCAGTGATCGGGTCCTGTGTCCCATCAAACTCGGGTGGCTTCGTGTTGCTGAACTCCCGGAACAACAACGAGTCACCTCCCTGAGGTTTGGGAGCAGCCACAGCTGCTGTAGCTGCAGCCTCAGTCACTATGGCATACCGCTCATCAAAAGTCTCCAACAGCGTGGTCTTGATAGACCAAAACATCTCCGGAATCTCGGCCTGGATTGTCGCAGCCACCTCATCGTGGATCATCTGACGAAGCTCCTCGTCACTCACACCGCTCGTCCCAGGTCTGTGGTGTGTCCCAACCATAATGCCTCTGAAATACAACATAAAAATGTCAGAGACTCAATCGAGCATACTCGCACTCGATAACGCAACCCTACTCGGCCTCCGATACCCAAAGGATTCTTACTTGGGTTGCCCACTGGTCCGGTGTCTTCAGTAGTACAAGCCCTATACTACTGATTACACCGCATCAACATTCACCCCAAGTCCTTCTCCTTGGACCCCGGAACACGAGTACTCTATTCTTGTTATGCATAGGCTACCTACTCGCTCTCAAGGCATCTCATAGCATCAGGATTCCCCTAGACTAAGGAATCACAAATCATGCCACTCTAGTCCTAATATGAATACCTAGTCTACTCTAGCATGCATAACATATCATAACATATCCCATAACACCTATTGTAAAGGTATTTTGGGGATTTTTTACCGTTCGGGCGCTGGCTGACCGTACACACTGCTTCTTCTTTGGTTATCACAAAATCTCTTATAAAATTTTATGCTTTTATTATTGAAATTTTTTCTCAAATCCTCGGTTTGAGTTCAGTTACACCCGAAGGTGCACCCGAATCACTCAAACCAAGGCTCTGATACCAACTTGTAACAACGTAAATTTTGAAAACAAAATTTTCATTTCTTAAAACATGTTTTCATCCAAATCAAGTCATAAAATCCAATGTATCATATCATAATACAAATCATATAAATCCCAAGATCATAAAATAAATCCTCCGTCAGTGTGTACAGATCACGTTGGCGCCTTCCCACGGTCCTCGCTAGTACCTGAAACACATAACACAACAACTGTAACCATAAGTGCTTAGTGAGTTCCCCAAAATACTACTTACACACATACTCCTTTCCAGGCCATAACCTTCTGGTCCATCTGTCTCATAGGACTTCCGTCCCGACCCGGTAAACCTTCTGGTCCTACCCGCATTGACCTTCCGGTCCACATCACGATGCCTTCCGGTCCATAACATAAATGCCTTCCGGCCCATATCAAGCATAGCATACATAGCACATACAAACAGTTAACTTAATTATATAATGCATACAGCTCATAACATATCCGACCTTCCGGTCACACATAGATACCCTTCCGGGTACAGTATAGTGAGAAGACTCACCTCGTAGAAAGTCTAGAATCTCACGTGCTTGCTATCTCCGAGTCTCGAAACGAAGACCCAACCCCGCCTAATCATAACGAAATATCATTCTAATTAATATAGGCTTCCAAGACTAGGCTACACCCTTTTCATTATCCCACAGAGGGGTAAAAGACCATTTCACCCCTCCTAGACTCAAAGTCCACATGTTGACCAAAATCCTAAAAGTCAACAAAAGTCAACAGACCACAGTACGTGGGGCGTACCAGCTTCTGTACGCAGGGCATAGATCGATGAACCACAATCAAGGGTCTCAACCCCTTACACTGCGCGTACTGGGAGTTACGCCCAACGTAAGTCCCAGATTCAACCATACCATATTTTTTTGGTCTTAAATGGTTAAGACACTTCTTCAACTTCTAGATCCGGCTCTCTTTAAGTCTCCTAACCCATAAAGTCGGAACCTTTAAGCCTTGGCATGGCTGTAAAGGCTCCTACACTCTCTAATACCTTTCTTTTCAACTCCAAAGATCTAGATCTCATGCATGGCTAATTATTTACATCCAAGATTACATTTTTATGAACATACAACTCAAATAGACCTGGAATATGATAGATCTAAGCCAATGGAGACTACTTGCTCATAAAGTCTCCATCTTTGGGACCAAAAACCCTAGAAATTGGTCCAAGAAGCGTACCATAAGAACTACAAGGCATGATCTGAACTTTTTACCTCAAGAAGAAGCTCCAACCTTTGTTATCAACGGATCTACACTTGTCCACCAACTTCTAGCCTCCACAATGGACTCCTCTTCTCTTTTGCTACCTTGAAATAACACCTTGAAGCTTAAAACACTCACACCCAAGCTATAAATGAAGGAACAACTCTCTTAGGGTTTCTTTCTGAAGGATGGTGGCTGAGGGACAAAGCTATCTCATTCCTTTTATAGCCAACAAGCTAAATTAGGGTTTTGGGTCTGGACCGGTTACGCCCGGCGTAACCTTGGGTACACCTAGCGTACCTGGGTGATAACGCGTTGAATAAGGCGCGCGAGGATGCACAACGTACCCTTTGTACGCCCAGCGTACTCGCCCAACACAAAGGCCAAAAATGGAAATTATTTAAAAGATGAAGGGCTAATTGGTTGGACCTGAATTTCGGGCTGTTACATTAAGTTTTTTCCAAAATAACAATGACCAAATATAAATTAACTATTTGGGAATATTGATTGGTTGTTTTCCATTTTCACATCCATTGTTTATTGCGTTTTCCAACTCTTGTGCAACGTCATCATCTTTCAAACTTCATCAGTGTTGTCCACAATTAGCTTTCTTGATTTCCTTGCCTAAAGTTTCTAATATATTTGCGAACAAATTTGTTTGGTATGGATCCAATATCTGCCCGCTTGTACTAAAAGCCACTTTGGACACTACGATAGAAATTTGTAGTCCCAAAATATCTATCAACATTAACAAACAAAGTGTTAAAATATAATTATAAAAAGTATACAAATAAATAAAGTTATACCTTTCTCCATACGAGATAGAATAGGGTAAAGATATGCATTTTGTTTCCAACAAAGTAGACTATCAAAATCATTATAGTATTTAAGTGACCGCTCGTTTAGGTATCATGTCAACTGCGTTTCCATTGATGTCAATGGGTAATCCGCTTGTACAATTAAATCACCCATGAAGTCATCGAACTTTGCTTTGTAGAAATTAAAAAAATATATATCATATCTTTTTTAAATATCTCGTATTAAGGCCTTAGCCTTCAAAGTGACTTTCGAGTTAATAATGTGAGGTTCTGTGGTATTCTTCAACTTAATCAACTTCTCAAAGGCTTGTTAAAAAACATAAACTTCAATTGTGGATCTAATACGATCTCAAATTACAAAAAGTCATTTAAATTTTTAAAGTTGCCCCAATACTTATCGTATTTCTCAATCATATCGTTCACATTCAAGCAAAAGGGAGTTGACACCTAATCCCTAATGTGTTTTGTACACATCGCATATATATGCAAAAAAAAGGATGTGTCATAGGTGTTGTTAATGTCGATATTATATCGGTTTTTTCCTTGAATTACTCAAGAAATCCAACCATAGCTCTAAATTTTTTGAAATCTTCTACTATGGGGGGCACAACATCTTGAACACATGTAGGCTCTATTACAATAAAGTGAGTGTAAAAAAACACAACTTTAATACCCCATGTTTAGGGGTCTGTGTGTATCTTATTGAATATACAACCAAAAATAACATATAAATAGTGTAAATAGTATGTTAAATTATGAACTGCATGTTGAAAAATCTGGCAAATCGTACAGATAATGAAGAAGCTATGACAGTTTAAAGTCCACATAACAATCTACAAACATGTTGAATTAGAAAATATAGCTTCAATACCCCCTATTTAAGGGTATGTATCTCATTGAATTTACAACCAAAAATAGCACATAATTAGAGTAAACATTGTGTTCAATTGTGAACTACATGCTGGAAAAAAAATAAGCTAAATCGGACAAATAATGAAGCAGCTATGATAGTTCAAAGTTGGCATAAAAATATACAAACATATTGAAATAAAAAAACAGAATGGAATATGGAATTACCTTTAACTTCAAACTTGCCAAAAACCTTCTCTAGCTCCACTATAATCTTCAATAACTAGAATGTGGAGTTCCATTGGGTTAGGGAATCATTTCACAAAAACTTCTTGGATTCCACATTTAATTCTTTCATGTATTCTTTGAACCTTTGAAACCATTGAATGAAGTTCTTAATATATCTAACGGCCCTATGCATGCACTTAATAGTAGATTGGTGTTCATCAAACCCATCCTTAACAATAAGGTTTAGGATGTGGGTCATACACCTTACATGTAATTACCCCCCCCCCCCCCCACATCGTACAAGCTTCGTAGTTTTTTCATTAGAAATTTGATTACTGTATTATTTGAAATAGCATTGTCTACAGTTATGGTCATTATATTATTGATACCCTCTCTCTAAGACAAGTCAACGACGTATGCCCAATCTATTCTCCCTTATGTCTATCTAAAGATTTAAAGTCAATAACTCTTTTGTGCGTGACCACCATATAGCCCGATCGTTGACATGAGCTTATCCAATAATCGGTAGTCAAATGTACATTAGTTAGGGGATTACTAAAGAACTTATTCAATTTATCCATTTTTCTTCAACAGAATAATCGGTGACTCTTATTGATATTGTGGTTCTACATTACAAAACCACTTTCCTGTTCAATGCATTAGTATACTCAATAAATGTTTCATTCTCTACAAACTTGAATGGTAATTCTCCAACTACAAATAAGTTTAACAAATCTTTTTTTATTCTTTTCTCGTCATGCTTCCAAGTGCCAATACTATTCTTCCTTTTTTTTTTTTAAAATTTAAAGTGGTTTGTTTTTCTAAATTTTATTGTAATTTTTTTGGTTCTTTTTACATCTTTTTGAATGTCTAATCACACTAGAAGTACCGTTTTTTCCGGACTCAGTTTGGAGCAACATGTCACACCATTTATATATGCTATGTTGAACGTTGTCAACCTCAAGTTCATCATAATCGACCCAATAAGCTTCCCTTTGGGCATATTTTTTTCTTCTAGTTTGTTGTTTGACCTTTTCTATCTTTGTTGTCATTTTGAGTGTTATCAACCAAAACATATTCATCATCAATCTAAAACACAATAAAAAATGATTTTAATATAATAAAATAACAATATAATTCTTTAACATTGAAATAGATTCATTTATTTAAATTACAATAAGACAATGATTTACAATCACATAATACATTGAAATAGATTACCAATTTTAACATAACATATTGTATTTCATATGAAATAATAGCAATGAACTTTTATCCATCAACATAAAATATTCAAATTTTAATAAGTAACATCACATAATAACACATTGAAAGAATAACATAATAACACATTAAAAGAATAATATTTGAGTAGTAAATTAAGATATGATGGTAGTTAAGTTTATTGACTTAGAACCTAATTTTCCATGACTTGAATGACTCTTTGGAGATGAAGAATAGAGGTTGATTGAAAGTAGAGTAGAGTTTGATTTCACAGTAGATTTTTTTTGGTGTTTAATCACAATAGGAAGTGAGGAGTAGGACAAGGTTTTTTGTAGCAAAGCCGACGATGAATCAAGGAAATCGAACTACTGTGATCAAACACAAAAATTTCAATCGATCAAATTAGGATCAATTATGGACTGCTAGGGAAATGATTTCATAAGTACTTTTTTGAAACTTCGATCAGTATTAGGTGGGTACGGCAATACGCAAGATCTAAGAGGGATCGATCAAGTCACTATTCAATTTCCCGGTTGGTCCTTTTGGCCCGATTAAACCTTTATTCAGGTAAACTGGACCGAGTAACCCGAGAACCGAATAAGCCTAAAATATATAATGAAGAACCAACCCATATAACTTATTCGGTCCTAATATGCTTCAGGTTTTCGGTCCAAACGCTCATCCCTATAATGCACTAATTCAATCATCTTCCCCCTTCTCCACAAATTCTTGAGATTTTATCCAACTTGGGGCAATTTTAAATTGATTATTTTCTTCTTTCACCATTTTCATGGTGGAAACACAACTCTTTAAAGCTTAAATTAGGCATAAATGTATACAGATTGATAGTGACATGAAGTTATGCTTTTTCCTTTAAACTTTTAAAGAGTATAATTCGGTCCTTGTAGAAACAGAATTCATTTCAGATTGTAAATTGAACCAAATATCTTGAATCAGTTTTAACATGTTTGACTTTTAGTGTACCACTTTGAGCTATTACAGAAGTGTGGAACTTGTCCAAAATTTAATAAATATTATTTAAATAATAGGTGTGACACAATAAATGATAGTCTATTGAGTATGACTCTTTATGTGAGAAACAACAATACTATTATTAAGACCACTTCAGAAGAACTTACATTTTGAGAGACTACTATACTTTGCTTCCTTTATGTGTTTCTTGGATACTTGGATGTTGGTATTGGTTTAGAGCAAATGAGTTCCACACCTATTTATATCTATTTCCACCTCCCTATAGGAAATTTCTAGATCTTCCTACAAGATACATACATTCATGACTATTCTAGAATCTTCTACCCTAATCTGTATCAGTAACATGATTATATATGTTTCTAGAATTTTCTATAATTTCATAGATAAGTCTAGGGCATTCTTAGGTCTTCCATGGTCTTCTAGAACGTTCCATAATATTCTAGGGTCTTCCATCTCATTTTATAATATTCTTGAGTCTTTTTTATGTTCTAGAATATTCCATAGGCTTCCACTATGTTCTAGAATCTTTTAGATCATTCCAGAAGATTATAACATCTTTTTGATAAAGGGATAAACTCCATTAGGCTAAGATCCAGTGGGCTAGTGATGACCTTCAACACCCCCCCTCAACAATAGCCCCTATTCGTCATACCATGTTGAGCTAACAATTAAAGCCCTCACATTTTTCAGTATTAAACCCTTTGTGAACTCCATCTACTACTTGGTCGTTAGTCTAGATATATCTCATATTGACTTCTTCCTTGAGAAGTTTTTCTTTGCCACATGCTTTGTTTTTCCTCGATTGTTGCAACTTTTGCTTTGTATATTGTTTTGTAGTTGACAACAACATTCATGGCTGCCTTTTGTTGCACCATAATATTGTTCCTGACCCTGTTGAACTATCTTGTATAGTTTCTTATGCCTCCCTTTGGCAAACTTGTAAGCATTTGGGTTGTCCCTTTTACAAGCCTTCCTAAATTCTCGTAATATTAACATGTTATGATGTGATCCATTATTGATCTAATCATCTTGTTTAGATGTTGTTTGGTTGATAGATTCTACTTCGCTCTTACAAATTAATGTGTTTTTCTTCTTATTCGCCTTAACTAGTTTCTCCATCACATGTTCCACTTTTCGTCTCAAATGCGGCTTTTTATGCAACTCTCGTGACATCATGTTCTTATTCTCCTTCGGAACATCCATCTTCGAGGGAACAACTTCGTCCTTCAAGGTTATCATAAACTTTTACTCACTCTTCTTGAGACCTTTGTTGATTTTCATATTTGATAGGATTCAGGACCCAATCTTATTTCTCTTCAAGGGTACAATGTGAGTTATTGAACCCTTAATGATATGCATGGTATCATATCTCTCAACGAGCCTGGATTTTTGGTATATTGAATCCCAACTTCCTAGCTTCATATTCATCAAGAAAATTATGAGACACGCCTGTATCTACCAATTACTTGGTGTATCCTTTATTTTCACTAGCATCCACAAAGATTAGTCTTCCTTTTTTAGTATTATCCTCTTATATGGAACATAGTGCCTCAACATCCCATTAATCCTCGACTTCATTTTTGGAAGTCATCAAATTGCTTTCGATAGACTTTTTATTTGACCAAAAAATCCTTAGACATGTGGCCCACTTTCCATTATTGTTGCAGTTGTCTTCGAATCTCTTCCCCCAAGAAATCTTATTGTCAGTCTTTTGATATCTCCATGGTTGTGAGGTTCCTTACTGATTCTTCCCTTTATCAGCGTTTTTGTATCCTTCTTTAGCAGGTGGCTTGAAATTCCTCCAACTTTTACTTGTGTAGAGCACCTCCTATTCACTCTTTAATGTGATGCCTCCTATTTTCTTAGCCATAGCTTCTTGGCTGGCCAACAAATTCTCAAACTCTACAAGTGATGGTTGAATAGGGTATCCTTGTACAACAGTAATGAAGCCTCTATATTCTAGCATCAGTCCATGGATGATGATCCTCTTCATTTGAGTTTCCGCAATGATGGACTACGGATCTAGTTCAGTAATCTCCTGACATATAAACTTGACCTTGTGGAAATATTAAGAAATTGTCATGTCTTGTTGTGAGATTGATAAAAGCTCATTCTCCAGAAGTTGTAGTCTCGTATCTTTCTTCTTTGACAAAAGTGTCATAAACATTTCCCATGCTTCTTTCAGTGTGTTCGCGTCAGGGCCGGCCCTGAGGATTCAAATGCCCAGGACGAGCCCGAAAAAAAGGCCCTTAGGCCCCAACGTGTAACAAATTAAACTATATAAATTATTTTTTTTAAAAAAAAAACAAAAGAAGATAACAAGCCACCCATGTATGTTATATGTACCTTAAACAGCTTGTTGAAGTTGCAACAATGTTTTCTATTTTGATCAATGCTTGTTAGTTTTTGTGACCAAATTGAAAGGTTTCCTAGATGTAATCCATCACTTTTCATCCCTTCAGTGTTATTTGTTGTGTAAGTTCAACAATTTGGAGCATATGAAACTGAAATTTGGGATGTTAAAACTTAACATCTTTCATTAGTTTGGAGTGCACACTAAGTTATTTTGGTCTCTATTAGAACCTAGAACCTAGAACAAACTTATTTACATGAATCAAATGCATTTCTTCTCAATTTTGTGCCTAAACTTGAAATGATCTTTTTGGATTATCCCATTGTTAATTTGGTGAAACTTGGACATTTGGAAAACATATATGCTATAAGACATCAAAGATTTGTCAATCAACATGGAATAAAATGTGGGTTGATTAAGCTGTAATCTACCTTATCATTCTATTGAAATCTTTTGCTAACCCTAAATCCTAACCTTGTTTGATCAGTGGAAGGAACAAAAAGAAAACTAGAATTCAACAAATCAACAATCAACAACTTTATCAGATAACATAGATACATCATACATGAATGATGTATTAGATGATTTCAAAAAATCAACAATCAACAATTCAACATTATTAGATTGAGTGCTCAATTCAACTCAAGTATTCAAATAGAAACTAATAATTAACTTCTAATTGAGTCATTTTTGTATCTTATAATGATAATCGACATTCAATTAGAAACTGATAAGTGATAATCGACATTCAACATTCCAATAACAAACTGATAATTTAACTTAGCAATCAACATTCCGATTTCAGCATTCAATTAGAAACAGATCTAACGCATCAGTTGAAGATTCGAATAACATCAATTAATCGATTACCTACCAGATTAGCAGTAAGCAGAATAGCAGGACCATAGGAGTGCATAAATTGATCCTTCACAGAATCACAGTAACCTTGGGCCCTCTACAGTCGATCTTGTCACTGAAGCGTGAATGATCGATGATCGATCTATTCTGCTGCAATCGATCAGTGCTGCCTTCTCGTTTGTGGACTAAGTTACAAACTGGACTATCTTTGTTGTAGGGGCCCTAAAAATAATGGGCCCTGTGCACAAGACCTTCTTTCCCCTCCTTGTCACCGGCCATGGTTCGCGTCCCAAATATGCTCCAACATCTCTTCTTCGATTGTGGTCTTCAAGGAAAACATTGATTTGTCTGCTTTGATTTTTCTTTTGTATAGAGCACCATTAGCATCTTCCTCTGGCGATGTAGTTTCGCTTCCGCTAATGACCTCCTATAGATCTTGTCCTTGTAAGTAGGAGTTCATACATGTTGCCCACATTTTGTAGTTATTAAGTTTCTTGATTTCTCCAATAGAACAAAAGTAATTCTGACATAATGCATACCTTGTTAAGCATTTCAACAAACACTTGTTAGGCATTATCATCAAACAAGCCAAAATCCATTGAAAGGCTTAGTGTAATCGGAAGCAAAAAAAATCTTTAGAGAACGTCAAAGTTTAAGTTTTTCAATACCAAATAAAAACAAAGAAGATGAACCTGATAGTTTTTCAATAAAATCTCATCAACAACCTCATAAGCATCTTGACGTGCTGCTTCATGAACTGGTCTTGCATAATATCGAGGATCATGAGGTTTACCAGGGGTCTTTAAATTGTCGATTCATGACATATAATTTTGAAAACTTGTGGGACTGTTTCTAGGTAGTATTCGGTAAACAGGTAGTCCATCCTCAAAATCACTTCTTGAAAGCATATGTCAGCATCTTTTTCCATGGTGGGTCTGTTTCTTGGATCGTGTTTCAAAAAATGGAAATGGAAGGAAGCGAGAGATGAGATAGGGCTGAGGAGACAAAACAGATTATAGAGTGCATACCTGGAAGCCGACTATCTCCAAATTGAAGCTTGGAAGCAGATGAGTACGAGTATGCCATCCTCTTAAAAAAAAAAAAAAAAACTTCGATGGAGGATGAGGGAACAGGGTATACAGATGAATGAAAAACAAAAGCCCTAATTTTTAGCTTAAATTTACAGGGAGTTCGACGGCCTCTTGTCCATTATGAATTGATGGAGCACCTTCTTCTCAACGAGGGTGAGCAGAAACATAAACGGGTGGTGAAGCATAGTTGGTGAAGACGGTAGTTGAGGAGGAAGATAGATGCGCAGTGCAGGGCGTCGATTGAAATCGATTTTGGGCTAATGTTCTACATTTATCTTTGCTTCTTGTGTAATATAAGGAACTGTTGTTGATTTACCATATATAACTATGAAAATATTACTATAATATCCTTAAATGATTTACTTAATGATTTATTTTTTCCTAATTTCCTATTGGTGCATTCATACACACAGTAGTTGCTCGAAACATTTAAACCTAGCTCTCTCTCTCTCTCTCTATATATATATATATATATATATATATATATACACACACATATATATATACATACATATATATATATATATATATGTATACATACATATATATATATATATATATAAGTGCACGCGAAAACATAAATATTTTACGAAAATGCGAAAATAGACTTTACCTTATAAAAATTAAACACATCTACTTTAGAAATTAAATTTATTAGCAATAAAGTAAGATAATAAGTTTACATTGGAGGTTGTTATAGTAATATATATTGAAATATGGTTTTAACAACCGTTTCTCTCTCTCTCTCTCTCTCTCTCTCTCTCTTTCTCTCTCTCTCTCTCTCTCCACATCCTTAACCACTTTTAAATTTAAGTTTTCATTATAAAAATGTCAAAAAAAACATGTTTTGCTAATATGATAAAATTTCTCATGTATCATCAATTATCATCATGGAGTTTAAAGTTTGGATGGATTTTTATACAAAATATAAGGTTGAGATAATACAATCTCATAAGTTTTTCTTGTTTTCTCGTTTTTACAAATTATTTGCATTTTCGTATGAGTCTTCCCTATATGTGTTTGTGTGTATATATGTGTGTAATGTGTGTGTGTGTGTATATATATATATATATATGTGTGTGTGTGTGTGTGAGATTAAATATGGTCATATTAATGGTAGATTTTTTGAATTATCAATAAAAATACTTAAAATGTTAATTTTGAATATGAAATACGGGCTTTCATGAAGGATTTTCATGGAGGGGCCATTTTTGTTTAATGGCCCTAATTTAATGAAATTAGGGCTTTTTGTAGTTCGTGTCTCGTCGTTTAAACCGATCGGGTAAAGGGAAAGCAAATGGAAATGAACGAAACAGCGAGGGGAAGGAGTGACCAATCTACGACGATAGCAGACCCATCTCCTGCGAGGGGGAGCATCCCCGGTGGTCAACGAGGTGGAAGAACGAAGGGAGAAGCAGCGACGATGCGCTCTTCTCGATCGGCTACTAGGTGCGAAGGAGAAGAATCGATCGGCGACGAGGGAGATCGTCTCCGGAGTTTGACAAGACCGAAGAGGCGGAGGGAAGAGTAATGAAGCAGCGCTCTTCTTGTCCGGCTACGAGGTGTGATGTCCGGTGTCGCAAGCAATGGTAGCAGCGAAGACAGGACCTTCGGTGGGGTATGCTCGACGGAAGATGAAGAAGAGGGTGCGAGCGGTGGGACGCTGAGTGACGGAAGCTCCGGGAAGGGGTTCGGAGGCAGTTGCTTTCTTCATATTTGATGCTTGCAGGTGAGTGGACGGGGGCTGCTCCGGCAGCTCCCCTATTCTTTTACTTTTTTTTTTTTTTTTTTTTTGATAGAAATTGATGGGCAGGAATCGATTGAAGGCAATGATGTTTGGGTTTTGATTTTTGATAAGGGGAGAGGCAAGGATTCAATGGTTTTTCTGGTGTGAATTTGATGGGAAGGAAGAGGAAGAAGAAGAAGAAACAAATGGTGTTGATGCCCAAATGGAGGTGTTCTTTGGCTGGAATTGATGCAGAACGAAAAGAAATATTGAGGCGTATGGGTGATGATTTTTTTTTTAAATCCTTGTACATTGTTTGACTCGAGCGTAGTTTTGGTTGAAGGAGAGAAAGTCTTAAATTTTTGGTAAGTGTTTGGTGATTGTGTGTACCTTGAATGAGATTTAGAAGCTATAAGAAAATGATTTTGATGAGATTTTGTTGGGTTGGATTACTCGTGATACAAAGAGATTGTATGCGTACACCTCGTGATACTAGGTGTGAGACTCGTATATTATACGGGTTGGTTATAATAAAAATATTAAAATGTAAACATAAAATAATTTTTAATGTATAATTTTAAAATAAGAAAGGAAAAAATATATTTAATGCAATTTAATATCATATATATGATATTTAATACTTTAATACTTTATATATATATTTAATATTTTACATATATAAGTATATGACTTTAATTTTAAATATTCAAATAAACCAAAAATTAACAAGTGGATAATATTTATTTCAAAAATACTACATAATGACAAGTGTTAAAACTTATGGGAGATTGACATGTGTAAAAAAACCTTCATTTATTAAGGAGGATTAGGTGTGAGACCTATGTATTACATTGGTTTAATTAAAAAATATATATGAAATTTTAACAATTTGAATTCATAAGAAAAATGAAAAAAAATTGAATTATTAAAATTATTGAAACTTTAATGTATTGAATATATTACATATATAAATCTTTCTAATAAATACTTTACATATATATTACCTTGCACATTAAATGTGAAATTTTAATTTAATAATATTAAAAATACAATAAAATGACAAGTGGAAAATAGAAAATTTAAAAATTTTAAAAAATGCAAGTGTCCAAAGGAATGAGGATAGGACATGTAGCAAAAAAACGTTCATTTATTATAGCAGATATGCACTAATACAAATAGCGTTTAATGATGCAATTAAATTGATTATTTAGTGCGGGTATTGAACCGCACCAAATAGCATCAAAAACACACCTCTATTTAATGATGCGGTTTCAAAACCGCACAAAAAAAATAGTCAAATCCACCCCAAAAAATATTCTTGAAAAATAGCCAAATCCGCACCATTAAACATCATCATCTTCCTTGCAGAACTCTGGATCATAAAACCATGTCTCATCAACTACAACTTGAAGAGGTTTCGAACCAATTCTTCTTGTAAAAAGAGTGAAGTATTTGGGTATCAGCTAAAGCTTTAAAAATGTCATTTAGGTTAAGCTCATGTAACCATCCCTATTCAACCATCCACACCACCGGAACATCCACCTGTGATAGCCACAAGATGAATTCCTTATTCAATGCAATGAGATTAGCTTTTGTTGCTAGTTTCTTGACACGAGATGAAAGTAAATACATACGGTACACAAAGTTTCAAGATAGACTACAAACATATATATACCCACTTGCTAATACAACCAAGCAAATATTATATAGGCAGCCTCCATGTTGACAGTCTACAACATCAAAAATAAAATCGCTTACTACAAAAAAGCCGTTGCTTTGTCTGCCACCACACCACCAGAACATCCATTGCCTGCCGTCTTCACCTGTAAAAACATCACCACCACTGTTAATTAAAAAAAGGAAGAAGAAAAGAAGTGGTAACATTATGGAAAGGTATGTACTAAAGGAGTAAAATAGTTGAACACTTGGTGGGCAAGATTTAAAAAGAAGATGGAGGAATATCCACCTGCTACAGCCACTAAAAGACCATTGCCACATTCTTAACCATCAAAAACCGCTGCCATCTTCACCGGAAACCCATCCCCACCACTCTAGCACTCTGAATAAAATAAAAAAATAAAATAAAATAAAATAAAGGAAGAAGAAAAGATGTTGTAACATTGGCAAGAATTAAAAACATGAGGGAGGAACTTACCAAGTTGCCATCATCTAGAAGGATGGATGGATGGAAGAATCACAAGGACGAAAGTATAATTGTTTCTTGGATGAATAGAACACCGGACAAACAAACAACAATAATGCTTCGTATCACAAGTATATAATCTGAAGTGTGGAGGGAAATGAAAATATTAGAACCAAATTTTGAGAGGGGAATGAAAAATTACATGGTGCCGGCATTTAATGGTGTGTTTTTATAATATTTAATGGTATGGTTTTCAACTAACGTATCAATAATGCACCATAAAAAAAAAATTAAAAAAAAAAAAAACCAATCACACCATTAAATGCTTTCTTTGCTAGCGATGGCAGTCATTTTCCAGAAGTTGTGCATTGCATGACTACAGTTACAAATGTATTCCTCATGACAAACTATGAAAAAACATTGTTAGTTACCAAACTAAAGGTAAGGACTTAATAGTGCAAAATAACAGTAAGGAATAAAATAGAATTTCCAACATTTGTTGTGTGTCTATGCATTCCATTTTAATTTGTAGTTTTATAGAATATGGAATTACGAGGAAGCTAGTTTGGTGAACAGCTTCAGTAATCATGAGCGTCTTGACAAAGGGATATATACGAAAACTATGCACGGTGAATGAGCTTGATGATGAAAGCTTGCTGCTTGTATCCTCAAATATGTTTACCTTTTTTCTATTGTTATTATCTCATGCTTACTGATATAGTTTGTTTAATATTAATATTATTTACCTAATTAATACAGGCGATCGAAATGTGCATATATGGAAAGATTACACTTTCAGGGGTAAACAAAAACTTGTAACTTAAGAACCGAGTAAGCCCATGATTGTTGGAACCGGAACCGAAAACCAATTAAGCCCAAGTCTTAAAAACGGGAACTGAACTGGAATTGTTTATACGGTCCTAACCGGTTCTGGTTCTGGTTTTGATCCAGTTTTTCAGTCCAAATGCTCATCGTTAATTACATGTATTAACAAATCTCTAAATATTATTAAAAGATAAACCTTATGAGATCATCTAAAACAATCTGGATCGTTGATTGTGTTTTCTTTATAGGTTTCACACCCTTAGATCAATTTGCTTACGTTACCTTGATCAAACAAGAAGTCAATCCGTTATATTAGGAAATTAAATGTAGAAATTGAATGAAAATGATACTTGAATTCTTTCCAAACATACAACTACAAAATTGGCTCCTTATTAATGTAAACCTTAACTTTAGGCTATATTTCCATTCAAAATTGCTTTCCAAATACATTATATGGTGAAATCTCGGAAACTATTAATTTCAAATTTCAAAAGTTTCGGATATTTTTATGAACTAATACACTTTTCAAGCATGATATCTTCTATTTTAAGTTTAAATGAGATTTCAATTGATTACCTGCTAATTTTCATCATATTGACTTGTATATATATTTCAAACCTTTTTAATAATCGATTTACACAAACATTATGTCATAATTCCCACGTAGAAAACAAATGCAAAAAAAACTTCAACCTTCCCATCAATTTGATTAGTCGAAAACAGTAAACTCAATGTTAAAATTGGATATTATATATAATGAAACTATGATGTTACATGTGTGTGTATACCTTTGTAAAAAATCAATAGACAAGATAAGAGATGACATGACATAATATAATAGACGGGTTGTACAAAAGGCATGAACGCCCTCATTAGAATGTTTTTTTATGTCTCCGGTAGTAACAAAATAAGAATAAGAAATATACCTTCTCAACAATTGATGTGAGCTTTAAAGTTAAATATAAGCATGTTGTGAAAGATGAAAATAGGCTCCCGTATTCTTTTTTCAAAAAGAATCGGTACCATACATGGGCAGGTAAGAATGCACGATATAATACAAGTGTGCACTCAAGTAGAGTCACCATTTGACCCTGATATACCAAAAACGCGCCTTAGAACCTTCTGGAAAAAAAAAATCAGGTATACTCAAGGACCAAAAATGTAATCTACTCTAAACTTAAGTTATATATATATATATATATATATATATATATATATATATATATATATATATATATATATAAATTTTGTTGTTATGCTATATGTTTTTTAGTTTTGGTTCAAAGGCAAAATGGTGATTTAAAAAAAAAAACTAATAGCTAGGTTGTTAACTTAGGCAATCATAAAAGTTTTATGAAACAATGAAACAAGGTCCAAAAACTACAACCTGATTCTTTTAGGGACCAAAACCAAAAAAATCAACTAAACACTGGGACCAAATATGTAAATTCCTAAAAATAAATGAAAAAGCTTTTGTTTATACTGATCCCCCCCCCCCCCCCCCCCCCATTTTGAGGTCATGGTAGTAGATTGAGCTTCATTACTTCTACCCCTAATTTGCTATTTGCTTGATAGTAAGAAATGTTCTTTACTACCACTGGATCATTTCTTGCACGTTCAGAATCCATTGATATAATCCCTATTGTATTTCAAATTCAATAACAAAATTGTAATTAATTAATTTCTCATTGAAGTTAATAAATTATAAATTTATCTCACTTCCTGCTCATCCAAGTTTTCTCATTGCTATAGCATCACGAAGTTGATCATATCACATATTTTTCTAAATAAGAAACACTAATATCAACAAAAGAAGCTATTTAATTTTGTAATAAAGTTGAATTAAAAAATAAGTAAATAAATAAATAAGAAATAGAAGAACCTTGTAGTACCACCATATTTTATGTTTGACCTCATCACCATATTTAAATCCTCCCATAATTTGAGGCGTTATGATTAACCAAAATGCAACAATGCTTAGATCTTTCATGCTATCAATAATATGTTGAAACACAAAAGTAGATGTTTTGAAGTGAGGTAATTGTTACAAGAGGAAAAGGGGTAGAATCGTAATTGGCATTTACCTCATAAGGGTTTTTTGTTTTTTTTCATTATGTTGTAAGCTTTGCATGGAGGCTCGATAATTTGCAAAGTAAATAAAACTAAAGGGGTGTTTCTTTTTTCCTTCATTAAACTCTATAGTGAATGAATATATGGATAAAGTGTTCTATACATAAAGATTGTAGATAAAGATGGTAAAATAAAACGCAATGGATTATGAGAAATCACAAAAAATAAGAACCAAACCTAGGAATCAACATCGAACAAAACCCGACTTTCTTTACTTCAAAAAAAATCAACATACCTGCACATACTCAAAACCGTAGAAAGAATTTCACAAAAAAAATGTTATTTCATAAAAAAAGGAGCCTGAAAAAAAAAAGATGGTGGTAAACCGAAGAATGCATTTCAAAATCAACAAAAAAAAAACGAAGATATAAACATAAATGATGAACCTGATAAATGATTTATGTCATATTATCCCTAAAATAAAAATAAAAAAGCCATCAATGAATCTTAACATTGTCGATGATAGTGACAATAACTTAGATTAAGGAAAAAGAGATTTGATATTAGAGATGAAGTGGAGGAGGATTATTAGCTTCGTTGCAGATTTATTGGTTATAGTTTCTTTATATTTAATATTGTGGGGGGTTTTATGTGGTTCATTTTGAACGAACATAAATAAGTTGCTATTTTTTTAAATAAAAAGTTATATTTCGCAATATAGTCATAAAATAACAATGTATTTTGAAAATACATTGTTAAATGTTGGATTATACTTGTGTAGACCCATTTTCACGCATGGTTGGCTATATATAGTTGTTTTACGTGTTACAAGTAAAAAATGTTTGAAAGTACTTATAAATGACAAACAAGGTCATTGAACTAATAAAATAAAAAATGTTGTCTATAAAGTGGTTCTTTAACGCTATATATTTACCTATTTTAGTTTATTTTTTATACATTTCAATAATACCAATAACCCTACTTTTTTATAATTATTTTGTAATATCTATATAAATTTACATTTTATTTATGTGTTCCCCGCGTTTAATGGGGGTCATAATCTAGTATTACCTAAATTTAAAGAACTCAAATAAATCATTATTTTCCCAACAAAAAATAGCTTGAAGTTAGAACTAATAAAAACATCATTTCTCTCATTCTTCACATTCGTGCCTTTTGTAAGTTAAAATAACACCAAATCATGTTCTTATTAAGTTCATTAAATAATCATGTTTGTAGACTAAATCATGTTGTTATTAAGTCCATGCACATCACACAATAAATAACTACCGGAAAATAAATAAGACAAATTAGAAATGGACTACAGATTAAACACCAATATATAATAGAATTTTATGAGCCAAGAATATTATATACAGTACCAACAATTAAATTTTTGCAATTAAAACGGCCGTTATAATTATTTAATATCTTTTTAATCAAAATCCCAAGGGGCATCAAAATTTATATGCATTTTAAATGACTTAAGAATGTCTAGCCTAAAAAAATAATTCAAAGTGTCATCTATCAATTAACCTCGTCACCTTTAGGAGTATGATCAAGCAAGACACTTCCTAATCTTCGCTTTCAACTGAATCACTATCAGACCAATCACTAGTAACATCAGGAAACTTGATATTTGATGGAAAAATGTAACCTTTTGCTTCCAAACGAGATACAATCTACAAAAAGTTCAATACAACAAAATTTTAGAATCAGCTAAGAATACTTGATACAAGTTTATGTAAGAATAATCAATGAAGTACTAGTAATATACTTAAGCTAATGATCATATGATTTTATCATATAATTTTTACAAAGACATAAATTGGCAATGCAAAAGAAAGTCTACGACCTCAGAACAGAAACCCTCAATTTTAAGCTCCTTGACATGGCAAAGATTTAGTATCAACCTTTTTAGCATCTCCTCTTCCTCTTTATCATATGTTGTCTCCCAATGGCCAGTCCTTTTAAAATCTAAGTTAGCTTCAACTAAAGAAGACATATTTAACAAAAAAAAGGTTACACAACACCAACTCACGTTCGATTGTTAGTGATAAAATATTAGGAGCATTGATTTCAACAAAAAAAAAAAAAAAAAAAAACTCCTCATATTCATCATCAAGATCCACGTATCCAAATAACACCAACTTCTTAACAATTTTGAAGTAATATTGAGCACCCTGTAACCATAGCAATATTCCAATACCAAAGTTTCCAATAGAGGACTACTAGATAATATGTTTTCAATCAACTCTTCATCTAACTTCCTATGTGAAATACGCAAACTCCTAAGATTTTTCCAACTAATTGCCCCAATCGGATTGATCGAATACAAACTGAGTTCCGTTTCCTGTATTGCATAAGCTTAAATTAAACTCTTCAACATGACACCTTACAGCATAACGAATCCAATTGTTTAACTCTGAGTTAAATCGGGTATTATAAGAGGCATTCAATTTGAAGCTTTTGAGCTTCAGTCGGTTACATTGAGTCAGGGCTTTGTTGACCAACGAAACGAAATCGGACACCGGGTTATTATCAATGAAAATGAGAAAAGGAACCGAAGTCCAAAGCTGCTTCCATCGTTTGGAAAGTATATGCGTTCTAATGACGATTTTTGTGGTGCATAAACGAGAAAGGATTTCCAAAAGCAAGCAATCAGGGCAATGCACTGACTCGATCTTCTTTCTCCTCCTTCGCGACTTTGTGTAAATTTATCAACTTTGGTGAAATTTTAGGTTTATTTGTGTCCTTGCGCCATTTCCATGGCGGAAACAAAGCTCTTCTCTTATGTTTATCCTTTGTCCATTTTAACCTACTTGTAGCATTTATTAATTATGTTAAGTCACTATGTCATATATATATAATTCCTATTTGTAATATATATTCTTACTAATCTATATCTATATACTATCTTCTCTTCTAATAAAACAGTACATTAGATGACACGTGGCACCTCCTTAGTCCCTCTGTCTTTGCTTTTCCCGCTCATATCATCTATGTGAAATTCCTACTTTGCCCTTATGTAGTCATTCCGCTCAAATGTTGTAGAACTCGGTGTATTCTTCAAATTCTCATTGCAATCAATCCCATAATATCAGCAAATTATATAATCTTTAACCGATCATCAAGCATAATCCCATTAAATCAGGAAGATCACACCATATCTGTTGATCTAAACCCTAATCCTCACAAACTTTCTCTGGATTTAGGCTTTACAATATTGAATCAACCACCACCAAGCTCCACTGCCTCCACCTTTTCATCTGGTTTATCTCTCTTCTCTTTTTCTTCGACAACAAATGAATGTACAAGTAAGCTTCAATTTTGATTTTTTGTTTCTTCTTTCTCTCTCTCTCTCGCCTCTCTCTTTCAGGTATGTTTTGATGAGAAGGGTTATATTGGACTTCTGTGAGTTGATTCCACGCCTTTTTTGTTTCCGCAATCGACAGGTTCCGCTACTTCTTCTATTGTTGCATGTCTCGCTTTTCAGGTTAGGGCTCGCCTCCCCCATGTCATTGTTTGAAGCAACCAGAACTCCCAAAAGAAACAATCGAAGAATACCTTCATGTTCATCCATAACATGGCGTTTGAATTACTTCATTATCATCCTTGCCCGTGTATATTTCTACACTTCAAATGTCCACCGGTAATCCAAGCACTCTTGAGACTTTAACATCGCTTCCAATTTATTGATTTCTATTTCATTTTTTGTTTTTAGTTCATAAACATTGTAATGTTTAAATCGGAACGCTCTCGTATTCTTTTGTTTTCTGCTTTGGTTGAATCACCTCAGTCCTTTGTTTTATGATCCAAGGTTTCAATTTATTCATCTCTCTCTAAGTTAGATCAAACCATAAACCCTAGAAATTACTTTCTCCGTTTAGCCACCCAATGTTCTTCATCTTTCTTCTTCCTGATTACCAACCCTAACCCTTTGCTGCGTTTTCTTACAAGCCTTCAAGTTTAATCTACTCCTCAAATGTATACCATCGCACATGGATGTATGTTTTATCACTTACATTCTTTTTATTTTTTGAGGAATTTTCTGTTGTCAGTTTTTTGATTTCCTTTACGTGAAGTTATGCTCTACTCTGTCTCTTCTTTTCACAATTCCCGTATTGAAACATAAACATAAAAATTCAGAACCTCTGTTATTCTAAATGGATATCGTTAAAAATTTATGGGACAATTGTTTCATCCAGTGATTTTTCTCTAAATAAAATCTGGAATTCATAATATCAATATAGAGTAAAGTAGAGTGTTTTTACCTAAAATCCACAAATTACCTTGATTTGGAAAGGATGGAGCAATCAGGTCCTATCAGGATGTTGTTAGAACAGAGATGAACAGTCATGCCATAGAAGAAAATTGAAGAATGTCTAAACCTTAAAAGGAAATATCTAAAGTTTCATGGCTATAAAGATTCTGTTTTTTTAGTTACAAAAGGATTCACTTCTTCTCCTCCATACCTATAGTACACTTGCTCTATTTATACCTAGAAATTTCTTAAATTTATACCTTTCATGAAAACAATTTGTCCCCTGGAGTCAATTTATATCTTCCACAGGGGTGTTTTGAAAAAATGTTATCCATTTATAACCCTAATTTGTTTCTGCTATTACTCTTTGCAGGTGTCCAACTCGTAGAAATTATAGGGTACTTATATGTTTTCTTCACAATCTTAATATTTGTGATGCATTGCTTAGTCTTTTAGCTTTAATTTCACAGCCCTAATATGAAAAGGTTGTTAGGCTTTTCAATGGAGCCAATGATGTTTCATCCAGGGATTATATTAATGACACGAGTAGATTATGCCAATAAGGTAAGGTTACACTTGTTCATTCTTAATATTTTCATTAAGTCCCTTAATTATTATATGGATTAGCAACAAGTTCCTTTTTTATCCATGTTTGGAAGTACAGATAAACACTAATCTATGCGATAAATTCTCTATTAGTCCCTACCCTTCACTATTTTGGGGCCCACCTTCTAAATTTGTGGGTGGTAACTGGAATGGGAAAGATGAAAAAAGTAAAATTGTTTCTATTGAAGATGGAAGAACTTCTGATCGTTTACTTAAATGGATTAATACACAATTAGGAAGGTATACAAGCGTTAAGAAGCTATATTGTTTTGTGTATACAATGTTGATGAGTTTCTAATTTTAAGTACATGTTTTACTTTTTTACGTAGTTCATATAAATTGGAAGATGAAAAGTATGAAAATGATGAGCTTCTTCAATCAAACTTCTCAGACCCTGGACAGGTTTGAATCAATTCTTCATTTTTCTATAAAAATAAGAACAGTGATGAGTATGCAAATTTACTTGATTAGGAATATGATGAGTATGCAAATTATCACACTAAAAGTATTTTGTGTTCATGTTCTGTTTATGTCATTTAATGTCCCCCTTAATCTCATTTTTATGAATGTAAGGCTTTTGATTGGTATTATTTTGACCAGAATACCCTTATTTTTCATAACTGTTATCATATGCTTAAACAAACTATAATAACAAAATTCATTTGAACATCTCTGTTAATTGATTTCTTCAAAGTAGGTTGCAGCCATGAAATTTATGCCTAATCAATGAATGATCTAGGAGGTTTGGAGTAGCGTTTTTCAGCCGTATTGCACCCATTGCTTCTACAGTTAGTGGAGCATTTAGGTAATTTCTCTTTGAACTATTTCTTGAACGTCCCCCTAAGTAAAAAAAAAATACAAATTGCATGTAATAACAAAAAAAGGTTTTTGTTAATCATATTGACCATGTTATTCTATTTTTAACTATTACATATTTATTTTTATGGTTTTTGGTTTAACTTTAAACAACTACTATGAAATGGGCTTGGTTTAATGGAACAAGGTCTACTTGCTTAAATGTTATAGCTCTATATTGTATAAAAGTAGTAGAGAATTGCAACTGAATGGTAGTAAAAATCTATTGTTAATCTATGTTCTTGAACATTTTTCACTAGTTCTTGGTTTTGGTTATCAGGTGGGAGATGTCACCGGTAAGGATTTGAATGCTGATAAGCTCACTGAGAAAAACATTTGTTATCATTTATTAAATTACAATCTATCTATGGTATAATAATTACAATTCTTCGTCTCTACACATTATAATAATAAACTTTTGAAATGACAATGAATTTTGGCAATCTCTTCAAAAAGAGTACCAAAATAGCACCAGAACTAAAACCTTCATGAGAATATGCCATTATAGCAAACAATTTTGGTAAACCCAATAGAATTTTGCAATGAACTTCGAATAAAACTCCAAAGATGTTAGCAACTAGCAAGCTTATGGGAGGACAATTAAAACCGTGACATAACAACACCTAATAGTAAGTCTTAGATTTTAGGAAATCCGCTAGAGATCAAAATGAATTTGTTTAAACAGTCTACCATCAATAGTAATGAACTTTAGGAAATCCCCTGCCAACATTAAGAAATTAATTTGTTTTATATTAAAGCATTATACTTTCAACAGTATTTTTTAAGGCATTGTCGTTTGCAAAAAGTTCTTTACAGTAAATTCATTTCTTTTTTGTTAAAGCTTGGTCATATATATATGAGATTAAGAAAAATGGGATCACAAATACCTAGGAGTCACAGAACATAGAAGTACATACATAAATTACTTATTTCCTGTTTTCCTAATTTATACCTAGGAATAAGAGTAATTCCAATGGGTGAAGATTTAGGAGTTATATCAACGAAATAAACAGACAACTAATAATATCAATGGAATCACAAACTTTAACAAATATTAGATCCCACAAAAAAATATTGTTTGTTAATGAATAAACTTAGACGACTGTATGTTTTTCCATTCTTGGCTCCACCATATTACATTTCATAAATAAGTATCGAATTATCTTTTATATGAATCTAGTCATTTTATAGCTAATGGTAATTAGTAGGAGTATTTTCAAAATTCCTAAATAAAGAAAAAGTTAGTAATATAATATTAGTTATTTATGACAAATATAATAAACTTTATAATAAACTTACAGATGAAAGTCTTTATAAATTAATACTTTTTTACAAAACTTTGATTGTTTATTACAATTTTAAATTATCAATAATATTTTTCTTTTTAACCGTGGTTTCCTTTGGATCCGTCTCAATCTTGCTGGAGGGTATTTTCAGCATATATATGCCTTGTTGCTTCTTCTTTCAATTTTTATGCAAGTTAAGATTTGTTGCTACTCTCTTTAATTGGTTCTCATAGATGCTTAGATGAAAGTTCATGACTCAAGTTAGAAAGACATCAAGTTTTTGTACCATATTTATTATAAGTCATTCACACAAATAATTTATTTATTTTTTGTAAGTTAAACTTTCTTATTATTTTTTTTTCTAAGAGATGTTTTGAATGAGTATTTTTTTTACGAAGATAATGTTTCTTTTGGTTTTGCAGATGGTTATATTATGTGTGCTGATTTGAAAACACAAAAAAGTATTAAAAGCACAAGTGGATTTGGAACTTAAATGTAACTATATCATTATCTTTGAATATTTTTTAATTAATAATGGACGATACTAGCAATATTGGTAATAATCAAGTTGGTTTTTTTAATTGTAGTCGAATAGTAAGTACTTAGCATGTTGTTAGTTTTGTATATACTACAGGCCATTATTTATATAAAATATTATAATTATAATATTGTCGATTTCTGAACTTATATAAGAGAAACCCTTGTATCTTTATTATATATTCAGTAAGAAAGACAATAAAAACACTTACAATAATCTAGAGATATAGTCATTTAATATATTGATTACTTATAAATTATTAGCAAAAGTTGCTGATCTTTAATTTACCAATAATCCACAAGTATATGGTGCCATTTTATAAAGGAAATTCTTCTTTTTGTAAAATCATTATTAAAAAGAAATAAATGGAAGAGGTATCTTATAATGAAAGAAAAAAGATGGAGACAATGGAGTTATAGATTTATTGGGATGGTAAGTTACAATAGGAAAAATGATGTTTTAGCCAATAAACTTTTTTTCTTCCCACGCGCTCCCGTGTGGTCGATCTTACAACTCGTATATGTTTAATAAGAATCATACACCAAAAGTAAGTGTTTAATAAGAATAAAACCTTTTCTACAACCCACGCGTTTGTTTTCTGAGTGATATTATGTTGCATTATACAAACTCATGCGTTATATAAAATAGGGGTATTTACATGTGTAATTAAATACTTAAAATATTACAAAGTTATTAAAAAAATACAACATTACAATGCATGAGTTTTTCTAAATTAATAATATATTATTTTATCATATAGTCAATTTTTTAATTCTATTTAAAATTATCACCCGTGGTATCCACAGGTTTTAACATAGTATATTTATATTTATACTACTATATAAAGTATTTTGGTTAAATTAGGGATGGCAAAAAACCCCATACCCAATGGTGAACCCGAAATTCGCACCCGTTTTGACTGCCGAGTTGACTAGGGATGGGGAATCCCCGAATAAAAAAGTGGGGATGGGGATACCCCTAATCCCCAACCCTAGACCCGCCCCCGATATATATATTAATATTAAAAAACAATACAAAACATATATTAATATATAAAAGTAATACAAAACATATATTACAATACATAAAATTTGATCCAAGTAACATAACTCATTAGCAATTATTTGGTTGAAATTATACTTTTTATTATTCTTTTATCTAATTTAAACTTATGTATAGTTTTCTTCTATCTAGTTTATCTATTTTACCTCAAATATCGCTATGATAATTTTTTTCAATTTATTTTTCATGTATTTATTTAACTTTGGTAGAAATTGAGTTTACATTTTTTATGCAATCTATGAATATTTTTATATTTTTGTAAATTCTTTAAGCTTATGCTGGTAAAATTGAAATTTAGAGTTTTTATTTATGTAAAAGTTTTCATATTAAAACAGGAAAATAAATCCCCGATTCCTCGCTGGTACTCAATAGTCCCTGTTGGGGTGGGTGGGGATAGAGGTTTATTTATATTCCCCGATGGGGATGGGGATGGGGATTGCAATTGGGGGATAGAGATAGGATTGGGTCCTCTGTATTCCCCACCCCCATTGCCATCTGTAGGTTAAGTATTAATTATAATGTTTAATGTACAATCAATCTATTATGCAAAGAACACTAATTATATCAAGAAATCAAACATTGAAACCCCTACCACAAATTGAGGACGTATTTATGAATAATTACAAATTTTAAAATTCAAATTCTCTTCATCGATCGCTCTCTCTGTAAAGATCTCATTATCTCTTCAAAATCATCAATGTCTAATAAAAATCAACATTGTAGAATATCTTTGGAAATTAAAACCTCTTGAATTTTTTGATTGTTTTTTACATTTCATTATTTTGCTACTTTGTTACAATTGATGGCAGGTTGACTCAAACATTGTTGTTTTTTGGTGTACAATTTGGATTTTGAGCTATGTGATTTTGATTTTTTTGACGGCTTGAAAATGTAGGATGCCCTAATTATTCTCTTTAACTCCTTATAATCACTCACTATGAATAAATTGGTAGCATTGATTTGTGTCCATAATCAGTTTTGGTTTTACTGAATGGTATTTTAGGTATTTGACAAAGAGTTGAGTATCTAATGTTCTTTACTCTGTTTTTTCAGCTTCATCAACTGGTTCAAACAGCCTGTTGTTTTGGACGAAATTCTTGGTTGATCATCTATTGGAATCACTGATTCCATTCCAACAGAAACAATTTATGATATCCATGTAAATAAGAACCACTAGTAATCATAGAAGTGGATTCCGTGATTCCAACTGAATGCATACAAATGGAGTTCTATTGGTATCTAAACTTACTTATTCAAGTATATTATGATGTAATTGAACTTTTCATATTTGACTCTTTTTTGTTGAAACCATATTATCTATGTTTAATGAGACTCAATCGGGATGATTATGCTGAAACAGTTGCTACATGATTCGAGAATGAAAATGAAAATGACCTTGTGGTGCGTGTATTTATAAACTACCAACAATATTCTAATGTATTGTTGTTTGGTTATACCTTTTAGTTACTAATCTTTGTTACGTTGAATGTAATTGTCTTGTAGATACGAATTTTGGATATTTTGTAAAGTTTACTTTGATAATTGTTATGTAGATACGAGTCACAATGGCATAACAGGTACAAAGTATGAGGTTGATTACATTAAAGTGTGAAAAATGGTTTTTTGGGTAGATTCAAAATAGTTGGTTGGCCATAACTAGCGGAATATATCCCCAATATACCATTGCATAACAACACGCTTACCAAAACAAGAAGCATGAAACTTTAAGTCAATTGTAATTAAGTCCATGTTAGGTAACTTTTCATAACCACTTGTCTGGAAGACTACAAAAAAAACATTATAATTGTTATTCAAATTGGGAGATGATTTGTACACAACAAATTTTCTCAGTACACCACAATTGGTGCTTTAAAATGTTGTACTGTACAACTCTATAAAACATTAATTGTTGTGTATGTCAAAACACTGTTGTGTAGGAATCATTTCCCATTCGAATTGCTCAAGAAAATGCCACAACTCATAAAGAATGGATATTACAAACAAAAACCAAGCTTCGAAACGAAAATAAATGAATGAGAGTAACAACTAATAATGCATTGACTATATCAAGAAAGATCACAAGAAACAGTAGATTGATCAATACTTTAAAATAAGAAATGATCCAAAACACAAATGAGAGGACCCAATGAACCCAAGTAAACCTTACAAAAACAAACAGAGAAATATGAAAGTATTTCATAATAACAATAATGCCTAAACATGAATCCAAAGCATCACCAATCTCATGGAATCACTTTGAATTGCTCTCACTCTCACACTCAAACTCAATATGAAAACCATCAGGAAACTTGATATTTTATGGAACAACGAAACCTTTAGCTTTTAAACGAGACAGAACCTACAAACAAAACAATACAGGTGGAAAGGACAAAAAAAATTAGAATCATGAATTGCATATTTACATGTATGATTAATCATGAATAAAGAAAACTAATTAAAATATAGCTATGACATCTCGTAAGAAGTAACAGAGAGAAACCTAAGAAGCAGAAGCAAAGACACTCATGCTCCATAAGTGAGTTTTAAACAGCAAAATGAGAAAACGCCGTATAACAATTAATGATTAAAAAATAAGAATGTTTAGGTGGGTTTGTTTGGGGTTTCTTCTGCAATGCATATTTTGGATTTGCAATTTCATAGTGATAACCAGGACTTGAAGCAGGTAATCAGTTGATTGGAGCTAATGATAGTTAAAGGTCAATCTTTAATTCAGTAACTACTTACCTTCTTTATTTTTTTGACTCTAAGCAATCAGAAATCATAATCATAATCATTTTTAGCTAAACACTCAAAATGTACATTTTATCAAGGGATAAACAATAAAGTACTAATTAATAAAGCTATTGATTCTATAAATTTTTACAAAGATATAAATTGTCAGAGGAAAAGAAATTTTACCTTAGAACAGAAACTTCCAATTTTAAGCTCCTTGACATGGGATAGATTTAGTATAAATCTTTTAAGCATCTCTTCTCTACGTGCTCTCCTCCAATGCCACAAGTTTGTATAATCTAACTAAGCTTCAACTAAAGAAGACACATTTACCAAAAAAAAAAAAGATTCAGCAACACCAGATCACCTTTGATTGTTAGTGATAAAACATCAGGAGCATTGATGTCAAGAATATCTTCAAGGCCTTCATAATCGTATTCAGGTTCATGGTATCCAGATAACACCAACTTCTTTACACTTTTTGAAGTAATATTAAGCCTAAACCGACCAAAACCATAGCAACGATCTAATACCAAAGTTTCCAATACAGACTCCCTGATAATATATTTTAATTAAAGCTTCATCTAAACTCCCACAGATTATACAAAAACTCTGAAGATTTTTCCAACTAATCGTCACAAATGGATTAAATACACAGCCTTCTAATGTCAGCTTATTAAAACATGAACGGATTACAAAAATTTGATCTAATAGAAATTTACCTTGTAACTTTAAATTAAGCTCTTTAACGTTACAGCTTATAGAATAACGAATCTGATTGTCAACGAAGGAAACCAAATTGGACCGCGGTAAAATAGGATCTGAGTCTATAAAGACGAGAGTATGTACCTAAGATGTTTCCATCGTCTTGAGAGCTTGCCTGTTCTAATGGTGTCTTTTGTTGTGGGTAAACCAGACAAGATTTCAAAAAGAAAGCAATCTGACAATGCACTGATTCGATCTTCTCCCCCCTCCTCCATGATTTCTTCAAACTTTATCCGTTTTGTAGGAATTTTAGGTTGATTTTGACCTTCTACTACCATTTCCATGGCGGCAACGAAGTTCCGCTGCTTTCCCTCAAGAAATTTTGCAACAAACCCCGAATTAGGTGTAAATGTATACAAAACTGTGAAATAATGTTTGCTTTCGCCTCTAAACTTTAAAAAGTTACAAATCATTCCCTATAAAAACTGAGAATTCTTTCTAACTATTAGCCGATAATTTAGAAAAACCATTTAGCTAGGAAGATAAAGTAGAGATAAAGTTGTCTTAATCAATCCAAGTTGTGACACTAGATATCTATAAGGTTTGTAACCTAAATCAAAATTGGTTTAGTCAGTTTGGACTTGTTTGACTTAAAAACAGATCTAACATGAAATATGACGTTAAAAAAAGACATGTGTCATGGGATATCATGAGCGGGTCAATTTGAGAGCCAATTATGGCACATTAACTTGTGATTCAAGGAGGATTTCTACTAATGAGACATGTTGCTCAACTTTAAAAAATGAAAGCACTACTGGTGTGAAACACAACAAACGTTATTTTTCCAACGAAATTAAGGTTTATGATGTTAAGATTAAGGATTTCGATAAATGCACACAATACATAATTATCTAGATGATATGAGATGAAAAGGCTAAACAACAAGTAGTGCTGTAAACGAACACGAACAATGTGTGTTCATGCTCATTCGTTTAAGTTGGCCGAACAAACAAACGAATACGAACGGATAAATGAACGAGTTTTTTTTGTTCATGTTTGTTCATTTAAGAAATTATTGTGTTCATTCATTTATGTTCATGAACATATTAAATGAACATAAACAAACAAAGATAAACAAACACAATTGAACATATATTAATATAGTAATATACTAAAAAACAATTGAACATAAATAAACTTAAATGAATATAAGTAAACTTAAACGAACAACATAAATAAAATTCCACGAATATAAATAAACGAACAATATCATTATTCATGTTCGTTCGTTTAACTAAACAAATGAGTATTTTTTTTTAATGTTCTCTCATTTATTAAATAAACAAACATAGACGAACTTCCCGCCAAACGATTCATGAACACTGTGTGAACGTTCGGTTTGTTTGTAGTCATAAAAACATGGAACACAAGGATTTAAGGTTCATTTTATTAGAGTAATCAAGTTACGTCCACTATAGAACTAGAGAGAGTTTTTATTGATAATCTTCAATACACAAACATTTAATATATATTAGGATTACAATCAATGAGACATATTTATAGAGATCATTTGACCCAAAATCGTTATGGATAGTCCCACGGGCGCAGTACATAAAAGATACTTATGTGTTTGCATAAATTCGGTTTTGACCGGTCTTTCCACAAGCAGTTCTGGATCGGTTTAATGCATTTTGATCCGATATTTCAATTTGTTTTAACTAAATTTATAAGCACCCACCTATAACATAAAATGAAACATAACTTCATTAAAATATTTCAAAAATACATGAAACATCAAAATGGAAGAGTTTTGGATGCCAAAACTAACCTACTAAACTCGTAATAATAATAATAAAGTGTTGTTATAATATTTTGTTAAATACTCTTCATTTTTGTGGTCTTCTACTTTGGGTTCATCTTCATAGGGTCTCCTCAATACCATCGTATTCATCTTCATCTTCATCCTCATCCTCATAGTCATTGATGTCGTAAGTCGGTTCTAGAGGCATTGATTTGCCTTGTTCCCATTCTTATTCCATTATTTCGAGCTCGACATTGTCTTGATGTGGGTCTTGAAGTGTTGAAAAGTGTTATATACATTGTCATTGTACCAAAATAAAAGAAAATTTTATTGCCATTAGTTTTAACTTTCCATTTTTAACATGTTCATAAGTTGGACATCAAAAAGGTTTTAACTGTGTGTAATCTGTAGCTTTCATGGATCATAACTCAAACATAGTTTTCTTCTCAATTACATGTGATGGTGATTAGTGTTGGTGATTTTAGTGTCACTGTGTGATTTTATGTAATTGGAACTAACATGTGAGCTAAAGGGCTTTATAATTTGTATTCTAATATATGTATGGGTTTGTGTGGAGTGCACGCATGTATAAGATTGAATTAGATGCCGGTTCAACAGCAAGTCGGGGGTTCGAGGCAACGCCCCTAGCGGGATCCAAGGGGAAGAGCCCCTGGCTTCCAAATTTTAAATATGGGAATATAGTAGGAAAATCGAATTCTTGAGGGTGATTATGGTAAATTGACGAAATTCATCAATTTTGGAAACCCTTGATTTCCTCATTAAATTCTAGATTTTCTGACATGCTTCCAAAGGAACCCATGACGGCAACCCTAAGAGGCAAACCCTAAATCTCGTTTATATATAAATGGGTCTTCTCTTTGAGAAGAGGGACATAATCATTAGCTCTCTTTTCTTCAAACGAACATATAATCCTTCTAACAATTTGGCTTACGATTTCTGTGCCTAGATTCGTAAGTGTCCTCTTGGATTATCTTAGGCTGAATTTCTTGCAACCCAGGCATAGGGTAGAAGTATCAGTTCAGAAAATGTTCACACGATCCAAGGGGTATCCAGGTCTCCAACATAAACCCTAATTCATCCAACAATTGGTTAACAATATAGCAAATAATCAAGGTAGTCTCCGCCTAAAAGGGCTATGGAACTTAGAATTTGAAGGCATACATCAGACCTTCTCCACTATAGTGTTTCATCCTTTTGAATACACCATATTTTAGGTGTATGGACCACTATGTGATGTTGAGTCATGCTTCCTTTTAGCAATAGGCATTAAACTATTCTAAGAAAAAGTCAAGTCCATTATCCATGCAATGATACTTTACCACCAATCTTGATTGTTTTTCAACATGTACTTTCCAATTTTTGAAAGTAAAAAACAAAAAACTACTCCATGTTTTAAAAAAGAAAGACCATACCTTTCTTGAGAAATCATCAATAAGAGTTAGAATATAGTTATGTCCGCATTTCAAAGCAACTCACAATGGTCCCCATAAGTCCAAGCGGACATAGTCAAGTGATCCGGTTATTGTATGAATACTACTCATAAAGCTCAGTTGTCATGATTTGGTGATTAGGACTAAAGTCTTTTTTTACTATGACATTCTTTGTGTGTGCATACGCCTGATGAAAAGAAACATAATACAATCTAATTGAGATGAGCATGTCTAATTATAAAGCACATACCAAATATGTTTACAAAATTTCAACTTTAGCCCTTGACTTTGAAGTATTGTTAACTTTAAAGACAAAATCCACTAATTTCAGTGAACAATAAATCATATTGAGTCTATATTAAGTTTAATAAACTCAAAAAACAAATACTCTTTTTCAAACATTTAATTGTTCATTGTTTCAACTCTTTTCCACGTTCTTCTATGAAATGAACTCCTAATTTTTGCTTGCTTTGGCGTCAGTTGTGAGTGAAAGGTGACATAGAAATGGTTGTCAGCAGAATCACATATTGTAAAGGTCGGTAGTTGTACCCACCCGCACATTGCATGGTGGTGCCATGTCACCGCAGTTATGTGGTGAACACCACACTGTAACATCCAAAATTTTAAACCAATTTTTTTAAGTAAACAACCCAAAACCATTTTCATAATAAAATGCAAGTATCAAATTGTTTCATTCATCAAAGAAAAGTCAAAAACATGAATCAGAGTTTATAGAAATCAAAACATAATAATCTCCAAATGCGTGTACAGTCAAGTTGCATCGTTCTCTTTGCCAAAAGAACAATTAAAACACATGCTCTAATTATTTTTCTACCAAATTCTAATGATTTCACAAATTGACTATAAAATTGTTCGCTTTTCTTGACCAATCAGTAAAAGTTGTCATCAACACCCTAGAAGGGATAGGAATCATTCCATGGAGACATTATGTGATAAACTAGACCCTTCTATCTAACCTCAGCCTTTGGATTGTAACTTGGATTTTCTTAGATTTATTTTCACATTTTACAAAATGACAAATAAAAACAACATTTTTCTTGGCTAATCTGTAAGGAATGTCAATCACGTCAAACTTAGGAATGAAATCATATCAAGCCAAAATTACATAAGAAACTATAAATCCTACCAAAATCCAAATGGAGTTTCTTATATTAAATTATGATGTTTACAAAAAGATCAAAATGATCACTTACTATACAAACATATCTTGCAAGTTTGGTCGTCCCGCACTTCTTTATGATTATCGCATTGCCATATTTCCTAGTCAAAATCCCATCTCCCATGAGTGGGCAAAGCATGTTGACATTGATAAACACTTCGTACGAAAAATATCATGTGTTGCACAATTTTTTTAGGTGTTGAACTACTAGAAAAAACTCATTTTTTAAGACAGTTTTCATCACAAAATCCGTCACTAAAAGATCACCGTTTACGCTAAATTTACATTTATCGAACTTTGTGACGGCTATGATGGATTGCCGTTGGATTTCCGATGGATTTGCACTAAATTTACATTCGACGATAAATTTGAAGAGTAACACATGCTATGTGCCGGGTCCGCCCATGGTACCCAAAGTCAATGTTAACATGTTTTTGATATGAGTTGTCAACCCTTTTTTTCCTTTTCACTGAGTTGTCAAATCTTCAATTATTTTTTTTTTTAATTTCTTTGACATTTCATTGGAAATTAAAAGAAATTACTCATTTGTATCGAAGTTTCTTATTATAGACAGACGGAACTTTTATTTGTTAAGAGTTTATCGACATGTTTTTTCCTAATTGAGATAGCGACTACACAATGTCACCTATCAAAGTTTAGTAACATTTAATAGATAGAGATTTGCGTGTTTAACTCTTAATAAAGGACAAATAATATTGTATCAAAGTACAACCACACTTTTGCCTTTACAACATTTGTCATTTCTCAAATCCTATTGATCATACCTTGTTTGATATTATCTGTTGAATTTTTTAGGTTTAACTTGGAATTATGATCTTTGATTTAGATACTTTTATATCTAAGGTTGCATGTTTAATTTTTTACAGTTTGTATATTTGACAACAACAATCAATTTACATTATGTTTACATAGAGTGTTGCGATAAAAACTCAAATGAACCTCACATGTTGACCTTATGAAAATGTTAATTTGTTTATTTAGTTATTGTTTTTTCAAGTCGATTAGACTATTCCATGTAGTAAAATTGTTGTCTTCCTACATTTTTTTTTACCAACAAAGATCTATGGCACCTAGGGCTGTAAATGAACTGAACGTTCGGCGAACCGTTCGTGAATTGTTCGGCGGGAAGTTCGTTTATGTTCGTTTATTTAATAAATGAACGAACATGAACAAAAATTATCGTTCGTTTAGTTAAATGAACGGACATGAACAATGGTCTCGTTCGTTCATTTATGTTCGTAAACATTCGTTTATGATTTTTGTTTACGTTCGTTTATGTTCGTTCGTTTAAGTTTATTTATATTCATCCATATTCAATTATTTTTTATTATATTACTATATTATATGTTTGTTTATGTTCATATATGTTCAATTGTTTTTTTTATCTTTGTTCGTTTATATTTGTTCGTTTAGCATGTTCACGAACATAAATGAACGAACATGAACAAAGTAATTTGTTAAACGAACGAACATGAACAAGAAAATCTCGTTCGTTTATCCGTTCGTGTTCGTTTGTTGTTCGGCTAACTTAAACGAACGAACATGAACAAGACCTTGTTCGTGTTCGTTTGGTTCGTTTACAACCCTAATGGCACCCCTTAAACGATAATGTTTATTAAATATATGACCACCTTATTTACTTTTATCCATATTACACATGGTATTCTTTAATATCGGGATATGTTTTAGTGTGTATAGTTATGTTCAAAGATTTTAAATTTCTTGGTTGTTGTGTCAATTACAAATTTATAAATATTAGGTTGTCAATAATTTTAGTTAGATGGTATTTATTTTTTTGGTAAATTGATTGACAAAATCTATCGCCAACCAAAATGATCTAATTTCTGAAAAGTATTTTATAAAGAACTTAAATGTTAGAGTTTAAGTGTTTATTAAGGTAAGTATTAACTGACCCAAAACCAAAAAGACTTTTAGTTCAATCGTATCAAGTGGTGCCCTCCCTCATTGAGGTTGAGGATTCAAGTCCCGTTGTGGACGTAAGTGGATTAAGGTGTTAGTTTAAGAGTAGATTATATATTATATTTATCGGTTCAAAAATAAATAAATAAACAAACAAACAACAACAACAACAACAACAACAATAATAATAATAACAATAATAATAATAATAACCGACCCAAAAGTAGGTTATTATTAGCATGTGACAATTCTTAGGTTCCATATGATTAATAAATCATTCCAAAGAAAGGCTTATTGAAATAAGTACATTTTTGGAACATTTGATTTCAGTAAGGTATGAAAGCAAAGGAAAACTGTAACACGTGTTCCCATATATGATTCTTCCGATCTAATTTTTTGGGGTTTTGGCTTAGCCACGACGTGGTGATGGAATGACCACGACATGGCAGCTTCGTTCAGAAAACATGCATTCGTGATGCACCACGGTGTGGCAAGTTCTTGGCCATGACGTGGTGGCAGTTGGGGTTCACAACCCTAGAATTTGGGACTGGTGCCTTATTCAAATGCACTAAATCTTATGGGTTGCCTCATCTAGCAACCTTCACCACCTCTAAAGTGTTCTTGTCTAAACTCTAGCCTCCCTTCAAGATTTTGAGCTCATTCTTTGTGTTTTTGTGATCTTTGAAAGAAGAAGAAGAAGAAGCACCAGCGCTAGAAATCACCAAGAAACTCAGATCTACCTTTGTTATCATCTTCTGAACCTTTGTAAATCATCAAGACTTGATCTTTTTGGTTCCTTTCTTATAGATCTAAGATTATTTGCATGTTTTGGTTCACAGTTGAGATTTTAGTGATTGAATGAGATAAAATTTGCAACTTTATAACTCACCAAGGTCCCTTAAGCATAATACCTTCTAGATCTAGAGGTTTGATGAGATTGTAGGTCATGCATGTGGTTTAGGTCATTTTTCCATCTTTTAACCTACTTTGAGTGAGGAACATGTATAGGGCATGCATGTCCACAAATTCCTTATTGTTATTGATCTTTAGGGTTCCAAGAAGCTTACTAGAAAGTATGAACGAAAGGATTAACATATTAAGGACTCAATCCATTAAGTTGTCCAAATGCTGGAACCACGATGTAGCAAGGTGATGGCAACAATTCTGGAAAATTTTGTAAATCTTCTCCAAATTTAGAAGTTTTATTGGTCTATTTACACATTAGTGGGATCTGTTTGGCTTTATTTAATATGTGGGAGATTGTTTTGGTTGTTAAGAGAGTGTTTCTATTAGCGGTTGAGGTTCGTTGTTTCATTTGATCTGCTTCATCCTTTGGGTAAGGTTATGTTAAAGAACGAACACAGTTGGCCTGAGGAGTGTTGTGTTTTCTCCTGTGGAGTATGAAATTTTGAGTTTTCAAGTTGGAGCAAGCATTCAATTGTCTGTCTTTTTTTTTGGTTGCATATGATCATGTTTCATCTAATGATGAGTCGGTCACAGCCTGGACTGTGGAAGGGTTGCATGTCACAGAATTGTATGGATTTTATGGTTCTTGGTAAGTGTTGAGTGGGATGTTGACTGGGTTCCTATAGGTCAGTGGGGTAATGGTGGTGTGCCTATAGGACTACAGGTGTTGGTTGGGAGTCTTCATGTATGTGGTTAGGTGATGGCCAGAACGGTGAGGAAGAATGAGCATCTTATTCCAAAGGTTGGATGGTGTCACAACATACCATCATGGATTTCACTTATGTGAGTTGGACCCGGTAGTAATATAGTGGAGACCCATGTATTGGTTTGTTATTTGTTTGGCATAATCGGGTGTTTGATTGGTGTGGTGTTGTAATTGGTGGCTCGGTGACCAACAGGTTGAGTCAGGAATCTATAGGATTTTGACATTTTGGAAAATTCACGGTTGTTTATTGACAGTTCCTTGTGGAGTTTCTTAGTGGACCCTTATTCGTTGTTGCGAGAACGACTTCAAGTGAGTTAATTTGTCAGTGATGGATTTCGTTGTAGGAATCTTGGAAGATTTTTTAAAAGATTTTTCCCCTGAGCGTATGGGGGTGCGGATTTCGCTCGATATTTTCTTCCGGATTAACCACGGTTATGCTCGTGGGAACGGCGGGTTAGTGACGACTTGTCTTGAAGTAAAGTGGGTATTTGAGACCTTTAGACATGATTTCTGAATTTGGGATGGGTTGATCAGACACGATACTATTTTTTCAGTTATACCTATGTTTAGGAGAAGGGCATTTAAATTTGAGTGGATGTGTAGGTTAGTTTAGCCTTTGCTTGTTTACATTTTGCTCTTGCGTCTATATGCGATGTTTTCGGCATCGATGGGTGATTGTGGATTCTATTACCCAATTATCAGTAAGACGGCACGAGGTTAGGGAAATCTTAGATGGGCTGAGTCTTTGAACTTTTGGTCAGCATGGTTGATGTGTCGGTTGGCCTTGTGTGCCTGTAAACCAGGAATAATCTATAAGTCTTCAAATTATGATTAAGGATTGAGTGCCTCTCGATGTTGGTTGGTTGCAGCGTGTTGGTGTTCGTTTCTTCATCGATTTGTGTGCTTCTCGTTGAGGATAGATTCATTTTTTGTTCTAATATAAGGTTGTCTATTTATGGTATTGTTCCAATGCTACAATGGATGAGGCATCAACTTTTTGGAAGTTCCTCTCAGGAATGACTTATTCGCCAGGTTTTGAAATCCTTGTGATGATTGTTGCAGATTATGGTACGTTGGGTCGTGTCAACTCATGCAGAAGGGAGTAGACATGGAAACCCCATAAGGGGTCTGAATGATGTTTTAATAGAAATTTGTAAGGGCATATTTCAATGATGAAATCTAATTTAAGTAAGGAGAATTATAACATTCGTTTCTAGGTATGCTTCTTCCGAGTTGTTTTATATAAACCTAATTTTTTGGAGGATTATGGCTTGGCTACGACATGGTAATTGAGGGACCATGATGTGACATCGTCAAATTAAGGAACGCATATTCACTGAGAACCACGACATGGCAAGTCCTTGGCCTCGATGTGGTGGCTAATGTGGTGCAAATCATATATCTCATGGTTTTTGCCCCATTTAAAAACATTAACTCTTAGGGTTTGCCTCATTTGGCAGCCTCCACCCTTTGAGATGCTATCCCATCTAAACCCTAGCCTCCATGTGTTTGTTTTGTGTGTGAAGCCACTTTTATGAAGGTTGAAGGAAGAAGGAGTCCATTTTGGTGCTTGTGTGCTTGGTTCCAGCTTAGATCTTGCATCATCATCACATTTCTAGTCTTTAGGACATATAATGTCTTCACCTTGATCATTAGTTCTCTAGATCTAGTTTTGGATCATTTTATGAGCTTTTTGGTCCAAATCTTCTTGTTCTTGGAGTTTCATTGAACTCCAAAACCTTTGTGTGCCTTATTTGACTTTTAGACCATGGTGGTTGTTAGGAAAGGGACTTTCATGATGTAGTTTGGTGTCCACGCAATGGGTGCAACCATTAAGAATTTAGGAATTTAGATATTGGCTTATTGGGATGTCTTAATGGATAAAGTTGGAAATTTTATCCATCTAGACCTTAGGAAGTGTGACAACTGGGAAAACTTTGTCACTGACCACTATTAGAAGTTAGCATAGATAAATAAATTTAATAGAGTATCAATGTATTATTTCATTTTATAAATAAATATGATGAAGTATACTCTTACATGTAAGAATAAAACGACTATTAGGCTCAAAACTAAGTGACCAAAAATCCGTATTCGTCATCTAAAACAATTAGTATATTTGGAAAGTGCAAGGAGTCATGAATCCAAGAATATAAACTTCGTAAAAGTATGACTTCAACTGTATGAGTTATGATTTTTGTAAAAAAGTAAAATCAACTACGTAAATAAAGTTATTAATTTCAAAATAATGTTAAGAGATCGGTCAAGTTTTAGCCAGTGTCACCAATAGGAGAGTCGTAGTACTGCTCGAGATAAGAACTTTAAGACAAGGAATGCTGAAAACGGGGTCCATATGAGGAAGATATGATTTTTATAAAATAATTTAATTATACCCCTGTTAGGCCAAAAGATGAAAGTCAAAACTAGCCAAAAGAACCTAAAGATAAGTTGCAGTACTTGTGGATATCATCACATAGACATAAAGAGGGTAAAGATTAAATCTCACACGCAAGATACATGATTTTCAAAAAAAAATCATTTAGGTGTGCGCGCCATGCACGACGTGCACTCTGACGTCAGACTCGAGTAGATTGAGGGTAATGTGGCTTAGCGAGAGAGTGACAAGTGGCGACTATGAGATGGAGCCACGATGATCTTGCGTGACGCGCACAGATATTTGTGTGGCGTGCACCTAAAGAACTTGCTATAAATAGAAGTTTCTAAAGAACTGTCACACCCCCAAACCGAAACGGCGGAAACGTTTGAGGGTGGATGACGTCATATGTAGTCTCACAACAATCACATCATAGTAATCATAGTAAACACAACCATTACAATGATATATGAAAAGCGTTTACATCGGTTTGGTTCTTGTTTTTATACATTAAAAGTATAATCAAAAGAAAAAGACATGACTCTAAATGCTCTGTCTTCTCAAAACTCCAGAAGGTACATATCTACTGATTCCCTGAGAATACAAGCAGTTTTGAAAGAGTATCAGCATAAATCTGGTGAGTTCATAAGTGATATTTTTGTAATGAAAACCTATTGATGAATCCTTGAAAATGTTCGTTTATTTCCAATAAACTCCAATGTTTTCTTTAGTAAAAGCAAGATAATACCATTTCCGTATATGACCACTTAGTTCATACTAGTTACGTATAAACAAATATCAAACAGACAGTGGATTATGTCGATCTTCCTTATGCCCACAACCAAACAAGGAACAGGAAGTGAGGCAGAAACCACATACTTCACGGTCTATCGAGTATTCTTCATACATAACCTTGATACATAAACTAAGGGGTTATAGAACTAACTATGAAGGTAGTATAAGAAAAATATTAGTTTGTATGTTTGATTACTACTAGCATGTACGGTATATTCTGTTTGAAAACCCTGGTTACCACCAGTATGTATAGTATGTTCCATTTGATTTGTACAAAAACTATTGTATGAAATCCTTGGCTATCACTAGTAATGTAAACAATGTATAGAATGTTATTCTGATTGTTTATAAAGTACTGATGTATATCTAAGAAAATCCTATATTTTCCCTTGAGTGTGTGATGTTGCTTTAATGGTTCTGAAACTTTAAGGCATAAGTATTTTCCATACTTATGTTATTATAGAAATTGTTCATGAGGAGTATATTATTACGTACATATATCGTTACTATCTACTGGCGAGTTTTAAGACCATACTAAATTGATACGACGTGAATCGGACGCCAATATCCTTTATGACTTTGTCACCCGTAGACCTGTCGGTCCTACTGTAGCTAACAGTAAGGTGTTGGGTTGTCAGTACCGTATAGATCTATACATAAAATCACGTTCTCCGTCGAGGAGACTCTGGTTCATAAGGGTAGTCCTCCACTTAGTTATGTTTGTAAGCGACCAAGGACGTGTCTCCCAACTAGATTAACAACTTTAAAAGTAATAATACGTGAAACATAATGTTCTTTTGTACTTGAATTCGATGTATGCCATGTAGAATAAAAATAATTATACTTAAATAATTATCTAATATGGTAATCTTGTATCCAAAAAGTGGTAATGTATGTCATAAACTGTTGGGTCAAAATATGGTTTATACTTTGCTTTTCTGAGCAATTGTATTTTTCTGTAATATTTTTGGAGTTTACGGTCATGTTTACGGTTGAGTTTACGGCCGTAAACCCATTTACGGCCCAAGTTATCCAGCCCATGTTCTCCAAGTATAAATATAGGTGTTAGGGTGAGGAGTAGTGATTGATGAACCCTACAGAGTTTACGGCCAGAGAGACAGAAGAACTATTGTGTGTTAGTGTGTGTGTGTGTGTGTGTGTGTAAATCTCTTGTATCCGGATCATCATTCTATTCATTAATACATTGAGATTCATCTTATTCCTCTTCTTCTTCTCTTCTATTGTATCTGACATCATCCGTTTGATTGGGATTCCGCACCATCAAACAGATTTGATTGATACACATCATCCGTTTGATTGGGATTCCCCCTAAAAAGTAGCTGGCTCTTCTTGTTGATCTTCATTGGGAGATTTGCTTCAGCATTTATCTTCAAATTCTTCACGACTTCAAGATGAACTTGATGAATCTTCAATGAATGACTTCATCTTGAGCACTTGGGCAATTCTTCAAGATTTGGAATTGAACGCACATTGAGTGAGGATGCTTGATGTACTGATTCTTGAAAGTGATGCTTTCAGCTTGAGAATCTTCAGAGAGAACATCAGAGAGAACAAATCTTCTGGATCACTTTAGCAGGTTTAATATAGCAGCAGATTGATTGAGGAGGCTTCAATGCAATCCATCACATAATCTTCAATTTCTGCTTCACCTTGCTTCTGGGGTTGAAGGATTGAATGTTGAAAGAATGATCTTCATTTCTTGCTCCTTCGAATGAGAATTCTTCGATGATCACGGATGAAGCATTGGCTCGGAAATTTTCAACACAAACTCTATGAGTCTTATCTATACCTGAAATCACTTTTCAAGACAAAAAAAAACTAAAAGAAAACTTAAAACAGAAATAACATTATTTTTGGATTTTTAATTTTCTGATTTTTCTTTGATTTTTGAATTTTTCTGATTTTTTTTATTTTTTACTATTTTTAATTCTCCCCCTAATATTTAAATTAGAAGAAACTATGAACAAATTTAACAAAAATAAAATGATATCTAACTTTAAGAGTGATTTGGGATCAAAGTTTTTAGACAGCTTTTATCTGTTTATCAGTATCTCTCCCTTCACGAATAGATCTGATCAATCGCCGGTATTATGGTCCACTTAAACACGAGAGATTGTGACAAAATTAGGACATACTATAAGTGACAAGACAATGTGATCCTAAGTTCCTAGATACTATATTTGATCCTAAGTTCCTAGATACTGTATCTTAAGGACCATTCAGCTGACGACGACCAGGGATATTGTTGTCCACCTAAATTGAGCAGCGAGATCTATAGACAATCTGTATGTGTTCAATTTTAAGTGTACTAGAACGTGTTTCCCGCTTCCTGATATGCCCCAGCCATCAAGAACTTCCAGAGTACTCCGTACACCGGGTGAGCAGAAAACCATTCAGAGAGAGGATAGATTCAGAATTCTATTACTTATTACTTCAGAGGGGCTGAGAAGAAGAAGGTTGCATATGTTGTATACCAGGTCGGATTAGAAGTCATGCAAAAGAGAGAGCATATGGCTAACAGATAAGAGGAGTTTCATATATATATATATATATATATATATATATATATATATATATATATATATATATATATATATATATATATATATATATATATATATATATAACTTGCAGAGAAATAGAGTTGCATATGTTGTGTACCAGGTCGGATTTGAGGTCACGCAAAGGAGACAACATATGACTAACAGATAGAAAGAAAGAAAACAATTTTCTACAGCCCTAATTTATCGGAATTTACCAGTCACCCCATCCAACCAGAATTAAGGACAGAATCCGCACATCGACGAAAAGTTAAGCCACGGTTCCAAGTACGGGTACAATTAATGTGACGGGTAGATTCCCATATATATCTCCCTGCTCAACCTATCCTAGCGTCGTATTGTCAGGCTGAACAGATCTAACTAGGCCAAGATTTGTCAAGTCTATAAATTTCCTAAGTTCAACTCTACGTAGTCAAGTCCATTTATAATCTTTTGTGCCTACTGATACATCAAACCAGAGCATAGACCCTTCAACTTTGGGTACGTTACGCAGAATTAGATTGCCTGTTATCACTTGTTAATATGACTTCCCAAAACATCTCCCTCAAGCACATTTCATTTACACCATATATATTTTTTTAAAATTTTCTAATTTTTGTTTTGTTTTTATTTCTCCCCCTAAATTTGTGCATAGGAGAGAAACGAAAATAAATGCGCAAATTTAAACTATCCTAAAACAAAATTTAGTCTTTAAAGCGAATCAGCCTAAGAAAAACGCAGGAGTATAGAGAAGAAAACACAAACCGTAATTCACTGATTGAATATGCATTCAGAAGATCTGAGAACAGCATGCATAATCTCATAATAGATCTGAAAATTATTCATATCATTAAGCACTAACCCCATGAGTGATCCCTTCCTTTCTTCCCTTCCCGCAAAGGACACATACTCTCAAATAATGTTCTGAGTGTTGTACAGTTGAGAGATGTCCCCAATCATATGCCAAGAGTAGCCGCTACCAACAAATCGAAGTCCGATGATATGCCTCCAAAGCTGTTCCAGCACAGAGCGGGATCAGTTGGTCTTTGTAACCCAGTCCATTCTAAAACTGGGTCGACCTTTGTCATCCTTGCACGGTACTCTCTCCCATGACATGTCCTGCTTATCACAAACAGAAGATGTAGAAATATTAGAGTCGTTAGTTGATTTGGGAGTTTGAGCCTTCGGAACCCATTTGTAGTTGGGTTTAACCCATTTCTTTTTTGATTTGATGGGTGGATCAGTACTTGCTTTTGATCTTGATGTCGGTCGTTGAGATGACTTTGATTTTGGCTGCACCGGAGCATCTCTTGGATTGGACTTCTTGGCCGACATTCCCTTCTTGCCCTTGGGATTTAGATTCTTGGCCTTGTGGGATTGATTCTTGGCCTTCTGCGCATTCTAGTCACCATTGTCTGAGCGTGACCTGGAAGGGTTTCTTTTGAAGTATCTCCCACTTGGCGCATTTTTCCATCCTTGTGCGTAGTAGGGAACATCCGCACGATTAGGACAGTTTCAGGCAATGTGACCAGGTGTTCCACAGTGAAAACAAGTCTTTTTCTTCACGGGGAAATTGTTTCTTCCTGCCCCTGTTGGCGTAGCCTTGCCTTGTCTCTTGATGTTCCCACATGTACACTTTCCATAAGAACTCTGTTGTGTTGGAATTGGTGGCCTGTATTTCTCAACGGAAGGTTGATCAGAAGCAGTTGAGTTCGAAACAACAGATTTAGAGTTCAAGGAGTCATTGGTTTGTGCAGTAGTGCTCTCCTTGTTATCATCTTCTGCTACTTTACCTGCACATGAAGTAGAAACATTAGTATTTTCAACATTAATAACTCCTCCTGACACAAATCCAACTCGGTTTCCATATCGAAGATGTGGCTCCCTGTCAGTTTCGTCCTGTGTCATAGGGACGGATGTGTAGTTATGATTATAAGGAGGAGGTACACTATCATACCCTAGACCCTTGTTTTGATTTTCTTTGAATTTTAATTGGGTTTCATATAAGGACTCAACTGTCTAACTTAATGCAGTATAATTTTTTAAACTGACATCAGTTTTTCCACACTTAATTTTTAAAGCGTCAACTTCTTCGGTTACAGCAGCAAGTTGTCTCTTAACATAATCATAATTTTCACACTTGTTGCTATACTCTTCCTGAAGTTTCCTAAAGTCCTTGGTTTTTGCTTCTAACTCAACCTTCAGGGGTTTCTGTCGTTTCCTGAGTTGATATCCTTCATATCTCAGGTCTTCAACTTATCTTTTTAATAAATCAATTTGTTCCCGAAGAAATTTAATCGTATATTCACTAGATAGTGTACATGAAACTTCATGTAACAACCCAATTTTCACGTCCAAAAATTTCGTTTTTAAAACATTACTCTAGAAAACGTTAATAAATAAAAACATTGTTTGAACAAACTACATCACAACATAAACCATGTTCAAAAGTCAAGTCATACAACCAATCGAAACATCAGAGTATAAATCCCAGAGAAATCTAGTAAATGCGGAAACCAGTGTGTGTGCATAATGTGCCACTACCGAGCCAACTCCTTCCCCTTCGATGAAGAGGTACCTGAAACCAAAACTGTAAACTGTAAGCACAAAGCTTAGTGAGTTCCCCCATCATAGCACATACCATACAACACATATCATACATACTGCCAGGCTATTCTGGGGTGCCTGACTACCCGGTACGGCCCTTCTGGGGTGTCGTCCTACCCGTGTCAAGCCATTATGGGGTGCTAACCTACCCGTGTCAAGCCATTCTTAGGTGCTGACCTACCCATGTCGAGCTATTCTGGGGTGCTAACCTACCCATGTCGAGCTATTCTGGGGTGCCGACTACCCTTCGGTCCTAACAACCGAACCTCGGGGACTATTTCACCCCTACTACTACCATCACATATATCATAACACAAACGTAATATCAAACATATCTGGGGTGTCTGACTACCCTTCGGTCCTAACAACCGAACTCTACCTGAATAGAAGCCCTTTACAGAGTATATTCCGGATCTTCTTCCCTTCTTGCACTCTTCAACCTTCTCCTTCTTCTCCCAAGATCCAAACCACCTTCAAAATGCTAAAAATCACCCACAAGGACACAAAGGGGGCTAGGGTTTCGTTCTACAGATCTCTAGGAGTGTTAGGGTAGTGGAGGTTGGGTTAGATCGTTTAAATAGGGTGCAAACACCCGGATTAGGGTTTTAGTCCATATAGGGTCTACTCGTCGAGTCCCACGACCCTACTCGCCGAGTAGCCAGAGTTGAACCCGAGTCTAGACCTGCTTCTACTCGGCGAGTTAGTCCTTTAACTCGCCGAGTCCAAGGTTAAAATGCAATACATAAGGAGAGTTGATAATCAAGAATACATACCAGGAACCAGGTGCTCCAAATCTCCACCATTTATTTTAGACTTTGCCCTCGAAGTCTGTTGCTCGATCTTGGAACAGCTCGGGGTAATGCTCCATCATTTCATCCACCGGCTCCCAAGTCCACTCCGAACCCTTGCGGTGCTGCCATTGCACCTTCACTAACTCCACCGTTTTGTTTCTCAAATCCTTCGACTTCCTGTCGAGGATTGCGACTGGGCGCTCAATGTAATTCAGGTTGTCGTCAACCTGAATATCCCCCAACGACACTACTGCTGAATCATCCACTAAGCACTTCCGCAGCTGAGAGACGTGGAAAGTGTTGTGGATCTGGCTGAGCTCGACCGGTAGATCCAATCTATACGCCACCTTTCCCACCCGGGCTATAACCCTGAACGGTCCGATAAATCTCGGTCCCAACTTGCCCCGCTTCCTGAATTGAATGATGCCTTTCCAAGGCGACACCTTCAGGAGAACCATATCCCCGACTTGGAACTCCAAATCGGATCGACGCTTGTCGGCGTAACTTTTCTGCCGACTCTGAGCAGTCTGAAGCCTACTCCGAACTTGCTGGATCCTCTCGGTCGTCTCGAGCACCACCTCGGTGCTCCCCATGATCCTCTGGCCAACTTCACCCCAGCATATCGAGGTCCTGCACCTCCGTCCGTACAACATCTCGAATGGGGGATGGTCAATACTTGCGTGGTAGCTGTTGTTGTATGAGAACTCAGCCAAGGGAAGATAGGTATCCCAGCTACCACCGAAATCTAACACAAATGCCCGCAACATATCCTCCAAGGTCTGGATGGTCCGCTCGCTCTGACCATCCGTCTGCGGGTGAAAGGCGGTGCTAAAATGCAAACGAGTGCCCAACTCGTCATGAAACTTCTTCCAAAATCTGGAAGTGAATCGCACATCTCGGTCTGATATCACAGACACTGGCACCCCGTGTCGCGCTACTATCTCTCTGATGTAGATATCAGCCAACTTTGCGGCCGAGATGCTCTCCTGGATCGGAATAAAATGGGAGCTCTTGGTCAATCGATCCACGATGACCCAAATCGAATCTACTCCGCGCAGTCCTGGGAAGCTTTGTGATAAAATCCATCATGATGTCTTCCCATTTCCACAACAGGATGTCTAACGGCTGCATCTTCCCATGAGGTCTCTGATGTTCGGCCTTGACCTTCCTACAGGTCAAGCACCACTCGACGTGCCATGCCACATCCCGCTTCATGCAGGGCCACCAAGAATCTAGACGAAGATCCCTATACATCTTCGTCGCCCCAGGATGAATAGAGAATCGGGACTTATGCACCTCCTCCATCAAGATCTGGCGCACGCCTCCGTGATACGGCACCCACACCCTGCGGTGTAGTGTAAATAGTCCTCGACTATCATAATCGAAGGAGGAAACCTGACCCACCACACGCTCGCTCTTCCGATGTTCCTCCTTGATAGCCTCCTGTTGAGCCTCCTGAATTTGCTCCAACAGGGGAGTCACCATAGTCATCCTCATGCAAATATCCCTGATCGGCGCCGCCTTGCGGCTAAGCGCATCGGCCACCACGTTGGCCTTTCCCGGGTGGTAAAGGATCTCACAATCATAATCCTTCACCACGTCCAACCACCGACGCTGCCTCATGTTCAGATTCGGCTGATCCATGAGGTACCTCAAACTCTTATGGTCCGTGTAAATGGTACACCGAACCCCGTAGAGGTAATGTCGCCAAATCTTGAGGGCGAAAAACACCGCCCCCAACTACAAATCATGTGTCGGGTAGTTCGCCTCATGAGGCTTGAGCTACCTCGAAGTGTAGGCAATGACATGCCCCCTATGCATCAATACCGCGCCCAACCCTGAAATGGATGCATCACAATAAACCACAAAATCCTCTACGCCTTCCGGCAGGGCTAAGATTGGCGCCTCGCACAATCTCCGTCTCAGTGTCTCAAATGCAGTTTGCTGCTTGGGTCCCCACCAAAAGACCACAGCTTTCTTCGTCAACCGTGTCAAGGGTACAACTATCTTGGAGAAATCCTGAATGAACCTCCGATAATAGGCTGCCAATCCTAGGAAACTCCGAATCTCAGATGGAGACTTCGGAACCTCCCATCTCAGCACGGCCTCGACCTTGGCCGGATTGACCATAATCCCGTTCTGGTTGACAAGGTGACCGAGAAATTGCACCTCGTGCAACCAAAACTCACACTTGGAGAACTTGGTATACAAGCTCTCCCTCCTCAAGGTCCCCAATACGTCTCTCAGATGCTCCTCGTGCTCTTCCTGCATCTTGGAATAAACCAAGATTCCATCGATAAAAACTATCACAGACCAATCCAGCATCGGTCTGCATATGCGGTTCATGAGGTCCATGAACGCGGCAGGAGCATTGGTAAGCCGAAACGGCATCACCACGAACTCATAGTGGCCATAGCACGTCCGAAACACGGTCTTCTGCGTATCCTCCTCCCTGACCCTCATCTGATGATAACCCGAACGCAAATCAATCTTGGAGAACCAAGATGCTCCCTGAAGCTGATCAAAGAGGTCATCAATCCTCGGGAGTGGGTAACGGTTCTTCACTGTTACCTTATTCAACTCCCGATAATCTATACACATCCGGTGCGACCCATCCTTCTTTTTCACAAACAGAATCGGGGCTCCCCAGAGTGAACTGCTCGGTCTAATGAATCCCTTGTCTAGCAGCTCCTGCAGCTGCGTAGACAACTCCTGAATCTCGGGAGGTGCCAGCCGATATGGTGCCTTGGCTATCGGAGCCCCACCAGGAACGAGGTCAATCCGGAACTCCACCTGTCACTCCGGAGGTATCCCAGGAAACTCCTCTGGGAAAACATCTACGAAATCTCGCACCACCGGAACCTCACTCACGGTCGCATTACCCGTCTCCCGGGTATCCATCACATACGCGACATATCATGCGCATCCCTACTGAAGGTAACGTCTAGCCCTTGCTGCTGAACATACGGCGGGTCCGCGCTGTGGCCTCTCGCCATGAATCACTAACTCTCCCCCACCTGGGGTCCTGACTCGCACTAGCTGCTGCGCGCAATCTATCAGCACCCCATTAGGGCTCAACCAGTCCATGCCTATGATTACCTTGTTCCCACGCAACGGAATAGGAACCAAATCCACCAAGTAGCGCTCCTGGAACAAACGCAATACGCAGTCCCGAAATACCATCGATGCTCGCATCGATCAATCATTAGCAATCTCTACTTCCAAAGGGCAAGCCAGCATGCCCGAAGACTCAGGAAACTTCTTGCTAAGCGCAAGGGACACAAACGATCGGGATGCACCCGAGTCGAACAACACCTAAACTGGGATATCGTTCACATGGAACGATCCTAACACATATACATATACTGATATGTGCATATTTAGTGTGTTTTAAGTGTAGTTTATTATTCATATATTAGCTAAATTGTTGCATATTATGGACAAAAGGTACTTAAAAGTGTTAAATTATGTTTTTCAGTCCAAAGATGAAGCTCGGAAGCGAAAGGAAGCAAGAGAAGCGGTTAGGAGCTCAAGAGTGGAAAGAAGAAAGAAAACACCCATAAAAGGCTTCTACTCGTCGAGTTGCCCCTTGACTCGACGAGTCCGATCGCAGATTCAGAAAGATAAGCATTCGGAAGTCAAGATAGTTATCGAATTACGACTATTGTGAGAGGGACTCGCCGAGTCTGACCCTGACTCGACGAGTCGGGATGCATATATAAAGATAACTCTATAATGCGAGAAGGGAGAATTCTGGGAAGTTTCAGAAGTGCTTAGCTGCGAATAAGAAGCCAGAAGAACCCTAGAAGTCGACCAAAGAGGCTAGAATCCAATTCCGGGAGTAATTAAGGCATAATTTCACCATTCTACTTAATTCTTTTGTTTTGTCAACATGATTAAGCAACTTGAACTTATTTGTTTGCTGTTATTTACCTTAGTTATGAACTAATTTCTTTATACTTCTGTTTGGGGATACAAAGTTGACAATATGGTTTGATTGATTGGTAGGATTAATTCCAAGTTGGTGATTAATTTTTATTTTAGCTTGCTAAAGAACCTTGTGTGTGAATGATAATTAATTTTCTGTTAATAGGAAGATAATTGATTAGCATGAACATCTATTGATTATCAACCTCATATGATATGTGACCACTATATCATATGTCTAGGATTAATGAATATGAAACTAGGATTAATAAGGAAATTGAGTAAACTCATGTGCAAGCTTGTAAGATGACCATCGAACAAGAGGTTAATTAAGAATAACGAATTAATTAGCTATTGCAAGTCTAACTTAACCCGAATAATTAATCTAGTGAATATAATTAAATTAAGCAATTGGCCACTGTTTGAATTAGTTTATTTGCTAAGGATTAGGGTAGTGAGCACAAACTTAATCACTTGAATCGGTAACCAACGAAAGAATTAATCCATTGCACTATTACCTTAAAATCAACCATAAAGTTAACCGAGTTGAACTAAACAGAAGTTTCTTTCCCATTATTGAATCTAGTTAATTTGTTCTTTTCTAGTCTTGCATTAGTTTTAGTTAGTAAGTTTCTAGTCTTGTAAAACTAGAGAAAAAACCCCTATTTGCTTAATCAACTTAGATAGAATTAGTTTTTAATTTAATTTGCCGTTCCCTGTGTTCGATACCCTGCTTATTTAGCTATACCACAATTGATAGGTTCACTGCCTTTTGTGTGTTATTTGATAATTAAAGTAGGATTAAAACTAAGTGAGTTTTACACACATCAAGTTTTTGGCGCCGTTGCCGGGGAACGGTTCTAAAATTAGCATTAAAATTCTAATTCAATCGATCCTTTTGTGTAAGATTCATCTTACACAAAGCTAATTTCTGTTTCATTTTTTTGTTTAAGTTTTAGTTAAAAAAAAACAAAAAAAAAAAAAAAAAAAAAAACGCTGATTTTAACTTGAACTCGCCGAGTGCATTCGCCCCGACTCGGCGAGTCTGACGCTGAATCAGATTTAATTTTTGTTCTTTTTTACGCGTTTCGTTTTGTTTTAGTTTGCAGTTGGTTCATGACCCGAGGATCTGCTACGCCTCTAGTTCCCCCTCTTGAAGATCCGGAAACCGCATTAAGAAGAAACAAGGGCAAAACCGTTGGAGAAACCGCTTCTTCAAAGAACTCACCACTCAAAAACCTCAAATCCGTTTTTAGCAAGAAAAGGAGCAGCAAAGCAGGAGCATCCAGTGCATCGTTGACAACCGAAGATCTAATCCCAAAAGACACCGATTACGAGACCGAAGAAGAAAGCGAGCACACATCCGAGTTTGAAGAAGACTTAGCCACCGCTATGGCTAATATTGACGAAATCCCCATGGGGGAGTGGAAGAAAAGGATGCGTGATGACACCGGCCCGGGACTTGTGCAACCCGCAATCCCCGCTACCGCTACGTTTGAACTAAAGGGCCATATTCTCGCTCAACTCAAGGAGATACCATTTCACGGGAGAGATCATGAAGACGCCTATAAGCACTTAGATGAAGTAAATGACGTGGCAGATTACTTCAATGTACCTAATGTGCCTCGCGAGATCCAGCTACTACGCATGCTTCCTGTCACATTTAAAGGAGCTGCAAAGGATTGGTTGAAGTCACTTCCTCCCGGATCAGTTACCACATGGGCCAAAATGAAAGAAGAGTTTATAGATCACTTCTGCCCACCTTCCAAGATAGCCAAGCTTAAGAAAGCCATTGCCAACTTCGAGCAACAACCCGGCGAATCCCTATATGAAGCTTGGGAAAGATACAAGAGCCTACTTCGAAATTGCCCCCACCATGATCTCAATAGCCAACAAGAGGTCTCTATCTTTTATGATGGAGTAAATGTCACCACGAGGCAACTACTCGATTCACAAGGCCCACTCACCCGAAAGCCACCTCCGGAAATAAAGGAGTTAATTGAAGAATTCTCCAGGCACTCTAGAGAATACCACAACCAGAGGAATGAAGTGAGTCGCGGAGCAGTAAATTCGGTAAACGATGGTATGGCGGCGGTGATAGCTAAACTCGATAGCCTAGACCGAAGAATGACAAAAATGGATCAAACGATCCATGCTATTAGAGTTGGATGTGAAAATTGTGGCGGTCCCCATCTTACTAAGGAATGTGATCGAGACGAGAATGGAAATAAAAAGGCTCAAGTATTCTACTCCAGCGGCGATAGATACGATGAAGACTGGAGGAAACCGAAGAAGGAATGGCTCCCATACGAAGAATACAGAAAGGCTAAGGAAGAGAAATATAAACAGAGGGAGAGAGGGTATTATCAAAAGGAAGAACCGGTGACGGACAAGAAGACGAATTTAGAAGAAATACTTACAAAATTCATAACCGCGTCCGAGAAAAGACATAATGATCATGATGTGGCAATGCAAGAAACCAGAAACATGTTGAGGAATCAGCAAGCTTCTATTCTCAACATTGAGAAACAGCTGGGCCAACTTGCACATCAAGTAAACGAAAGAAGACCGGGTCAACTTCCGAGCGACACCCAACCCAATCCAAGAAATGAGAACGTGAGCGTAATAACCTCCAACGGTGAAGAAGAATTGGCAGAAACACTAAGAGTTTCCAAGGAGAAGGCAGAAAAGGAAGAAAAATCAAAACAAGAAAAACTCGATCAGACTCGCCGAGTCACCAAAATGGACTCGACGAGTCCAGTCGGGAATGAAGAAAATGCCAGTTTTCTGAAGCCATACAATCCTCCTTTGCCATACCCATCCAGAGCCATACCTTCAGAAAAAGTTCAAGCCTATAGAACCTTCATGGAGCATGTTAAAGCTTTACAAGTCAATATGCCATTCGTGGACACAATGCTCCAAACTCCTAAATACTTTAACTTGCTTAAAGGCCTGTTTGCTTCTAGGAAAGATCTTGCTGAAGTCGCGGAGATATTGATGAGTGAGCTGCCTGAGAAGAAGGGTGATCCGGGTAACATAGTAATCCCGTGCCAATTTGGTAATGAAGTTTTTACACAAGCATTGGCTGATTCAGGGGCAAGCATTAATTTGATGCCCTATTCATTCTTTAAGAAACTGAATTTACCAGAACCAAAGCCGGTAAATATGAGAATCCATTTGGCAAATAAAACAATAATTCACCCACAAGGCATTTGTGAAAATCTCCTTATCAAGGTGGACAAGTTCATTTTCCCAGTAGACTTCGTGGTGGTGGAGATGAAAGAAGACCCCGAAATACCAATTGTTTTGGGAAGAACATTCTTAAACACCGCAGGTGCCCTAATTGACATATGTGAGTCTACCTTGACATTAAGAGTGGGTGATGAGTCGGTGATGTTTAAAGCTAATCCAGAGGTCGAGCAAGAAGAAGTAAAAGCAATGGAGGTCCAACACGCCGATGTGGCATGCCTTGATACGATGCCATTTGGAGAAGAGTCGAGCACAAAAGAGGATGAGGACATAAATAGAAGCAGAGCGGAAGCTGATCACCAATTCACTACTAAACCTAGAGCACGGACCGCTATGAAATATGAAGTTATCAAATTTAAAGAAAAAGAGGTTCAAAAATTGGTGAACAAGCATGGGTTGAAAAAGAAGAAGAGGAAAAGAGAGGCCCAACCAGCTGAGGATGATACAGCGAAAAAGAGAAGAGACGAATTAAAGAGGGCTTACAAGAAGAAGATTCACGCCTACAAGACTAAGTATAAACCACAAAAAGTGAGGCGTACATTCCCGATGCTTGAAGATGACAAAACGTAAATGGGAAGGAGTCTAGCTAATGACTCCGCAAAAAGAAGCGCTTGGCGGGAGGCAACCCGTCGTTAAAGTTTGCTTTCTTATACTCTTTAGTTTTTTTTTATTTTTGTTTTGTGTTTCAATTTTAATCTTCCAAATCATCGGACTTGTCTGCTTAAGGGAGCGCCTAGCTTAAGAGTGGGGTGAAAAGATTTTGAATAAATAACAAAATTTTAAAAATTAGAAATGTTTTACAAGAGACTCGCCGAGTCTGACCCTGACTCGACGAGTACATACTGATTTCGGGAAAAAAAAAAGTTTGAATGCGCGATTGGACTCGCCGAGTCTGACCCTGACTCGACGAGTCGAGCTTATTTACAGAAAAAAATAAACATTTTCGAAATTACTTTTACATCAGGGTTTTAACCCTAAAAATTCAGTTTCCACACCACACTCGCCGGGTGCCTCTCTTTACAAACTCTCTCCCAAGCATTCAAGTGTTCTTCAACTTTTCTTCCAAATTCCCAAGGTATAAACTCAAAAGGTAACAACTTTCTTCTTGATTTCTAGATAGAATGTGATTATAAGATCATCTATACTTGCAATTTCATGAAAAAAAAAACCCGTTTTTGAAAAAGTGATTCAATTCTAGGTTTTCGATTTTGTCATGAATATTGTTGTTTTGAACTTTTATTGTGGCTTTATTACTTATTAGGAAGTCCCTGAACAAAACCCTTGCAAGAATTTAAAGGTTACATGGTTCAATTTTGTGAGACCCGTCGACCGACTCGTACAGGTCGCGAGACTCGCCGAGTCGGGCATGGACTCGACGAGTCCAGTCGATTTGCAAAAACAGTTCATTTTTTTTAATTATATTCTGTGTTTTCTGGGTATGGTTTATATGTTTTGCAGGAATCATGTTTAGAAGAGGACAATCTTCAAGGGGTATTCAAGGCGAATTTCCATGGTTGAATTTCCCACAAATCGAATCCGCTTCAACAATGTGGAAGTGGAAGAAGAAGCTTTCCGATATTAAAAAGAAGGAGGTCTATGTCCCGAACAGAATTGATTGGGAATGGTTGCAAAATGTGCGATATGAAGAAGAATTAGCTCCGTACATTTTAAAGGAGTTTCAACATGACGGCGAGTCAATGATATGTGATGGTTGGAGCCGGGTCTTCCGCATACAAGAGCCGGTATATTTGGAACTTTGCTTGGAGTTTTTCTCCACGGTATCATTTACCAGTGGAGTAGATGTATATCATCCGGCGAGTTTCACTTTTTGTCTTGGGGGCGAGTATCGTCAATGCTCGGTGGTGGATCTTGCTTGCCGACTAGGCATTTATGATCAACCTTTGGTTTCAACAAACCTCTTTCGGGCCTTTTTGGAAACCACTCACATGGTGTTTCCCGATGGGGTCACTAGCACGGGTTGGTGGAATACTATAGGGAATAAAGTTTATATCCCGAAGTCTGCGCAGGAAGGGAGCATCCGATCCCCGACCCACCGCCTCATTCACCGCCTTATTTCCTCCACCATCAACCAAAGGAAGGACGATGACAAGGTTTCCAACCTTGATGTTTTCTACCTTTGGAGCATTATCACGCCCGGCGTCTTTTGCAACATCCCGTGGTGCATTGATTCATACCTCTCAGCGGGTGCGGTCAAAGATCGCAAAACATCGTGTATCAATGGAGGCATGTTTGTCACTCGATTGGCTAATTCATTCGGGTTGATGAACCGTGGTGCCTGGAACCTCATGACATTGATCCCGGCGCCCCCATTTAATCCCATTCTTTTCCGTAGAGCACGAATCATTGAAGACTATGGTGGTGGCCATTATGCCATCCCAAATGATGACCCAGTTGTAGGTCCCGAAGCACCGGGAAGGAGGGTGAGATCGCGAAGGGAAAGGGATGTGGAGGATGAGCCGCCAGTGATTCCGGTAGAGACTGAAGACGTACCAATGGATTGGTACAATATAGAGATGAGGCGGATGCAAGACCAAATGGCTAGGGGGCTAAATTTTAGCAACCAATCCCACATACGACTTTTTGACCACTTCAATATTCCACATATTGATGGTGGGAATTACCCATACATTCCATCGTGGGACGAGAGGATTGGTGCACGCCAAAGCGGAGCTGGGGGAAGTGGAGCCAACGATGATGAGGAGGAAGATGAGGATTGATTTTTGTGTTTTTGTGTTCAAACAATTTGCAATTTTTATTTTGTTTTGTTTTTGGTGTGTATGCTTTGAGATATTATTTTGTTTAATAGTTGTTTGCTTTAGTTATTTTCAGGATTGCATTTTGATTGCTTTCTTAGGATGAGGTAAAGCATGGATGTTTTTTGCGTGTGAGAGCGAGTCAAGGAAGCGAGTTTTTAACATCAAAGTGTCAAGTCCGGTCTTAGGGGTATGAGCGATTGAGTCCGCATGTGAGGAAGGGTTAACAAAGTTGTGAGAGGCTAAAACAGTTGCCACATACCAAGATTTTTCATTCAGGTGCCAACTCGTCGAGTGCACTAAGCTGACTCGACGAGTCGCTTTGTATTTCCAGAAATTTTTAGAAGGCGCGCTGCTACTCGGCGAGTCCGTCATCAGACTCGACGAGTCATTCATTTTTTGAGCCGAACGACTGCTGATTTGATGCTAATACTTATACCACTTGCATCCTTCTACTTCCATATCCATTCTTGAAGATCTTACACCGATTTTCGCATATTTAGAGCGACCCACACGAGACATGGATGAGATTTTTCCATGTATGAAGTTTATTGAAGATGGAGCTTAAATGAGAGTGATCAACCTATCCACTGCTATCCCATGGGAGTTTGTTCCAATTCCCTCTTTATTTTTCTGTTTTTATGCATAATATGCAATGAGGGCATTGCATCACATAAGTGTGGGGTAGGGGGTTGGTTACATATTAGTCAAATTTTAAAAAGGATTATTTAGGATACTAATTTAGAAAATTTTGGTAAAAAATTAGGATTCCATGTTAGAATTGTGTTAATAATTGCATGACAACCCAAATGTTTAGTTGAGCCTATATACGTTCTAGTGCATTTGTGGCTTCCTTATTTCAGTGAAATCATGAGACAAAAACACGACCTTGCTTAGCCTGAGGGATGTAATATGTTTAGCAGCCTAAACCTGAAATGTATCCAGGAAGATTTTATCATTAGCCAATAAAGGTTGAGATTGAGCGCCCCTACTTAAGCATGTAGGGATTTGAGTGAAAAAAAGTGAGGAACATGTAAAAAAAAGAGAGAGAATTACAAGAAAAAGTTTGAAGAATTTTTGGAGCATCAAAGTTAAGTATGAAATATGAAGATCGAAAATTCCGAAGAAATTAAAAAAGTTGAAGATACCAAAAATCAAACAACAAAGGTGGTGAATTCAAAGTTATCCAAGATCAAATTATCAAGCAAGTGAAGAATTCCAAAGAGCTCCATAGTGGTATCGAAAAGTTGTAATTCTAGATGATGTATGCTTGGGTTGCTCAATTAAAAATACCTTGAGGGTAAAGAGGTTTTCTGAGGATGGATTCGGAGGGTTGCATAAAATGAGCATAGTTCGGGGTGAGTGAGTGAATGTTTATGAGGATTGTGAGTATTTGAAGTATGGGGGGTTTTTAGGATTTTTAGACACAAATGCATGCATTGCGGTCTTGGCATAATGGCTGGGTTGGATTGGAGTTATTATATATGATTCTAATGTGTTAAAATTCAGTTTTGCTTGAGGGCAAGCAAAAGACAAGTGTGGGGTATTTTGATATGTGCATATTTAGTGTGTTTTAAATGTAGTTTATTATTCATATATTAGCTAAATTGTTGCATATTATGGACAAAAGGTACTTAAAAGTGTTAAATTATGTTTTTCAGTCCAAAGATGAAGCTCGGAAGCGAAAGGAAGCAAGAGAAGCGGTTAGGAGCTCAAGAGTGGAAAGAAGAAAGAAAACACCCATAAAAGGCTTCTACTCGTCGAGTTTCCCCTTGACTCGACGAGTCCGGTCATAGATGCCGAAAGATAAGCATTCGGAAGTCAAGATAGTTATCGAATTACGACTATTGTGAGAGGGACTCGCCGAGTCTGACCCTGACTCGACGAGTCGGGATGCATATATAAAGATAACTCTATAATGCGAGAAGGGAGAATTCTGGGAAGTTTCAGAAGTGCTTAGCTGCGAATAAGAAGCCAGAAGAACCCTAGAAGTCGACCAAAGAGGCTAGAATCCAATTCCGGGAGTAATTAAGGCATAATTTCACCATTCTACTTAATTCTTTTGTTTTGTCAACATGATTAAGCAACTTGAACTTATTTGTTTGCTGTTATTTACCTTAGTTATGAACTAATTTCTTTATACTTCTGTTTGGGGATACAAAGTTGACAATATGGTTTGATTGATTGGTAGGATTAATTCCAAGTTGGTGATTAATTGTTATTTTAGCTTGCTAAAGAACCTTGTGTGTGAATGATAATTCTGTTAATAGGAAGATAATTGATTAGCATGAACATCTATTGATTATCAACCTCATATGATATGTGACCACTATATCATATGTCTAGGATTAATGAATATGAAACTAGGATTAATAAGGAAATTGAGTAAACTCATGTGCAAGCTTGTAAGATGACCATCGAACAAGAGGTTAATTAAGAATAACGAATTAATTAGCTATTGCAAGTCTAACTTAACCCGAATAATTAATCTAGTGAATATAATTAAATTAAGCAATTGGTCACTGTTTGAATTAGTTTATTTGCTAAGGATTAGGGTAGTGAGCACAAACTTAATCACTTGAATCGGTAACCAACGAAAGAATTAATCCATTGCACTATTACCTTAAAATCAACCATAAAGTTAACCGAGTTGAACTAAACAGAAGTTTCTTTCCCATTATTGAATCTAGTTAATTTGTTCTTTTCTAGTCTTGCATTAGTTTTAGTTAGTAAGTTTCTAGTCTTGTAAAACTAGAGAAAAAACCCCTATTTGCTTAATCAACTTAGATAGAATTAGTTTTTAATTTAATTTGTCGTTCCCTGTGTTCGATACCCTGCTTATTTAGCTATACCACAATTGATAGGTTCACTGCCTTTTGTGTGTTATTTGATAATTAAAGTAGGATTAAAACTAAGTGAGTTTTACACACATCATATACCAAGCCCATATCAATACCATAACATCATATAAATAAATGAGAGGGAAAGAATCATACCCGTCACCACGTCGGGTGCTGCGCGTGCCTCCTCGGTGGTCAGCTAAAATGCCCGACTCCTCACCACTGGAGCCTCTGCCTTGCCCTGCCGGCCATCTGTGATCCGCAGGGTCACTGGAGCTAGCGCCTTTACCGGCGCTGAAGCTGTCAACTAGGGGCAATTGCCCTTCTTGTGGCCCCTCTGGTTGCAGTGGAAACACAGCAACTCCGATGTCTAAATAACTGCTGCCGGAGCAGTGCAATCCCTACTAAAGTGCCCAGTCTTGCCGTACTTGTAGCAGCCTGATGATCCCATCCTGCACACCCCCTCGTGCGGCCTGCCGCATTTCCTGCAACGGCCCAGTCCTGACTAGGCTTTCGGCCTACCATCTGATCCCTTGGGCTTCTTCCCTAAAGCCCCTCCTGCCTATCCCTCCTCTGACTCCCGTTTCCGGATATGCTCCAAATCTATCTCCCTCTCCCTTGCCCTGGCAATCATGGAGTCCAGGGTGGGGCAAGCTGAAAAACTAACGTGCTCCCGGATATCAACCCGGAGCATGTCATGATAGCGGGTCCTCCTCATGTCCTCATCAACCGCATATTGGGGCACTAACAGTGCCCTCTCTCGGAACTTGACGGTGATCTCTGCCACAGTCTCAGTCGTCTGCCTTATATCCAAAAATTCCTGGCCAGCTGTTGAAGCTCGACAGCCGGCGCAAACTCTGCCCTGAACCTGGTCACAAAGTCCGACCAGGTCATAGCCTCGATAGCTGAGGCTCCCAAAGAGTCACCTACTGACTCCCACCAATCTCAAGCTCAGTCTCGTAAACACCCTGCTGCATACCTCACCTTCCACCCCTCAGGGCAGAAGCTAGTCAACTGCGCAGACTCGATGTTTGCAATCCACCGCCTGGCAACAATGGGGTCCTTCATCCCGTGGAAATCCGGCGCACCGCTGCCCCTGAAGTCCTTAAAGGACAGCGTGCAAGATCCCGACTGGCCAGATGCCATGTCGCTCATGAACGCCCTGCGGCGATCCTCCATCAACTCGATGATCCCTTCCTTGATCGACCCGAAGATGATGGGGGTCGACTCAAGGATACCTATGGTGATCTCTGACGCGATGAACTCGCGTAGCCTCTCATCTACTGGCTCGGAACCTGATCCGGAACCCGATCCCTCTCCTGAACTGCCAACTGCTGGTCTCGGGCGTAGTACCACCATTCTGAAATACAAAGAAATAACAACCGTTAGCGACACTGATGCCCCTGGAGGGATCCCACCCACTACTAGTTCCCTAGTCTTATCTTAGCCTTCCTCGGTTCGGGTACAGATCCTCTGCTTTCACTAGTACGGGCCCATACTTCCCCAAGGACCGCCTCGACTCGACCAGGTCCCTTCCCCTACTGCTGATCACTGTTACTCATTATCCTAGGCTTACCCTAGGATACCTCTAACTCCACCCAACCCAGTCCTCAGCTACTGAAGGCCTCTTGGTGATGCCAATTAACTATTACCTGAATACAATCACATGTGCTGAGGCTCGGATAATCCTTCGAGTAAGGGAATCATCTCTACAACGGTTAAGACTCAAACAAGAGCTACACAATAGAGTCAAATCCAACACTCTGAGATTATTCAACCCTGAACATGTGACTTAAACGTATTCACCTAATAGTTAACTCCCATCACTTCAAGACCCACATCGCACAAAGCAAACAACATTTGGACGTAAGAAAACAATCTCAAGCAACTCTATCCTCGAAGAGAGAACTGAACTAGCATACAATGCTAAACTTGTACTATCAGGAATAACCTAAACAGGCTACCCTACTGCTGTCTACTCAGCTCTAGCATGCAGCTCTTTCATATACTAAAGCACATAAAGCAGGCACATAAGGCATCACTCCTAGATCCTTAGTCCTATTCTAGCATGCTGTTCTACAGAAACTGATAAACATAAATAAACTTGTATGGGTGCATTGGGGAATACTTACTTGAGCTTGGACGGTCGTGCACATCACACACATTGTTCTTTCTAAAAACCCTTTACTTAACACTTTTAGAAAACATTTTCTCTTTCCAAAATCTTTTAATCCCTCGATTTGAGTTCAAACACCCCCGAAGGTGTGTCCGAATCCCTCAAACCAAGGCTTTGATACCAACTTGTAACAACCCAATTTTCACGTCGAAAAATTTCGTTTTTAAAACATTATTTTAGAAAATGTTAATAAATAAAAACATTGTTTGAACAAACTACATCACAACATAAACCATGTTCAAAAGTCAAGTTATACAACCAATCGAAATATCAGAGTATAAATCCCAGAGAAATCTAGTAAATGCGGAAACCAGTGTGTGTGCATAATGTGCCGCTACCGAGCCAACTCCTTCCCCTTCGATGAAAAGGTACCTGAAACCAAAACTGTAAACTGTAAGCACAAAGCTTAGTGAGTTGCCCTATCGTACCACATACCATACAACACATATCATACATGCTGCCAGGCTATTCTGGGGTGCCTGACTACCCGGTACGGCTATTCTAGCGTGTCGTCCTACCCGTGTCAAGCCATTCTGGGGTGTTGACCTACCCGTGTCAAGCCATTCTGGGGTGCTGACCTACCCATGTCGAGCTATTCTGGGGTGCTGACCTACCCATGTCAAGCTATTATGGGGTGTCGACTACCCTTCGGTCCTAACAACCGAACCTCGGAGACTATTTCACCCCCTACTACTACCATCACATATATCATAACACAAACGTAATATCAGACATATCTAGGGTGTCTTAAAGGTCCAAATCCGAAAGATTTTATGCTACTAGGATGTCTTAAAGGTCTTTAAGAGGTCCCACCCTCAATAGGGACCTCAATCACCTCAACCACAAAGATTTTATGCTACTAGGATGTCTTAAAGGTCCAAATCCGAAGTCCTTGCAGAACATTAACCATAAACACATAGAGATTTAGGTTCTTAGGGCTTAAAACCTCTTCTTAGGTACAAGAAAGGGGGTTTAATGAACTAAAGGTCAAGGTAGGAACTTTTCTACCTGAATAGAAGCCCTTTACAGAGTATATTCCGGATCTTCTTCCCTTCTTGCACTCTTCAACCTTCTCTTTCTTCTCCCAAGCTCCAAACCACCTTCAAAATGCTAAAAATCACCCACAAGGACACAAAGGGGGCTAGGGTTTCGTTCTACAGATCTCTGGGAGTGTTAGGGTAGTGGAGGTTGGGTTAGATCATTTAAATAGGGTGCAAACACCCGGATTAGGGTTTTAGTCCATACTGGGTCTACTCGCCAAGTCCCACGACCCTACTCGCCGAGTAGCCAGAGTTGAACCCGAGTCTAGACCTGCTTCTACTCGGCGAGTTAGTCCTTCAACTCGCCGAGTCCAAGGTTACAATGCAATACATAAGGAGAGTTGATAATCAAGAATACATACCAGGAACCAGGTGCTACACTTCACATGATTGAGAATATAAAACTTCATTGACCGGAAGGTTTACAGAACTCATTGTATTTCCACACTTCAGAGCATCAAGTTCTTCAATTACATCAGCAAGACTAAGATGATTGAGATCTTTTGTCTTCTTGATGATAGCCACGTTCATATCCCACGATTTCGGAAGTTAATTTAGCAGCTTTTTGGTTATCTCGGACTTAGTCAAGAAGATCCCAACTATATTCATCTCAGTAGTAAGTGTAGTAAATCGCTGCAATTGAGTTTCAAGGGTTTCTCCAGGGATATAATCGAACATGTTGAATTTTTGTGTTAACATATCCTGACGACTCTCTTTCATGTTTTCAACTCCTTCGTAGACCTTAAAATCAATTAAAAAGCACAACTAAAAACCAAAATCAAACTTAAAAGTCAAACCCTTTGATTATAAACCTTAAAAGTCAAATTTAAAAAGTTAAACTCAAAAGTCAAACTTAAAAGTCAAATTTAAAAAGTTAAACTCAAAAGTCAAACGTGAAAAGTCAAACTTAAAAGTTAAACATAAAAGTCAAACTTAAAAGTCAAACCAAAAAGCTAAATTTAAAAATTTAAAAGTTAAACGAAAAAGTCAAAGTTTAAAGTCAAATATCAAACTTGGAAGTCAAAGTCAAAATTTAAGGTCACAAGTTAAAATAAAAGTAAAAAAAATTAAAATATAATTTTGTTTATTAATTTTAATTAATTAATATTTATTTATTTATTATTATTTTTTTTATTATTTTGGATGAAAAAAAATTTAGAATTAAAAGGAATTGAATTTTGGGCTGAAAGTGTAAAAAATGTGAAACTTGAAGCGAAAAAGACGGTTTATAGCTTAAATTTCGAAGGGAAGACACAAGGAATTTGTTAGCCGAGTTGGATAAGCCGCACACTTATAACCTGGAGGTTGCGGGTTCGAAACCCGCCACCCTCAAAATTGCGTCCTAAGTTTTTTTAAATGCGAAGCGAGGCTGCTGCTTGCGAGGGCTCCTTCTGTCCGCGAACCGAGGTCCTAGGTGCGAGGCCGTAAACCACTGAGGTCGAGGCCGCAAACTCCAAGCCGTGAACCTCGGGCCGCAAGCTCCGGACCGTATACTCCGATTCCGGCCGTAAGCTCCTCGGAAACCCTAGATGCTGCCGCCACCCCCTCGCTGGTTACGACTAAAAACACCATTTTTTGCTCCAAAACTCGATCAAAAACCCTTTTTTATGAAAAACACGAAGAACAAACCCCCCCCCCCCTTATTTTTCAGAGATCTGTCCAAAAATGCAAGAATATTTCGAAAATAAGATCAAATAATGCCCCAAATCTGACAAAATTGACTAAAACAACTTGGCTCTGATAATTGTAAGTCCCTAATTTGCCTGTGTATCTGACATCATCCGTTTGATTGGGATTCCGCACCATCAAACGGATTTGATTGATACACAAGCAAATTAGGGACTTACATAAACTATACATATCATAGTTTAAATGATTGTTAACGTAAAATCTTGATAAAGTAAAACCGCGTATTGAAAACTCAAACTATATCTATTATAGTTTGTATGTTATGTACTTGATTTGTATATTGTTTCTGAAAACTATGCAATTATATGTATTTGTTTAGCAGAAATTGTCTCTTATGCTCCGCATAATACAAAAGGGATAAAAAAAAAATATTTGTATATTTTGCCAAACTCGTTGGACTGTATCAATTGCATAAGTTTTAATCTTGTTTGAAAACCTTTGGTTTTTAGTTCACAAAATCATTTGTATTTGGGTTGTATCCCCCCTCCCCCCTCAAAACATATAAAACCATAAAAGCATAGGGGTATGAACTCACTGTTGTTGTGTGAAAACGTCGATGAAGATCCTTGGGTTGTTGTATGTGGCACTTAACTGAATCCTAATATCAACAAATACACAAATGCATCTAAATTAGCGATTTTGTTATATAAAGTGTTGGGAAAACACTTACTTTAGGTTAAGAAATGTTATCGGGACTTGATTGGATCGAGAAAATGAGTTTTTCACTACTTAAGAGGTGTGTCCGGCCGTGAACAGGAGTTTACGGCTGAACAGGCAATGTACGACCGTAAACAAGGTGTACGGCCGTGAACTCTTCTTTGAAGGGTATATGGCTCGTGCAATTTTGAAGGGTGTACGGTTGTACACTCAAGAACAAGAGTGTTCGATTTTGAAGAAAGCCTGTTCCAGATGCTCCCAATCGACCCCAAATGACGATTTTTGATGTTTTTCGAAAGAAAAGAGGTGCTTTTAGTGTGTACGGTCAAGGGTTCTAGAGAGAGAATAAGAGAGTTTTCGGTCAAGAGGGTCCAAATGAGGGTGGGGATCCTGTATTTATAGGCAGGGGGTATGGTCGGTGGTGGGGTCCACCTTACACCAATCGTAAACGGGTGTGCGGTCGTACACGGGTGTACGGCTGTACACAGGTGTGCAGTCGTACACTCACTTAGGCTGAAAACTGTTTTGTTTTTCAAGGACTTCGAGTTTTCACATGATTTGGTTCCGACTTACTTATATAAATTTAATCGTATAAAACTAGATGATTTCCTAAACCATGAAGTTTTGACGGAAACTTAATAAAATTCAAATTTTATTAACGGAATTTGGATAACGGAAATGGAAAAAGTTTCGGGTTGTCACAAGAACCCTCTCGACACACCTCTTAAACATCTCAATCTCTCTCTCCCTGATCGAGCTAGTCCATCCCGAGGCAGTCTTCGAAGTTACAAGCCTTAAATCTACCCTACATCAATGAATCATGCTACTAAGGTGAGTTCACGGCCCCGCTTTTACTGTTTTAAAATGTTTATGGGGTGGGAGGAATAAAAGTTATAAAACTATATAAATGATTTTTACAGAAATTGTTATTATTTTTAATATATCGGTAGTCTATACAAATGCATTAAACATTAGGATAATATTATGCCAAGTAGTTACCATGCCTAAACTTTAGGAATGATATTATGCTTAGTCGTTATACTACCCAAAACTATATTGAAAGAATATACCTAGTCGTTATGTTGATCTATACCCTATGATAACATAGTATTTAGTCATTATGCTAGCTAAACTTAAGGATAAGTATTGTACTTAGTTGTTACTCTGCCCTAATATCCTATCAAAGAATATCAACACAAATAATAATAATAATAATAATAATAATAATAATAATAATAATAATAATAATAATATATCATTGATTTACATAATCAGTCCCCGTTAATTTAATTAGTCTCTTTTGATCACTAAATTAAATCTTGATCAATACTAATTAAATAATATGCTTTCAAATTAATATCTTAGAGCTTATAATATATTAATAAATCATAAATAACCTCTTACTCAAATATCAATCCTCAAATTGTCCTGGTGACATGCAACCCGAAATTGACCAGGCTACTCTCGGGTCAAGTACATACCAATTATAGTTATGGGCTTAGACACCTAATTCAACAATCTCCTACTTGGATAACTCTAATAACTATTATAGCAAGTACGACTCCAAAATCCTGACTAGAAATCGTAACTCTTAAAAGCTGTTGTCGAACTCTAACCTAGTCAATGGCGTGTCCATTACATAAGCGATCATATATTCCTCCATTCTAGATATCGTATGAATTGAGACATGGATTATAATCATTCTCTCTGTTCATGTGTTTTTCCTGATTTCCAATTCATGACAACCGACTAATTGAACAAATCAAATCATTCCAGGTTTGGCCAAGCGCTTAGGGTTGTCATTACTAAATCATCAAGGGGCCCACATATTTCGCTTTTATCCCACATTGGGTAAAAAGAATGGATAAACTTCAATTCATATGCTTGCTCTATTTACTCATCAAATCACACACAGTGATACGTTTTATAACACTAAGTTATCGGTGTGTTTACATATCATCAATGTTCAACCAACTTGTAAACTGCAAATATATGTCTCTGTTTCAAGAATATAAGATATTATCGTCTCACAATCACTCGTGATAAAATCCATGAATTGATTCATATGAGCGTGAGTTTAATCCAATACTCGAATCTTATTCCAGGAGTACTCATGAACACTGCAACAAACTTGTGATGTGTCTAAAATACCTAGACAATCTAAAGTCAGATTCATGACAGCCTTGCCTCAATACCTACTTCCAAAGTATGATCGACTGTGGATAGTTTGAATAATCTTATTATTCTGGAATTCAAAACATGCAAAGCGAAACACATGAATAATCAAATCCAATATGGTCTCAGAACTTATGAATATAAATAAAACACATTTTATTTAATCGCCATATTGATTACACATTATTCATTGTATAATGTTTCGATTAATCAACTTAATACTTGAATTAAAACAATAGTTATCCCATGCTACAAGCATGCACACTATGTTTGCCTATGGTCATTTCTTTGTGAAATAGATCAATTGAAAACATTTCAATGATGCTCATTTCACAATTCCGAATCTTTATCCCCAGCGTAAGAATGAAATCCTTGCCACTATTAGAATGTGTTAGGTTCTAACATTTATGCAATGATCCTTTTGTAATTACAAAGTATTCCACCAGAGATTGATAACAAAACAATTCTATGGAAGCGAAGTCTCAAATTCAAAGTACATTCCTCTGAACATCCTTCTTGCATAAAAGTTTCTAACCAACACATAGATTCTTTATATCCAACTCCCATAACGACTTATTATTAATAGAACCCTATCTATTCATAATAATTTCAATATGGTCCATTCATTACCATACTTCCAACTACAGGAAACCAATCCTTAGCGAACCTTATATCGTCCTTGATAGTTGTTTAACCACTTTAGTTATATCCGGTTCTGATCCTTTTTCCTTCTTAACGGCCTAGGCATTTGGAAAATTCAGAACACATAAATATTATAGCATATGTAATCGATCCTATGCCCAAAGCATATGGGATACGATCCATAATGTCTCACATAAAGACGTGATGTTTTACCAATCTCTTGCTATAATATTTCCATATATAGAACTTCCTTATGTTGAACCATTCCAACATAACATTCATATACATCCTTGATTAAATATGATTAAAATCTCACAATCTAAGCTTTTAGATTTGAAATGAAATATAATTTCCTCTCTCTCTCTCTCTCTCTCTCTCTCTCTCTCTCTCTTAATTATAGCAAAACAACTTTTCAAACTCTACAACTTTGTGAATTGAAACTTCTGTTTTTTATTAATTAATATTGCTAACTTGCAACACTTACCATAATAATTCTGCTCCCACTAGCATAATAATTATTATCTTACTAGCATAAAACTTATGCTCCCACTAGCTTTGACATGTACCCAAAAATAAGTTGGACTTCTAGAAATCAATACTTATTGATTTCCTAACCAAACTTCATATTTCTGATACGTGGTGCTTCAAAAAGTCTTTTCCATACTTCTCAAGCTCATACAACTTTTAGATTAAATAGCACAAGTGCATGTTTGAACCTTTCAGAACTTAAACTAATAAGTCCCGAATGTTCAAACTATTTGCTAATTTCTCACAATTCAAACTATGAAAGGGGATGTCGTAATCAAACTCGAATTTGAGAATGCATTTATCACAACTGCTAACTCTAATCCTTTAAAATCTACTTAGTGAGAGTGTTTCCTCATAATCATTTTCATGAACTGGAGAGAAACCTTATGACACTTAGATTTTATGGTGTATGTGTTCCTATCCATGTGAATTTTTCATAACCATGATCACAAGACAAGGTTAGTGACAAATCCAAAGTCATATGAACTGAACTTGATCAATCTTAATTTCTTGCCACCTAGCAGTTCAAGGGCCTACCATTGCTTCCAAGTTGTTATGCAAATAATTGAGAACTCACATGCATAGTCAACTTAACTGGAATTGCCACAGAAACAAGAATATGTCAACACGATAGGTTACAAACCTTAAGTCGTGTGCTAGTGATTAATATTGGTTTACCCTTGATTAGTTCTTGAAACTTTTCAAGATCTTTAAGACTCTCACTGACCTCTTGACATATAAGATTATCTTGTTAAGAAACATTCTTGAAAAACAAATATTTAAGAGTTAGTTGGGTTTCTTATCAAGACAAACACTTTGCACAATTAGTATTAGTATGACCCTAAGATTTCTGGAACAAAGTATGACTCATCTTCTTGATTTAACCATTTCAATCAATTAATGATTCCTCTTCTTAGTCATACTTGTGCACTAATATATCCTTAGAGGATCAATTGTGATATGGTTCCATAATCACTAAGATGCTCATAAAACATGATACTCAAGTACTCTCCCTTCTATTCAAATTGGAGAAATTTTTATTGTTCTGTCTAATTTGATTCTTCTCATTCGTTCTACTATACATTGAAACTTTTTCAATTATTCAGAATTATACTTAATCTTGTAAGTATAACCATATTTACTAAACTTTTAGTAAATCATGACGAATAGTCTTATTGTTCTTTATGGTTGACCTGACCAGCACACAACCAAGTGTAACTGATCCCCTAGTCCTTCACTTGACTCACATATACATGTGACCAATGAATTAGTCTAAATTTCCCAAAGACGAAGGTTCTCATTCATCACACAATACAAGTTGCATGATACCAAGTTTCTATCCAGCTGAAACTTGGGTGATGGGAATCTTTCCTTATTTGGTAAATTATGACACTACCACAAACAAAAGAATCAAATCCATTTTCTAATATTGCTATCAGTTGAAACATATAAACAACAATTTTCACAAATTCCATTGTAAGGAAATTAAAATGAAATAAAATCAAAAATTTTCTTTTATTTATAAAACTGCGGAAAAACATTTTCTTATAATGCAAATACAAATGAAAACTATGTTGTTATTGTTGGATTAGTGTCTAAGGCTGTAACCATATTTGGTAACTACTTGACCCGGTTGTGCATGGTCCTTTTAGGTTGCCTTCACTAAAGCAACTTGACTGGAGAAATAGATGAAGAGAGAGGTTATTATGATTTATTAATATGTTATAAGAATAATATATTAAAGGAGAAATCATATTTGTTTAATTAATATTGGTCAATAATTAATTAGGAATTAATTTTGTGATCAAGTGTAATTAATTAAACTAGAGGGGCTGAATTGTAATTATGTGAAGGTTGCAAAGTAGGGCAATGATTATCCTTGTTAAAGGGTGGACGATTTCAAGGATAAGGATATCCTTAAAATCGTCCAAGGTCCAAGATCCAAGGGATAAGGGCTTTTCAAGGCTTATATTATGGTTGCTTGGTGGGCAAGTAACTAGATAAGGATAAGGACTGAAACCCTAATCCTAACCCTATATAAAGATCCCTAGGCCTTCAAGAAATCGTCCCACGTATTCTCTGGAGATACCCATGCCGATTTTGTTCCTCCTCTCTCTCTATATAGTTTCTCCAATTGCTTGTGGTGTTTGTGAGCCATTAGAGGCATTACATTTGTGGTGCTTGCTTTCAAGACAAAGGGTTTGGAGATTTTAGTTGTTATTACAATATAACAACAAGAGGTATGTGATCTAACCTTTTATGTGAATTTCGAAAATAGCATTGTACATTAGGGTTTTATTCTTGTGTTCATAATGTTGAATATCTAATAGTGAAGACATAGATCCAAAGCTAGGGTTTCATGTACAAATAGGATTGTTTGTATAAAACCCATCAGTGGTATCAGAGCCATTGGTTTACTTGTTTTCAATTAGTATATTCAAATGTATGAACTTGACAAATTAGGGTTTATAGCCAATAAACCCTAGGAGGCTATAGATTTCGAGATTAGGGTTTCCTAACACTAATTTACGAAAAATATCATGAAAGGTTTTATGAATCCTTTCCTTGATCCAAGATTTCGAAATCTAGGGTTTGCAAACCCTTAGATTTCGAAATTAACCTCCTTCCCCAAGATAAAATCCTAAATTTTAGGGATTTGGATAATCTCATATCTTGTAATTATCCTTTAATTGTTAAATATGGTAATTGAAGATTTTGCGTTATCATATCCCTATTTTCGAGATTTAGAGAGGGATTCAATGGATTAGGATATTTTCAATGTATAAATGGTAATTATCCTCATGGTTTAATAAATCCCTTGTGATATAATAATTCAAATTAATTGTTTAATTTATGGTAATTATTAAATCAAGAGAGTTTTAATATTTAAAGTTTTAATTTAAATTGTATTAAATTTCGAAAATTTTAAATTGAAGATTAAAACCCTAGTATTTTGAAATGTTTAAAATACACCCTATACTATTATATTATTACAAGTTTGATAAATATAAATATGTATAATTAAAAAATGCTAGTCTTACCGTTAGTAGGCCTCATTCACGAAGCCGGTCTATAAGGTGGGTATAAGGTTGGTGCCTATAAAATGGCGCTTAATGGGTGTACACTCACACCGACCGCTTGCTTGACTGGTGGAGGGTCGTTAGCCGAACGGGTAGGATAGGGCAACTCTATCTCCTCATTAAAAGTATAATGTTAAAATACAAAGTAACTACATGTTTTTCAAATTCCCAATCTTAGTTACTTTAGGAAAGGTGAATTGATGCGATTCCATGAAAGTTACACTTTGCACCCTTGCTAAGAAGTTAGTGGAGCGTGTGTGGTTAACCGACACACTAATTGGTTCTAAGTAAAGGTGGCAAAGGGTGATTCATTGTTTATCATATTTCGGTGGAGCGTGTGTGGTTGACCGGCACATCGAATAGGTGATCGTAACAATGAAGGCACCGTGTAGATTTGCATGGTTATTCACACCCACTTTGTGATCCTCGGCATCCCAGTCACAAACGAGCATATTGAGATTTAAACATGCCATTGAAAGGTTCAATGAATCTCCAAGAAAAATCTAGGAATTCTTAATACATTTAAAACCTAAGCCTATGTTTTTCATGATGAAGAATTAGTGAATCGTCATTCACTTACCTCCAAATTATTTGCGTATGGGATTACGGCATCCCTTTTCTAATATGTAAATAATGTTGTTGGGTCCTAGCCCTAATTTTTCATTTTGGGTGTTTAATTAGGGATTCAATTCTAATCAACTTTGTCCTTTCTATTTGTAGATGTCAAACGCAAACAACGTTGCTGCTAACTCATTCACATTAATGAGTCTTTGCCAAAAGGTGACTTTTGATGGAACGAACTTTAGCGAATGGATAAGATACATTCGCACTATTGCGCGCTACGAGGACAAAGAGTACGTCCTCGACGAAAAGCTTGAGAAGATCAATCCAGAAGTCACCACTCACGCCGAAATGACTGTCTTTGAGACCCACAAACGTGATGCAACGAAAGTACATTGCATCATGATAGCCACCATGAACCAAGAATTCCAAAAGTCCTATGAGGACATGTATCCGTATGAAATGCATCAAGACTTAATGGAGAGGTATCATCAAAGCGCGAGGCAAGAGCGCTATGAGATCATTACGAATATGATCACCGCTAAGATGGGAAGTGGAGAATCTCTTACCGTGCACTTGCAAAAGATGTAGAGATATGTCGATCGTCTTCGCAAATTAAATGTTAACTTTGGGGAGGATTTGGCTATTGAAATTGTTCTTCACTCCTTGCCTTCATGATACAACCAATTCAGGATGACCTACCACATGAACAAGGAAGAGGTCACCCTAAGCAAACTCCAAGGACTCCTAAGGACTGCTGAGAGTAACCTAAAAGACAAGTCTGTTGCACCAACTCCCAATCCATCCACTGCTCCTGTTTTGGCTATAGGGCAGGGAAGAGGCAAGAAGAGGAAGGCTCCATCAAAGAGCCACCGCAAGGGAAAGTACCAAGATGGTTCTTCTTCTAGTGGGACCAAGGTTGATCCTACTAAGACCAATCCTAACCCGAAGGAGGCAGAGTGTCATCATTGCCACAAAATAGGGCATTGGAAGAGAAGTTGCCCGGAATACCTGCAAGCCATCAAGGATGGAAAGATCAAGCCATCTTATGCAGGTATATACACCATTAAAGCTAATGATTCATCACATGCTATTTCTTGGGTTCTTGATACAGGATATGGTTACCACATTTCTTTTGATTTGCAGGGACTAGGAAGAAATAGGGATGTGGAGTGTGTAAGAATAAATCTAATCATGGGGAAAAGAAGAACGTCGGGTGTCACCAAGATTGGAGTGTATTCTTTAGTGCTTAGTAATGGATTAAATTTAGATTTGAGTAATTGTTGCTACTCGCCAGATATGGCAAGAAACATCATTTCATTTCATGGTTTATTTAGACATGGATTTAGATATTCGTTTAATAATGAGAATGGTTCTATTTATGCTTATCTAAATGGTGTATTATACTTTGAAGCAATACCTTGCAATGGAATTTATGAAACTGTTATGGTTGTAGATAACCTAGGAAATGATGTGTTGTGTATAGATTCTTCCAATAGTATGGATAAAGCATCTTTGTGGCATTGTCGTCTTGGACATGTCAAGAAGAAGCGCATAGCCCAACTCCAAAAGGATGGAGTGTTGGAGTCATTCGACCTTAAGGAAGATGACACGTGCGAATCTTGTTTGCTTGGAAAGATGACCAAGTCACCCTTCACTGGCACTTGCGCGAGGGGTGAGGGTTTATTGGATCTCATACATACCGATGTATGTGGGCCCTTTAGATCCACCACAAAGGATGGAAACCGCTTCTATGTGACTTTTACTGATAATTATAGTAGATATGGGTATATTTACTTAATCAAGCACAAGTCAGAAACGTTTGAAAAGTTCAAAGAATTCAAGCATGAAGTGGAGAATCAATTGGGCAGGAAAATCAAGATGCTTCGATCCGATCGAGGAGGAGAGTACATCAGTCTTGAATTCCACGACTATCTCAATGAATGTGGAATAGTTTCGCAATTGACGCCACCTAGGACACCGCAGCTAAATGGTGTGGCAGAAAGGCGTAATCGAACCTTTTTAGACATGGTCCGTTCTATGATGAGTCGTGCTTCACTACCTATCTCATTTTGGGGGTATGCCTTAGAGACTGCCACCCATATCCTTAACCTGGTCCCTACAAAGAAGGTTGCCAAAACACCTCACGAGATGTGGATAGGGAAGGCTCCCTCGTTGGTACATATCAAGGTTTGGGGCTGTGAGGTTTTCGTAAGACGAGAAACTCACGATAAGCTCGAGCCTCGTAGTGAGAGATGTATTTTCATCGGCTACCCACAGAGATCCTTTGGATATCTCTTCTATAGACCGAATGACAATGTTGTCTTTGTTGCGAGGAGGGGGGTTTTCCGAGAGCGAGAACTCATGAGCCAAGGAGACAGTGGGAGGCAAATCGATCTTGAAGAGATTCAAGATTCGAGTGATGAAGGAACCTCTACCGCTGGCGCTCAACCCGGGGAGGAAACTCCGTTTGAACCAATTGATGAGTCCTTACCTCTTAGACATTCCAAAAGAGTTAGAGTTCAACCCCAGTTTTATAGTTTTCATATTACTACTGAAGGGGACACATATATTAGTGATGGTACACTAATAAATTTAGATGAACCTAATAGCTATAAGGAAGCCATGGCAGGCCCAGAGTCTGAAAAATGGAAAGAGGCGATGGACAGCGAGATTCAGTCCATGTATGATAACCAAGTTTGGAATTTGGTTGACAATGTACCTGGACGTAAGACGGTTGGGTGCAAATGGATCTTCAAGAAAAATACCGATGTGGATGGGAATATACACACTTATAAGGCGCGATTGGTGGCGAAGGGCTTTACTCAAACTCCCGGAGTTGACTATGATGAGACCTTCTCACCAGTTGCGAAAATAAAGTCTATTAGGGTAATGTTAGCCATTGCTGTATTTCATGACTATGAGATATGGCAAATGGATGTCAAGACCGCTTTCCTTAATGGGAAGTTGGTTGAGGATGTTTACATGGCTCAGCCAGAGGGTTTTGTCAATACGAAGCATCCCGATAGAGTGTGCAAGCTTGAGAAGTCCATTTATGGGCTTAAGCAAGCATCTCGCAAATGGAATCTTTGCTTTGATGAGAAAGTCAAAGAGTTTGGATTTGTACGAAGCGAAGATGAATCATGTGTATATGTCAAGGCTAGTGGGAGTATAGTTAGCTTCCTCGTTTGGTATGTTGATGACATACTGCTCATAGGAAACGAGCAGTATGTGTACATGCAACCCTAAGTACCTTGGATCTATGTTTTCTCTATTATACATGCAAATATGAACATCCAAGGTATTATCCTAATCTAGCATACAAAACTATCAATATAACAAGATAGAATACATACCTCTTTGATGTAGAATGTCTTCATGAAGCTTGAGTGCCTAGTGCCCCAAGTGTGATACCTCAAATGGTTCACACAACACCAAATACACTTGGAATAACTTGAGAGAATTCTACACTTCATGAAATCGGCTAGCCCTCTCTCGAATAATACTAGTGCCGATTTTGTCAAGAATAATATCTTTATATAGTGTTACAATTAGGGCAAACCCTAATTGTCATGACTTTCCATTTCCTTGGATCCATGGGTTCAAATACACCATGGAGCATCCATGGAGCATCATATGGGTTTTGGCCCAACTAGATAATCCATGGAGCATTAGCCCACTATACAAGTATGGATTATTTACACAATCAACCCATATATTTAATTAGTCTTCTTTTGATCACTTAATTAATCCTAGATTAATTCTTGATCAATACTAATTAAATAATCTTATTATTCTTATTATTAATATACTAGAACTTATAATATATTAATAACCATAAGTGTCTTATTTCTTTCATTTTAGTCTATCCAAGTGCATGATGCCATGCAACCTAAATGGACTATGCCGGGTCGGGTCAAGTCTTACCAATTATAGTTATGGACTTAGACATTAATCCAACAATCTCCCACTTGGATAAGTCTAAAACTATTATTGCGTATGACTTCAGGAACCAACTGGCAATCGTAGCTCTCAAAAGCTTCTGTCGAACTCTGACCTTGTCGATAAACGCTGACCTTTGTCAATGATTTGTCCATTAGATAAGGGATCATATATTCCTCCATTCTAGATATCATATGGACTGAGACATGGATTATAATCATTCTCTCTGTCCATTTGTTGTTTCCCGATTTCCGATTTATGACGACTGACTAATTGAACAAATCAAATCAGTCCTGGCCCGGCCGAGCACTTCCATTTGTCATCATCAAATCATCGAGGGGCCCACAGATATCGCTTTTATCCCGAAGGTAAAAGGAATGGATAAACTTCGACTCATATGGCTTGTTCTACTACTTGTTGAATCATACACAAAGGCACGTTTTATAGCACCGAGTTACCAAATGCGGTTTCGTGCAATCAATGTACAACCAACTCATAGTAACAACTCATATCTCTAGGTTTGAAGAATATAAGATATTATCGTCTCATGATCACTCGTGATAAAATCCATGAAGTGATTCCAATAAGCGCGGGTTGAATCCAATACTCAGAACGTATGAGCACTCATGAGTGTTGTAGCCCTTTGTCCAACACCTTAGACCTCTACAAGCCAACCCATGATAGTCTTAATTCATATCTACTTCCAACATATGACCGACTATGAATGGTTTGAATAACTTAGTCATTTCGGAAGAATAACCTAGTTTATTCGGGAAGTCAAAACATGCAAAATGAAACACAAGAATAATTAAATCCAATATGGTATCAAAACCTATGAGCATAAATAAAACACCTTTTATTTATCACCATATGATTACACATTATTCATTGTATACTGTTTCAGCTATCAACTATATTCTTGAATTTAAAACAATAGTTGTCCCATGCTCCAAGCATGTACACTATGTTTTCTAAACACTAGTTATGTCATACACCAAGTATGCATACTATGTTTGTCAATGATCTTTACATTGTGAACTAGATCAATTGAACATAACTTCAATGATTCTCTTTTCACACTCCCAAATCCTTACTGCAAATACAAGAATTCCAAATTCATGTCATTTACTGAAATCTGTTAGATTCTAAACTTATATGCATTGATCGTCTTGTAACGATTGTGCACAAATTCACAAAGACTTGGAAACAATCATTACAGAGTATTCCAAAGGAGATCAACTCCTTGGAAACATCCTTCTTGCATTAAGTTTCCTTAATCTTACACAGATTGAAATTTCTGACTTTGAAACATTTCCAGATTCATTTTGACTATCACTTCTGAACAAGAGTTACCTCCTTACAGATTATGTCAATATGGTCCTTCCAAAATTATCACTATACTTCCAACTGTCCTTGAGCAACCAATATTTGGTAAACCTTAGATTGTCCTCGACAATTGTTTAATCCTTTTAGTCATATCCAGTTCTAAACCTTTTCCCTTCTTAATGCCCCAGGCATTTGGAAAATTTTAGAAAGGATGAATATAGCACATGTAATCGATCCTATATCCAAAGCATATGGGACACGATTCATGATGTCTCACATAAAGACTAAACCAGTCTTTTGCTATAACATTTCCATTTCTATTTTCCAAGTTCTCATAATTCAGATTATGACAAGGGATGCCGTAATCATAATCGAATTTAAGAACGCAAATAATGGACCCATATACAGAATTTCCTTATGTTGAGCCATTCCAACATGAAATTCATATATATCCTTGACTAAATGATTAAAACCTCACGATCTAAGCTTATAGATTTGAGGTGAAGTATAATTTCCTCTCCCTTAATTATAGCAAAACAACTTTTTCCCAATTGAAACCTTTTGTTTTCTATAATTAACGTTGCTAACTTGCAATCTTTATCATAATTATCATGCTCCCACTAACATGATGATTATTAGCATAACACTTATGCTCCCACTAGCTTTGGCATGTACTCAGAAATCAGCTGGACTTCTAGAAATCAATACTTTATTGACTTTCTTACCAAAGTTCAGATTTCTGATACTGGATTGTTTTGATAGAACTTTATCAAAATCCTACACCTTCCCTTAGATAGCACACTTGTGTGTCTAAACAATTATGAAGAGGGATGCCGTAATCATAATGGTTAGACCTTTTTGCCACTTCTCACAAGTCCAGGTTAGTGTGCCGGTAAACCACATACGCTCCACTAACGACTTTGAGAATGAAAATATCACAATTGCTATCTAACTAAAATCTACTTAGTGAAAGTTTTTCCTCAACATCATTTTCATGAATTGGAGAGAAACCTTATGACACTTAGATTTAATGGTGTATGTGTTCTTATCCATGTGAATTGTCAAAACCATAGTCACAAGACAAGGATAATGACAAATCCAAACTCATATGGACTGAACTCAATCTTAATTTCTTGCCACCTGGCAGCTCAAGGGCCTACCATTGCTTCCAAGTTGTTGTGCAACCAATTGAGAACTCTAAGAACTCATATGCAAAGCCAACTTTGATTGGAATGGGCATAGAATATGCCAACACGATAGGCTATAAACCTTAAGGCGTGTGCTAGTGAAGAACTTCAGGTTTTATTCTTGATTAGTTCTTGAGACTTTCAAGACCTTTAAGACTCCCACTTTCCTCTTGACATATAAGACTCTCTTGTCAGATATTCGAGGGATAGTGCGGATTCTTTATCAAGACAAACACTTCACATAGTTGGCCTAAGTTGGTCTTTGTTTTAACCAAAACATCACAACTTACCAATTTCAAATGTACAAGAGTAGTAAACTTTTACTCTTACATTTGACAAGCGTTTTAAACCTTCTTTAAGACATGTCACTCAAATTACAATCTTGGAGTATGACTCTAAGACTTGTATTGGAACGAAGTATGACTCATCTTCTTGATTTAACCATTTCAACAATTCAAGATCCCTTCTTCTTAGTCATAAGAATGCACTAAGACTTCCTTAGAGAACTAATTTTGATATGGTTTCTTAATCATTAAGATGATCACAAAACTGATACTAAAGTACTCTCCCATCTTTTCAGATTTGAGGAACTTTTATCCTTCTGCCTAATTTGATTCTTCTTATTCGCTCTGTCATACATTGGAACCTTTTTCCGATGTCACAGAGTTACACTTAAGCATGTAAGTATAATCATATTTACTGAGCTTTAGTAAACTATGACGAATAGCCTTATATCTTTTGTGGTGGACTTAATCAGTGCACATGACTATGTACTCGATCCCTTAGTCCATTACTTGACTCACACATCCATGTGAACAAGTAATTAGTCTTAATTTTTCCAATACTTTAAAGTTCTCATTCATCATGCTATAGAACTTGCATGATTCCAAGTCCCGGTCCAATTGAGACTTTGGTTGATGAGAATCTTTCCTTATTTGGTAAATTTAGACATTATCACAAATGAAGGAATCAATTTCATATTTCCACTCTTGCTATTAATGGAATCATATAAGCAACAATTTTTCCTCAAATGCCATTGTAAGGATATTTTAAAATAACTAAAATCAAAATTTTCTTTTATTTTAAAACTATGCGGAAAAACTTATCCTTACAATCCATATGAAAACTTGTTGTTATCTATTCCTAAGCAATACCTCATAACTCCTAAGAAGTAGCTCAAGAATCCGATCTTCAAACTACGCGATAGAAATCCATGTATGCGATCAGATTCATCATATTCTTTCTTTAAGTTCCTTCACTTTTCTTTGACTCTTAAAACATCAACATGTGACCCAGTCACATCATGTAATAAGAATCTCAAAATAGAAACTTAGCAGAGTTAGATAGTGGACTTTACCTGAAGTAGAGTCAAACTTATTGACTTTAAACTCCTTAGGTAAATTTGGCAGCTTCGCAACCAATGCCCCTTTCTTTGGCAATATAAACATATGGACTCTTTGATAATGGTACACAGCACTATTACAGACTTAGCCTTTTCTCTTTACCATTTGGTCAACCTAGTTGACTATGGTCAATCCCTTTCCTTGGGAAGAGAATGCTTTTTCTGTATTTCCAGGGTCACCATTGCCAATAAAGTTTCAGGAAGTTGATCTTAGCAAATAGATAAGATCATTAAGGGTCTTGTCATAGTCTGTTTCATAGGTGTTCCAAAAGAACTCACTATGTGACTTAGAAAGTAGTTAAACCTACAACTTTCTCAAGACTTTGACACCCAACTCTCCCGACTTGTCAATATGTGACTACATCTCCAAGATGTGATCACACCTAGACCTTGCCTTGCCAATAGGGCTTGAGTGACCTTAAACTTTTCAAGAACTTGTGGGTTAGGGAGAATAATCGAAGGAGGTGAAAGAAGTATGATTTCCATGGGACATCATCTTCATTTAGGAAAGCTTGTTTCAAGAGATTTGGGAAGATCATAAATGTCTAAACCATACATCTTTTGGGAGATATTCAAGATAGTTGATATTAAAGTCCTTAATATGACACCCAATATGAAATATTAAGGCTAGGACCCATTAAACTATTTTATAACTTAGAAGAAGAGGTATGTCGTAATCCAAGCTATAAAACAATTTGAAGGTAGGTGAATGACGATTCACCAATTTCCACCAAGATAAACGAAATGTATTATTAGGTTTTAATTGGTTTTGAAACTCCTAGATCTTTTGAGATTCATTGAACTGTTCAATGGCATGTTTCAATCTCGAGTGTGCCCTTTAGGTTTTGTGACTGGGATGCCGAGGATCACAAAACAAGGTGTGAAGTAACCATGCAAATTACTTGGTACCCTTAAGTGTTTACCCCTCAATCGATGTGCCGGTTAACCACACACGCTCCACTAACCGACTTAAACAAAGTGCAAAGTGTAATTTCATGGATTAGCACCTTATTCACATTTTCCTAAGTAACTAAGATTGGGTATTATTAAGAGCTTAGTTACTTAGTATTTATCATTAATACTTTTAATGAAGGGAGAATTACTGTCCTGTCAAACCCGTTTGGCTAACGACCCTCCACCAGTCAAGCAAGCGGTGGGTGAGAGTGGACACCCATTAAGTTGCCATTTTATAGGCAATAACCTTATACCCACCTTATAGACCGGCTTCGTGAATGAGGCGTACTAGAGGTAAGACTGACTTTACTCTTTTATATATATATATATATATATATATATATATATATATATATATATATATATATATATATATATGTATATATATATATATATTATTAACTTATAATATTATAAAGTATAAGGGTTGAATTTTAACTTTTAAAATTATAAGGGCTAACTTGGAATTAAAGTATTCATAAGAGAAAACTTTACAAATTCCAAAACTTGAGGGCAAGTTTTGAAACTATTCAAAACTAATTAATTCCATAACTTATGTGTTTAAAGTAGTTTTAATCCAAAAAACTCTTCAAGTTCCATAACTTGACGACAAGTTATGGAAGACTTTAAACTAATAAAAGAATTAACTTTTCTTTATTTTATAACTTATGGAATTAATTAAGGTTACATTTTATTATTATTATTTTTTATTTAATGAAGAGACTCTTGGTCCTCCATAACTTGAGGACAGATTATGGAGTCATAACTCCAATTAATTAGAACTAGACTCTTCATTTTTGTAACCTTTGCCAACTTTTATGAGTTTTATGAAACTTAAATGTGACTTTTCATATAACTTGAGGACAAGTTACAAAAACACATTTTAGAATCAACTCTTAGATTAATTTGGATTGAAAACAACTTTTTCACTCAACTTTTCTATTAATCTAAGCAACTCATAAGAACAAGATAATTCAAATCAAACTTTTTCATGTAATTAGTCTAAACCTTAAACTAATACAAAACATGAATCTATTGACAATTATCTTTGAAATTGGATTAACATGAACATTACCACATCAAAAACAAGTTTATAAGTTCAAAAACAACTTAGGGTAATGTTCCTAGTCCATTTCTAGCCAAAAAGGTCGAATATATGCTGTCTGGGGGTCCAACTCGTCGAGTGCACAAACCAACTCGGCGAGTTGGATGCTTTTTGCCTTGGACTCGTCGAGTCCCTTCATGGACTCGGCGAGTCTGCTGGGCAGACAGCAACAAAACTCGATTTTTCAGCTTCTATTGCAAGTATAACAAGAAAACAAGCCTTGGCTCTGATACCACTGTTGGTTTATGAGCATTCTAACACTCCTAAGTGTACATGCAACCCTAAATACCTTGGATCTATGTCTTCTCTATTATACATGCAAATATGAACATCCAAGGTATTATCCTAATCTAGCATACAAAACTATCAATATAACAAGATAGAATACATACCTCTTTGATGTAGAATGTCTTCATGAAGCTTGAGTGCCTAGTGCCCCAAGTGTGATACCTCAAATGGTTCACACAACACCAAATACACTTGGAATAACTTGAGAGAATTCTACACTTCATGAAATCGGCTAGCCCTCTCTCGAATAATACTAGTGCCGATTTTGTCAAGAATAATATCTTTATATAGTGTTACAATTAGGGCAAACCCTAATTGTCATGACTTTCCATTTCCTTGGATCCATCTGTTCAAATACACCATGGAGCATCCATGGAGCATCATATGGGTTTTGGCCCAACTAGATAATCCATGGAGCATTAGCCCACTATACAAGTATAGATTATTTACACAATCAACCCATATATTTAATTAGTCTTCTTTTGATCACTTAATTAATCCTAGATTAATTCTTGATCAATACTAATTAAATAATCTTATTATTCTTATTATTAATATAATAGAACTTATAATATATTAATAACCATAAGTGTCTTATTTCTCTCATTTTAGTCTATCCAAGTGCATGATGCCATGCAACCCAAATGGCCCATGCCGGGTCGGGTCAAGTCTTACCAATTATAGTTATGGACTTAGACATTAATCCAACAGTTAAGTTCTGGCTCGGGAAGTGCTTCACTATGAAGGGCCTTGGAGAGGCTTCCTACAATTTGGGAATAAGGATAATGAGAGAACGAAGTAAGAGACTAATAGGACTTAGTCAGAATACTTACTTGGAAAAGGTACTAAAACATTTTAGTATGGAAAACTCGAAGAATGGAGAACTACCGATACAGAGTAATGCTAAATTATGTAAGACTCAAAGTTCGAGTACCGAAGTCGAAATAGCAGAGATGAGCCGAGTACCTTACGCTTCCGCAGTTGGCTCAATCATGTATGCTATGACTTGTACTCGCCTGATGTGGTCTTTGCTTTGAGCATGGTCAGTAGATATCAAGGGAATCCTGGAAAAGCTCAATGGATTGCTATTAAGAATATACTTAAGTACCTTTGGAGGACAAAGGAATGGTTCTTAGTCCTCGGAGGGAGTGATAACTTAAAAGTGCGAGGGTATAGTGATGCCAGCTTCCAAACCGACAGAGACAACTACCGTTCGCAGTCGGGCTGGGTCTTTACTCTAAATGGTGGAGCAGTGACATGGAAAAGTTCCAAGCAGGAAACTGTAGCTGATTCAACGTGCGAATCAGAGTACATTGCAGCGAGCGAAGCGTCAAAGGAGGCAACATGGTTAAAGAACTTCATTGGTGACCTTGGAGTTGTGTCTTCCATAAAGGTGTTGGATAAGGTGTCTAAGTCCATAACTATTTCTGGTATGTACTTGACCCGACCCGGCATGGTCCATTTGGGTTGCATGGCACCATGCAATTGGATAGACTAAATGAGAGAAATAACATTTGGAGATTATTAATATATTATAAGTTCTAATATATTAATAATATTATTTGATTAGTTTGATCAAGAATTAATTTAGAATTAATTAAGTGATCAAAATATAACTAATGAAATATATGGGTTGATTATGTAAATCATCCATATCTTGTATAGTGGGTTAAGAGGCTCCATGGATTATCAAGTTGGGTTCCACCCATAGGATACTCCATCGGAGTTACAAACACATGGGTCATGGAAATGAAGAGTCATGACACATTAGGGTTTACATGGTGTAACCTTAGATGTGTCAACACTATATAAGAATCCTATTCTCCACCAAAATCAGTTACACATATGAAACAAGAGGGCTAGGCCGATTTCAAGAAGTGTGTATTCTCAAAAAAGTCTTTCCAAGAGCATTTGGTGTTGTGTGAAGCATTTGAGGCATCACACTTGGGGTTCTAGGCTCATAAGGTTTCAAGGAACATAAGCAACAACAAGGTAAGTTATTCTATCTATCATTCAAGTTAAAAATTGTTCCCCATGTATGCTAGACAGGAACATAGCCTTGGAATTCAACTTTGCATGATAATTAGACAAACATAGATCCAAGGTTATTAGGGTTGCATGTACACTTAGGAAGTGTTAGAATGCTCAAAACCCATCAAAATGATCCTATGGAAATTTTCTATGATAATGAAGGAGCGGTTGCCTTGACCAAGGGACCAAGGGATCATGGTAGATCTCGACATATCGACAGAAAATATCATTTCATTAGACATCGAGTAGAAGAAAGACACCTTGTGGTTAAGGATATCATCGGAAGATAACCCAGCATATCCGCTTACGAAGGGACTGAATAGGGTTAAGCATTTGCAGCATGCTAGGAGCATTGGACTGAGGGATGATATTAGTTTAGATTAGATAGTTTTGAAATGTGTAATAGATAAATGTAATTGACATTTGATGATTAAATAAAGGAGTATTATTTATAAGTAAAGTTACTATCTTATGTTAATTGTTTAACTATTGTTTCACTTTGCATGTTTTGACTTCCAGAATAATTGAGTTTATTAAGAATAATCGAATTATTCAAACAGCCCACAATCGTTCATATGTTGGAGGTAGATATGAATGAAGATTGTCATAAATTGGTGTGTAGATTGTCTAAATGGTATTAGACATGGCAAATGTTTGCTACAACGTTCATGAGTGCTTATGAAAAGGTTTTGAGCATTGGAATAAACCCACACTTGCTGGAATCACTTTATGGAATATGACAAAAGGTGATCGCAAGATGATAATATCATATGGTCTTATAACCTAGATATATGGTTTATTATTTGCTTATTGGTTATGCATTGATAATGCGAAACCGCATCAGTAAATTGATGTCATAAAACGCATTGTTGTATATAATTGATTAGTGAATAAGTAAATGCATATAAGTCGAAGTTTATCTGTTACTTCTACCCTAAGAGGATAAAAGTGATATCATGGCCGCTCGATGATTTGATTTGACTTATGTGCTAGGCCCGGTCAGGACTCAATTGATGTGTTCAATTAATTTCTATGTCGAATAAATCTAAGATCGAGAAACCAATTTCTAGACAATTAGTTCCATAAAATTGTCAGCACAATATTTAAACAAAGGACTGTACGATCCCTTATCTAAAGGACAAGTTACTGATAGGATAAGAGTTCAGGAGCATCTTTAAGAGATACGATTGCTAATCGAGGTGTACGTTACATTTTTGGTTACTAGACTTATCCAAGTGGGAGACTGTTGGATTAGTGTCTAAGGCTGTAACCATATTTGGTAACTACTTGACCCGGTTGTGCATGGTCCTTTTAGGTTGCCTTCACCAAAGCAACTTGACTGGAGAATAGCTGAAGAGAGAGGTTATTATGATTTATTAATATGTTATAAGAATAATATATTAAAGGAGAAATCATATTTGTTTAATTAATATTGGTCAATAATTAATTAGGAATTAATTTTGTGATCAAGTGTAATTAATTAAACTAGAGGGGCTGAATTGTAATTATGTGATGGTTGCAAAGTAGGGCAATGATTATCCTTGTTAAAGGGTGGACGATTTCAAGGATAAGGATATCCTTAAAATCGTCCAAGGTCCAAGATCCAAGGGATAAGGGCTTTTCAAGGCTTATATTATGGTTGCTTGGTGGGCAAGTAACTAGATAAGGATAAGGACTGAAACCCTAATCCTAACCCTATATAAAGACCCCTAGGCCTTCAAGAAATCGTCCCACATATTCTCTGGAGATACCCATGCCGATTTTGTTCCTCCTCTCTCTATATATAGTTTCTCCAATTGCTTGTGGTGTTTGTGAGCCATTAGAGGCATTACATTTGTGGTGCTTGCTTTCAAGACAAAGGGTTTGGAGATTTGAGTTGTTATTACAATATAACAACAAGAGATATGTGACCTAACCTTTTATGTGAATTTCGAAAATAGCATTGTACATTAGGGTTTTATTCTTGTGTTCATAATGTTGAATATCTAATAGTGAAGACATAGATCCAAAGCTAGGGTTTCATGTACACATAGGATTGTTTGTATAAAACCCATCAGTTATCTATTCCTAAGCAATCTATCATAACTCTTAAGCAGCATCTCAATATTCTGATCATCGAGCCATGCGATTGAAATCCATCTCTTCGCGATCAGAATCAGCTTACTTTTCCTTTCTTTTCTTCGATTCTACAAACATCAAAATGTAATTACATTACATCATGTATTAAGAATCTCCAAATTGGAACTTAATAGAGTTAGTTAGTGGACTTACCTAAAGTAGAGTAAAACATTTTCACTTTACCATCTCTTAGATCTCTCAGGTAGTCAGGAAAGCTTCGCTTCCAATGTCCCTCTAAATGGAAGTAGAAACAAATGGTTTCTTTTGCATCGGCACATGAGACAATCCCAGAACTGGCCTTTCTCTTAAGTTTAAACTTTTTTGACTTTGCCAATTTCTATCTCCTAGGAGAAGAAATAATTTCTGGATTTTCATGGTTGCCCATGGAAATTTCGGAAGTAGATCTTCCAATTAACTTTGCTTTACCAATGTGCCAAATCATTTCTGATTCACCAACAATAAACAAATAGGTAAGATCAATAAGGGTCATGTTGTGGTCTGTCATATAGTAGTCCTTAATGAACCCGCTATATGACTCAGGAATTAACTGGAGAAAACAGTCAATAGCCAACTTCCTCAAGACTTCGACACCCAACTCTCCCAGCCGGTCAATATGTAACTTCATCCCCAAGATGTAAGCAAATACATAATTTCCATCTTTGAGTTCGCTTGTCAATTGGGCTTGAAATACCTTGAAATTTGCAAGTGTTTGAACATGTGGGTTAGGAAGAATAATTGGAGGAGGTGGAGGAAGTGAAGTATGCTTTCCAGTCCCACTAATGCACGACAAAGGGATTAATCTTTCACCTTGATCACCATGTGGGATATCATCTTCATTAGGAAAGCTTTTTCAAAAAGAATAAGGAAGACCATAGTTGTCAGAACTAGACATCTATTTGGGAGAAATTCAAGTTAGCTGATTTAAGTCCTTAATATAACACCAAAAATGAACATACTAAGGCTAGGACGCAACACAATATTTTACAATTCAAACGAGGGATGACGTAATACAATTGCAAAATATTTGAATCTAGGTAAATGACGATTTACCAATTTCCACTATGAAAAACGAAAATGAACTTTAGGTTTTAAATGAATTGAAATTCCTAGATTCTTTGAGATTCATTGAACTTTTCAATGGCATGTTTAATCTCGATTATGCCCTTCAAGTTTGTGACTGGGATGCCGAGGATCACAAACAATGTGTGAATAACCATGCAAATTACATTGGCACTCTCGACGTCGTTTATCACCTAATCAATGTGTCGGTTAACCACACACACTCCATTGATCTATGACAAACATCGAGCTAAACTTTGCCACCCTTGTTAGTCCAAGTTAGTGTGTCGGTTAACCACACACGCTCCACTAACGACTTGGCAAGGTGCAAAGTGTAATTTCATCGATTAGCACCAAATTCACATTTTCCCTAAGTAACTAAGATTTGGAATTTGTAAGACGTTTAGTTACTTAAAATATTCATTATACTTTTAATGAGAATGCCCTATCCTACTCATTCAGCTAACGACCCTCCACCAATCAAGGAAGCGTTGGGTGAGAGTGGACACCCATTAAACCACCATTTTATAGGCAGTAACCTTATACCCCCCCCCCCCATATTATAGATTGGCTTCGTGAATGAGGCCTACTAACGGTAAGACTGACTTGTCTTATGCATATATATACAAATATTAACTTTTAATATTATTATAGTATAAGGGTGTATTTTAAACTTTTAAAATACGAGATGGTTTACTCCATTAATAAATTATACTCTTAATTTAATTAAACTTAAACTATGTCATTGTAGAATTATTAATTCTCTTTTGATTAACCACTTTAATTAATTTAATAAAGTCCATAAGCTGTAATTTGAACTATTCAAAAACATCAAGGTTCTAAATAAAAATTCACAATTAAAAACTATTTAATTAATTTTTAATTTATGAACCCAAGAGTTACACCTTTTAATTACAAGAGTTTCCTAATTTGAAACTTTTCAAATACCAAAACTTGAGGACAAGTTTTGTAACTCTTTAAAACATTTTGGTTTTCCATAACTTATGAGTTAATGTGGTTTTTATGGAAAACTTTTCATGATCCATAACTTGAGGATAAGTCCTCAAGTTATGGAGGACTTTAAAAAACATTTCAGATCAATTTTACCAAGCAAAATTATCATATAATTTTTTTATGATCTAAATTAACTCATAAGGCAAGATAATTCATATCAACAATTTACAAACTACTTTGTTTATCATATAAGCAACAATTAACTTAAAACTTTGACAATTATCTTTTAATTAGAAGAGGGTCATCATTACTAAATTAGAAAATACAATTTTTATGATTACAAAATAGTTTGTGGTAATGATCCTAGTCTAATTCTAGACAAAAACTCGAAATTCTGCAACCAGAAGCACCTACTCGACGAGTGCATGAACCTGACTCGTCGAGTTGCCCTTTTACTAAGTGGACTTGTCGAATCAGCCAGTGGACTCGGCGAGTTCATTAGTCAGAGGCCAAAAAAATCGATTTTTTTCAACTTCGAAAATTAACAAGTATCAAATATAACAGAAAACAATCCTATGCTCTGATACCTCTATTGGGTTTTGTATACTACAACATCCTATGGTGCACATACAACCCCAGTGCTTTGGATCTATGTTTTCTATAATTATACTTGCAAAAAATATCCAAAATATAAGCCTACAACTAGCATATGATTTGACACTTGAATCATACAATATAGTAAGAATAATTACCTCTTTGTTGTAGCTTGATGTATTTGGCCTTTAAGAACTTAGCACCTCAAATGTGATGCCTCAAACAGTTCACAACACACCCTTAAACAATTGGATGACTTGAGAGAGATTACTAGGCACACAAATTGGTTATGAACTCCAAGAACACTTGTTGTGACCGGTTTTAGCCATCAGGTTATGTGTGTGTGTGTGTGTGTGTGTGTGTGTATATATATATATATATATATATATATACTAGCCGATTACCCGCGCTAAGCGACGGGTGTGCATTATTTCTCCAGAGGAGATTAGTTTTTTTACGCAAATGAGAGTAAGATGTAGTGGTGAGGGTTAGGGTTTACGCAAAAGTTGTATACTCATTTTTTAAGATAAGACATCTTAAGTTATATGAGTATTGGTTCCATTACTTTAATTATTTAAATTAGTCGTTTTGCAACCAAGACAACAATTTCTAGATGCTTGAAATCATTGTTTTTCAGTAAGAGATAAAAAAATCAAAAAATAATTGTTAAACAAAAAATACCGATTAATTTGAACTGTGCGAGGTTTTTATAAGTAAACCACATCAATATCTTATGTTATATAAAATGATAACATTCAGTCTTTAAAGCAAAAATAATGAACTACTGATAAATTGTTTCCAAATTAAATGTAATAAATCAGTTTCCCATCCACTTTTAAATTAAGAATTGTAAACAATTATTTCACTTATCAAAAAACCTTTAACTTGATTTAATTTATAATAATATAGATGAACAAAATGAAAATTATTTTTGTATTATATAATTACTTGCCAATTCCAAAGAAAAATCTTTAAATTCTTATTAAATAATAATTTACAATATATAAACATTTGAAAGTAAAACTCACGATTAAAACTTAATATTTAGTTTGATAACAAAATGTTTTCTAGTTATATGTTTTTGGTTATTCTTTTGGAACGATATAGTTAATATGATTGTAATATTTAGTTTGATAACAAATCTTTTCTAATTACATTCAAACCAAAGCTCAAAACCCATAAAGTTGTAAGTACTTTAATTTATAATATATAGAATTGTTGAACCAAATACATTTCTCTAAAAAAGACAATAATATTTAATTACATTAATACTCATATTGGTATTTCTGAATTAGAAACGTCATAACATGAAAGTGAAACCAAATCTCTACCTTTGATGTACATAAATCACTAACTTCAAATAAACATTGTCTTGAGGTACACGCCAACTTCAAACATTTTGCAAAGAAACATCCGTAGTGTCGCCAAAGTAACTTTAGTAACCTATGATAGAATTTTGAAGCATTGTCAGTTTGTCTTTAGTTCTTTTGTATGTTCCAAGGTTAAATATAATTTAAGTTTCAAAGTACAATGCCTAAATTTAAAAAAAAAAAAAAAAAAAAAAAAAAAAAAAAAAAAAAAAAACTTATGTTTTAAAAAAATGAATGTAAGATGTTAAAGAATAGAAATGACAATACTGTCAAACTAAAACAAACAAAGAACATGTAATTGACATATGCAGATAAATGGTTGTAAATTGCTATTTTTTTATTCATCTTTAAAAAATAAAGGAAACAAAATGTATGGATAAAAAAAATGTAATTTTGTCTTTGTTACGATCAAAATGACGATGTTGCTTATAAAATAAGGGTTTAGAATTTAAATATACATCAAATTTAAACTATTAATCAAAATTTAAATTCCAAAACTTGAGAGCAAGTTTTGAAACCTTTTTCAAAACATTAGGGTTTCAACTATTTAGATTTCAAAACAACAAAACTTTTGGGTTCAAATTTAAACTATAAAACCTAAAGGGGAAAATATGAAACTTTTCATAACAACAAGGATCAAATAACAAATAATCTAAATTAACATTTAATCACATAATTATCCATATTTGATTTATTTAATGATTTCTTGCAAAACAATTTACCAATTTAATCAAAATAATTAATCAATTATCACATAAGGAAATAAATATTTTATTAATTGATAAATATCTTTAATTAGATCAAGAGTATACTCATATATATATATATATATATATATATATATATATATATATATATATATATATATATATATCATAAAATCGGATTTATATTGATCTAATATGATAAAGGCAAGTATTTCAAAGATAAACAACAAGAAATCCCGAAAATAGCTCCATCTGACGCTCGAACTCGCCGAGTACCCCCATGGACTCGCCGAGTAGGGGCAACTCGCCGAGTCTACAGTGGGACTCGCCGAGTCTATGATGCAGAACCACAAAAATCGAATTTTTCAACATACAAGGCATCAATACAATAGAAACCAATCTAGGTTCTGATACCACTAATGGGTTTTGGTCATAAGAACATCCTATGTGCTCATACAAACCCTAATGCTTGGATCTAGGTTTCTCTATTGTACATGTAAGTTATCCAAGACTATAAACCCTAATTCTAGCATTCAAGTAATCATATTAACATGAGAATAGGTTTAAGATCATACCTTGATTGTTATGTAGCAATAACAATCTCAATTCCTCCTTGTATTGACTTTAGAAAGCTTAGAGTCACAAATGTCACTCCTCTAATGGTTCACAAACACCAAGAGCAAGATGATGAAGAGGAGAGAGGATGGAGGCTGCCCAAAAACATGTGAAACCCTAGAAGGATGCTTCTCTCCGTTTTTGAGCCTTAAGGGTTCTATATATAGTGAGGCTATTAGGGTTATCTAACAAGGAAACCTCAATTTGGATGTTTAAGCCCTAAGCAACCCATAGACTCCTTTAATTAAGGCCTTGGACGATTTCTTTATGGGCTTCCCCATGGAATTTGTCCACTCCTGAATTTAAGACAATCCATAGCCCAAATTGCAATTATCTTATAATTACAATTCCAGTCCCTTAAGTTTAATTAATCTCTTTTAGTCACAAAACTAATTACCAATTAATTCTTGACTAATATTAATTAAACAATATGATTTCTCCTTTAATATATTATTCTCATAATACATTAATAAATCATATTTAATCCTTTCTCTCCATAATTCATCCTATCAAGTTGCTTTGGTGAAGGCAACCCAAAAGGACCATGCACCATCGGGTCAAGTACATACCAAAATAGTTATGGAATTAGACACTAATCCAACATGGGGTTCGTTATATAATTTACACATATTACAAGAGTTTGAGGTACTTGATGGATCATCCAAATCTGAATATAAGTCAGCATAGATACCTCGATGTGGTGAAGGATTATGATTGTGAGATCCTTTATCACCCTGGGAAGGCCAACATGGTGTCTAATACTCTTAGCCGCAAGGCGGCTGGTACTCCTATCATGCATGTATGTTTGAGGATGACAGTGATTACTCCACTCTTGGAGCAGATTCAAGGGGCCCAAATAAGGGTTATAAAAGAGGAGGGTTAGAAGAGCAAGCACATATTGGGTTAGGTGTCCTCTTTTAATTATGATAGCCAGGGATTGTGGACCCTACATCGGAGAGTTTGGGTTCCATATTTCAGGGGTACACGACAAATCCTTATGGATAAGGCGCATAAGTCGAATTTTTCTATATCCTTCGGGTGTAACTAAGATGTATAGAAATCTCCGACTTGATTATTGGTGGCCCTACATGAACCGAGATGTGGCCCGGTATATGGAGAGGTGCTTAACTTACAGGAAAGTCAAGGGAAATCATCAGCGACCTCACGATAAAGTGGAGCCATTGGGTATTCCCTTCTGGACATGAGAAGAGATCATCATGGACTTCATCACAAAGTTACCACGGACAATGCGAGGGGTGGATTCAATTTGGTTATCGTGGATTGATTGACGAAGAGTATGTATTTTATTCCTATTCAAGAGAGCATCTTTGTAGAGAAATTGGCAGATGTACATATACATGAGGTGGTGGCACGAGAAGGGGGCCAGTATCAGTGGTTTTTGTGACATCCCCATTTTTACGGCCATAAAAGACCGATTTTGTTTATGCTTTATAAAAATCAGAGTACCTCTTTTAATAAAAATGTTGCGGAATTTGTTCCTAGTAAAACATGATAAATACGTTATCAAAGCATTTCCAAAGAAAAGTATTTATATTCATTTTAAAACATTTGGGATGTCATCCTCAATACAGAAACATAAGCATAAACAGAACTTATATTCATTATCACTAATGATTTATATCTCCTTATTCTCTCAGTGTAATGTAACTTCATATCAACACCTATGATATAAATAAACTGTGTGGGTCAGTTTGGGAAACCTGGTGAGTACATAGGGTTTTCAACCCACAATAATATAATTATTATGTTTAATCATCAAACAATTAACCCAATTACCCATCCCCATTATCTTCTTTACTCTTAAGGATTTACCCTAAGAATTAGCTATTCCTCGTCCATTCATTCCTAAGGATCATCCTAAGGAATCGGCACGAAACCCATCGTAGCTAGGGTTGGCTCAATAGGCACTAAGTTGCATAGTAACTAGGGATTAGGCACTAAGTCTCATAGTCGCCAGGGTTTATACAAAAGGCACTACGTCACATAGTCGCTAGGGTTTAGGCACTAAGTCTCATAGTCGTCAGGGTTTATACAACAGGCACTACGTCGCATAGTCGCCAGGGTTTAGGCACTAAGTCACATAGTCGCCAGGGCTTAAAGTACACCGAGTGAACACATCGTTCACAACACCTACAGGTTGCGAGCCTGCTAGTGTTCCACTGGACTATCTAGAATAGTCTGTGGTTGTCATCCATGCTCTACTAGATGATGGGTCCATCATTTGGGTAAAAGGCTTCTCTCATTGTTCACCACTTAACCTTATCGCATGGTCTATGTCACCTCTCAAATCATCATCCATCTCATATTTCATCTACCCATGTTTTACCCAACATATTATGTAGATATAAATATGTATACAATTTAATCATATAAAACTTGTATAAAATCGTTTATCCAGCATAGATAGCAAGTATACAGATAATATGCACACATAGCATGTAGTTTATATAAAATACTTCCTATCTATGTGTAAGATGAAAGTAAGTATGCACTCACCTAAGAAGGTGGTGACTCGGCACTCGGATAGCACTTCGTTACTCTTGACACAATTTTCCTTGGCCAAAACCTAGTATCATTACCACTAGAGTTTAGTTTAATATTCACCGAGACTAATTAATACTCTAGCTATTATTACTATTATATAAGCGTTAAAAAATACTAATATAACCCATAATAATAGCCCAAATACTCCTTATAAGGTCCTAATAACATTACTATATTGAAACATAAGCTATACTAAAGATAGGTTAGGCGTAGCTCACTTACAGTGGGTTTTCTCGAAAATCGGGCTTCACTGGAGCAGCGTTCCCGAGCCGAAACACACTTTTCTCGGGGCTTCGGGAGCCTCGGGACTTTCTTCGGGTGCTAGGGGGCTTACCTAGACTTTAGGGGGCTTAAGGGAGGCTAGAGAGAAAGTATAGAAAGAAAGTGAAGTTGCAAGGTATGAGAAATGAGGGTGCCCCGACACTTATTTATAGGCTGGAAATCACCAAAACTCATCGAGTTGGCCTCCAACTCGTCGAGTTCCAGGCCAGGTGTCACCATCTGGTGGCTAGCCTTAGGGAGGAAGCAACGACTGTGATCAAGCCACGTCACCCAAACTCGCACAACACCCTCCCGACTTAGAAAAATTATAACTCTCGCATACAAGCTCTGTTTTCGATGTTCTTTATATCCACGCATAGGTAAAAACAAGATCTACAACTTTTGTTTAGGCTCTGTCGGCTAATTCTCGACCAATCTTAAATTTAACAGTAGGAGGAGATTAGAATGTTAAATGACCGCGAAGAATTCGTAACTCCTTCATACGGACTCCGTTTTTGTCTGTCTTTTTATCTTTGAGTTCCTCTTAAGGATATATTCAACTCTCATTTAGGTCGCATAGGCCAAAAACAGCTCGAACTAAAATTCGAGTTTCGGGTCGTGCAGTGCTATGTCAAATCTTATAAAATTCATAACTTCCTCATACGAAGTTAGATTTGGGCGTTCTTTTTTTTGTATGTTCTCGGTTTAACATATACTACAACTTTTGTTTAAATCACTAAAGCTAAAAAGTACTTTATCAAAAATTCACTAATTGCCTTAAAACATATGTAAATTCTTGAAAAGTAATGGTGTTATTAGAGTTTACACTAACACTAACTTTAAATGTACTTCTCGATTGGATCTTATCAACTCTTGTGCATAATCCCACACATTAACATAGCGACCACTTAATTTTCCTTCGATTAAAGACATTGTCATACATCTTGCTATGTAACAGTTTGACGAAGATCATGTAATGAAATTTACTTTGGATAATGGTTTGTATTTTCTTATTTTAATTTTGGTTTTCTAATCACCTCCTTCAGAAATTGCCTTGATATACATGTTGGATTCATAAGTGAATAAGTGATGAAATATTAAAACCCCTAACACACTTATGTTTATCAACAATTTTTTTTAACTTGAAAAGACCTTTCAGTGGTACTCATTCAGTTTGCCTTAACAATAAAGGGACACTGAATTTTGTCTTAATTACCGACAACTAGTCTCCATTGATCACATTTCTTGAAACGGATATGATAACCATTACTTATGGGGTAATTGGTTCAACATGTTTTAGTTGGTGTCGTGATTCATACCTATCTCCACATACTAGTTTTATTTTATTCCATTTTACCTTTGGATTGTGGGTATAGTACTCGAATCCAAGTCCATCTTGTTCCTCATTTACACGTGTAAATTATTTTGTATGATCTTCTTATTCATGGGTGTCATGTTTTATATCCTTTATAAAATCCCCTTCAACATTGTCCTATTCAGGGATTTATTAGGCATCATCTTGACTAATGTGTTGTTTGTTTTTTTTTTTTTTGTCTGCAGATCTTCTTAGTTTTTTTTTCTATGTGTGATGTAGACGATGCACAGACATTAAGCTTCACAGACTGTTTATTTTTTTAAAGACTGCAGACCTCAAAAGGTATGCACGTCCTCTTCTTGGCGCAGATGTGGACCAGAGTCTTCAAATCTCTTAAAACATCTTCTAATCAAAAAAACATATATATCTTTTTTTTTTTAACTTAGATTCATTATAACTTTATCTATTATAAATAACTTTTAATAAAAAAAACTACAATATTAAAAGGAAAAAGGTTTGGTGACATAATGATGACATTTTTGATAAATTTATAAATAATGATTTAATTACAATAAGGTCATTAAAGTTGTTTATATAGACATGAAGAAAAAAAAAAAAAAAAAACTTAATATTATCTTATTTTTTGTATCAAATTTTACAAAAAAAATATTTAATACAATATCATTAATTTCTTGTGAAAAATATTTATGCTCAGTTTTGAATCAATTTAGAAAAAGTAAAATGAAAATTTTCATTTAAAATCAAAAGTTTATTTGTATCCAATTTATGTGTTAAATATTTTATCTCTACTTATCATGTTTAGGTATAACATTCCAACCAAAGTTTTTTGATTTTTATCAAATAGATACGTTAATTCATACCATTTTATTGTTACCTTTATACAATAATACATAAAAAGTTGATCTACATTTGTTAATTATCTATACTAAAGCCATAAATTATTAAAACTCTTTTAGTTTTTATTAAATAAGTTTAATTATATTTTAATTTATTTTAATTGTGTGCAAATGTTAAAAAAACAAACAGTTTGACTGTAGATTTTTGTTCCATCTTTTCTAATGCAGAGATATACAGATTTAGTTGCAGACTACAGACATTTTACCTCAAAAAACAAATTAAGTGTGTTTAGAAAGTATCGTTGCATCTTTGGGTTTCTTTTTGAAGTCTTTGTCAACTTAGAAAGTATGGTTGCATCTAGGGGTTTGTTTCTTTTTGAAGTTTTCATCCAGTTGAATGTCTGTCAATATCTTCTCCATAGTCAACAGTAAACACAATAAATTGACTTTAGTGAATTAGTACCAATGATCAACAAACCAAGAAAAAGATAGATAACATGGATAATTTCACCAATTTTTACCTGCAATGTGTGGATTCCGTGGTTGTCGTTGCATCTTTGACTATTTGAGGGTAAAAAAACCAAGTAAATGAGGACCAAGAAAGGAAAGAAAGGAGTGTCAATTTTTGGCGCGAGTGTTATCTCAAAACCCTAGATTAATGAGACAATTACTTAGTATCCATGTCATCTAATTTAGGTGGAATATGATGATTTGAATAAATTACCCGGTGATCTGTAATTTTTTATAGAAAAAATAATTTTAAAACTCTTACGTTAACTTGCCTAAAATAATAATCTTCTTTATAGATTGTAGAACTGTTGAAATTGCGCAGGAGAACCCACCAAATTCCCAACGCCCAACGGATTGGCGTGATTCATCGCAACAATCAACAACAACTTCACTACAACCTCTGATGGCGATTTCTAGGGTTTTAGTTTTACACTTCCCAATTCGAAATTCTTGTTACAAAAGCTTCAACATAAGGTATCATTTTTCAATGTTCAGTCTGCTGTTCGGTGGGAAGTTGGTGCGTTGCAAATTGCAGATGTGATATTTCCCCTGCATTTGATGTTTTATATGTTTACAATCTCCATGACCAGGTCCGTTTACGCAACCTTCTCCTTTCTTCCTTTAAATATCTTATACATTACTTCATCACTATTTCTTTTTCTTTTATCCATCTATTGTTTGCCTTTCATTTTCACCTAATTTAGCTTCACTTCCAATCCAGAATTTGATGCTTCCTTTTTATCTTTTTATTCTTTTTCCACAACAAACTCTGACATTCTCATTCCAACGATTTAAAATATATGATAATAGTGAGTGAAAGGAACACATGTCATGACTTATTAGTATCCCTATATAGAAAATTCAACTCAGGCTCTCTCAAATCAGATTGTTTGGAATGATAGTATGAATTTAATGAGTATTTCATACTGTATATGAAACGTTTTTGAGAAGTGAAGCTCTTCATACATTATGGGGAAGTCAGGGTCTAAACATGGAGATGCTAATTCACCATGTGGAAAGTATCAGTTTAGGTATCAAAAAATGTTGCAAGGAAGTGATCCAACAAAGGGGAGGAGGGTGTCAGGGGGAGTCTACCAGTGGGATAAGCTTGAGTTGTTTAATGGATTAAAGAGTAACTCCATGAAATTAGGTTCTTTGAAGGGTGCTTATGTTGGGAAAAGGCATACTTGGATCCATAAACATTTTTCATCAATTGTTTTCACAATTTTATTGATGGGTTTTCTTTTTCTTTTGGATTCTTTTATGGGTTCTATCTTTGAACCTTCGGTTCTTCAAAGTAGTCCACCTCCCAAAAAATTGTCTACTGAAACTGAAATGGTATGTGTTTATGTGTTTCTTTTTTGGGTCTGCATCAGCAAAGGAAATTGACCAAAACCAAATGTCAATTAGTCTAATAACCAAATATCATATGTAAAAATGGGTTAAATGGAAGAAATAGCAATGTACTTCCATGGATTTGTTTATTATAACATTCTACTTTCATTTCTTCTTATTACAACATTTTATTTTCAAAAATCTACCAAGTTAGCAATCTCATCTGAATACAAAACATTTTTCACTTCTATAATTGGGTAGCTTTTTCAATATACAATGCCTTAACAAAGTAATGACTCTTTTCTTGAAGTTTGGAGATAAAAGTGGCAAAAATGTGGTGCAAATGTATGGTCACCTTGCAAGCATGGCTTCTAGTGCTCTTGCAGAGGTTTGATAATTACCATTTTGACCTTGCTCATTGATAAATAAATAGTTTTTGTTTTGTTTATAGTTGATACGTATTGTTATATGTTCATGAATAATTTCTAACACAGAGAGAGCTTAAACAAGAGGAATCAAGATTTTGGAAGGAATCTTATCGAAAAGCATCATTATGGAGCCCTTGTGCAGATAGAAAGGAATCAAGAAATACAGGTAAAAAAAACTGATTTCAATGGCTAGATTGATAAAATGGTGAATTTCTTTCCATAATGAAATATTAGATTATGTTTTATATGATCTTTTTCATGATTTGTCAAATGTTGTTAGGACAGGAAATTTTCAAAGCAACACTGGTTATATATTGGTTAGTGCAAATGGAGGTCTAAATCAACAACGTGTTGCTGTAAGTAACAATGTTTTCCAATATTTTATTAACCATTTTGATCATTTTTATGCATATGATTGAAGGCTTTATGGAATTTATTATATAATAAAGTTTGTTGCTTTTTATCTAGGTATGTAATGCTGTTGCTGTAGCATCATTATTAAATGCAACATTAGTTATTCCAAGGTTTCTCTACAGCAACGTATGGAAGGACCCAAGGTTTGATACTTTAACTTTCTTTTATATTTTAGTTGACTTATTTTTTCTTCTTTACATTTCTAAATTAAAAAAATACAATTTTGATGACTATGTTTGTGATTCAGCCAGTTTGGTGATATCTATCAAGAAGATTATTTCATGAAAACATTGAAAGATGAAGTTAATATAGTAAAGGATCTCCCACCTCATTTAAAATCACTAAACTTCAAAGAAATCGGTAGTCTGGTATGTTGTCTTTTATTCCCTAATTTGCCCTCCAACAAAACAAGAAATATCTTACTCCAATTCTTTTTGATACTGTTTTCACGATTGAATTTCAGATAACTGATGCAGATCTTACTAAAGAAGCAACACCATTGGAATACATCAAGAAAATTCTTCCGATTTTATCAAAAAATGGAGTTGTTCACTTTCTTGGATATGGAAATCGCCTTGGATTTGATCCTTTGCCTTCTGATCTTCAGGTTACATTACAATTATCAGATTTTCAAATTTCTTACAATATATTTTCGTTCATACTAAATCTTATTTATTTAATTTCAGAGGCTAAGATGCAAATGTAATTACCATGCTTTGAAGTTTGTGCCAAAAATCCAAGAAATCGGTTCATTGTTAATTAGAAGAATAAGAAAATACAATGAGCCAAGGAACAAATTAGACAAGGAACTACTAGGAGATTTCATCACAAAGTCAAAGTCAAAGTCAAACATTCAAGATACAGATAGAGAACCACTTAAGTATCTTGCTTTGCATTTGAGGTTTGAAGTTGACATGGTTGCCTACTCTTTATGTGATTTTGGTGGAGGAAAAGTTGAGAAAGATGAACTTCAAACATACAGAGAATCCCACTTTCCATTGCTAATGCAACGATTGAAGAAGTCAAAGTGCGTATATCAAAAAAAACTTCCCCATTTTAGTAACTGAAACTAAAACTAAAACCATTTTTCTTTCTATAATTGGGTGATTATAGGCCTATTTCACCACAAGAATTAAGGAATTCAGGAAGATGTCCATTAACACCAGAAGAAGCTGCACTTGTTTTAGCTGCTCTTGGATTCATGAGTGATACATATATTTATCTTGCTGGATCACAAATATATGGAGGAAAGTCAAGGTTACGCCCTTTGACCAATTTATATCCTAATTTGATCACAAAAGAGGATCTCCTTTCCCCTAATGAACTCGCACCTTTCAACAACTTTTCTTCTCAGGTACCTTAAATACAAGAAATAGCAACATACTTTCTCTTACTTTTATTTATTTATTTCTTATTAAAATTTTTGATGAAAGTACATTGCTATTTCGTGACTTTGGTTTTTTAGCTAGCAGCAGTGGACTTTATCGCGTGTGCAACTTCAGATGTGTTTGCAATAACAGATTCGGGAAGCCAATTATCTTCATTGGTGTTGGGTTTTAGAACATATTATGGTGGTGGACATGCTCCAACTTTGAGACCTAATAAGAAGAGACTTGCAGAAGTGTTGTCAAAGAATAATGAAAATGTAGTAAATTGGAATGATTTTGAAGCAAGAGTAAAGAATATGATAAGTGAAGCACAAAGTGTAAGATTGAGGGGTTGGGGAAGAAGTATTTATAGACAACCGAGATGCCCTGAATGTATGTGTCGTTTTCAGTAATTGTTTGTTCTTCAGCCAATCTCTTTTTGTTTTTTCTTCCGAGTTTTTAAGGTTATTGTTTCCTCATTATTGACAATGTTGCACATAAGAACGTTCTTTTGTTGTACTATATTTTTTTGAGAAACTAAACAAAGGAAAAGATAAAGGATTAACAAATGGAGAACTCTAAATTAATTCCATTTAATATGGCTAAGTAACTTGAGACAAAATTTACATGAAATTAATGAAATTTAGAACAACAACAAAGCTATCATGCTCTCATGAAAAAACAACACATCATAAACTTCCTAGCCTCGAAAAGGGATTGTGATCAGCACAATCTCTAATCTTGAAAATGACAAAACTACCCCCCGATGAAGACCTCATGATGGTGGGAAAAAGCGGTTAAGATTGAAGGGGAGAGTGTAAAACTCTTCATTTCGGCTGTCTCCTTTGAATGTTCTGAACTTGGCCCACCATGGCATCCCTCGGTCTTTTGCACTGTCTTTGAACTCGAGTGTGTTGTCAAGAAACACCGACACCATCAATGCCACCGTTGGGGAGGAGAAGAAGATGGTGTTGAGGAAATCATTGAACTGGAATCCAGACACAAAACAACGCTATTAATTGATGTGAAATGACCAAAATGCCCTTCCGGTTTTATGTATGGGTGAAAGGAATATAGATGTAAAGATATGCTAACATGTACATCGTGTGCAAAAAGATATGGGACCTTTTGTATGAAAACAAACTTGAGAACAACATGTAAAGATGTAGAGAGATGAGACCTTTTTGTATGAAAAGACCAAAATGCCCTTCAGGTTATGTGGAAGGGACCGTGGAATATTATTATAGAGATAGATGTAAAGATGCTAACATGTCCCTCGTATGCAAAAAGATATGGGACCTTTTGTATGAAAACAAACTCGAGAACAACAAAAAATGCCTTTCCAGCTATCGTATGTGAAAAGACCAAAATGCCCTTCTGGTTGTGGTTTGTGGAAGGACCATGAAAAGTAGATGTAAAAAAAAAACAGATTAAAAAGACCAAAATGCCCATCTAGCTTTGGTATGTGGATGATGATGGACCATGAAAGATATATGCCCACATACCAAAAGGTTTATTTATTGTATGTAGAAAGACAACCGTAAAAAATACAACCTTGTCGTGTATGAAAAAAGATATGGAACTCTTTGTATGAAAAGAAGCGTGAAAAAATAGTAACTTGCCCATGGAATGTGAAATGACCAACTTACCCATTCAGCTTTGGTATGCGAAGGACCATGGAGAGCACCAGCCGTGTACTCCCTAAAGTATTCGGGAATAGACAAGCCAAGGAAGAAAGACACGCCCACAATGAACAAGTTTCTCATCGAGTTCATGTTTGTGAATTGCAGGAACGACAACCCAACAGAAGCTGCCAAAACAACAAAACACCAAATCAATTATTTTTTCACACATTTCATTAACCAATCAAATGCTTACCAACAAGACCAAATAGCACACAATATGCCGCAGCAAAAATCGGGAAAGGTATCGATGCAAATAAAGCTCCAAATTTCCCTACACATTAACAAAAAAAGATGATCAAAAAATTACAATCTTTTATTCTTGATCTCTTGAAATATTGCATTAATGGGATTTGTGGGCTTACCTAAAATCGAGAAGAAGATCATGAAGCCAGCTGAGATTTGAATGACTCTTCGGCTACCTACACGTGTACTTCCTAGAAGACCGACGTTTTCCCTGTTTTGTTTGGATTTATGTTTTTAGTTTCATGTCTTTTCTTTTTTAAACAATGTGAAACGGTGAATAGAATTTGTTTGAGAATATCGGAAACACTTACACAGAAACTGTTGAACCGGTTGCAGTTCCAAAAAGTCCACTCAAAAGAATCCCGACACCCTGTGTAATGAAATATATTTCTTTTTAATTAAAACCTGAGTACATGGTGATTCTTTTTTTTTTTGGTAGATTTTTAAAAGTAATAATTTGTAATTTATAATGGATATAACACTGACCTGCCACCCAATGCCGCGACTGAGAACATGAGCAGGGGGAGGTGTCGCACTTGCTAGACGAGCTGCCGCCTTATATGCACCTGTCGACTGTGTTATAAAACGAAAATCATCAAAATGTTACAATTTACAAAAGCACAAAACCACCCAATTAAACATGTTGTATGTCATTATACAACATTTTGTCACTCCCAAAAAGGTGAAACGTTGCCCTACAAAATGGAAATGGGACCCACAACACGAGTCGACCTAAAAAATTCTATTTACCTCAACAAGGGAGACGATAACTGCAGCCATCATCCCAAAAGCATGTCCTGCTTGAAACGTTGGTGCACCCCATTGAAGTGGATACGGAAACTTTATCCTGCATCAAGTAAACTACTTTGAGAATCCACTTTATGCTTTGAAAAATCTATGAATCATAATAATTCATGACTCAAACTACTAACCATGGTGCAGAGGATATGAGATCGGCTTTATCGGTTCTGCAGTGCAATTGGGTCTGTTCTGGGTGATGTTTATATGCACCACTAGCGGTTAATAGGTGTGCATATGCCCAGATCACTGCTATCGTCAAAAGAAGAGCAAAACGTTCCAATATCGGCAGTTGTTTCGCTTGAAACTGTTTTAGGTACTGTTTTTCCACCGGAAAATCAAGAAAGGGGAAGATTAGCGTTTTCGTTCATCAAATACGACTAGTTTTAGTAAACGTAATGGGCACTAGTGATATATACCTGAGAGAACATGATGAAAAGAATCAGCATTGGTATGCCGAATTCCACGCATCTCCCGACCTTTGATTTTGAACATTTTGAATCAAATCGTCATGAACAAAGATAAAAGCTTTGATTTTTTAGTTCATACTTAGAGGTTTTTGATTCTTTCTATAAAGATTTATGCCAAGTTCTTATCATCTTGAAACCGAAAACGAGTGTAATTGACCTCCAAGAGTACTCGTCATGAAGTTGAATCCAGAGCACTTTGACTTTCTAAGGTCAAATACTTTTCTTTGCATACTAATATATGGTAAGTTTTTTATATAAAATTGAGTCCACTTTTCCTCTACGATGTGTAGTTGTTATCACTTCAATTGGGTCATCAAAATTTACTAAAAAAAATGAATGATTTGTATGAATTTCAAAGATGAAAACGAGTCTATATGACCACCAAAAGTCAATTAAGCATACCACGGGAAATCCTCTGTCGAAGAGACCAAAACCAGCCAATGCAATCACAGGAACCATTCCTACAGGGCTAAAGAATCTGAAATAAACGAAAATTTATTAGAATTCGATTACAAAATCGGATTGTTTTCTTTATAAAAATTGTAAATTTACCTTGAGCAAATGGCCCACAGCTGACTATATCCCAATATAATTTGAACGCTCGATGCTACTATAAGTGCACCTTGTATCGCTCGCATTGTAGCAAGGAATCTCTGAAATTCACAACAAACTCATTATTATATCAAACTGGTTGCTATTTCTTGCATTTAACACTTGAAAGAAAGCATCATTAGCAAGTTTGTAAGTTTAGATTTACCATATGATCGTCAACAATGGTGGCAAGAGAAGGGTCATGGATGATTGAGATTATAGGAACCATGAAAGCCCAAGATCCACCAACAACAGTTGGCAATCGAGTTCCAAAAAGTGTTTGCAGAAATGTATTAATCCCTTGAACAAATAACAATGTTTGCACCACCCTCACCTTATCATTCTGAAAATTTTTAATGTACAAGTTGTAAAGCACAGTTATACATACATGGTACAAGTATATGATGCATGTTTTGGAGGAAAAACACTCACAGATGTACCACCCATCAAAGGAACAAGGAAACTGGGAATCATTACAGCAGTTCCTAAAGACAAGATGTAATGCTGAAACCCCAAAGCTATCGCTTCCCCTGTTTTTTTTTTTTTGTTTTTTTTTTCCAGTTTTAAGCTAAAATCAGCATGGAAAGTGTGGAAATTTCGTTGATTTTAAGGAAAAGTGAAGAAATTTACTTACCCCAAGAAGGATTGGAGTCGATACAGTACTCTAAACCCTGAAGTTGGTCTGTTGGAAGATGAGTGATATCCTCTGCTTTTGGAGCTTCAGCCATGGTGGAAAAGATTTGGAAAACTTAAAACAACCCAGAAATGCTTTTGTTTTGGATGCTGAAATAAAGATTATTTTTTGTTTAGAATAAGGTTCTGGTAGTGAAAACGAATTCAAGATTCTTTCTAGCTCTAAATGTGTTTATTAATGAGTGAATCAACAGAAACAGAATCGAGATTCGTTGATTCCTTCTTCTTCCAAATGAGGTTTTTTTTGCTGAAAATGACTGAATCAGCTCAAATGGATGATTGGATTCTATGTGAGAAAAAGAAAGAAGAACATAAAAGAGAATTTGGCGGATGACCAATGAGATAGAAAGAGGAGGAAAAAGCTTATAAGGGTCAACAATGGTGGAGTTGAAAAAGCCCTAAAAGCAAAAGTTGATTGGAGAGTTGCAGGGGGGAGTCTTTTTGTTTGCTTAGTGATGTTGAATCTCTTTGCTTTAAGTAGTGATCCGTTAGATTTGAGAGTGTGTTGACAGAAATGCCCCTCGAAAATACTTCCAAAGTTTATGTTACCGTTGGTCCCTCTGTATGTATTTAATATATTGTTACCCCACTTACCAGAAAATATACTAATTTTTTTATTTTACTTAATTAATATTACTTATTTGCTCTGCAAATTTAATTAATTAATTACTGTTTTGAGCATCAAATCGTACTCAAGATGAAATGCACAAAAACAAAGAAAAATTGTGAAACTAAAGTATAAAAAAATTGTTTTTCTAGAATACTAAAAGTTATAAATCATAGTATGAGATTTTATTCCATAATTGTTTCTTAACTTTTTAAGATAAAGTTACATAAATGGTCCTTATAGTTTATAAACAGATCATATGTTGGGTTCGTAACTTTTTTTTTGGTAAATATGGTCCATGTAAATAACTAATTTAAAAATTTTGTACGGACCGCCCTTTTGTCCCACACAATTTATTTTCTGCCATTTTTTCTTATCATGTGGCCTTTAATTGAGGAGAATTTAGTCTTTTTTTTTTTTGTATTTTTTTTTCATATATATATATATATATATATATATATATATATATATATATATATATATATATATATATATATATATATGTGTGTTAGATCCATTTAGAACTTATATTTTTCCAAATATATATATATATATATATATATATATATATATATATATATATATATATATATATATGTGTGTGTGTGTGTGTGTGTTAGATCCATTTAGAACTTATATTTTTCCAAAAACCGAAAAATTAAATGTGAAACGTTAAATCAAAACGAATTCATTAAGGGCATAATTGTCATTTTATCAATCTCATTTAATGTTTAATTTTGTGTTATTAGAAATATTAATAAAAATATCTAAAAATTAACATAATAAATCAAGTTTTTTGGATTTTTTTTAAACTAATAATTTTCAATTTAAAAAAAAATGCAGATGCTTGAAGTTTTTTTTTGGAAAACAAGAATTTAAAAAAAGAAATTAAAAAACAAAACTGTAATTGTGACATCCCCAAAATCACGGCCAGAAAAGACCGGTTTTGTTTATACTTTATTTCAAAATCAGAGTTATCTTTTAATAAAAGGGTTGCGGAATTTGTCCCAAAACAATAATATGATAAAGATTTATCAAAAGCATTTCCATAGAAATGTATTTCATTAAAAGACTCGGGATGTCATGTTCGTACAGATCAAAAGTATAAACAGTACAATATAAGCCTTACTACATTATTTCATATCTACAGGCCTATATCCGTAATCCCTCGTCCAAAACATCACACCTATGCTCATGCGCCACTACCTGTAATGCATAAAACTGAGTAGGTCAGGCTTGGGAGCCTGGTGAGTACATAGGGTTTTCAACCCACAATAAATAGTTTATTAATTTCATCAATCAACAATAACCCGATTACCCGTTCCCGTTATCCTCACTTTACGTCCCTAAACACCTATCATAAGGGACCTAGCCTAAGGATCATCATCGGGACAGACACTGCTACTAAGGGGATTCCTCAGCAATAAATGTCCTAATAGGCAACCATGTGGGGGATGGAGTACATCTGGTGAGCACACAGTTCAAATAAACACACAGTTCAAATAAACACCTACAGGTTGCGAGCCTGCTAGTGTTCCACTGGACTGTCTAGAATAGTCCGTGGTCGTCATCTATACTCCGCTAGATGACTGGATCATCAATAACATCTATAACGAGGCCTCTCATTATTTTATTTTGTCACACAGCAACTATTACATCTACCCATGTTTTACCCAACACATTTTGTAGATATAAAATACATATACAGTTTAAATCTTTGAAAACATGTATAAAACGTTCATCCAGCATAGATAGCAAGTATTCAGATAATATGCACAAATAGCACGTAATTTATATTAAATACTTCATATCTATGTGTAAGTTGAAAGTAAATATGCACTCACCTGAAAAGGTGGTGATTCCGAACTCAGACAGCGCTTCGCTTCTTAAAAAGAATTTTCTTCGACGAAACCTAGTATTATTACCACTAGAGTTTAGTTTATTATTCGTCGAGACTAATTAATAGTCTAGCTATTATTATTATTATTATATAAACGTCAAAAAAATACTTATATAACACATAATAATAGCCCAAGTATTTATTATAAGTTCCTAATAACGTTACTATAATTAAATAAAAGCTATATTAAAAATAGCGTAGGCGTAGCTCACTTACAGCGGGTTTTATAGAAAACCGGGCTTTGCTTGGAGCAGCATTCCCGAGCCGAAAAGCTCTTCTTCTCGGAGCCTTCGAGCACTCCGGGGCTTCCGCCTCGTGCTAGGGAGGTTCCCTAGGCTTTTCGGGGGATTTCGGGGCTAGAGAGAGGTTCTAGAGAGAGAGAGAGAGAGTAAAGAGAAGAAAGAATGGGAAAGGTGTGAAGAAAATGAGGGTGGGAGAGGTGGTATTTATAGGGTGAAATGTGGCTGAACTTGGTGCCACATGTCACCATCTAGTGGCAAGCCTTGGGGAGAAAGCAATGGCCAAGATTGTGCCACATCACCCATTTTCGCACAGCACACTTCCGACTTCTAAAATCCGTAACTTTCACATACGGCCTCCGTTTTTGACGTTCATTATATCCACGCGTAGGTAATAATAAGATCTACAACTTTCATTTTGACACCGTCAGCTAATTCTCGACCGATCTTAAATTTAACGGTACAAGGAGATTATACTGTTAAACGTCTGCGTAAAATTAATAACTTCTACATACGGACTCTGTTTTTGTCTGTCTTTTTACCGTTGATTTCCTATTAATGAGATCTTCAACTCTCATTTACGTTGCGTAAGCCAAAAACCGCTCGAACTAAAATTCGAGTTTCAGGCCGTGCACTGCTAAGCCGAATCTTAGAAAAATCATAACTTCTTCATACGAAGTCAGATTTGGGCGTTCTTTTTATCGATGTTCTTAGTTTAACATATTCTACGACTTTTGTTTAGATTGCTAAGGCTAAAAAGTCTTCTATCGTAAATTCACTATTTACGTCTCCCGGTGTCGTGCCGGTTTTGCCGTAAAACTTCGACGGACCATAACTTCTTCGTTATAGCTCGGATTTCGGCATTCTTTATATGTACGGAAACCTTGAGACATATTCTACAACTTTATGTAGAGATATCAGGATTATCTCACACTTTAATTTTGACGCTCATTTTTATTCTTTATTAATTATACATTTATAATTAAATAATAAACACATAAACACACATAATTCACATAATACTCAAATATTTCATATTTATTACTTCAAAAAGAGTTACAATAGTTGACCTAGACTATTACATTGACAAAAATGCTTAACCCTGAAAACCCGGGCGTTACAATTCTCACCCCCTTAGGATGATTCCGTCCCGGAATCATGCATCAGCAAACAGATGTGGATAGCGACTCATCATGTCATCCTCTGTTTCCCAAGTGAGATTCGGCCCATTCGAATGTTTCCATCGGACTAGCACCAAGTCGACCATCTTGCATCGTAACTTCTTAGTCTTACGGTCAATAATTGCCTTAGGCTCTTCGATCAGCCTTTTATTCTCATCCATCCTTAATTCCGGAGATTGGAATTATGTCAGGAACATCTCCCATGAATTTCCTCAAATAACACACATGGAAGGTGTTATGAATACCATTGAGTTCTTCGGGCAATTCCAGCTTGTAAGCTTGGTTCCCAATCCTTTGAAGAACTTTGAATGGTCCAATAAACCTTGGACTCAACTTTCCTCGTTTCCCAAATCGTATAAGTCCCTTCCACGGTGAGACTTTAAGTAAAACGGAATCTCCAACTTCGAAGGTTATCGGTCGTCTTTTCTTGTCGGCATAGCTCTTCTGACGATCCTGAGCTGCTAACATTCTTTCCCTAATCACCTTCAATTTCTCAGCAGTCTCATGGACTATCTCAGGGCCCATAAACTGCTTCTCTCCGGCTTCAAGCCAACAAGACGGCGTACGACACTTCTGCCCATACAAGGCTTAATAAGGAGCCATCTTGATGCTCGAGTGAAAACTATTGTTGTAGGAAAATTCTACCAGAGGTAAGTGCTCGTCCCAATTCCCTTGGAATTCGAGGGTACATGCTCTCAGCATATCTTCCAACGTCTGAATCGTTCTTTCACTCTGACCATCAGTTTGCGGATGGTAAGCAGTACTCAAACACAACTTTGTACCCAACTCCTCTTGTAGACTCCTCCAAAACCTCGATGTGAAACGACTATCACGATCTGACACAATAGTAAGAGGGACACCGTGAAGTCTTACAATTTCCTTCACGTAAGAATTTGCGAGCTTATCCATAGACCACTTCTCGTTGGCTGCTATGAAGTGTGCACTCTTGGTGAAACGATCCACGACTACCCAAATCATGTCGTGACCATTCTTCGTTCTGGGCAGTTTAGTCACAAAATCCATGGTGATGTCTTCCCATTTTCCCATGGGTACAGGTAAGGGTTCTAAACTCCCATACGGTTTTTGATGTTGTGCCTTAACCCTCGCACATGTTACGCACTCAGCCACATACTTCGCAACATCGAGCTTCATCGTCGGCCACCAGTAGTAGGGTTTTAGGTCCCTATACATTTTAGTGCTACCGGGATGAATCGAGTACATGGTCTTGTGTGCTTCTTCCATTAGAAGATCTCTTATTCCTCCCATCTTAGGTACCCAAATTCGATCTTGGAATACCTTCAGTCCTCGACTGTTCGTACCGAACACTAACGTTTTTTCCCAAACGTTCTTCCTTTCGGTCATTCTTTTCTAAGGCTTCTTCTTGAGCTTTCCTGATACTTTCCACAATCGTCGAGACGACTTCAATTCTTAACGCTCTTGGCCTTTTTCTTTCAAGATTGACTTTCCGACTTAGAGCATCAGCAACAATATTTGCTTTACCTGGGTGGTAAAGTATCTCACAGTCGTAGTCCTTGAGAAGTTCTAGCCAGCGTCGTTGCCTCATGTTCAACTCCTTCTGATTAAAGAGATACTGGAGACTCTTATGATCAGTGAAGAGCTTGCACTTCGTGCCGTAGAGGTAATGCCTCCATATCTTTAAGGCGAATACTACCGCTGCCAACTCCAGATCATGAGTGGGGTAGTTCTTTTCGTGCTCTTTCAATTGTCGAGATGCGTATGCTATCACCTTTTCTCTTTGGGTCAGAACACAACCTAACCCGACTCCAGATACATCACTATAAACTGCGAAATCTTCGACTCCATCGGGTAGAGAAAGTATCGGTGCTTCACATAACTTCTTCTTTAGCTTCTCGAACGCCTCATCGTGTTTCTCACTCCATGTATACGTAGCTCCTTTATGGGTCAAAGCTGTTAATGGAGCAGCTATCGAAGAAAAGCCTTGGATAAATCGTCGGTAATATCCGGCTAATCCTAGAAAGCTTCGAATCTCCGTGGGATTCTTCGGACGTTCCCACTTTATTACAGCCTCGATCTTGGCGGGGTCAACCATTATTCCTTCCTGGTTAACAACATGACCCAAGAATTGGACTTCCCATATCCAAAAGTCGCATTTGGAGAACTTTGCAAAAAGCTTCTCCTTCTTTAACACCTCCAACACTTCTCGTAGATGCTTGCCATGCTCCTCCTGGCTTTTCGAGTAAATGAGAATGTCGTCGATGAACACTATCACAGATTTATCGAGGAATGGTTTACAAACCCTATTCATCAAATCCATGAATGCTGCGGGAGCATTGGTTAGTCCGAATGACATAACCAAGAACTCGTAGTGTCCATATCTTGTTCTGAATGCAGTCTTCTCAATATCCTGCTCTCTCACCTTCAGCTGATGATATCCTGACCTAAGATCGATCTTTGAGAAATAGCTCGAACCTTGCAGTTGATCGAATAGATCATCAATCCTTGGCAATGGATACTTGTTCTTCACCGTTGCCTTATTCAGCTCTCGGTAGTCTATGCACATCCTCATGCTTCCGTCCTTCTTCTTCACGAATAACACCGGAGCTCCCCAGGGTGATGAACTAGGTCGAATGAAACCGCTGTCCAACAGCTCCTGAAGTTGCGTCATGAGCTCCTTCATCTCCGTCGGTGCTAATCGGTAAGGTGCCTTTGCTATCGGTGTTGTTCCTGGTAATAAGTCTATACGAAACTCTACTTGCCTATCAGGTGGTAATCCGGGAAGATCTTCGGGAAAGACTTCCGGATAATCGCACACAACCGGTATATTCTGCACCTCTTTCTTTTCCTTCTTAGCATCGATTACGAATGCCAAGTATGATGCACATCCTTTGGACAAACATTTCCTGGCTTTCATCAGGGAGATGATTCCAAAATTTACTCTGCGTTTGTCCCCGTACACCATAAATGATTCCTTTCCGGGTGGGTTTATCCTAACTATCTTCTTTCGGCAAAATATCTCGGCATCGTTGGCGCTAAGCCAATCCATACCCAAAACGATGTCGAAACCGTTTAACTCTATGGGTAATAGTTCCTCATGGAATTCGTTTCCGTTTAGGTCAATGACGATGTTCCTAATATGATTACTAACAGGTACGAATTTGCCACTGGCAACTTCTACAATCAGGGCATTATCTAGTTTTTCTACAGGTAATGCTAATTTCGCACTAAATTTATGCGACACAAAGGAGTAATTGGCTCCGGAATCAAATAGTATATTTGCAGGCAAACCATTTACAAGAAAGGTACCTGAAGCGACGTCTGCTGCCTCCTTCGCAGCCTCGAGCGTCATCTGAAAGGCTCTCGCCTTTGGCTTTGGTGGTATGTTGGGCCTTCCCGCATCTTTCTTCCTTGGGCAATCATTAGCAATATGCCCTTCTTCACGACACTCGTAGCACACCTTCTTGTTGGTGGTGCACTCATTGGCATAGTGCCCTGTTTTCCCACACTTGTAGCAGGTTACTTCATCGCCACATTTTCCCGAGTGCTTCTTCTTGCACTTCTCGCACCATTTAAATTCGTTTTCTCCCCCGAATTTTTTTGAACCGAACTTGCTCTTCTTTTTGTTGGGTTTAGCAGACCCTTCAAATTTCCTCTTCTCGCCAACCTCGATTTTGCTGGCAGCTCTTCCCTTAATCATGTCCTCCACAGACTTGACAGCCCAGATAGCTGCCTCCAAAGTAGGTGCCTGACGTACTGGCACCGCGTATTCCCATGGAAGTCCCTTTGCGTACTTATCAATTTTCGTCAGCTCATCCGGAACAAGACGCAAGGCAAACTCCATCTTTTCTGTGAAGTTGTTCGTGTATTCATCGATTGACATGCTTCCCTTCTTCAGGGTTAGAAACTGGTTCTCTAACTCTAGCAGGTTTTGAGCCGAGCAGTATTTTCTTTTGAATTGCACCAGAAATTCTGCCCATGTCAGTTGCAGGGGCTTGTTGGGGCTTAAAGTCTTCCCCAAGGTATTCCACCAACGTACAGCGCCTCCTCGAAACTGACGTACTGCGAATGTGGTTTGTAGCTTTCCTCTGCAACCGCACGTCATGAAAGCTAACTCCATCTCCGAGATCCAATCCATGACCCCGATTGGATCCTCTTTTCCCGTGAAAGTTGATGGCTTGCAAGTCAGAAAATCCTTGTACTTGCATCCATTCCTCTCGACTTCGTCACCTTGGTTGTTTTGTTGAACTATTGGTGGGTTGGCTTGACCAACGGTTCCATTGTAGTCTCCTTCCTCAGTCTGCCCTTCGTTCAACTCGGGCTGTTCGATTTGAATAGTTGCTTCCTCTCGATTTTGCTGGAGTAAACGCCTGGTTTCCTCCATTTGACGATCCAACATTGCCTGGATCATCGCTTGCACTCCGGCCATCGTTATTGGTCCGGCAGCGGCTTCCACAACTGGTATTTGCTCGATCACGGGGGGTTGGTGTCCGTTTCCATTTGCGTTTACGTTTCCGCTACGGGTCCTTACCATCTTGATCTATACACCGAATAAGGTGAATTCAGATCTTTATTTAGGAGAGACGTTTTAAATCGTCCTTATCACTCCGAAACGTTTACATGCTAGTTCTAATAGCGTAGTCGTACGTTTAGAATCCTAAACACATAAGGTTTCCAGATCCGGTTGGCAACAGACCATAGATCCGAACAAAATAACAGCATATCATGCATAAAGCATTTAGCACATAAAAGCATTCTAGGCACAATTCCTAAAATAAACTAGTGCTCACACCTCACAATCATCGCTTAGCATTCTATGTTTAAGTCTAGAAATCCTACAAATTCCTAGTTCGCTTAAACTAATGCTCTGATACCAACTGTGACATCCCCAAAATCACGGCCAGAAAAGACCGGTTTTGTTTATACTTTATTTCAAAATCAGAGTTATCTTTTAATAAAAGGGTTGCGGAATTTGTCCCAAAACAATAATATGATAAAGATCTATCAAAAGCATTTCCATATAAATGTATTTCATTAAAAGACTCGGGATGTCATGTTCGTACAGATCAAAAGTATAAACAGTACAATATAAGCCTTACTACATTATTTCATATCTACAGGCCTATATCCGTAATCCCTCGTCCAAAACATCACACCTATGCTCATGCGCCACTACCTGTAATGCATAAAACTGAGTAGGTCAGGCTTAGGAGCCTGGTGAGTACATAGGGTTTTCAACCCACAATAAATAGTTTATTAATTTCATCAATCAACAATAACCCGATTACCCGTTCCCGTTATCCTCACTTTACGTCCCTAAACACCTATCATAAGGGACCTAGCCTAAGGATCATCATCGGGACGGACACTGCTACTAAGGGGATTCCTCAGCAATAAATGTCCTAATAGGCAACCATGTGGGGGATGGAGTACATCTGGTGAGCACACAGTTCAAATAAACACCTACAGGTTACGAGCCTGCTAGTGTTCCACTGGACTGTCTAGAATAGTCCGTGGTCGTCATCTATACTCCGCTAGATGACTGGATCATCAATAACATCTATAACGAGGCCTCTCATTATTTTATTTTGTCACACAGCAACTATTACATCTACCCATGTTTTACCCAACACATTTTGTAGATATAAAATACATATACAGTTTAAATCTTTGAAAACATGTATAAAACGTTCATCCAACATAGATAGCAAGTATTCAGATAATATGCACAAATAGCACGTAATTTATATTAAATACTTCATATCTATGTGTAAGTTGAAAGTAAATATGCACTCACCTGAAAAGGTGGTGATTCCGAACTCAGACAGCGCTTCGCTTCTTAAAAAGAATTTTCTTCGACGAAACCTAGTATTATTACCACTAGAGTTTAGTTTATTATTCGTCGAGACTAATTAATAGTCTAGCTATTATTATTATTATTATATAAGCGTCAAAAAAATACTTATATAACACATAATAATAGCCCAAGTATTTATTATAAGTTCCTAATAACGTTACTATAATTAAATAAAAGCTATATTAAAAATAGCGTAGGCGTAGCTCACTTACAGCGGGTTTTATAGAAAACCGGGCTTTGCTTGGAGCAGCATTCCCGAGCCGAAAAGCTCTTCTTCTCGGAGCCTTCGAGCACTCCGGGGCTTCCGCCTCGTGCTAGGGAGGTTCCCTAGGCTTTTCGGGGGATTTCGGGGCTAGAGAGAGGTTCTAGAGAGAGAGAGAGAGAGTAAAGAGAAGAAAGAATGGGAAAGGTGTGAAGAAAATGAGGGTGGGAGAGGTGGTATTTATAGGGTGAAATGTGGCTGAACTTGGTGCCACATGTCACCATCTAGTGGCAAGCCTTGGGGAGAAAGCAATGGCCAAGATTGTGCCACATCACCCATTTTCGCACAGCACACTTCCGACTTCTAAAATCCGTAACTTTCACATACGGCCTCCGTTTTTGACGTTCATTATATCCACGCGTAGGTAATAATAAGATCTACAACTTTCATTTTGACACCGTCAGCTAATTCTCGACCGATCTTAAATTTAACGGTACAAGGAGATTATACTGTTAAACGTCTGCGTAAAATTAATAACTTCTACATACGGACTCTGTTTTTGTCTGTCTTTTTACCGTTGATTTCCTATTAATGAGATCTTCAACTCTCATTTACGTTGCGTAAGCCAAAAACCGCTCGAACTAAAATTCGAGTTTCAGGCCGTGCACTGCTAAGCCGAATCTTAGAAAAATCATAACTTCTTCATACGAAGTCAGATTTGGGCGTTCTTTTTATCGATGTTCTTAGTTTAACATATTCTACGAATTTTGTTTAGATTGCTAAGGCTAAAAAGTCTTCTATCGTAAATTCACTATTTACGTCTCCCGGTGTCGTGCCGGTTTTGCCGTAAAACTTCGGCGGACCATAACTTCTTCGTTATAGCTCGGATTTCGGCATTCTTTATATGTACGGAAACCTTGAGACATATTCTACAACTTTATGTAGAGATATCAGGATTATCTCACACTTTAATTTTGACGCTCATTTTTATTCTTTATTAATTATACATTTATAATTAAATAATAAACACATAAACACACATAATTCACATAATACTCAAATATTTCATATTTATTACTTCAAAAAGAGTTACAATAGTTGACCTAGACTATTACATTGACAAAAATGCTTAGCCCTGAAAACCCGGGCGTTACAGTAATTTTTTAAGAACAGTAAATTTTTAAAAATCAGTAAATTTAAAACATTAAAATTAAAATTTAAAATTAAAAAAAAAAAAAAAAACTGAAATATTTAAAAAAATAGCCAAAAAATCAACATTTTAGATGTATATATACATATTTTTTCAAGTGCATATATGCATATTTCTTATACTATAATATTCGTAAGTAATTAAAAAAAACACATTTTTATTTAGTAATCTATAAACACAATAGTACAAGTATTTTATTCGATATAAAATAAAATATAAAAAACAGAATATGTTACAAAATTTCAAAACGTTTTCATGTTTTCATGTCAAAATTTCTATATTTTCTTCAATTTATCACTTTTCACATCTTCAATATTTTTCACGAATTCTTCGAAATCTATAAGAATTTTTTTTTATAAAAAATAGACATAATTCACCTATGATTTACATGTGAATTACATATGATTTATATGCAAATTACATGTGAATGAGATGTAATTCATATGTGATTCAATTGTAATTGATTGTTAAATGAAACAAGTTAAAATAAACTATATATTTAGAAAAAATAAATAATTAAGATGATTTATATGTAAATTACATATGATTCATATGTGAATTATATGTGAATCACATCTGATTTACATGTAATTTACATTTAATGTATATGTTATTCACTTGTTATTTAACTAGAATTCAAAAATGACAAATAAGTCATTTAACACATGTGGTATGTGTATATCCTTGGTTATTATGGCAAATGTCCAAATCATAAATTTTTATTCACATTATACATTACTCCATTAATTTAATTGAACCTTTAAAGTTCATCCAATTGACTCAAACCAATCATTAGTTTCCAAGTCTGAATAATTAGCAAATATTCATATATGGATATATCATGTAATATCACATGTAACTATATCATGTAATTTTCACATGTGGATATACCATGTACTATTCATATATGAGTAATTAACCAAATAACAGACTTTCAAACGCTTAGATCCAAACCTGTATTTGACATATTAGATTATAAGTAAATTCATAAACAAGTTAATGATCTTTATGTAGATACAAATACATCTACATGATATAAGGACCATACACATATTAGATTAATATAATAATATGATGATAAGAGTATATGAAGTGGAAAATGAACATAACCTCCCTGTAACTTTCTTGTTTTCTATAGATATAAGAACTTGCATAACGAGTTGATTACACCATAAGATTAATTGGTGCTTCATTGATAGCGATAAATTCTTCATGCGCGTACTACTAATCATAAAACGATGAGTAGATGGGACAATACCATCAACTGATTCTAGCTTTGACCTTACCTACATACAATGAGAAGAACACATCTTTTACTTTGGGTCTAGGGTTCTTTTAGGGTTTATACAAGTGATTGATGTTAAATAATCATGCCTGATAATCACTAGCACCACCAGAAATGGAGACAACAATCACTCAAGATATATATATATATATATATATATATATATATATATATATATATATATATAAGGAATGGTTCAAATGAGAACCAAAAAAAGTTAAGAACCCTCAAAACATTTATTGTGAGCAATATTAAATATTTTAAAGTCCCGATTTTTATCTTTTTGGTAGGAAAATGGCAAAATCGTAATTTTTATAGTCTAATATATTTATATATACATTCATTTATATTTTAACAAAAAAATTATATGAAATGCAAATTTATATAGTCAATGTATAGGTTAATACACAAAATTCACAACTTAATATAATCCATTTTACTTAAATTTACAAATTTAGAGAAGTTAAACTCAAACTCTACCACTACCACCACCACATGCCGCCACCAACCTGTACCAACTTAGCGACCATATTTCTTTTCGATAACATATCTATACATAAAGTCATACATTAATAGGTTAAATACTATATTCACAATTTAATAAACTTATTAATTAATTCATTTTGAATTTAATGCAAAAAATATAAAAACTAATGCATTCTTATATACTTATACACATAAAAAGTAAATATATTCATAAGAAACTAATACAAAAAATATAAAAAAATCATTCATATTTTAACACGAAATTTACAGAAAATTCACAACAAATAAAATCAGTTCACAACTTAATACAATGAATTATCATTTAATACATAAAATTCACAGATTAATCTAATAAACTAATAATTCAATACACGTAATTTTATATTTTTAACTTCAAACTTACATTTATACTTTTAGATCTAAAGGTTAGTGCTTATTTCAAAGTTTAATTTACATAATAGTCATAGTTTTAATTTTATATAATTTATTTAAATTTCAGAAAATCATATATGTATATAATGTTTCTTTCTTCTCAAAGAAGTAAACACAATATTCATAAAATATTCACAGGTTAATATAATAAATTCAACTTTTAATACATAAAATTCACAGTTTAATACAATAAATTCACAGTTTAATACATAAAAATTATATATTCACAACCATATTATCAACTAAAACTTACATTAATACGTTCATATCTAGAGACATTTATGTGTTTTAACTTGTGAATTTCTTATATTAAGATGTAAATAAAATTCATAACTTAATACAGAAAATTCACGATTTAATACAATACATTCAAAAATCTTTTACAAGTATAATATCATATTTCAGTGTACTAAAGAGCTCATTCACAAATTAATACATGCATAAACTATCTTATATTTTAGAAGCCAACATCAAAAGAAAAACATATACATGAATCATAAAAGGGGATAACTTATCTAAAATCAACGAAGAAGATGAGTGAGAACTAGAAATATCTTTACTTTACCACCGCCAGTAGCATTAATACCGGTAACTACCATACACCACCACCAACCACCAGAACAAACAACGCCAACATCATTCCCTCAAAAACTAGATCTGGATAAAAAAAGAATTAGAATTAATAATTTAATACAATATTTCAGACACTAAATCATAACTTAATTTAATATTTCAGACATTAATTCACAATTTAGTTCATCAAAAAAGTACACATTCATAGCCTAATAAGTTAGATATTCACAAATTAATACATTAAAACATATAATCACAATTTAATAACTTATCAAATTTGGTTGAGACATTTCATCAAACACTTTGTATGCCCACATAAATTAGATCCATAATCACCATAAACATCAGATTTGATCTGATATATAAGGCAATGTTATATTAACATTTTATACATTCATTTATAGCCTAATTTAGCATGTTTAATGTTTAAACTCTAAAAATACTTCTCTGTAACATTCACAGCTAAATCCAGAACTTAATAACTTACCTAATTCCATTTAGGCATTTCATCAAGCACCTCGTGTGCATCTTTTTTTTGGCAGAACTTTCTTATGTAAGCACCATCATCGAAGACCAAATCTAATGCGGTGGTGGAACTGCTGTTGTCCATCATGAAATACCACAGACACAAACACCATATCTAACCTGAAAATACATAAACACATCAGATCTGATGACGATCAGGTGATGTTTGAATAGAAATCAGAGAAAAACATATAAATATGAGTTAGAGAAAAGGGGAAAGTGGTCACGAAAACAGATCTGTTAAGGATGCGACTGAGATTTCTCCGGTGATGGAAATACTAGAGAAAAAAAACGAGTTCAAGAGTTCTGGAACAAAAAAAAGAGTGTATTAGCATCTAAAAATGCAACAAATACATCAGACCATACCAGATCTGGTGTTTTAGCGGTGATAGTTGCAGTTCATAACAGATCTGAAGGTGAAGAAGGTCAGATCTAGCTTAAAATCATTGGAAGTTCCAGATCTGAAGGTGTAATATACCAGATTTGGCTTAGAGTTGCCGGAAATTCTAGATCTGAGATTAACATGCTAGAGCTTAGATTTTTCGAAGGTTGGGATTCATAGATCGAAGATCGTTGGTGGCGATTTTGGATGACGGTAGGAGGCAGCGGATAGCGGTAACGACGATAATAAGGTAGCTGCGAGTGGCGGTGACAGGGTGGACGCTGGTGGTAGTTGGAGGAGATAGTGGTAAAGTTTTTATATATGTTCCTGAAAGTTTTTGAGAAAGTTTGAGGAGTGTGTAAGAAAGTTTGAGGGGAAGAAATCACCATATCTTACTTTTGTAAATGATGTTAGTGTTTTAATGTTAAAGATTCAAAATGACCATATTGTCCCCTATTGCTTTTGGCATTTATAAAAAAAAAAATAATTAAAAAAAAACAAAAATAAATTAAAAATAAGTGTTTCTTAGGATTCTTAACCTTTAGTGGTTCTCATTTGAACCTTTATATATATATATATATATATATATATATATATATATATATATATATATATATATATATATATATAGAGAGAGAGAGAGAGAGAGAGAATGTTTTTTTTACTATCTATTGTGTGTTTGTAGAATTGATTCTGGACTAATAATTATTTTAAAAAAGTAATTTTACTTAATCAAACACTTACAAATTCAACTAAGCCCCACTAGTATGAATTTATGTGAAAACAAACCATAAAATTGAAATTTTGGACAAAATTAATCTTCTTGGTGAAATTAAATATATCTCATAAAATAAAGTACATGGTTATAGCAGAAGCAATAACTTGCTTGATGTGTAGTTTAAGAAGAAATAGGGAAAAACTCAAAAGACATTTGTTTTTCTGATTTGCCTCATTGAGATTAAATATATTTATTTTCGTGATTTTCGTTGTTATTTAAATTATCCTTCTCCTTATATATTGATCACGTCTTCCTCTCCTCCCTTTTCGCTTCTACCCATATTTTTACAATTTACATAAGAGATATACTGAAAGTTTTGGGGTCCCTTATAACTTTAAGCACTGGGCAGTCGCCTAAGGAGCCCCTTCTCTTGGGTCGACCGTCAACCCCACTTGAAGCATATCATTAATATTAGGGGTGTAAGTGAGCCGAGCTACTCGTGAGCTACTCGGGATCGACTCGTTAAAAGCTCGACTCGAGATCGAATTAAACGAGCCCGAGCCGAGCTCGAGCCTAAATATGAGGCTCGTTTATTAAATGAGCTCGAGCCGAGCTTCAATTAATGGGCTCGCGAGCCTAAACGAGCTTAAACGAGCTTCTATATATATATATATATATATATATATATATATATATATATATATATATATATACACACACACATACATACATACATACACACACACACACACATATATATATATATATATATATATACACACACACACACACACACACATAGAGGCTCGTTTAGGCTCGATTAGGCTCGTGAGCCCACTAAATTATTCATGAGCCGAGCTCGAGCTTCATTTTAAGGCTCGAATCGAGCTCGAGCTTCCTCAAATTAAACGAGCCGAGCTCGAGCTTTGTCAGGCTCGGGCTCGGCTCGGCTCGTTTACACCCCTAATTAATATCGTGTATTGAAAAAATATTGATAGTAACGTAATATATGAAAGACACACTACCATCTATGTATATCCTTCATGGATACTTAGTAAACATGCCTCCATTAACTATTTTCAATACAGAAAAAAAAAACTTACAATTTTATTCAAAAAGTTATTGAATTTCTTTCCCAAAGTTGGGTGGTTGAGTGTATATATTTGCCACATACATTCCATAACGTTAAAACCATTGTGTGCAATAGGGGTGATAATTTATGACACGACATGATAAAAATACATGATACGAAACGAAATTGGGACGAAACTGAAATTTGAATTCGTGTTGGTATCGCGTTCGTGTTAACTGTTAAAAACACGATGTCGTGTGTTGTGTTTAAAATTCGACAGAAAATTGACACGATTTAATAGTTATTCATCGTGTTTTTCATGTTTGTCATGTTTGTCGTGTCATATTTGTTAAAGTATTCATTAAATAAACTAGTTTTTATATATGTAATATTTTTCGTGTCATGTCGTGTTTGTCATTTTTTAATTCATTCGTTTTCGTGTTAGTTAAAAAAAACACGACATTGTGTCGTGTTCGTGTTACATAAAATATTGTCGTGTCGTATCATGTCAGAAAGAAACACGAAACGATAGCACGATTTGTCACCCTAGTGTGCAATACATGTATATACAAAAACCCTAAATTTCAAATGAGAATTCTTTGTGCATTGCGTATGTTAATTGAAAAGAGACATAAAAAGAAGATGAAGATTGAGTTTTTTTTGGGATGACTATGAATATGATTAAATACATTTTATGGATTAATAGTATAAGCACATTTCACAAATATATGAATAGTTGATGTATAGTTGTATATTTCACTATAAATATATAACTATGTATTAGTTGGATATTTTTAAGTTTTTATTATAAGTACATAACTAGTTGTAATATACATGTGATGTTAAAATATTGTTAATTGTATATAACAATATATCGATATTGACTTCTAATTTTCTATTTGTAAAAAGAAAAAATTATGAATTTAGCATATATTAAACTTTTTTAGATAAAAATAAAGTGTCTAAATCATAAAATATCATCATCTTTAAATTGACGTACTTAAAAATATTGTCCTGTACATATTTAGTCTTTGTTTTTCTTTTCAACAAAATATGCTTCACTTAGGTAAGTTGGTTAAAACGAAATCATCTTCGTTAAATAGCAAGTTAGCAACATAATATATTTGCAAATGTATAGGATGAACGTTGTATAATTTTGATTGATAAATAATGATATTTCATGGTTTAATATTATTGTATTAAACCAAAATTTTGACGAGATAACTCAAAAAATCGAAATAATTGTATATTTATCAAATGGTCTAAATGAAAGACTGTTAAAATACACCATGATTAGGAATGAATGAAAAAAACAATAATCTCAATGTACTAAATAAAAAATGATATTATTTTATGATATTATCCCTTAACAACTTTATGTATATAACTTTAATTATGTAAAACTTTCACATGCAAAAAAGTACAATTAAAGAAAACATGAATGCCTCAAAAAGACAGTCCCAAAGAAAAGCACAAACTTAAAAACAGTATAAAGTACGACTTAAAGTTTGCTATACATGAACTATATAAATTAAATAAAAAAACAAAACCAAAGATCCACTATTCAATGCATGCAACGTTACAAGTACTAACACTAATTGTACAATATACATCCTTGTTAAAAAGTTGCTCAAATGATTAAAGGTGCCAAAATCAACAAGTTTTGTAATGTCATAACAAGTTAAAATGCTTAGTTTTTGTATGGGTTAACATGATTTGTGTTGGGATGACCGTTTTGATGTATATGCATTTTTTAATCAAATAAATATTTAGTAAGTGAAGTTTAATTACAAAATTATATTCTTAAGAAAACAATCTACTTTTTTAATAAATGTTTTATGATGTTGTATAATTAACCTAAGTGAAACATTTTAAAAAATCAATGCACGCCGAACTACAAGTATCACAGTAAATTACTTTGATTAATTATTTAATTTGTGAATCAACTAATTTTGTTTCAGGATTAATTTGTTTATGATTTTGGTTAATTTTGTGCGCTTCAAAGTACTTACATGTTAATTTCAAATTATTTACAAGTTGATTATAATTTTGATTAGTTTATTGTTTTTGAATATTTGATTAATGGTTATTGTTTTATATTTTGTTTTTTTATTTTAGTTTTTGGTTTTTGATCTACCGAGAAAATATACGAGTAGAACTTTCTGGTATAGTTTGATCACTCGTGATATTCTCGTTTTGACTACTATTTTCACTTTTACTACAAATGGAACTAGAAATGTAATCGTTAATGGAAACCTTCTCTTTCAAAATGAATGGAAGGTAAAAAAAAGAGGAACTACCTATAGATAAGTATATAAACATGTCCTTAGATAGACGCACTAGAAAGTTAAACAGGAAAGTTGAGATTGGCTTGTTCATGAGGCTAGTTCGGGAATTAAGGTTTTCTAGTTTCAATCTATAATTACCATTTAGCCCTCACTTGCCGGTGGGCTCACAACACTTGCTTTGTTGATTGAATCGATCGGGATGCCTTAGACAGAGAGGTCACATCATAGGGAATGTTTGATAGTTGTTGATTGAGTCAGATTCAATTGAATTAACCAACTCATACACAATCTCAAATCGAAACGAGTAAGATATATATATATATATATATATATATATATATATATATATATATATATATATATATATATATATATATATATATATATATATATATATGAATGAGTTCTATGGAAAACAAATAACTAGGGCAACATCTACCAGAACCAATGATCAAATGACACATGTCAATTTTTTTCTTCACAATTAATGTATTGTGGAAATTATTGTGGAAATGATGTGTTGTCATGTTTTCATTGGTTCAAATATGTGTTGCCATAATCATTCATTTTCCATATAACTCTTCCATATATATATATATATATATATATATATATATATATATATATATATATATAAAAGAAGAGTCATGATATTAAAATTTGTTGATTGGGGAAACCTGAACGCTTAGTCCCCAAGTAAATTTTTTAACTTGAACGTTCCATAATATTAAAATTTGTAACTCGCTTGGTCTTTGCTACATTTGCAATGATTTTATTGCCCTTATTTATTTATTTTTTCTTTTTCTGATTTATTATTATATAAAATAAATATAAAAATTCAAAAAAAAAAAAAATCCTAAACCACCTTATCTCTACCTCCCCCTTCTCTGATTAGAGCTCTCTCGCCACTATGCCACTGTCTGTTTCCTTCCATCACATATGCTGATGAAATCAAATAGCCATGGTACAAATCAAGAAAAAAAGACGTAGAGAAACTCTGGAAAAAACCCAAAGGAATCGATTCAAAACCCTAGAAATCCCCAAATAAAACACAGATCCCCGCCACTATGCCACTATCTGTAATTCTTCTTCATCCCCTATCACAAATATGAAGAACACCACACACCACCATCATGGGGTCGATTGTGAACGGAAGGAAGTAAGAAAGAATCGATTTGTGAAATCTGTTTGGATCTAAGGATATCGATTGAAGGTGGAGGTAAAAGACCGAGTGAAAAGGAAACCATCCAAAAAAAACACATGAATGCTTCAAATTTTTGGCTTTAAAATGTAGGTGACTTTTGATTTGGTTTCGAAAAACACAAGTGGATTTTGATTTGGTGCTTCTTTTGTCTTTAAATGTTCGCTTTGTTTAATGTTTGGGTTTGATGTGGATTAGTCTCAATTTCATTATTGGTAGAGGATTTGATTTCAAAATTTCATCAGATTCTTATTGGGATATGTAGGGAAGAAGTTAAAGGACTTCAGATGGTGGAGGATAGAGGGAGATATGAGGATTTGGGTTGATTTCAGTCATATGGTGGTGCTAAGGGATTTCCACACCTTCATTTATCGATTTATTTCTCATAAAAAGCCATGACAATCATCAACAGGAATTAGGGTTTCTATACCTTTGTTTTTTTGTTACTGTTCATAGGAAAAAACATGACATCAATGAAGATGGTTATCGATGGATTGAGGCGGGCTACTGGTTACCGGTGGCGGCGACATCCAGAGGTTTCAAGCTATGGTAGCAATGGTGTTGATCAAACTTAGAGAAAGAGATGCTGAAGAAGGAAACATAAATGTAGAAAAACATGGGGTTTGGGATATAGTATGGTGGGTTTTGGGGTTTTTTATTTTTTAAAATATAAACAATTAATAAATAAATAATAAACTGTTTTTTTTTTAAGTACAAGGGTAATACAGTCATTTCAGATGTAACAGAGACTAGGCGGGTTACAAATTCTAATACTAGGGATCGTCCGAGTTAGAAATCTTGCTCAAGGACTAAACGTGCAAGTTTACCCAAACCACAGAGACCATCCGTGTAATTTACCAAAAAATTAAAGGGATAATGACGTGAAAGGGTAACGAACTTTCGACTTTTGTCACATTTAGTCACTAAACTTTTTTTCGTTATCTATTTGCCATTGAACTATTGAAATTGTTCACATTTTACCCTTATGACCGGCTGTTACCGGTCATAAGGGTAAAATGTGAACGGTTTCAATAGTTTAGTGGCAAATAGATAACGAAAAAAAGTTTAGTGACTAAATATGAACAAAATCGAAAGTTTGTTTCCCTCTAAAAAGTTCAATGACTAAATGTGAACAAACTTCCTCTTGTATTATGTTTTAGCAAATTATTATTTTTGTTAAATTGTAACAACATTTGTTGATGAAGAAATCTATGAAATTAAAAAAAAAACAAAACAAAACAAAACAAAACCCTGAAAATATATTTAAAAAAAAAACAAACAAAAAACCAAAACCGATATAAAAAACCAATGGTTTGATATTTTCCAAAATAAAAAATCAAAATTTCCAATATGATTTTGGTTTTACAAAAAGATGAACCATTCTCACTGATGTGAATTATGACCATTGGTTTGGCATGCGGAATTTGTGACATCCCATGAATATGTGGTTACAACATCGTCTGAACTCGTAATTCATAGTAAGGAGTTAGAGTATCATCGCATGAATACGTAGTTACAACATCGCCTGAACTCGTAATTCATCACCTACAGGTTATGGGTCTGCTGGTGTTTCCACTGGGTTGTCTAGAATAGTCCATGGTTGCCATCTATACTCTAGTAGATGACTACATCACCACATTGCCGGTTAAGGTTATGGTATCTCCTTTCATCCTACATCACATATTCATCATCGTCTATTTACCTAATTATCATCACCTATCTCTCATCATTTTATTTCATCACACACCAACTATTTCATCTACCCATGTTTCATCCGCAACATATTTGTAGATATAAAATAAATATACCGTTTTAATCTTTTAAAACATGTATAAAATCATTCATCCAGAATAGACAGCAAGTATTCAAATAATATGCACACATAACACGTAATTTATATAAAATACTTCATATCTATGTAAGATGAAAGTAACTATATATACCATAAAAATCCCATAAATGGTTCCTAACTTCGAACCCCAAGGTTTACTCTATTAAAGCTTCATATTCTTGGCTCTCTGGACCTAGAAGGGTCCAGATCTATCACACCAAAAAGCTCAATATAGCTCTTCCTCTCACTCTACACACTCAAGCTCGCTAGGGTTCTCACTTATGGGAAAAGTAGTCGCAATTGAAGGCCATAAGTGCCTTTAAATATGGCTTGGGCCCAAAGATTTAGGGTTTCTGCCAACAGCGCGGACTCGGTGAGTCGCCTCACCTACTCGTCGAGTCCATTCATTAATCTGAGTCATCAGTCGCGACCTTACTCGACGAGTTGAGGCGTCAACTCGTCGAGTCGCTCTTCTTAACACAAAAGAAAATTACTTAAATTATGATACCTGAAAATCCGGATGTTACATTTTGTTTTTTTATTTCATAGATTTCTTCATCAACAAATGTTGCTACAATTAAACAAAAATAAATAATTTGCTAAAACATAATACAATAGGAAGTTTGTTCACATTTAGTCATTGAACTTTTTAGAGGGAAACGAACTTTCGATTTTGTTCACATTTAATCACTAAACTTTTTTTCGTTATTTATTTGCCACTAAACTATTGAAACTGTTCACATTTTACCCTTATGACCGGTAACAGCCGGTCATAAGGGTAAAATGTGGACAGTTTCAATAGTTCAATGGCAAATAGATAACGAAAAAAAATTTAGTGACTAAATGTGAACAAAGTTAAAAGTTCGTTACCCTTTCAAATCATTATCCCAAAATTAAATTTACAAGTTGAAATTGTTTTGAACTAATTGCAAACAGGAGGGATATTTTTGCAGTTTTTTTTTTATTGTTATATTAGGATGGCCCATAAATGACCAACCAAACTCCTCAATCGGTTGCTTCTCCTCTGCTCTACACCAACAAACATCATCATCAAAATCAAAACTTAAATCTTTGGAACGTTAATCCAAATCCCATTTCGCATTACCATTTCTAATTTTCCAATTCTCTAACCCCCAAAATCCCTCCCATCATGCCATCAACCACGCCCTCCCCCACCACAAGAAAAGAAGCCCTCCTCCTCCGCCGCTACGAGATCGGCCATGTCCTCGGCCAAGGCAGTTTCGGCAAAGTCTACGTCGCTCGCAACGTCAAAACCAACGAACAAGTCGCCATTAAAGTCATCGACAAAGAGAAGATTTTGAAAGGCGGTTTAATCGCTCACATCAAACGCGAAATCTCCATCCTCCGCCGTGTCCGACACCCCAACATCGTCCAACTCTTCGAGGTAATGGCTACAAAAACCAAAATTTTCTTCGTCATGGAATACGTAAAGGGAGGTGAATTGTTTGGTAAAGTCGCTAAAGGTAGATTAAAAGAAGAAATGGCCCGAAAATATTTTCAACAACTAATTTCCGCAGTAGGGTTTTGTCATTCACGAGGCGTTTTTCATAGAGATTTAAAACCTGAAAATATATTATTAGACGACAATGGTGACCTAAAGGTTTCCGATTTCGGGCTTAGTGCAATCTCCGAACAAATTTGCGGTGATGGTTTATTCTACACATTTTGTGGAACTCCGGCGTACGTCGCGCCGGAGATTTTGGGCCGAAAAGGTTACGAAGCAGCAAAAGTCGATATCTGGTCTTGTGGGGTCATCTTATTCGTTTTAATGGCAGGTTATTTACCATTTCGTGATCAAAACATAATGATTATGTATAAAAAGATTTACAGAGGAGAATTCCGGCGACCAAGATGGTTTTCACCGGAGCTAACACGTTTGTTAAAACGATTACTTGATACAAACCCAGAAACCAGAATCACCATATCGGAAATAAAGGAAGATAAGTGGTTCAAAAAAGGGTTTAAACACACGAAATTTTACTTCGAAGATGACAAGATCTTTAGCTTAAAAGATGAAGAAATTGACGATGATTGCATAGCGTATGCTTCTGATCAATCTGCTACCGAATCTGAAAGTGAATCAGATGGTAAAAGACGATCTAGACCCACAAGTTTAAATGCATTTGATTTGATTTCATTTTCACCTGGATTTAGTCTTTCTGGGCTATTTGAAGATGGAAGTGAAGAATCAAGATTTGTCACTGGAGCTCCGGTTTATAAAATTGTTTCAAAGTTGGAGGAGATAGCAAAAGTGGTTAGTTTTTCAGTGAGAAAAAAGGATTGTAGGATTAGTTTAGAAGGGTCAAGGGAAGGTGTTAAAGGCCCATTAACAATTACAGTTGAAATATTTGAATTAACCCCAACTTTAAGAGTTGTAGAAGTTAAAAAGAAAGCAGGGGATAAAGGCGAATATGAAGAGTTTTGTGAGCGGGAATTAAGGCCCGGATTGCGACCATTGATGCTGCCCGGGACTTGTGGACCTAAAAGGACGGTTTCTGCTCCCGAATGAAGAAAGAAAGAAGGGGTAAAACCGTAAAACAGTAAAATGGTATGGTGTTATTGTGTTATTTTACCTCTTTGCTCTTGTTAATTATCTGTTTCTTGATGCTAAAATGCTAATTTTTAAAGTAAAAGTTCTTTGATCTTTTGATCTTTTGTTATTGGTCATAAGGTTAAATGGGATCCAATGGTTTTATCTATGCGTTCTTGCAACTTGGTATTTTTGAATGCAATTTGATTAGTTATTCGGGTGATAGAGTTTGTGAATCTTTGTTAGGATCTACCATATTTCAGGTAGATTCTTAATCAATCTTTCATAGCATATAGAATTCAATACTTTTGTTGAAACGTTGCATTTTTAACATTGGATTTGACAAACATTCTAGGGCTATCTTCGATGACAAGGATGGGTAGATTCTAAATCAATCTTTCATAGCATATAGAATTCAATACTTTTGTTGAAATGTTGCATTTTTAACATTGGACTTGACAAACTTTATAGGTTTATCTTCGATGATAGGGATGAGGAAGGCATTAACGTCTTTTTAGTAAAAATCTTGGTATAACTTCTTTCATCCTTTGTCCACTGCGTGCTTGGGCCTTACAGCAAAAACTAAAGAATTAAACCGTTATACAACATTGACATAGTTCATAACATGATTTCTTTAGGCAAACCAAATTACTTATATAAAAACAAAAACTAGCACAAGGCTAGGAACGAGAACCAATTGCAAATTATTTAGAGGGTTTTTTTAACCGGTTAACCCAACGAACACAACACAATCTATTTCTATAAGAAAACCATAGAAAAGAAAATTCTCTAATGGACTAAAAATGCTATCTTTTCTAATCTTTCCTACACCTAAAAACTTTGTCATTTCTAAACTTTCATAAGTACCAAACTATAACACACACACACACTCCTCTTCTTATCTGTGCATCGGAAATTATCAATGAAGAACAAATCAGCCACCGAATTACACCCAACCATGTTCACGTTTAACCATTTAAAAACTGCATTCCAAGTTCTAGCCGCTACTTCATATCTAACAAAAAAATGATCAAGTTATCATGTCTCTAAAGAACAAATTGGGCATAAGATAGACAGAATGTGTAGACCTCGCAAACTAAGGTTCAGGTTAGTAGGGAGTTTATCCAATAAAACACACCAGATTAAAATGTTTACCCTCCTAGGAATGAAATGATTCCAATGGGTTTGTGTATCAATAACTGGAACCGGAAGGACTTTATCATCAATCCATCTTTTAGTATCTCCAACATAAAAGTTTCTACAGTTACTAATATCTCACCAACATCTATCTTTATCACTATTAAGCTTAACAACTTACAACAAATGACACAGATTAGAGAATTGCAATCCCCATCTATCTTTATCGCTATTAAGCTTAACAACTTACAACAAATGACACAGATTAGAGAATTGCAACGCTTCCTCCCCTCCTTTAATTGTCCTACCGTAACAACACAAAAAACCAAGATAAAATTTTCATTTTTAAATATAAGTTACAGTCATTAAATTGTTTCAAAAGCCATTACATAGTAACAATGTCAAATCATCAGAGTAACAATATCTAAAAGTGCGGAAAATGGTGAGGGGATAATAATGTGCCATCACGCCGGACCATTTCCCTTAGTACCGGATGTACCTAAAACCATAAATATAAACTGTAAACAAAAGATTAGTGAGTTTCCTCAAGTACCATATACCAAACATAAATAATTTAGTGATATGGACCAAACCATAGTCTTACAAGTAATTTCCTGCCGAGGGCCAAATCCCGATCTTCCATACAGTTGCCAGGGGCCAGATCCTGGTCTTTCATACAGATGCCATGGGTCACATTCTGGTCTTTCATACAATTGTCAGAGGTCAAATTTTGGTCTTTCATACACATATCATAAATATAGCTAACATCTTATATCACAAATAATGGGTCGTCCTTGGTGCCTTCAACCCATTAATACAGTGAGAAAAGTCACATCAGTCCGCTGATAAATAACTATATGCTCGGCTGCAGAACTGGAAGATCCCACACTAACACAAAAAGCAACCCTAATCAAAATTAGGTCATAAACAATAAACATGGGTCTAAAATCCCAACCCACACTCCTAGGATAAAAGGTCATTTTACCCTTCCCATAATGGGCCTAACCATACTTGGCCTAATAACACTATAATGGCCCCTAAGGCCCATGAAGGCCCAACTCATACCAATTAAGGCCTACTAATAGAATCCTGAGGCCCACCTACTTTAAACAGGCCAAGGCCCAACATCTAAATAAGGCCTAATCGTCTAAAGCCCAACCGACGTCCAAAAACCCACTGAGAGGCGTACGTTTTACGTACACGACCGCTTGCTAGTACGTACTGCGTACCCCTTGGTATGCTCAACGTATTGGGATGCTTTCCACCTTAAGCCATTTAGTGCTTAATCCATTCAACCATAAGGTCCAACTTCCAAATCTTATCCATTTTAGGGTTATAATACATAAAGTTGGCAACTTTAACCCTTAGCATGTCTTAATGGAACCCAATATCCGTTTTTGTCCATCAAAGCTCATATTAAGGACTCAAATTCATGCATGGACTCATATCAACTATCAACATGACATTTTTATGCATCTTTAACAACAAAGGGACTAAGATCTAACACCTCTAACTCCTGGAGTTGCCCAAACTCACAAAGAGTACCCCTGGGACCAAATAAGCTAAAAAAACAAGCCCTAAACTCTAACTATCAAAAGAATCATCAAGGTAAGAACTTTATACCTTCAAAAGCTCCCAAAGTTGATGAAGATTGAAGACTCTGGATGTAAAAGCTCAACCTTAACAAATGCCTGGTCTCCAAGTCCCTTCTTCTTGAATACACACAAAAATGCCACAAAATCACTTCTATTGCTCAAAAATACTCAAAGGATGAATTAGGGTTTCAGTGGGATGTAATAAATAGTGGAGGCTGGTGAGGGTAGGTATCTAAAGGCCATAATGATGTTTAAATAGGGCTTATGCCCTAACAATTAAGGGTTGGTCTTGGCTGCCGTACGCCCTATGTACACCACGTACGCTCAACATACGTGGTTAAGCTCCCCGACTCCAAGCGTGCATGTACGCTAAGCGTACCAAACGTACGCCCAACGTACGAGGGACCATATTCACAAAATTTTCAAACTTAAAGGACCAAACAAGAAATACATGGAATCGAATGTTACACCTACGCCAATACCATTGTTTATCTTCACATGTCAACCGATAAGAAATAACACAATCTTTTTTTTTTTTTTTTTTTTTTTGGATTCTAACTCATACAATCTAGGAAACTTATTAGAAAGGAGTCGATCACCAAGCCACACTTAAGTCCAAAATCTAGTCGCAACACCATCTCTCACTTTTTTCTTTAAAAATGAATGCTCCAAAACTCCCCTTCCATTCTAGTTTAGCAAACGAAGCAATGATATTAAACCAAGGTCCCCCTCCCCCACGAAAAGAAGATCTCAAAATCTCTAGAGCTATTCCCATAAATAACTTTTATGAGACGAACCCAAATCAAGTTACTATTATTTAAGATCCCCCATCTCCATTTTTGAACTAAAGCAAGATTAAAAGCCATAAGACTTTCGTATCCAAGCCACCACTATGTTTTCCAACCAAGATCAAATCACATTTCAGCCGAGCCATCTTTTTTTTTTTTCTTCTTTACCACCCCAAAAAATAAAATTGTCCAAGTAGATTCAAACACTTTCACCACTCTAACCAGCATAAAAAAAAATCAACAAATAATACAAACCCAATGAGCTTAAAACCGATTTAACCTACATAGACCTCCCACCAAAAGATAAAGTAGTTGCTTTCAAATTAGATAAGTTTTGTGTAACTTTTCATGTATAGGTTTACACCCCACCGCTCTAGACATATTTTGCCAAATCGGAAGACCAAAAATAAAATCGGAAGTTTGTGCGACTAACACCCAACCATCCTAGCAAAACCATGGACCTCCTCTCAAGGAACACGAATTCCAAAAGATTTGATTTTTGTAAGTTTATCTTCAAACCCAACACAAAATAGAAACAATGTAAAATATTAACAATATTCATAGCATTTTTCTTATCCCATTCACCCATGATTATAACATCATCAGAGAGATAAGAAATAAAAAATTGATTCATACCAGTTTTAACTCCTGAAAATAAGTTGGCAGCCACCACATCCTTAATGGTAACCTGCAATTCCTCTACACTACATGTTTAACTTCCTCTAGGGTGCATGGAACTTTCAAATCGTCGTCTTGCTCCTCCGACAACTCTTAAACCAATTACTTCTACTAACGACAAGAATAACTGGATTTTTCTTAAAATTTTCTTTAAAATCTTTAAAAAAATACCTTTTTAACAAACTTTTCTTTAAAATCTTCAAAAAATACTTTTTTTAACAAACTTCAATACTCCAGTGGCCTTTAACTGTAACACCTTGTATTTGGATTTGTCGCCTCTTTTCTTCAAAACCTCATGGTAATATTTAGAGTTCCCACTCCCCTTAACACTCCTTCTAATCTTCGATTTTTGGGAAATATCACTTAAATCGTTTTTTCTCCATTAGGCAAAATTTAGTTTTAATTCCACTTCTTTCTTCCATAAGAGATGGATCACTTATTCCATCATCAACCATTTTATCGACGACTATTAACCAATTAATAAGTTCCGTCTTGTGTGCCAATTTTTTCTGTTTTTCCTCATTCCACCATTTCCTAATATTCATTTTAACAACTTTCAACTTATTCTTAAAACGGATACTAGGAATTTCCATCCCATCCACAACATTTTCGGACCAAGAGAAATGAACAATAACATCAAATAATGGTTCCTCGATTCACGATTTAATATACTTGAGCAGTCTTGGCCCGAAGTCCATAACACCCGAGGATAAGAAAATAGCTCTATGATATGAAATTGTTAAATCCAAAGCCATTGCCACTAGATTAGGGAAACCGACACTAATCTATTATGATACAAGGAAACAATCAAGTTTACTAAGTTTAGCCCCATCATAACCAACCCTACCCTGGTAAAAGAGGAACCAACCATAGCAATTTCCGATAGATCATTATTAATAATGAAAGAGCTAAAATTATTAGCTATCCTTTGAAAAATAAACAAACCCAAGCCCTTCTTAGCTTACTCTAACTGCATTAAAATCACCGAAGAGCACATAATGACCATTATTTTGTTCCATAAATGACTCCAAATAATTCCACAATAAACTTTTTTTACTTTCTTCCCGAGGAGCATACACATTAACCATATAGCATGAGAACAAGTCACCTTCTTACCCATGACCGGAAAAGAAAAACTAAAGGAAGAGGGGAAAAAGAAATTACCTTTGGAGATGACCAGAAAGATCGGAAGAAATTTTAGGGAAGATAAAGAAAATCGGCTAATTACCCCTATTTAACCTAGTGACAGAAGAAAGAGGATATGATTTGATTGCGTGATGATTACTATTGATCAGATAAATCCTATTCGATTAGGGTTTGAAATTCAAATCTCTTAACTCAATTATCTATGAAACGACCCAAAAATATGATCCAAAAATTTTATTTTTAATTTAAGTAAAACATTATTCCAACATCATCCATACATCCCAATTAAAACAAGTGTATCAAATATCCTAAAATCAGAGTGAAATATCAAGTGTTGAATCCATGTGGTGTGTACGATGCAGTCATCCCGAGCTCTTCCCCTTTGATCTGGAAGTACCTGAAACATAAATTGAAAACCGTAAGCACAAAGCTTAGTGAGTCTCCAAACTACCCGATACCATACATAATAAATTATACACTGGCCCCTGCCCTCCATCGGGCCCTGCCTGGTATCGAGTCCCACTCGGCTTCGGGCTCCGCTCGGTATACATATCTGTTATTCTTAGGCCCCGCCCACTATTCACATACAATATACATATCACATATTCATGCTAACACATACAATGATCATAAAACAATAGCATATGAATCCACCATTGGTCCCCGCTAGACATCAGGCCCCGCCTAACATACATAACAACACACCATACATGCAAGGGTCATGTAGACTCCTAGAATCCTAACATAATAAATAAGGGCCGACATTGGTGCCTTAGACTTGCTAATCCAGTGAGGAAACTCACCTCAAATGCTGAAACTCACTAAAGATCCCTAGTTGCTGCCTTGACGACTCCTCGAGCTATCAGTACAAAATAACACCTAATTAACACTTGGATTCCATTCTATATCCAGTAATCCATACTTGGGGTAAAATGACCATTTTACTCCTAGCCTAGCTTGATCCAAGACTAAGGCCCAAATCCACAATCTAAAAGGCCCAATACCAAATGATGCTTTAACGACTACTTGCAGCCTAATTTTCCAAATTGGGCCCAAACCTCAAATACGGGCCTTACCCTACAGCCTAATAAATTTCCTTAGCCCAAAAGCTTGATTTCAGATGACCTAGCTAATCCCCAACCTTCTAGCCCAAAACATGACCCAAACCTAAAGCCTAGCATCGAAGCCCACTGATTGTGCTATGCTTGGCATAACCGTAGTACGCCCCGCCTACCAGGCTGCTTTGCTGGATCGAGAACTCTCACGAGTACGCGCAGAGTACTCCCATTTACACTGAGTGTAATCGTTAAAAGTCAAAAAAGTCCATTAAGTACTTAATGCTTAATACCAAACGTCAAAATCATGGATGTAGCTCCTAATAGACCTCTAAACCCATAAAGTCACTGAATTGGTGAGTTTGCATGCCTTAAAAGGTCCGAACTTCAAAATATGGCGATCTACTTCCACAATAAGGGTCTAAACCCATGCATGGGTGATTCTCAACCCAAAAGATGCTAACTTTAAGGCTTAAAACCTCAAATCATTAAGAAGGGCAACTTATAACTTCTGAAATTGCATCAAGCCACCAAATCTCTCTCATGGGACCACAAGTTAACCAAAACCAAGCTAAAACTAGATCTAAGCTATAGCATAAAAAGTTCAGAGCTTTATACCTCTAATGGGTGCCAAATGATGAAGATGTTCTGGATCTACAAGCTCTCACTCCTCCAATGAAGCTTCAAGATGATCTCCTTCCTTCAAAACACCAAAATACACTCAAAAGACCTTCCGAGCTCAAGAACACTCAATAATGGAGTTAGGGTTTTGTGGAAGCTAATTAGGAACAAGAGGGAGGCTGATAGAAAAGATCATTGGTACATAATGCTCTTTAAATAGTGCTCAAACCCTAAATATTAGGGTTTTGGGGTCTAGACACGTACGTCGCGTGTACCGATTCGTGCGCCGTGCGTACGTGCATGGCATCCGCGTTCCTTTTACTCTACTACGCCCTACGTACATGGGGTGGTACGCCCCACGTACGACACACCCCAAGTCCGAAACGGATAAGTCCAATGACTTCAAGGCCCAAAATAATAATTAATTAAATAACCAAATTTGAATAAATACCTTAGAATTATCGGGCGTTATAATTTAGTATTTAATTATTAGTCCTTTAAATATTGGATAAACTAACGTTAATATTCCCATGAATAATTTGGGGTAAATTGTTAGGGGCGAGATCCTCAATCCTCTAAGGATCCCAGATCTCAAAGAGCACTTAGAATCCCAACTATTATTATTATTATCATTATTTGCTAACACCTATAACGGTTATAATCTCATTTCTTATTGATACGTGTGCAAAATTAGTCAATGAAAGACTTATTCTGAATAGAGAATCGTCTCAACTAAGCTTAAGACCCAGAATACCAAGTCAAACAACATTCCTATGCTGATCTCACTGATCTCAGAGGATCCTGGGAATATTGGACTTTTTATTGCTTAGTTTAGACTATAAATAACACTTTTATTACACACACTAGACACATAATTAGCTCATAGACGACACTTGTACTGGCATTTACACATTCATCTATGTAATTAACATTTTACATCAATAAAATCATCAAGGCAGGTGATCATTATCACGTCCCAAGGTTTTGTGTTGGAGATCCTACCGAGGATCAAGGGCTTTCCTTATAAACCATTGTGTCACCTTGTCTACCATTTCATACTTGTTTTACCTTGAACATCACAGCTTCTCCTACAGTTTGGTTGATTATTGATTATTCATTTTTTGACCAAAACAAGAACCCAGTGATCCTTATGCTTTATAACCTTTTACCTTAAGAGAGGTCTTGAGTTATGATCCCTTTAGTTCCATATGATCTTTGGAGTATACAGAGAGAAGGATCCCTGTTAGGAGATATTTGAAGATCCTTACTTTGCTTTCCAACTGGGAAATATACTATTTAGAAAATGACTGGGAAGATCCCCATTGGGGAAGATCTCACTTTAGATAATAATTGGGGAGAATCCTACTTTGAATAATAACTAGGGAAAATCTCATTATAACTGGGGAAAGTCCCAACTTAGGATAACATGATAATGTCATAGACCTTAGAATTTTTACCAAGGAAGATCCCAACTTAGGATAACTTGATAATGTTATAAACCTTAGATTTAAACATTAGGATCTTAACATACGTTTAGAAATAAGAGGGTTGCCAAGTCAGTAAAGCATGAAATGTTCCCCTTATTCACATCCCATAGTTAGATATCGTGTGTTCAAGTGAGGTGTCGAAACCTTAACTCGTGTGAAATAGGTCATTCACTTTTTAAGCCTTAGAAGGGATTAAGTACCCTTAATCGTAGGAGAGATTATTACTCTCTATTTGTGGTTATTAGGATCCATAGCTTCCAGCACGTTGCAAACATTAGCTTGGGGTGGGTGTTAGCTTGGCTAACGCCCCTCCGATGCTTAAGTCAGTAATGGTCTTTGAAAAATTAAATGAAAGAATTAGATAAAAGTAACTGGTAGAGATTGTGTACCTTGATCTTGTTGGAAAATGATTAATACAACTTACATGAAGTATTATTTTAGATGTATAGCATTCCAGGATCTTGGCAAGACATTTCCTTTAATAGTAACCAACTAATATGCCCCCTTTCCTGATTCAGAATCGATGAGATATATTCCTTCCCATTAGGTGCCAGTTTTCCTGCATTGGGATACTTGGTCCTTAGGAATGTTAGGGGTCAAGATCCTGAAACCTATCAAGGATCCTGGATCTTAAAGGAGTCTCAGGATCCCGAACATACATTAGGATCCTGAACAACGCCATTATTATTTCGTAACAAGTTTAACAACTATATTTCTTGTTTATTTCTCACATATGTAGAAATGGTCAACATAAAACTCATTCACAATGAAGAATCACTTCAATCAGGCTAAAAACTCGAGAATACATAGTCAAAGCACGTTGCAAATACCAGTTCAATAGGATCCCAGAAATATCAAACATTTAGTTGCATAACCTAGACTATATATACGCTTGTAACATAGACACAACGACAAAATTAGCTGACACCTTACATACCTTGAGCTACTAAAACACTTATACTCGTTTCTTCATCATTATTTTTGTGATTTATTCTACAATTAATAAAATCAAACAAGGCAGGTGATCATTATCACCTCCCAAGGTTTTATATCGGAGATCTTATCAAGGATCAAAGGTTTTTCTTGTAAATCGCTTGTGCCACTTCGTTCTCAATCTGATAATTATATTAATCACAACACCGCAACCTTTGATACAGTTTAGTTGATATTTGACTAAAACAATTTGGCACCCACCATGGGGACGTGGTGTTCACAATCATTCATAAATCATGTCTACCCAACCAACCTTATCCTCTTCCTTTACTCCTCCAATTTCCTCTAAAAACCTTCTACCCAACCAACCTTATTCTCACATGTGCAGAAATGGTCAACAAAAGACTCATTCACAATGAATAATCCTTATCCCTTCAACTAGACTTAAAACTCGGAAATACCAAGTCAAAGCACGTTGCAAATACCAGTTTAACAGGATCCCGAAAATATCGGACTTTTAGTTACATAACCTAGACTATATATACACTTGTAACATGTACACACCGACACAATTAGCTGACACCTTAGACACCTTGAGCTATTGAAACACTTGTACTCGTTTCTTCATCATTTTTTCAGTAATTTACCAAGGTTTTATACTGGAGATCCTATCAAGGATCGATGGCTTTCCTTGTAAAGCACTTGTATCACTTTTATCTCCGTTTGATACTTATATTAATCACAACACCACAACCTCTCATATAATTTGATTGATTTTTGACCAAAACAAGAATACTAGTTTTTCATATTGTTTATTTATCGGGTCTAAAAGACAACCAAAAAGTGTGAGATTGTTGATCCAACATTACGCGAATCAAGTCTAAAAGACAAAAAAATGTGTTAGAATGTTGATCCAACATTATGTGATTCGCTTTGGCCGACATTTAGATTAACAACCCTACCAATTAGCTACTTCTAGTTTTAAACCAAGCAATTAGTGAATAATGAAGAACAAAATGAAGGTTTTGTCTTATTAATTAGCTTATCATCTATGAAATCGTGTATATATATATATATATATATATATATATATATATATATATATATATATATATATATATATATATATATATATATATATATATATATATATATATATATATATATATATATAATCTTAATCCATTAACTTCCCCAAAACACTGAAATAAGTTTACAAAATTTGAGTCTTTGATCAGTTATTGTAAATCATAATACACCTTTTCATATCCAAACTATATCATCCAATGAATGCTTCAAATCTTGGTCACAAAATTTCTGATAATCTATGGTGTCACCAGATAGCGTCTTCATCTCCACCATGTGCAAGGATGGTGCCACCTCAAAAATCTCTGCATCTATGGCCAACTTCCCTTTTCTCCCTTCTTTGATCCCTTGTATCCTCATTGTCCCATCTAAATTTTTCATAACCTTAAACTCCTCAGTCTCTGCTACTTCTTCCAACTTTGATATAATCGTTGCAGCTGGTTTTCTGGTCATGAAACGTGATTCTAGTTTCTCACATGGAACGCTGTTCTCGAAGAAACCAGAAAGATTTAGTCCATCAGATAGTGATATGATATCAAATGCATTCATTGAACTTGTCCTCCTCAAGGTAGTAGGAAGCTTGGCAGTTGCGGCCTTCTCGAGTTTTTCAAGATCAACGCAGCTTCCAGTGGGAGTTTCGGTTTCTTGAATGACATTTTCGTTATGATCAAGATCAATTCTTTGTTGTTGTTTTAACCTGATGGCTATTGGTTTTGGAATTTCGGTTTTATTCAAACCCTTTTGGAACCACAAATTTTCCATGATTTTAGTCAGTGTCATTCTTGTGTTTGGATTTGGATCAAGAATTTCTGACAGCATGTTTTTGACCTCTAAAGGGAACCATATTGGGCACTTGAACTCACCTTTGCTAATCTTTTGATACATTTTAATCAAATTTTCTTCATAAAATGGGAGAGAAGCTGTAAGCAAAACAAACAAGATCACCCCACAAGACCAAATGTCAGCCTTTTGGCCATCGTACCCTTTGGTATTGATCACCTCAGGTGCAACGTAAGCTGGTGTTCCACACATGGTGTGTAGAAGCCCATCTTGCTTCCTGGACTCGGACACCGCGCTTAATCCAAAATCTGAAACTTTAAGATTTCCAAATTCATCAATGAGGAGGTTCTCTGGCTTTAGATCACGGTGGCAGACACCACGGCTATGGCAGAAATCAACCGCAGCTATTAACTGTTGAAAATATTTTCTAGCTGCATCCTCTTTTAGCCTCCCTTGCGCGACCTTATTGAAAAGCTCACCTCCTTTAACGTACTCCATTGCAAAGTAGATCTTCGTCTTGCTTGCCATTACCTCGTAAAGTTCAACAACATTAGGGTGTTTTACAAGCCTCATGACGGAAATTTCACGTTCGATTTGGTCCATCAACCCCGCCTCCACAATTTTATCTTTATCGATCACCTTAACCGCCACACTATGGTTAGTTTTGAGGTTTCGTGCATGATAGACCTTCGCAAAATTGCCATGTCCAAGCAATTTGCCTAGCTCATATCGTTGCATCAAAATGTTTCCTTTTCTGTCTTCCATCTTTTGGATTCTTCTGTGATCGATGCTTTCGGCTTTCTCAAAACCTAGAACGACATAAAAATAGAGATTGAAAACCTAAAGGATTTCATGGACATTGAACCAAGGGGATCAAAGTTAGAGCATTGCCTTCACAAGGGTGGAAGTTAGAAAGCATGGACACAAGTAACCACATCTTCAAACGTGTGAAATTATATGCCTCAAAATCTCAAATACATAGCTATGCAATTGAGATTACTATTTATAGAAGTTGATGAATCATATATGTGGCTAAGAAGGAAGAGTAATTAGGGATATGTCATTGTTATTACAAGTGGTTATGATTGTACCGATAAGTACTGTATTGATGGAAACGATATATATGGGTTGATCAACTTTCGTATGGATACTTCATTAATTAAGTATGTTAGGTTTATAAACAAGTGTTTTAGTTTTCCACTGTTTAATTACTATAGTTTTTTGATTTTGTTTTTTAGGCTAACTAACACGCTCAAGTAATCTACTAGAAAATCTATATATTTCTCCCAAACATACATCTTCCTAGATGTTTATATCACTATGTGTAGGGTTGTTATTTTATCCTTTTTATAAATGTGACTTGTCAATAAATTTTTATAAGTTATAAATCAATTATTGTACTGTTGATTATATATGATTATGGTCACACAATAAGGGTCACAAAAGATTCAGAATTAATAGAAATATTTATGTGATATATTATTATTATTATTATTATTATTATATATCAACGAAAATAAAAAAAGAAATGAAATAGATTATTTATTATTTATCAAATCAAAAAAAAATTAACATACATGGATACATACTATAATATATAGTATAGTAAGATAACCTACCTGATTGAGGCATAAAATCCTTGAGAAGCTAGCTTCTAGGCTAACTTCAGCTTATCCATTTTTAACAACCTAAATATGAATATTATTGTGTCTTAGTCTTCGTTTGTATTTATACTATTTACTAGATGCCTCAACAATCCTAGTGAATACAATGTTATGTAACATTCAGACTTTCAGGTATATTATTGTGTGTTTAAATTTTGAAATGTATGGAGTGACTTGATGAGTTGTGAGTCCAACTCGCCGAGTAGGGTTGAGTTGCCTGCGTGGAATTAATGAGTGGACTCGACGAGTCAGAGAGTTGACTCGCCGAGTAGGTGATGGGCAAAGAAACCCTAATTTCCCGGGGTTGGGGCCTATATAAGGGAACTTATGCCCCATTTCCGCCTCACCAGTTACCCAACACTCCTGAGAGAAAACCCTAATCTTGATATGGGGTTTCTAGGGTTTTCTTCCATTTCTTTGAGTCATTGAGCCTTTTATGTATTATTTGAGGTTGAAACCCCAGATCTGAAGTGTGGTGGGTCTTCAGAGCCCAAAGACCTGAACTTTATTAAGCTAGAGATTGGACTTTGACCACCTAACCCTTTGTAAGACTTGGTAATATATGCCATGCATGAGCGTAAAGGTTGAGACTTTACGCGACTTTTGTGCCTTTAAGGACTAGATCTAGAGTCTAGTGTGGTAGATCTAACCTTGGACATCTGATTGAGAAATCAGATCAAAGGGACTCACTGAGTCCATGGCCTGACTCGATGACTCGGTGAGGGTTTGTCCCGATGAGCTTGATCGTGCGATAACTTGACGAGTTGGGGGTCTACTTGACGAGTTGAGTTGGACTTTATTTAGACTTCTGAGGAAACAAGGGGACTCGACGAGTCACAAGAGTGCACTCGACGAGTTGGGTCAAACATGGACTGTTGACTCGAGTTTGACTTATGTTGACTTTAGGGTTGGGTTAATCATGAGTAACGGAGACCATAGAGGGGTAAAATGGTCTTTTATCCACTTCAAGAGTTAGACCGAGAACAAGAATAGCCTTCGTTGTATTTGAGTATAAATAAGAGTATTAAATAGAGATGTTATCTTATGTGTTAGGCGGAGGCTAGTTCGAGATTTCCGAGTACGAGACTGTTACATGATAGCTTGCGAGGTGAGTCTTCTCACTATACTTTACCTAGAGTGGTATTTATGTGTGACCAGAGGGTCTTATGTGCTTACTTGAGTTATGCATTTGTCTGTGTGATATATATGCTACGTTATGTGTTATTGAGACCGGACCGAAGGGTCCAATGAGCTGTGAGACCGAAGGGTCCTCACTAAGACCGGACCAGAGGGTCCAACGAGTCGTGGGACTGGAGGTCCCACTAAGACACATAGACCATGGGGTCTTACAGAGTTATATCCTCGAGTGGCTAATATGTTGTATGTGGTATTTTGGACAACTCACTAATCTTCGTGCTTACAGTGTTGATGTAAATGTGTTTCAGGTACTTCTCAGGATCGCGGGAAGGGGTCGACATGATTGTACACACTCTTCTGCTAATGGAGATATTTCTGGGTTATGGGATATTCAGACTTTGTTTTATGATTTTATGTATGTGAAAATTATATTTGACATGGAATGATGTTAAAAACTATTTTTGTTGGAATCTTAAAAATAAAAATTTTGAGTGTTACAAGTTGGTATCGGAGCCTTGGTTTGAGGGATTCGGGCACACCTCCGGGTATGTCTGGACTCAAACCGAGGAGTTGATTAAATTTTTCAAAAAGAAATAATTTTCCTAAACAGATTTTTCCAAAAATGTAAAGAACTTTACGAAGCAGTTTGCACAATCAGTTAGAGCCCAAGTGATGATTTTTCAGAATACGCTTACTTATTATGTTATGAGATGAACATTCATGAGTTGTTTGAACTATATGTTAGATGGTAGGCTAGGTATCTCCAGGAAGTACAAGCTAGAGTTGCCTGATTCGTGATGCCTTAGCCTAGAAGGTCGTTTCATTAATTGAACCTATTCTTGTTATTTGCTCTATGTATGCTGCTTAGTTGTACATGGTTTAGACGTTATAGTCTTAGAATGCATGATTTAGCCTTTCTTCCCATTCCTTTTTTGGTTGTGGACTTGAGGAAGAATCATTTATTCGACTGTCTATCGATCCCTATATCATGGATGATTGGTGTGCGTGGAGCAGATGGCGAGAATGGTAGAGATCCTTGCGAGCCAGTTTGGCGTTGAGGAGTAGTCTAGTATGAGTGCCTAGAAATTTAGTTTGAGAAGTCAGGTGAGAGAATAGTTAGATATCCAAGTGGTATAGACTACTTGTGACTTAGGGTCTTAAGAGGACGAGTTGGGACAAATACGGACTGGTGTGGTAGGTGGTATTGGGCCCGTACTACTGAAAGCACCGGATCCGTACGCGACCCAAGAAGGAATCTTAGGATGCTAAGGAGCTTGTAGGGATTTATAAGTGTTGTGTGTGCATTTTAGCCTGTACCTGATGATTTTCGTGTTTAGCTTTTAAAGAATACGATGGTTACCCAAGGTTCAAGCTCCAACAACCCCGAGAGGCCGAGTACCAGTGACGATGAGATCCACAAGATCATTGCTGATGAGGTGGCCGCAACTATCAGGGAGGCCATCCCAGAGACGTTCGGGTCCATTAAGACCATGTTGATCAAGACTTTTGACGAGCGCTATGCTTGTCTCACTGAGGATGTCGTTTCAGCAACCACCGCAACCCTTGCAGCTGTACGGCCTCGAGGAGATGATTCATTGATGTTCCGAGAGTTCAGCAACACGAAGCCACCAAAGTTTAGCAGGACCTAGCACCCTATTGCTGTGATGAGATGGATCTATAATGTCGAGGGATGTTTTTATACTTGTTCATGCCCTGAGAATCTGAAGGCTCGACTCGCGTTGAACCATCTTCGCTTTGGGGCGAAGGAGTGGTGGAAGTTTGTGACAACTGATTATTCTCCTGCAGACAAGGTTGTAGAACTCGCTACTCTGATTTGGTAATTCATGTAGAAATATTTTTAGGGAAATTATATATGTCACAATCATAAGTTAAAAGCATAAGTTGATTGAAATATATAACAAAATTAGATAAATATGAATACACAAAAACTAAAAAATACATAATGGTCTCACTTCGTGAGTAATTATTGAAAATTTAAGATATATATGTGGTAATAATTACATGTGTGTGTTAAATAATAAATTATTAAGTTTATCATACATATTAATCACCTAGTTGACTGAGTTTTACAACATTGCTCATTTCATTAAAGGGATGAACAGGGAGTACTCGAGATTCTGTAATTCGACAAGTTAAGCGGCCGAATAGCGAGTACTCGGAGGAGTAATTGACCAACTCAGTGAGTTTTACAACACTTCCTCCAAAGCATGATGTAGTGAATTGGGAGAGGTTTACAGAGCTACTTCGAGATGAGTTCGTTCCCTAGGTGGAGAAAGAACGATTGGCCCAGGAGTTTCTGTCTCTCAAGCAGAAAACAGAGACGGTGACTGAGATTACGAAGATGTTCCATGAGAGGGCATAATTCTTCCCTAAGCACGTATCTATAGAGCAGGCACGTATGATATGGTACTTGAGCATTTTGAGGAGGGATATTCGGGAGTTCATGGTGAGCTCATCATATTGGACATTAAATGAGCTACAGACCAATGCCATGAGGAGGGAGATCGAGCTGGAGACCCAGACGAGGGAGGAGAGAGAGTATCAGGGGAGAGACATGAGGCCAGTGCAGTTGCTGCTAGTGACCATGCGGGTCAAGCCCAATTATTTAAAGTAGGAGGCCAAAAGGTATGCACTTGTGGAAAGTGCGGTAAGAGTCACAATGGATCTTGCTGATTGGGGATTTGTTTCAATTGTGGTAAGGAGGGGCATATGGCGAAGGATTGCCCTAAGGGATTTTCAGTTTGGTTTCATTGCAACCAGACTGGCCACAGGAAGGCTGAGTGTCCTCAACTCACTCAGGGTTCAGCTCAATCCCCTGCTCTAATGGTCGGTCGGGGAAAGCTGAGGCTCCGAGAGCTCATGGAAGAGCTTTTTGCTAATTGTCAAGGAGGTCCATGTGGCACCCAATGTTGTTGCTCATATGCATCTCCTTATTTATGTTGATGATTTGAACAATTTATGCTTATCATGTGTTTCATTTAGGTACTTTTCTTGTTAATTTTGTGTCTGCTTTGGTGCTGTTTGACTCGGGTGCATGTTGATCCTTTGTTCCTTTATCCTTTAGTTGTTGGTTTAGCATCAAGCACGAGGCCTTGAGTAGGCCATTGAGGGTTTCCATAGCAGACGAGCATGCAGTTTTTGCTACCGATGTCTTTTGTGGCTATGTTTTGTATATTTTTGGTGTCGATTTTCCGATTGATCTGGTACCGATAACAATGGGGGATGTATGTGTTATAGTATGGATAGGTTGGTTAACTCGATTTAGGGCTTTGATTGACTGCGAGTGACAGTTGGAATGTTTACTATTTATGGCGAGGGAACTAGATCGAGATCAGCTTTCTGTTCTGCCACCAGGGCAAGACAGAGTTTGCAGCATGCGTGTATGGGTTTTCTGGCCTATGTGGTGGATACTCGATGGATCAACTCAGTGGTCTTGAATACCACATCAAAACTCCCCACGACTCGTTAACCGATCTCGCCCCAACAAATCGGGGTCCTAAATTTCCTCCCATAGAGCATTTCAAAAGGTGGTCAATTAATGTTGGCATGGTAAATGTTGTTATAAGAAAATTACGCTAATGGAAGATATGTATCCCAACTCCCACAAAATCCAAAACACACGCCTGAAACATATCCTCTAGAGTCTGAATGGTCACCTCACTCTAACCATCAGTCTGCGGATGGAACACTATGTTGAAATGGAGATGAGTACCCAAATCATCATTGAACTTCTTCCAAAACCTGAAAGTAAACCTGACATCCCAGTATGAAACCACGGAAACCGGCACCCCGTGCCATGCCACAATCTTCCTGATGTACACCTTGGCCAGCTTCTCTGCATAAACACTCTCCTGGATCGGGATAAAATGCACACTATTGATCAATCAAACCATGATGACCCATATCGAATCAACTCAGCGTGCAGTCCGAGGTAACTTCATGATGAAATCCATGGTAATATCCTCCCATTTCCATATGGGAATCTCCAACGGCTGCATCTTGTCATGAGGCCATTGATGCCCAGCCTTGACTTTCCTACAAATCAAGCATTACTCCACATACCAAGACACATCCCACTTCACGTACGGCTACCAATAATCAGGACGAAGATCCCTATACATCTTCATCGCCCTAGGATAAATGGAGAACCTAGACTTGTGCGCCTCCTCCATCAGAATCTGATGCATACCGCCCCATTACAGAAGCCAAACGCTCCGTTGAAGATTAAACAACCCACGATTTCATTATTTCATATTTTCTTGCTCCAATACGTTGAACACTTGCTCAAGAAGGAAACGGTAGCGAAGGGCAAAAAGCTTGAGTGCAAGAAAATTTTCTTTTTCCAGACCGGGCCCACGACATGAGGTGTGAATCTTCACATCATGAGAACTGTGTTTAAGCAACATTCTTCTCTTTGAATTTTGACTTCTTTGGCTATGGCTTGGGCTGATTTGGCTCTTCTTTTAGGGCTACTAGGAACTCAGAAATAGTATCTTCTTCTGTGTCGATGGCCATGACATGCGGTTGTGGATTTTTATCTGGAATTTGTGGAGATAATCGTTCACTAACCAATGTAGTTAATTGAACAAGTTGAGCTTCAATGTTTTGGATCGATGCTTGATGATTTCTAAGTAAAGCTTGCTAGTCTCGTATCGGCACATCGATCTCATCATTTCGTGTTTTCGAAGCCTCCATGAATCTAGTAAGTATAGACTCTAAATCAACTTTCTTTTCAAGTTGTTGTTGCTCTTTTTGGTAGAAGCCTCTGCCTATTTGCCTATATTTCTCTTCTTTTTATTTTTATATTCATTGTAGGGCAACCATTATTTCATTGGCTTCCTCCAATCTTCATAGTATCAACCTCCACTCGAATAGCATACTTGAGCTTTCTTATTCTCATTATCGTCCAACTGGCAATCTTTTGTCAAATGTGGACCATTGCATTTTTCACAACCCACACGAATAACATGTATAGATTGGTCCATCTTTATCGTTCTTCGATCCATATTATTTAGCATAGCCAAAACAGCTTCCATGTCCTCAGAAGTGCCACTCCTAATTCCTTTAGCTCCATCATTTTGAGGATTGTGATACTACGTGAATGCTTAGAAAACTCTTTAATTAGCTCCTTAATCTCAGCGGGTTTTTTCTTCATTAAAGCTCCTTGAAAATCAAGGAGTTTTCTTGTCATTACATATACGCCATCGTAGAAGATTGATACTTCTTATTGCACATTAAGATCATTTGGGGGCAATTTCAAAGTAATCCCTTGTAATGCTCCTATGCTTCATAAAGCGATTGACCCGGTTGTTACTCAAAGTTAGCTACTGCCTTCTTGAGTTTAGACACTTTTGATGGTGGGAAAATTTTCTCTAAGAATTGTTCACGCATTTGTGCCCATGTAGTAATGGCACCGAGTGGGAGTGACATCAACTAATCCTTGGCAGCTCATTACAAGTGACTGGAAGCATTCTCAATAATACTGTATCGCGTGGAAGATTTGGAATGTTGAATTAATCAGTGATTTCATTGACTTCATCAAGGTATTTTTAAGCATCCTCATGATCTTTCCCAGAAAATGGAACGTCTTTAAGCACGGAAAGAATTTGTCCTTTAAGCTCGAATGTGGTAGTGATGGGAATTGCGGGTGGCACTAAGCCTGGACCGGTGTCCTCTCGGATTCTCTTCTTGTATGTTTCCATTGAAATGTCAGCAATGTCCGTTATATTGCTTTCAGCTCGTCTTTAGGTTCGCTCTCTTCTTTTTCTAATTTAGTTTCAGACTCATATTCGGATTCTTGTGTATTAGGAGTATGCTCAAAGCATTCAACCTTGCTTTCGTCCTTTGGGGGATTGCTTGATTCTCCTACATGCTTTCCTTTCTTCTTACCAAAAACTGATTTAATATCTTTGAATGGTGATTTCTTTGGTGTGTTTGTTTCTCCTATGCTTTTTTTCGTCTATTTATGAAGGGCTGACTCTAGATCTTCAAGCGGTGGAATCAAAGGTGTGTTGGATCCACGGGTCATGTACTACTTTAATAAAAAAACAAAAATAAAAACATAAAAACGATAAAAAAAAAAAGTAATTAAAAAGTCATTCTGAACGTTCTCCACGACGTGGTAATGTTACCACCTCGTGTTGAAGCAGAAAAACTGAACAGAAAGTAAAAACGAAATAAAACGTAAAACAACCGAATTCACTTCGTGAACTTAAGGCTCACGTCATGAGTTCAGTAACTCCAAAAAAAATCTAATGCTATAAATTAACTTTTTGCAGGATTTACCCCACAAAAATGATCGATTAACCTAAAGCAATTAAATCTAAAACTAAATAGTTGTTCCCTGGCAACAACGCCAAATACTTGATGTATGCAAAAGATATCACCTTATCTAGCTTTAAATTTATAACCTAACTACTTATCTATTATTGCACATTTAGGCAGTGTATAGCATAGTAAAGTAAGTTGGGGTCGAACACAGTGAATGGATTTAATTAATTAACCTAATCACTAAAAAGTCATCTAAAACAAGCAAAAGTGAAACTGGTTTTTATCTTATTTTGCAAGTTCAAACAAACTTAAACTCTTTAACTAACGGTATCAATCGATTATTAATAACACTGCCATTTAGTTTGAATCCATTTCTCTTCTATAGCTAGATACTAATTATGGATTATCAATGTTGGTTAGCAAATATTATTTTACTAGCAATTCAAGTCCAAATTTACTAATGTTTTCACTAATTCATGTAAAACTATGTATGGCCATAGACAAGCAAACAAAAAATTGGTTATAAAAATGTAGATAAGCTATGTAAGATTAATCCAGATAAACACAATTGTGGTCACAATTTATGTTCTCTAGCACAGCTAAATTAGTTACTTTTATCACCTATCTAAGATTTGGTTGATCCTAGCTCTAGCAATTTAATAGTCACTAAACAACTAGGTAATAAGTTCATGTAATTTAATGGTCACTAAGCTACACAGAACCTGAATTCAAGCAATCAAAGTATCTAATATTAACATGCTAGGTAAAGATAATCAAACACAAGCACTACTAGATTCCGCAACTCACGACTGAAATCATAAAACAAATTCTCAATAATAAAAGACATAATCAAAGTGTACCAAACTAATGTGTGAATATGTTCTTCAATCTCTCAAGCTTCAAGAAATTTTCTTTCAAAGGATGCTTTTTTGCACTTTTTCTGACCTTTAACTCATTTATGTCTCTAGAATATATCCTTACCGGCCTCCAAAGTCGTGAGAATAAAGGTTAATTTATAGATATCGAAAATCGTTGCTCACGCTGCAAGTTTTGATTCTCATGTCGTGAGTTTGGTAGCAATCCATATTGGACAAGGATTCTGACTTCCCGTGTTAATCTTCTAGAACTTGATACTCACGTTGTGAGATTGGCTTTTCAGCAGAAATTTCCTTCTTTTAATTCTTCAATCCTCCAGAGTTCCACTTCTTGTCAATTATGGTCCTTATTGTTCAAGATTGTTCATTTTCGCTGCAAAATAGTGTTTAATCTCATAAGTATCATATATCTTTGCAAATAACCAAAATAGTAATAAAAATGTATTAAAATTATGCCTAAAGATGTTTATAAATATGGCAATATCAACTATCATAATCGAAGGAAGCCACTTGACCCACAATTCACTCACTCTTCTGGTGCTCTTCCTTCAAAGCCTTGACCTGAGCCTCACGAATCCACTCCAATAGAGGAGTATAACGATCATCCTAAAACATATATCCATGATCGGAGCCACAATCGCCTTGTAGATGAGAGCATCGGCCACCATATTGGCTTTCCCCAGGTGATAAAGGATCTCATAATCATAATCCTTTACCAAATCCAACCAACGGCGATACCTAATATTCAAATTTGGCTAATCCGTCAGGTACCTCAGGCTCTTGTAATCTGCGAAAATAGTACAATAGACCCCATAGAGGTAATGTTTCCAAATCTTCAGGGCTAAAACCACATCCCCCAGCTCCAAATCATGAGTTAGATAATTCACCTCATGAGGCTTCAACTGCCTCGAAGAGTAAGCGATCGCGCGACCCCTCTGCATCAACACTGCTCCCAAACCCATGATCAACACATCACAATAGACCAAAAAATCCTCAACACCCTCCGACAGGGTCAATATCGGTGCCTCATACAACCGTTGTCTCAAGGTCTCAAAAGTTTCCTACTGCTCAGGCTCCCAACAAAATGTAACTGTCTTCTTTATCAATCGGGTAAAGGGAATAGCAATCTTGGAGAAATCCTGGATGAATCTCCAATAATAACCTACGATACCAAGGAAACTCTGAAACTCAGATGGAGACCTCGGAATCTCTCACCGCATCATGGCCTCGACTTTGGCTGGATTGACTAGAATACCACTCTGGTTGACAAGGTGCCCCAGAAACTGCACCTCGCGCAAACAGAATTCACACTTGGAGAACTTTATGAAAATTCTCTCCTTCCTCAAAGTCTCCAACACTTCCCTCAAGATCTCCTCGTGCTGCTCATGGGTTTTGGAATAGACCAAAATATCATCAATGTATACAATTACAGACCGATCCAACATTGGTAAGCACATGCGGTTCATGAAATCCATGAATGCGACTGGAACATTGGTGAGCCCAAAAGGCATCACCACGAACTCTTAATGACCATAGTGAGTCTGGAAAGATGTCTTCTGCACATCATCATCCCTTGGCCTGATTTGATGATAACCCGATCACAAATCAATCTTAGAGAACCAAGATGCACCCTGAAGTTGGTCAAACAGATCATCAATTCTCGGGAGTGGATAATGGTTCTTCATTGTTACCTTATTCAACTCAGGAGTATTGTTTGGAGGATCTTTGGTCAGGGTTAGCAAGATAGTTCTCCAATGAAGTCAAGGTTTAGTGGTTCTATCATTTGTTCGGGTACGCTCGACAATTGCCTATGGAAGAACTTTTGGAGTTCAAGGCACTACCATTGTTAGGAAAGGAATGGTAGCAGGAAGATGGTGGTGTCAGTTATGTGAGTTGTTTGATGATTGGACGTGTCAAAGGAATTGTATTTTCGCATGGACTGAAGTGGGTTCGAGTCCATTGATTCTTTGAGGATGGAAATTAGAGTGGATGTTCGTCAGTGCATGGCAGGGGTTATGGTTATTCGTCGTCGGCAAAAGAACAAAAGAAATTGGTATGGTATCATGGGAGGTGATTTGGATTATCAGACTAGTTAAGGTCTCAAGAGTATTATTCCAGATCCTAGGAGTTGGGCCATCATTGAGATTGGCTAGTAATGGAACACTGGTTTTGGTAAGCGCAGGTCATAGTCGGTTCATGCCATAGGAGGTTCGTGTAGGATTTGGTATCTAAACCCATAACTATAATTGGGATGTACTTGACCCGATGGTAGCATGGTCCTTTTGGGTTGCCTTCATTAGTGCAATTTGATAAGATGGACTTTTGAGAATAAAGTTATTTGTGATTTATTAATATATTATAAGTATAATATATTAATTGAGAAATTATATTATTTAATTAGTATTGATCAAGAATTAATTTAGAATTAATTTTGTGATCAAAAGAGACTAATTAAATATATGGGGATTGATTGTGTAAATCAATGATTCTTATAATGTAGGCTAATGATCCATGGTTATTTAGGATGGGCAAAACGAATGAGATAATCCATGAATAGTCCATGGAGGTTTAAACCATGGGGAATAAGAATGTGAAAAGTCATGGAGCATTAGGGTTTGCATGGATGTAACCCTAACATTTGCTGCACAATAAAATGGATCCCCTATAGCCAAACTCGGTTACATGAGTTGCCACAACATTCTAAGAGAGTGAAATTGATTTTGTGTTAAGCAACTTGTTCTCTCAAGCCTCCTCTTGCATTTGGTGTTTAAGAACCATTAAAGGCATCACACTTGGGGTGCTCAAGCTTTCAAAGGTTAGAAACTACAAGTCCTTCTAAGAGATAAGTTATCTAACTAGATGTATTGTTCATTTGACAACTTGGATGGCAGTTAGCATATATGGTTTGGAAAATTGAAAATATGTATGTATAATTAGAGAAAACATATATCAAAAGCATTTAGGGTTGCATGTGCACCATAGGAGTGTTATAGTGCTCAAAACCCACCAGTGGTATCAAAGCCTAGGATTGTTTTCTATTATATTTGATGCTTGCTAATTTTTCAAAGCTGAAAAGTTAATTTTCTGGCCTCTGATTGGTGAACTCGCCGAGTCCATGAACTGACTCGACGAGTCCACTTAGTAAAAGGGCAACTCGACGAGTCCAGTTCATGTACTCGTCGAGTAGATGGCTCTGTGTGAAGAATTCCAGGTTTCTTGGCCTGGATTGGATTGGGAACACTACCACAAGATAATTGTTAAAGTTTTGAGAAAATTGTTGTTGTATGTGATAAACAAAGTTGCTTGTAAATTGTTAATTTGAAATTATCTTGTTTATGAGTTTAGTTAGATCAATCATGAAATATATGACATTTTAGTTGTTAGAAAATTGATCTAAATGAATTTTAATGACCTCCATAACTTCTCCTCAAGTTATGGAAAATGAAACATCTCATCCATTAAAATTCAACTAAACTCATAAGTTATGGATATGAAGAGTTTTGACAAGTTTCAAAAGTTGCCCTCAAGTTTTGGAATTTGTAAAGTCTCACTAATGAAACTTTAATTCCAAACCCTAGAGTTTTAAAAGTTAAAATTCAACCCTTATACTTTATAATATTATAATTTTAATAACATATATATATATATATGTGTATACATATATATATATATATGTGTGTGTATATATATATATATATATATATATATATATATATATATATATATATATATATGTATGTATGTATAAGACAACTCAGTCTTCCCGTTAGTACGTCTCAATCATGAAGCCGGTCTATAAGGGGGTATAAGGTTACTGCCTATAAAATGGTGGCTTGATGGGTGTCCAATCTCACCCACCGCTACCTTGACTGGTGTAGGGTCGTTAGCCGAACGTGTAGGATAGGGCATTAATTCTCATTAAAAGTATGATGATAAATATAAAGTAACTAAACTTTTATTAAATCCCCAATCTTAGTTACTTTAGGAAAAATATGAAAATGGTGCTAGTCCATGAAATTACACTTCACACCTTGTTATGTCGTTAGTGGAGCATGTGTGGTTAACTGACACACTAATCTGGGACTGACAATATGTGGCAAAGGGTAGCTTGATGTTAATCATAGATCAATGGATCATTGAGTGTACCAAATTAATTTCCGTGGTTATTCACACCTTGTTTGTAATCCTCGACATCCCAGTCACAAACTTGAAGGGCACAATCGAGATTTAAACATGCCATTGAAAAGTTCAATGAATCTCAAAGGATCTAGGAATTTCAATCCAATTAAAACTTAATAATCTATTTCGTTTTTCATGGTGGATATTGGTAAATCATCATTTACCTACCTTCAAATATCTTACAGTTGGATTACGACATCCCTCTTTGCAATTGTAGAATATAGTGTTGGGTCCTAGCCTTAATATTTCATTTGGGTGTTATATTGAGGATACTCATCTAATCTAAACTTTGTTCTTCTTCTTTTTCAGATGTCTATCGCAAACAGTGCTTCCACCCCAATCCCTTTAGGCTTTTTCTCCCTCATGAACTTATGTGGGAGGGTCATTTTTTATGGCTCGAACTTCCATGAATAGATTTGAAACATCCGAATGGCTATTCGATATAAGGACAAATAATATGTCCTAGATAAAGAGCTAAAGGAGATTGATGTAACCACTGCTACTCCTGAACAAGTCTCTGAACACACTACTCATGAGAGGGATGTGACAAAGGTGTCATATCTAATGATTGCTACCATAACCGCTGAGCTACAAAAATCCTATGAGGACTACTATCCTTTAAAATGTATCAAGATTTGATGGAAATATACCATCAAAATTATTGGAAGGAGAGGTATGAGATCATTTCCTCCATGATCACAACCAAAATGAAGGATGGAGAGTCCATCACGGCCCACTTGCAGAAGATGCAGAGATGTGTGGACCGTTTGCTTAAATTGAATGTCAATTTTGATGAAGAGTTGACCATAGATATTATTCTACACTATTTACCTTCTTATTATGATCAGTTTCGTATGACCTATCATATGAACAAGGAGGAGGTCACTCTTAGCAAACTTCAAGTGCTTTTAAGGACTGCAGAAAGCAACTTGAAAGTTAAGTCGGTTCTGTCTACTCCTACTACTACTTCTGCCCTGTTTTGGCAATTGGAAATCGAAAGGGAAAGAAGAGGAACTCTCCCTCCAAGAGCCACAGGGGAAAGTATCCTGATGCATCCTCTTCTAGTCAGACCAAAGTTGGTTCTGCTTATCCCACTTCCAATCTGAAGGATGCTGACTGCTTCCATTGCCATGAAAAAGGGCACTGGAAACGAAGTTGCCCCAAGTCCTTGCAGGACATTAAGGATGGGAAGATCAAGCCATTTGTTCTGATTTACATTATTCAATCTAATAACTCATCACATTCTAATTCTTGGGTCCTTGATACAGGTTGTGGATTTCACATTTCTTCTGATTTGCAGGTACTAAAAAGAAGTAGGGATGTGGAGCACGGGAAGATAATTTAATCATGGGAAATAGGAAAGTGTTGATTGTGACCAATATTGGAGTTTATTCTTTATTTCTTATTATTGGTTTAAATTTGGATTTGAATAATTTTTGTTACTCGACCGATATGGCGAGAAACATTATTTCCTTTCATAGGTTGTATAAACAAGGTTTTACCTTTTCTTTTAAAAATGAAGTTGGTACTATTAATGATTATTATAATGGTGTATTTTATTTTAAAGCATTACCTTGTAGTGGTATGTATGAAACCATGATGGTTGTAGATAACTTAGGAAACAATGTGTTGAACATTGATTTATCCAATGTTTTGGACAATGCATGCTTGTGGTATTGTCGTCTTAGACATATCAACAAGAAATTCATAGCCCAACTCCAAAAGGATTGAGTTTTGGAATCATTCAACTTAAAGTCGGATGACACTTGTGAATCTTGTTTACTTGGAAAGATGACCAAGTCACCCTTCACTGGTACTTGTGAAAGGGGCGAAGTTTTGTTGAATCTCATACATATTGATGTGTGTGGACCATTCAGAACCGCCACAAGAGATGCTAACCGCTTCTATGTGACTTTTACTTATGATTATAGTAAGTATGGCTATATCTAATTGATCAAGAATAAGTCAGAAACTTTTAAAAACTTCAATGACTTTAAGCAAGAAGTGAAGAATCAATTGGGCAGGAAGATAATGATGATGCGATCCGATCGAGGAGGAGAGTATCTTAGTATCGAGTTCCTTGACTATCTTAAGGAATGTGGAATTATTTCATAATTGATGCCACCTAGGACACTACAACTTAATGGTGTTGCTGAGAGGCGCAATAGAACCTTGTTAGACATGATTCGTTCCATGATGAGTCGAGCTTCGTTACCTATCTCATTTCGGGGGTAGGCCTTAGAGACTGCCACCCATCTCCTTAATCTAGTCCTTACCAAAAAGGTTTCCAAAACACGTCACGAGATATGGACAGGGAAGGTTCCCTTGTTAGACCACATCAAAGTTTGGGGTTGCAAGGCTTTCGTGAGACGCAAGACTCATGACAAGCTCGAACCTCGGAGTGAGCGATATATCTTCATCGGATACCCACAAAAGTCCTTTGGATATCTCTTCTATATACCGAGTGACATTGTTGTCTTCATTGTGAGGAGATGAGTCTTTAGCGAGAGAGAACACATATGCGAAGAGGACAATGGGAGGCAAATTGACCTTTAAGAGCTTCAAGAGTTAAGTGATGAAGGAACCTCAAACACTAGCACTCAACCCGAGGACGAAACTCCGGTTGAGCCGATTGACGAGTCCATACCTCTGAGACATTCCAGTAGAGTTAGTGTTCCACCTATGATATATGGTTTTCATATAGCATCTGAAGGTGATACATTTATCAGTGATAGTACATTGGTAAATTTGGATGAACCTAACAATTACAAGGAAGCCATGGTAGCCCCCGAGTCTGCTAAATGGAAAGAGGCAATGGACAGTGAGATTTAGTCCATGTATGACAATCAAGTTTGGAACTTGGTTGAAAATGTACCAGGTCGTAAGAAAGTTGGGTGCAAATGGATCTTAATGAAGAAGATCGACATGGATGGGAAAGTACACACATATAAAGAGCAACTGGTTGTCAAGGGTTTTACTCAAAGTCCGGGAGTTGACTATGAGGAGACCTTCTCACCAGTAGCTAATATTAAATCTATAAGAGTTATGTTAGCCATAGTTGCATTTCATGATTATAAAATATGGCAAATGGATGTGAAAACCACTTTCCTTAATGGAAAGTTGGTGGAAGATGTTTACATGAGTCAGTCAGAGGGTTTTGTCAATACAAAGTACCCTAATAGAGTGTGTAAGCTTGAGAAATCCATATATGGATTGAAACAAGCATCTCGCGGATGGAATCTTTGTTTTGATGAGAAAGTCAAAGAGTTTGGATTTTGGAGAAGTGAGGATGAGTCATGTGTGTATGTCAAAGCTAGTGGGAGTATAGTTAGCTTTCTGGTATTGTATGTGGATGACATACTACTCATAGGAAATGACATCCCAACCTTGCAGGAGGTTAAGTCCTGGCTTGGGAAGTGTTTCGCTACGAAAGATCGTGGAGAAGTTGCTTATATTCTAGGGATAAGGATATTGAGATACATGAGTAAAAGACTAATAGGTCTTAGTCAAACTACCTACTTGGACAAGGTGTTGACATATTCCAGCATAGAGGAGTCCAAGAAAGGTGACTTACCTATCCAAAGAAATACCAAACTGAGTAAGACTCAGAGTCTGAGTACAGAGGCTGAGATAGCAGAGATGAGTCATATACCATATGCTTCCGTAGTTGGGTCGATCATGTATGCTATGACTTGTACTCGCCCTAATATGGCCTTTGCTTTGAGCATGGTCAGCAGATATAAAGGGAACCCTGGTAAATATCATTGGACTGCGGTTAAAAACATTTTTAAGTACTTGAGGAGCACCAAGGACTAGGTCCTTACCCTCGGTGGGAGTGATGACTTGAGAGTGATAGTGTATAATGATGCCAGCTTTCAAACCGATAGAGCTAATTTCCGCTCTCAGTCGAGCTGGATATTTACCCTGAATGGAGGAGCAATGACATGGGAAAGTTCCAAGAAGGAGATTGTAGTTGATTCAACGTGCGATTCATAGTACATAGTAGCAAGCGAACCGACGAAGGAGGCGATATGGTTGAAAAACTTCATCAGAGACCTTGGAGTCATTACATCCATAAAGGATCCTATGGAGATTTTCTGTGATAATGAAGGGGTGGTTGCCTTAACCAAGAAACTGAAAGATCATGGTAGATCCAGGCATATCGACAGAAAGTACCACTTCATAAGATATTAAGTAGAAAAAGGACACCTCGTGGTGAAGAGGATATCGTCAGAAGAAAACCCAACATAGCCCCTTACAAAGGGATTGACTACGGTTAAGCACTTGCAACATGCGAGGGGCATTAGGCTAACTTATTATATTAGTTTTAGTAATTAGATCAATCGAAACTTGTAATAGCTAAATTGTAATTGACATTTGATGATTAAATAAAAGGATTTTTATATATAAGTAAAGTTATTGTCTTGTGTCAATTATTTACTATTGTTGCACTTTGCATGTTTTGACTTCCAGAATAATAAGAATTATTCAAACTATCCACAGTCGATCATACATTGAAAGTAAGTATGAAAGAAGACTGTCATGAGTTGGCTTGTATATTGTCTAAGGAGTTAATTGGTCGATGATTCTATTTATATTGGGAATCTCGAATATTATAAGCGGAGTAATCAGTTGGGAAATTAATGGGATATATTCAGTATGGGAAGTCTGTCAGGGAGTCAAACCCTCTTGAGACTTCAGATTTCAGGTTGAGTGGTTGTGGTTATTTCGCAAGGGATTATTGTCGAATGGTGAAGGAATTCGTTCATCTACGGGTTGGAGAGCCCTGCAAGGGTTGGTTTCGATTGCCTTGGGAAGGTTGTGGTATGCTCGGGGTTGTGGCCTTGTTGCTCAGGTTTTTGGCTTGCTGGGATTGGTAAGAAATGATTTCGATGACAAAATCTAATTTAAGTGGGGAAGAATTGTAACATTCCGGTTGAAATTAAAATAAACTAAATATAATAAGTAAATAAATAATAAACCCTAAACCTCGAGATATAAATTATATTTTATTGTAGCCTTAAATCCATAATAATTTAGCAAGGTGTTGGTTCCGGGAGTTAAATGTCATAATTTTAGATTTGGAGGTTAAAGTGTAATTTTTGGGGTGGTTTTGCAAAGAATTTCTGACGTCAGGGGATGTTTGGTAAATATTGGAGTTAAGTTGAAAAATATTTTGTGGAGGAGGGTCAAACATGGAAAAATGATCTTATGTTTGAAGAGAACATGAGACTAACCCGCTTCCTTTTTCCCCTCGTTTTCATTTTGTATCAACATTAACCCAAGCTCATTTCTCCAACAGCCACCATTTTTGGAGGTTTCTCAGTCGTTGTCTGCATTGTCGAGTCCGACCACCACCCTACAACCTGCTTCCTTTACGTTAACCGCCACCACCACATCCTCGTTGCCGCTGATGTCATGAGCAGCCGAGAGAACCGCCGAAGATCGACGAATAAGCTGTGAACGTCGATGTGTGGGTGGCGAACGACCAGAAGCTGACGGTAAGGCTTACTACAACCCACCTCTCCTCTTCGTTCTTTTCTGTGAGTATGGCATCGTTTACATAGTCACTGCTGTTATTGGCCTTTGGTCACTGTTTCTGTTGATTCTTGCGTGTCAGCCGCCTAGTTGGTGGTTGAGAGTTTATGGTCACGTTTCCTATATACGTATGTGTTGCTACTAGAACTCGTGAAGTGTGTGGGGGTGTTATGTTGGCCTGAGGTGAGGCGAACCACCATGGTGGCTTCCGCTAATTCACCTTCTTTTGCCGCCACCAGCCACTGTGAGGGGGTGGTTGTGTATGTGATTAGTGTGTGTGTAAATGATTTACATCTTTTGTGTGTGTTTGGTTGTTAGAATTATCTCTCGAGCAACCATTGTGTGCAGGTGGTTGCAGTCGTGGACCACCGTCGACCACCACCGCTAGAGGTGGCAGTGGGTAGTGCCCGACCTAGTGAAACCCAAATTATTCTAAAAACTCAACCTTGGACCTAGTTGGCATGTGTTTGGGTTGGAAACCGTAATTAGGGTTTAGAAAACTCTAATCTTGGAGACTTTTGTTTGGGACTTGCTGGGACCCACGTTTTGGACCGTTGGATTGGAGTTATGGATTATGCTCGACCACATTGTATGATTGACCTAGTAGAGTGATTGACTTAATGGATTAAGAGTTCTTACATAACCCTAATCGTCATTTTATGTGAAAACCCTAATTTTGTTTAGGCTTTGAGTTAGGCCTTTCTTTTGGGCTTTGGTGTTTGGGTTCTTGATGGGTCATTTGAGAGGAAGTGTATGGACTAGGATATTTAGATGGGCTTTAGGGTAAGACCAGTGTAAGGATTTTGGGCCTAATTTGGAAAATTAGGTCATAAATTGGGCCTTGGTTGATTATTTGGCTTTTGGGCCTTTAGAGTGTGATTTTGGGCCTTGGGCTTGGATCAAGCTAAGTTGGGGGTAAAATGATCCTTTTACCCCAATTGTGGATTTATGGTTATGCATTGGAATCCAATTATTAATTGGGTGTTGTTTTGAAGATTGACAGTTTGGGGATCTGTCAGGCAACAACTAGAGATTTATCCACAGAACTTCAATAGTGCGAGGTGAGTTTCCACACAAGTTTAGCGGGTCTAAGGCATCAAGGCTGACCCTCGTTTGGGTATGTTATTATACTTATTTTCTGTATGATACTTGTATGTACTTGTATATGTATGTTTATTGGGTGAGGCATGTATCTCACAATTATCTGAGTATGGGCGGGGCTTGTATCTTAATATTATCCGAGTCTTGGCGGGGCCCGTTATTCGAGTGAGTGTGGGGCCCATATCTCTCTATTATCTGAGTGAAGGTGAGACCCGTATCTTATTATTATCCAAGTGTGGGCGGGCCCCGTATCTCATTGGATGGGGCTCGTTATTCGAGTGTGGACAGGGACCGTATCTCATTATTATTCTAGTGTAGGCTGCGCTCGTATCTCATTTGGTCGGTGCCCGTTATATGATATGTATGGTATGTGGTATCTTGGGGAACTCACTAAGCTTTGTGTTTATGGTTTTCAGTTTATGTTTCATGTATTTCAGTTTTCAAATGGAAGAGCTCGAGGTGGTTGCAAGGCACACACCACATGTTTTCCGCATTCTGTGATTTACTCTGATTCAATGATGATTTGCTAAATCTTGATTACTATGTTTTTACGGAAATGACATGTATTAACGACTTATTTATTTAATAAACGGAAATTTTATTTCATTATTTTTGGGACATTACACTTCGACCCGTTAAGCATAGTGAGGAAGACTGACCTCAGACTATTGAATCTCACAGATAAAACTCAAGCTGTTGGTCCGCTGAAATCTCGCTCTATCAATAAAAAAAAACATCTCGTTAATAATTGGATCCCAACTCACACTAAGAGTGCAAACTATGGTAAAAGACCCTTTTTACTCTTTATCTAACATGGCACAAAGCTAAGGCCCAACCCAACTATCCAAAATGCCCAAATTCCAAAATGATCAACCAAAGCCTAAACATGGCCTCATTTTCCAAATTGGGACCAAACCCATCATGGGCCTAAAATCAAGGGTCCAACCCTAACAATGGGTCCTCACGTCGTGACCAGACCTTGGTCACATCGTGGGGACCAACTCGACTCGGTTTCGACTCAACGAGTCAACTCAACCCATCAAAAGATTCCAGTCCCCATCACGTTGTGACCCAACCTTGAATCACATCATGGTCCAATCCGGATAAAATAGACGGGATGACCAACATTCTCACGTTGTGATTCCTAAATGTCACATCGTGAGATTTGTACTGACGAGCATAAAACATTAAGCTCTTAATCCTTACAGCCATAACTTGGTACTTTTCAGGGGGTCTTCATTAACTCAAAGGATGATAAAAATCGTGGCTTTTCAGTCATGCATGGCTCAAACTCTTACTAGACCAAAAGCGGGGAAAATGAAATCTAGACTCAAACTTGGAGTCCCAAACTACACCAAAACTCAGATCCAACGACTATGTTGAAGAGAATGAGTCAATGATTCACAAAGTTGCCAACTTTATGGACCCCATGCAAGAAATCCTACCCAAACATGCAAAAAGGAGCTCATAACATAGATCTAGAATAAAATAGGTAAAAAGGTCCAAGCTTTATGACTGATAGTGGTCCAAAAGCTCCAAGAGATTGCAAGGTGGAAGCCAAAACACCAAGAGGTTTCTCAACCAAGGTCTTCTTCCACTTCAAGTAGCTAAAAACCACCAAAGAATGCTTCAAAACTCTCAAAAATGCCTATGAGCTTCAAGAGAGTCACGATTAGGGTTTTCCAGAGGCTTAAAGGGTGAAAGAGGCTGGAGATGGATAACATTAGCCTCTCATTCATTTAATACCCGAAAATTATGGTTTGGGGTCATTAAGTCGCACTGACGTCGTGAGACCTTATGCCTTAGGTCGTGAGTTTCCAGAAACACGGGTCAACAAGTTAATGGTCAATCACGACATGATCCCCAAGATCTCACGTCGTGAGGACCCTCATAATGCAAATAAAGAAATAATTTAGTACCTTAGGGTTCCGGATGTTATATGTTGCCACATGTCACTTTCTTGTGGAGTTGCGTCATCCTTGCAGGAAAATTCTTGCATTCTTCGATAAATAGTAACTTTTGCACACGAGCTTTATTTTTGACGTTCTTTATATCCATGATTTCATAATTCCGAGTATTACAACTTTCCTTTAGATTTTGCATAGTCTATCTTCATTTATATTTTATAAAGATTATACTGTGAATGACCTTGCAAATTTCATAACTTCTTCATATGAGTTTCATTCCCAACGTTCTATATATCTATGGTTTCGTAATTACACGACATCAAATTTCATTTACATTACTTCGGCTAACAACTCTTTTCGTTTTGTATTTTACAACAAATACTGACGAAATACGTTGTAACGCGTAACTTCGAATTATCATAACGTCCTCATATAACGTCAGATTTTGGCGATCTTTATACTCACGGTTTCGTATTGACGTCTACTACAACTTTCATGATGATTACTTCCGCTAAAAAGGAATATATTTCCACTTTAAGTTTTATAAACAAACGTGTATATTAATTTACAATCTAAAGTGAAAACATGGTGTTACATCTGTCTCCGAAATTGGATACGCCCTTTCGATGCAACTCAGGCCACCACCTACGCCCTGTATCATATTTCCTTTTTCCTCGGTTTATCATTCCCAATAAGTTTATGATATTTCAAAGGAGGTGATCGAAAGTGGAATTTTCTGATTTTTCGATGACTGTTTTTGGGATGAAGATGGGTGGTGTCAGTGGCAGACTTAAGTGGTTACCGAGGGGTGCTAGTCCCCCACTCTGTTTCAGCTCCGTAATTAATTTTTTTTTCTATTAAGATGCAACGTCTAAAAAATTTGTGTCGCTAGTATTGAAAGTTCTCCGTCCCCCATTGAATGGTGGTGGTGATGTATTTTATGATGGCATTTGTGATTGGTGGTCTAATTGTGACTGTGGTTAGTTGTGGTGAACCGGATAGATTGTGGTGGAATGTACTAGTGTGGTTTGGAATTAGGTGGGTAAGTGGCAAATCGTGCTATCGTTTCGTGTTTCTGTCTGACACGACAAGACACGACAAAGTTTTATGTAACACGAACATCACACGACACGATGTCGTGTTTTTTCTAACTAATACGAAAACGAACGAATTAAAAAATAACAAAAACGACACGATATGAAAAATATAACATTTACTAAAAACTTGTTTATTTAATGAATACCTTATCAAATATAACACGAAAAACACGACAAACACGAAAAACATGATAAATAACTACTAAATCGTGTCAATTTCGTGTCAAATTTTGAACACGAACACGACACGACACGACAGCGTGTTGTTTACTGTTAACACGAACAGTCGAACATGATACAAACACGAATTCAATTTTCAGTATCGTCTCAATTTTATTTCGTTTCGTGTATTTTTGTATTGTCGTATCATAAATTGCAACTCCTAATTAAGGAAAAAAAATTAATTAATAATTAAAATAAAAATATGAAAAAGAGTTAATAGTCATATTACTTTTTAAATACTTAGCTCCAAACTACTGTAGATTGGGCCGACCAAAAAGACCAAAACTTGCAATTTACTCTAAAGCTAAAAGTATAGGTTGGCTGCATATGAAACCGAAGAGGCAAGAGGCAAGAGGCATGAAACATAAATAGAACAGAAATCATAGTAGGGTTTTTTCCTTTATTTTATTTATTTTTAATAAATAAATATTTAGCACCAAGTTAATTCAAACATACTATATATATATATATATATATATATATATATATATATATATATATATATATATATATATATATATATATATATATATATATATATATATATATATATATATATATATAGAACAGAAATCATAGTAGGGTTTTTTCTTTTATTTTATTTATTTTTTATAAATAAATATTTAGCACCAAGTTAATTCAAACATACTATATATATAAATATATATATATATATATATATATATATATATATATATATATATATATATATATATATATATAATATTTTTAATAAAAACATCTGCTTAAACATAAAATAATAATTATTTGAAAAATCTTTTTGATTCATAAAAACAAAATGTATGTTTGATTATATAAAAGAACAAAAATCGTAGCAGTGTTTTTTCCTTTATTTTATTTATTTTTAATGGCAGAATTTTATAAATAAATATCTAGCAACCAGCTAATTCAAACAGTTATATTATATTATATCATGTCATATTATATACTATTAAAAATATATTTTCTTTTATCATATTTGACAACTTTTTCTAAAAGTATTAATAATTAATTAAATAATATTATATAAATTAGTTAAAAAGATCTATCTAAACATAAAATTATAATTATTTGAAAAATCTTTTTGATTCACAAAAACAAAATCTACGTTTATTTATATTTTATAAATGAACTGATTCTTTGAATCACCATCCGTATCTCATTTTCTCTGGTGAATGTAAATTTGGAATCTTCCCTCTCAATCTCCAACGCTATTGAAGTTCCATTAACCCAAATCGAAATAAGTCATTTTACCCCAAGCGCAGTGTTTAGTATTTGATTGAGTGTGTTTATGGACTTGTAGCCGAGGAGATTCAGGAGTAGCAGCCGTTAGCTTCCCGAGCCACACACTCAGCAGCCAGCTTACGAGGTGAGTTTCCTTCCAGTAGGAACGGGTCTAAGGCCACAATGCCGGCCCGTTCAGTTAGCAGTAGTTTCCGGATTTAGGTCCGATGCAGCAGCTAGTATGTTTGATGCCTTCGTGGCTCGAACAGGATTTGTGTGCTATGTTTTATGCGTTAAGTGTTATGTGTTCCGGGCTACGGCCCGATGTAGTATGTCGTATATGTGTTCATACTAGTTGATGCGTTATGATATGCCATGTTCAGTCAGTCAGTTCCGGACTTCGGTCCGATGCAGGGGACAAGGTCCCAGTCGGTTCCGGACTTCGGTCCGATGCAGTTAGTTCCGGACTTTGGTCCGATGCAGTTAGTTCCGGACTTCGGTCCGATGCAGGGGACAAGGTCCCAGTCAGTCCCGGACTTCGGTCCGATGCAGTTTCCGGGCTTCGGCCCGATGCAGTGGGCGAGGCCCAATATGTGTTTATATGTTATTGTATGGTATGTGGTAGTTTGGGGGAGCTCACTAAGCTTCGTGCTTACAGTTTCAGTTTTGGTTTCAGGTACTTTCGCAAGCAAAGGGAAGAGCTCGGGGTGATAGCATCGCACACACCACAGCTTAGCTTTTGTCCTGGGGATGGTTTTAGTTGTTTTGGATTTGATATAGTATGATACAGTTTTCCGCACAGTATTTTATTATGATTTGGGATACATCGCGTATGTTTTTTTTTATGTTATGATACTCATATTATGGTTTTGATTATATTGAAAAACGAAATTTTTGGGTCGTTTCTTCGTACACAACATTTTTTTTCCATACACAACAATTTGTGCTTTAAAGTGTTGTATTGTACAACTTTATAATGCATAAATTGTTGTGTATGGCAAAAAATTGTTATGTACGAATCACTTCCCTAAGTATAAATCAAAATAGTGATGATACAATTTAATGGATTCGTTGGAAGTAAAAAAACAAAGTATTGAACCAATCAAAATTTCAATTAACTATTTGACCAAATCAAAAGCATCCCACTGTCAATTCGAACTCCATTTCGTCACATGTTAACCATGAATGGAAAGTAGCAACATGAAAAACATACTCTCTTCATTAATTTGAAAATCCATATCGATCATCTTCATCACATGTTGAATTGGAACGAAACACATGTCTCGAAGCATCTCAAGATCGAAGCACCATCTCAATCAGAATCTCTCCATCATTCAACCCATTGAAATTGAATCACATGATTTTACTATCAAAGACTGATTCAAGATCGAAAAGCCATCAAAAACTTTTTTCGATAATACTTCACCTCGAAATTAGTGTACACTTTGAAATCTCAAGTCGTCTTCTTTAACGAAACAACATTGAATCATCATTTTCTCTCATTTTCTAATCCATCAAACTCATAATAAGATTAAACTGAAACTAGATGAAAACAACAAATTATCAAAAGTCAATTTCGATGAAAAAGAGAGAAAAGAACGATCGATTTTGAGGATTCGATTTTGAGAAAAGGATTACCACCATGAATCTCAACTTCGATTTCGTCACAAAAGAATACTCGGTTAATGTTGAATCTTGAATTTTAAACATCACATTCACCCTATCTCCAGCCCCCATTTGACAATGGTGGGTTGTTGATGTTGCAGGTGATGGAGGCGTGAACATGATTTTTGCGTGATGATCCACAATATGGAGGCGTAAGAAAGAAGAAGATATGGGTGTAGGTTTTGTGTGCATGTGTATGTGTGTGTGAGAGAAAGGGAGGGATAAAGAGTACCGACAGGGTTGGAGTGGGCCCAATTCTTTTTATTTTTAATTTTTTAATAATAAATTATTAAAATAAATATAAAAATACAAAAAAAAAAATTAAAAGGGAAAAGTAGACATTTCAAGTTTTCCATGGACTAAAACTATATGAAACTTCTAATTTTGGACCTTCCATACGAGTTGGAAACTTTTTGGATTTTATCGTTAATTTTTTGAATACCATAGAGATCAATTTTGTAGTTTTGTCTTATATATAACATATCTTTACCGGATTTATGATTTTTGTGTTTAACAAAAAGTTATGCAATGAAAACATACATTTTGGACAACAACTTATGGGATTATTGAAAATGAAATTATTAAATAATTATATTTTTAGATAATACTTATTTGTTTATTTTATTTACCCAGTATGTTATTTAACAAAATGGAATTATTAACAATTAAATAAACATAGTTTGATTAAAATGTCTTCATCTCATACCAATGATGAGAGTAAACAAAAGATTTTCTCATTTTCTATAAATAGAAAATATTGTTAAATGTTTCAAATCGACCAAGGGATGAGAACTTCCTCGTGTCTTTGTAGGATATACAAGTTTCAAAATTTTGAAAATGGATTTGGATTGAATTTTTTTCTAGTTTAAACCGGGTTTTTAAAAAAAAGTTATGATGTCTGGTATATCGAGTTGAATCCGTTTGAGTTTAACTGTTTTCCGTCAAGTCTAATTAATATCCAAGTCATTTGTCCGAGTTGACCAACCTCGCCTCGGTTGGAGGCCGAGCCCAAATAACATTTAAGTATTTGATTGAGTTGTATAAGTTTTACAACCCTATAACTAATACAATTTAAAGTTCCAGCCTTTTAGAAAATGTCTTTGTTATCATAAGTTTCACATAATGATAATATTTAAGATATAGACTTTTTGATTTAGTATGTAATTACTATTTAATAGATAACAATATCGACTTAGTTCTTTTTAAAAATTTACATTTCTGTATATTTTTACTATATAATTTTATGTATGCACAACAACTTCAAGTTACAACGTTATCTTTTATAATATAGTTCAATATAATGATAATAAAAAAATTATTTTTTAGATTTATTATATAATTATTATTTAATTGTTACTAATAATGATTTAGTTATTTTAAGAATTATATATATATATATATATATATATATATATATATATATATATATATATATATATATATATATATATATATATATTTATATATATAATTTTAAATAGACAAAATATTTTATACATGTGCATAGTACAAACATTAGCATACTTTAAGACAGTAAGATGCTCTAAAGCCAAACTATCCAGTTAAACCTAAGTTTTTATTTTGTTAGACAATCATAGAAAAAAACCGTGCCACAGTAAAATCAATAATACTAGCCTTTTTTCTGATGACACTATTACACATAGGGATAATGACTTGAAAGGGTAACGAACTTTCGACTTTTTTCACATTTAGTCACTAAACTTTTTTTCGTTATCTATTTGCCATTGAACTATTGAAACTGTTCACATTTTACCCTTATGACCGGCTGTTACCGGTCATAAGGGTAAAATGTGAACAGTTTCAATAGTTTAGTGGCAAATAGATAACGAAAAAAAGTTTAGTGAGTAAATATGAACAAAATCGAAAGTTCGTTTCCCTCTAAAAATTTCAATTACTAAATGTGAACTAACTTCCTCTTGTATTATGTTTTAGCAAATTATTTATTTTTGTTAAATTGTAGCAATATTTGTTAATGAAAAAATCTATGGAAAAAAAAAACCTGAAAATATATTTAAAAAAAAAACAAAAAACGGAAACCGAAATAAAATAACCAATGGTTTGACATTTTCCAAAATAAAAAATCAAAATTTCCAATCTGATTTTGGTTTTACAAAAAAATGAACCATTCTCACTGATGTGAATTATGACAATTGGTTTGACATGCGGAATTTGTGACATCCCATGACTACGTAGTTACAACATCGTCTGAACTCGTAATTCATAGTAAGGGATTAGAGTATCATCGCATGAATACGTAGTTACAACATCACCTGAACTCGTAATTCATCACCTACAGGTTATGGGCCTGCTGGTGTTTCCACTGGGTTGTCTAGAATAGTCCTTGGTCGCCATCTATACTCTGGTAGATGACTACATCGCCACATTGCCGGTTAAGGTTATGGTATTTCCTTTCATCCAACATCACCTATTCATCATCATCTATTTACCTAATTATCATCACATTTCTATCATCACCTATCTCCCATCATTTTATTTCATCACACACCAACTATTTCATCTACCCATGTTTCATCCGCAACAGATTTGTAGATTTAAAATAAATATACCATTTAAATCTTTTAAAACATGTATAAAATCGTTCATCCAGCATAGACAACAAGTATTCAAATAATATGCACACATAGCACGTAATTTATATAAAATACTTCATATCTATGTGTAAGATGAAAGTAACTATATATACCATAAAAATCCCATAAATGCTTCCTAACTTCAAACCCCAAGGTTTACTCTACTAAAGCTTCATATTCTCGGCTCTCTGGACCTAGAAGGGTCTAGATTCCTAACTTCAAACCCCAAGGTTTACTCTACTAAATCTTCATATTCTCGGCTCTCTAGACCTAGAAGGGTCCAGATCTATAACACAAACTTGCAAGAGGGGTTTGAGGCATTCAAAACCCCAAAGATGAAGTGATTCAAGCCCTAACCCCAAAATGGAATCTACACAATAGGGAAGGAAAAGGGTTCATTTTTGTACCTCAGAATAAAGATCCTTGCTTGAATAACTTAGAACAATAACCTTCCTTGGTCCCTCTTGCTGGAACTCTTCTCCTTTCTTGCCAAAATCACACCAAAAAGCTCAAAATAGCTCTTCCTCTCACTTTACACACTCAAGCTCGCTAGGGTTCTCACTTATGGGAAAGGTAGTCGCAATTGAAGGCCATAAGTGCCTTTAAATATGTTTTGGGCCCAAAGATTTAGGGTTTCTGCCAACAGCGCGGACTCGTCGAGTCGCCTAATCAACTCGTCAAGTCCATTCATTAATCTGAGTCATCAATCGCGACCTTACTCGACGAGTTGAGGCGTCAACTCATCGAGTCTCTCTTCTTAACTCAAAAGAAAAATACTTAAATTATGATACCTGGAAATCCGGATGTTACATTTTGTTTTTTTTATTTCATATGTTTCTTCATCAACAAATGTTGCTACAATTATAAAAAAAAAATTGCTAAAACATAATACAATAAGAAGTTTGTTCACATTTAGCGATTAAACTTTTTAGAGGGAAACGAATTTTCGATTTTGTTCATATTTAGTCACTAAACTTTTTTTCGTTATCTATTTGCCACTAAACTATTGAAACTGTTCACATTTTACCCTTATAACCGGTAACAGCCGGTCATAAGGGTAAAATGTGAACAATTTCAATAATTCGATGACAAATAGATAACGAAAAAAAGTTTAGTAACTAAATATGAAAAAAATCGAAAGTTCGTTACCCTTTCAAGTCATTATCCCTTACACATATTATCTCACTGTGAACTTTCAAATCACCAAATATTTTTATGTGAAGTGGACTCGATAAGAGCTCGATATTGGTTAGCTAGATAAACACCGGCTCTAAACTCGTCATGTTGAGCTCGATAGCCCAACTTGATAAGGCCTTGTGCATGAAAGAGAGTATTTTCTTCTCCTATTTCTCCCTCACTCACAAGCATTCCCTCTCTAACCCTCTTTTCCTTTTATTCAACTTACCTTTTTTTTATGTTGGAGTTGAGGGTGAAGCCTAACATATCACCACTCCCCTCGAACTTAATAACATTAGACTACTACCTCCCACTAACAAGGACAATTGCAACCAAATATCCACCACCATGTTAGGAGGTAGTGTGGCCTTCGTTTCACCTTTTTTCTTTTTCCTTGGTTATACTTATACTTATATCGGTTTGTTAGTTTTCATGTAATATATATATATATATATATATATATATATATATATATATATATATATATATATATATATATATATAGGTTTAGGTTCATTTGAGACCATTCTAATTTTGTGAGACCGTGAGACCAAATCTAAAAATAATTTTAAAATACAAAATAAATGGAAAAATCCAAAAATTCTTTTTTTAAATATTATTTTAGGAACTTGAATTAACTAAAAAAAATATAAAAAAAATAAAAATAAACAAAAAAAATTCCGTTTTTTTTTTTTTTTGAAAAATATGTGAAATATTCTAAATAGAATATTACACTGACATATTCTAAAAAATAATTTTAAAATGCAAAATAAATGGAAAAATCTAAAAATTCTTTTTTTAAATATTATTTTCGGAACTTGAATTAACTAAAAAAATAAAAAAAAAATCTATTTTTTTTTAAAATATGTGAAATATTCTAAATAGAATATTACACTGTACATATTCTAAAAATAATTTTAAAATGCAAAATAAATGGAAAAATCAAAAAATTCTTTTTTTAAATATCATTTTCGGAACATGAATTAACTAAAAAAAATAAAAAAAATAAAAAATAAATAAAAAAATGCGTCTCACGGTCTCACAAAATATAGGTGGTCTCAAATGAACCTAACCCTATATATATATATATATATATATATATATATATATATATATATATATATATATATATATATATATATATATATATATATATATATATATATATATATAATCTTTGATTCTTATGTAGTTATGTTTACGTGATTTGAATACACATTTTTTGACAGATGACTTCAAATATTAACTTACGGATAGTCGTATAAGTTGCATAATGAGTCAAGAAGTAATATAATTTCGACGAGTCAAAATTGATCGTATTAAGGTTGTGTTTGGCGCATCACAGCTAGCTGATAAATTAACTTATTTTTTGAGTTTTTTTTATATTGTCGTATTTGGCAAGAAAAAATAGCTTATAAGTTAACTTTTTGAAATGCTACTTACACTAGTTTTTTTTTTTTTTTTTTTTTTTTTTTTTTTTTTTTTTAATTTACAAATATACTCCTTAATTAGTTATAGAAACAAATACTCTTAAATGTCATTTTATATAATTTTATATAGACAAAACTGCAAAATTGGTCCATGTGGTATTCAAAAAACTTTTGATATGGTCCAAAAAAATTTCAACTTGCATGGATGGTCCAAAATTAAGGTTTTCGTTTGGTTTTGATCCTAAAATTAAGAAACTTTTGTAGTTTTGGTCCATAGAGCACTTGAATTGACTGTATTTCCCTTTAAATTTACTTTTTGTATTTTTTTTTTTTACATTTTTTATTTTGTAAATATTAATAAAAAAGGCCTACCCCATAACTACACCCATCCCCCCCCCCTCTCTCTCTCTCTCTCTCTCTCTCTCTCTCTCTCTCTCTCGGAACATCAACCATTTCATCTTCTCCAGTGAACTCCCATGCCACCAGTCGTTTGTTTCACCCAAATATAGATTAACACAATAAAGCTGATATGGATTTACAAGAAATCAATAAACTCTAGATTTACAAAAACAAATGCATATATGTTCCATCTTCAAAATCATGTTCATCCACACCCAATATCCAAACAAACCTTCATCCTCACCCCTCGTCTCCCTCTTCTTTGTCTTCCGTGATTTCCATCAAGGAACATACCAAATTTTGAGGTTCTAGTTTTATTTTTTTTGTTTGACTCAGAAAAGTCAACCACACTAATTGATAAAATGGAAATGGTCTTTTGTTCACGTTTTCTAGTACCTATAACCGGTTTTGCTTTCTTCTAAAAGAAACCCATTTGCTCTAATCTCCTTACTTCCATTAAACACATAAACCTTAGGGATTTTCCTATAAAAATACCTCTTTCGCATTTTCAAGCTCTCTACAAACCCTAGCCATGTCGCTCACGATTCTTTGTTTAAACTACAACAACGAAGAGGTCCGTCATTTCTCAATCTGCGTAGAGAACCAATCTGCTTCTTCTCTCAAACTCAGTCTTGCCTTGCTTTCTGTTCAACTTATACAAATCAAAAAGGGAGTATCTTCAACTCAAAACACACACCCATACACACCTTCAACTCAAAGCAAACACACTAAATCAAATTTTCAAGATTTGTAAATCTATACAAGAGTCGAAGCAAATTTCCACAAGAATCAAACTCAAATGAAAAGGTTGATGATTGTTATGAGGTTCAGATGTTATGGTTTATAAATCCACTTGATTGGCCACATGGGTTCAATAGACACACAACGGGAAAGAGGAAAAGAGGAAGCACTTGAACGACCTCAACAAAGAATCAAACCCAACTTCATCCCACCCTCTTTAGTGTCGGAGTGTCGGACCTGGAGCTCTATTTCAGGGTAGCTTGAACGAACTCATCAGAGAAAACAAGAAATAGTAACAAATATATAAAGAAAGTCAAAGAAATAGAGGGAGAAATAAGGGAAGGGTGCGGATGAAGGGTGTGGGGTAGGAGAGTTTTTTCTTTTTTAAAAAAACTATTAAAATAAAAAAGAAACAAATAAAATGTAAAAAAGAAATAATAATGGCAAAAACGTCTTTTCAACTATTTTAGGACTAAAACCAAAGGAAAACCTTGATTTTGGATCATCTATGCAAGTTGGAAACTTTGGGCCATATCTACAGTTTTTAAAATACCATAAGGACCAATTTTACAATTTTGTCTTTTATATATTTCAGCTAGCTTTTCAACTAGTTTAACCAAACATCATTTTTTATGTTAGTTTTTCAGCTATCAGTTAGTTTTTTATTTAACAGCTAGTTTTTCTGCTATTAGCTAGCTTTTCTGCTATTACACCAAACATAGTTTAAATTTCTCATTTGATTTGTTTGTTTTATGAATTATACAAAATTTAAAGTATTCATTATGATTACGAGTGTTATAATACTAAAATAATAACACAACAAGCCCACATATTTATAAAGTCTTAATATTTTATCTTAATTTACGAAAAAATCACAAATCCTAATAAAAGAGGTGAACCTAATTTGTTTACGAAAAAACATGAATTACTAGTAAAAATAACGATTTGACCATTTTTCCCCCATTACCGGTTTCATTACTTATACGATTCCATTAAAGTCTCATTATTTTATTATAATTTAAGAATATGTCCCGAACTAAAATTAAATGACGATTTGACTATTTTTTCCATGTAATATACATTTTACCGGTTTTATTGTTGATCTGGACACCTAGTCATTAAATGAACATATATGATGGATACAATAGGTTATATAATGTTGCATTTATTGTAAAATTTGATATCCATCTCATCAGCTTATTTATAATTATATATCCAAGTTAATAATTAAACCGGTAAATATGTGTGTATCCGGGAAAAGGGCGGGAAATAAGTTGATGAGATAGATATATTGGATTATATAAGATTAGATAGACAATTTGAAATTTCTTATAAACTTGAGATGATGATGATAATAATAATAATAATAATAATAATAATAATAATAATAATAATAGTGGTAGTTTATGTAATTATTGCAGTATTCATTGGATATATTTTATATTCTAAAAAATATACATTACATTAGGATATCAAGTTTTATGACAAACATAGTATAATACACATTACAAGAAATCTAAGTGTTTATCTACACACATTATGTGTGGGTAAAAGTTTGTTATGTGTTGGTCGTTCCTTTTACACACAAATAAATTATGTGCCCCTATGTGTTGGTTCATACATGTAGATAAAGATCATTACCTACACATCTATTATGTGTGGGAATAAAGTAAGTTATACATAGAATTTAATTAGTAAAAATGTGTTGATAAAAATAGTATAATATTCTTGTATTGTCGATGATATCAGCAATGCAATGGAAAATGACATGGACTGCATGGATGGTATTTCAAATTACGTGACATGTCCCAACAAAGTTTTGGTGACATGTCTCGTACGTAAAATATGTGTGGGTAAAAGTACCTTTATATGTAGGTAAAATTGGTAGATGTGCAAAACAATAGTTAAAACCACTAAAAAATGCAAGTTATAAAATTGGAAGATATGTGGGAAAATTCTATTTCTAATTAAAAGTATTATAAGACAATCGTTTCAAACAACAAATAAAAAATGCAATTCATAAAATTGAAATACTTAGACTAAAATATGGAAACCTAAATTACCAGTATCTTCTCTAAATCGAATTGGAGCTAATTGATTCCATGGGGTGGTCATTTTTCAGCTTTATCATTTCTACCTCTTAACGCCACATATAAGATAAGTACACGAGCTGATTCATGATATTGGTGTATCCCTGAAATAGAAAAGGATTAATTTTTCATACTTTTAAAAACAAAGAGCTTCAAACAAGATGCATGTAGAAAACTATCACAACATAGTACATAACACTCTAGTGTATGAAATGAATATACTTGAAAACCCAAGCACATTAAGGTTGATGCAGAACATGAACAACCTATAAATATAGTTAAACATGATCCATTTTTACAAATAGTTTAAAATCAATTATGTACACGTAAATAAATTAAAATATGCATTTATTAATTGCCAATCTATATAATGGAAGTATTGTTCATCTATTTTGAATGACACTTCCATGTAATTACCTCATGTAGTTGGTTGAGATAGATGTCATACAAGTAGAAAAAGGATGTAAAATCAACTAAGCAATGAAAAGGGACAAGGAATAATCAATATAACCAACTACTTTTCATCAATATCCAAAAAAGAAAGAACCGGCAAAAACATTAGCATATTCGTAGTTTGTCAAACTACAATGTAAACATTCACTTGTATGTAATAATCACAATCAAGGTAGATTATAAAGAATTATACTATTAGATAGCTAGCATGAAATATAAGGCCAAAAACTAGCAAATCTTCTAATGGGTAGCATGTGAATAAATATGTACCTCTTTTTATGAGTCAATCTTTCAGATTTACAGTTTCATTTGCCACACTTTAGATATCCTAAAACAGAAGACAAACAAGCTTCATCCCTATAATGAATTGACAAAAAAAGTTTGTTAGGAACACAAACAAGCTTCATACGTGTAATAAATTGACAAAAAAGGTTTGTACAGGGTCATTTATGGAATAAGACAAAAGGATTATACATACATGCCCACCTACATAATTACACAAGTTAAGTTCCTTACATAGTTTAGTATCATACTCGGGGATGTAATACATTCATTTGCCATAAGATATTCTCTTGAAATGACGAAAAGTATAGATACAGACTCCTAAACCATACAAGATGTTAGCATACCAAAGCAAAAACTAAACCATACAACCTACTCATTAAAACATTTCTACATGTAGAACGCATCAAATACACAATCATGCATATACATGAAACTATAAGGTTACTAGAGTTTGTGAAGAACCAAGGGAAAGCATTTCTATACAGTTACTAGAGTTTGTGAAGCACCAAGGGAAAGCATAATTTTTTCCTTCTTATCGTCACTTGAAGTTAGGGAAACTATAGGTTGGAGAGCGGCGGTTTAGAAAGGTAATGCAAATCTGTTATGTGTAGATGTCTTACTTGACCATTATCTTCAAAATAATCAATAATCTTGGCAGAGATATAGAGTTATAGAGAGAGAGAGAGAGAGAGAGAAGGAGGGAGAAACAAGGGTGAATGATTTATGGTTCAAATTGTAAGATTATAGAAGAAGTATATGGTAGAACCGTAGAAGGCAGATAAGTGATGTGGGAAAGAGAAGAAGAAGGCGTAAGGATTATTTTACACTACAAGAAATTAGAGTATTACCGGCGACCAGCGTCGCCGCTAAAGGTCGAAAATGTCGCCGCTAATACCTTTAGTGGCGACACGTCGCCGCTAAAGGGTCGTTGTTATTGCTTCGTCGCTAATGCTTCTTTGGTCGCCGCTATTGCTTTCTGTCGCCACTAAAGACGCGTCGCTACTAATACTATCTGTCGCCACTAAAGGTGTCGCCGCTATTTATATGTATTTGTATACAAAAAAATACACATACATACATAATACACATACATAATACACATACAAAATACCCATATACATACAAAAACACATACACATACATAATTTACATACAAAATACACATATACATATAAATGATCATACAAAAACACATATACATACATAAAAATACACTCAAAATACACATATACATACAAATGCAGATACAATACATATCCACATCTACAAACAAAATACACATACAAATACACATCTAAAATATCAAATTTTCGTCATGAACAGTGGTGGTGGCGGTATACTCCGGCAAGAAGGTGGGAAATGGAGAGGGAGAGGGAAAACACAGAAGTAGATCAGGGAAGAAAGTGAAGACGAAGCTGATTTTATTGTCGATGCTCTTTAGCGGCAACACCTTTAGGGAAAACACAGAAGTAGATCAGGGAAGAAACTATCTGGGGTTTCCTACATCGTTGGATCATTGCTTAAATCGACGGATGGGGTTGAAATGACGCGGATCGCCAGAACAGGCAATAGCGGCGACGCCTTCAGCGGCGACGGGTATCCTTTAGCGGCGACACACTGGAGCGAAAATAACGCGGGGTTTTCTATGTCCTCCTAGTCGTTGGATCATCATCTAAATCAACGGTTATGGTTGAAATGACGCGGATCGCCAACATAAGCCTTTAGCGGCGACACCTTTAACGGTGACGAACACTTTTAGCGGCGACAAAAACGCGTTTGTTTGATGTCGCTATTAAAAGTGATTGTCGCTGCTAAAGGTGTCGCCGCTATTGCCTGTTATTCTTGTAATGAGACTTTGTGTATACATAATAGGAACCCTAAAATTCACTCGGAAGGGAACTGAATTTTTTAAATTTCAGTTTGTATGTCGATGATGGACTCTTGAATTTATTTGGAAAATAATAAGTTTTTGTTTACTACATATATAATTAAGAGTCCTTTTTAAAACTAAAATTAAGAGTTATCTATTTTATTAACTACACATTTATATCTAAATATTATGTGTCCGTAAAACTTCACAAATTACCTACGTATATATTTAATTTTTAATGTATGTGTGGGTAAATTAAGTGTACGTATTTATTAACATATATTATTGTAGATTATCTACCCATACAAAATATGTGTTGGTATTTACTCACACATTAAAATATGTTGCTAAACTATGTATAGGTAAATGTCTTAATTTTTTGTTTCATCGGTTCATTTAACGACTAGAGGTCTGGGTCAACATTTTAAACGGGGGAAATTGTCAAATTATTACTTAATTTTATTTTGGGATTTATTTGTAAATTATGATAAAATAATGAGACTTTAATGAAACCGGATAAATAATAAAACCGATAAACCTGAAAAAGTAATCAAATCGTCATTTTTACCGATAATACATGTTTTTTCGTAAATAAATTTTAGTTTGAGACTTTTCATAAATTAAGATAAAAATATTAGAACTTTTCTTAGATTTCTCTTTACTAAAACTAAAATATTTAAATAAAATGATCAATCTCTCTTGTACAAACTCTATCTACAAATCAAAAGTGTAAAGCTTAGGGATAATATCATAAAAAAAACCTTAAGTTTGATTGAAAATGTCGGTTTTACACTCCGACAAATTTTTAGTTCTTTATGCTACAAACTTGCTATTTTTTTATCGGTTTTACCTTATTTTTTTTATATATAATAATAGGTTTCTAATTTACCATAAAATATTATTTGCAAAAAAACTTTTAAATTTATAAATATTTTATAAAAAAAGCCTTTAAGATTATAAACACATAAAATATAAATATATATTCAAAATTGGATAAGACTAAATAGTTTTTTCTTTTTTAAATTTAAATATCAAACCAATATAAAATTTACCGTGTTTATATTATCAAACTAAAATTGAAACATATTATTACCTTTTAGAAATAATAATATATCGTATTTTTCAATAAAAAAATATAGATATATAAGTATTATTCTTGAAACAAAAACATAAACATTTTAAACATATAAAATATAAATATATCTATCTAAGTTGTTATATAAATATATTAACTATAAGATTTTTTTTAGTTTTATTTTGAAAAGTTTAAATATTAATTAATGAATATATTCAAAAACTAAAATCAAGAGTTATCTATTTTATTAACTACACATTTATATCTAATATTATGTGTCCGTAAAACTTAACAAAATACCTATATATATATATATATATATATATATATATATATATATATATATATATATATATATATATATATATATAGGTGTAGGTTCATTTGAGACCATTCTAATTTTGTGAGACCAAATCTAAAAATAATTTTAAAATGCAAAATAAATGGAAAAATCCAAAAATTCTTTTTTTAAATATTATTTTCGGAACTTGAATTAACTAAAAAAAATATAAAAAAATATAAAAAATTCCGTTTTTTTTTTTTTTGAAAAAATACGTGAAATATTCTAAATAGAATATTACACTGACATATTGTAAAAAATAATTTTAAAATGCAAAATAAATGGAAAAATCTAAAAATTCTTTTTTTAAATATTGTTTTCGGAACTTGAATTAACTAAAAAAAATAAAAAAAAAATTCTATTTTTGTTGAAAAATACGTGAAATATTCTAAATAGAATATTAAACTGTACATATTCTAAAAATAATATTAAAATGCAAAATAAATGGAAAAATCAAAAAATTCTTTTTTTAAATATTATTTTCGGAACATAAATTAACCAAAATAAAAAAAAATCAAAAAATGCGTCTCACGGTCTTACAAAATATAGGTGGTCTCAAATGAACCTAACCGTATATATATATATATATATATATATATATATATATATATATATATATATATATATATATAATTTTTAATGTATGTGTGGGTAAATTAAGTGTAGGTATTTATTAATATATATTATTGTAGATTATCTACACATACAAAATATGTATTGGTATTTACGACACTTTAAAATATGTGGCTAAACTGGTAAATGTCATAATTTTTTTTTTGTCAGTTCATTAAATAAATAGATGTTTGGGTCAGCATTTTAAAAGGTGAAATTTGTCAAATTATTACTTAATTTTATTTTGAAATTTATTTGTAAATTATAATAAAATAATGCTACTTTAATGAAACCGGATATATAATGAAACTGATAAACCGAAAAAAGTAATCAAATCGTCATTTTTACCGATAATACATCTTTTTTTCGTAAACAAATTTTAGTTTGAGATTTTTCGTAAATTAAGATAAACATATTAGAACTTTTCTTAGATTTCTCTTTACTAAAACTAAAATTTTTAAATAAAATGATCAATCTCTCTTATACAAACTCTATCTACAAATCAAAAGTGTAAAACTTAGGGATAATCATAAAAAAACCTTAAGTTTGACTGAAAATATCGGTTTTATACTCCGACAAATTTTTAGTTCGTTTATGCTACAAAATTTTCATTTTTTGGTCGGTTTTACATTTTTTTTACATATAACAACAGGTTTCTAGATTGTCATAAAATACTATTTGCAAAAAAACTTTTAAATTTATAAATATTTTATAAAAAAGCCTTTAAGATTATAAACATATAAAATATAAATATATATATTCAAAATTGGATAAGACTACACAGTTTTTTTAAATTTAAATATCAAACCAGTATAAAATTTACCGTGTTTATATTATCAAACTAAAATTAAAACATAATATTACCTTTTAGAAATAATAATATATCATATTTTTTTATTAAAAATAAATCTAGATATATAAGTTATTTTTTTGAAACAAAAACATAAACATTTTTAACATATAAAATATAAATATATTTGTCTAAATTGTTATATAAATATATTAACTATGCGATTTTTTTTAATTTTATTTTGGAAAGTTTAAATATTAATTAAGGAATATATTAAAAATGATAAAACTTAAAATTTAAATATCAAAAGTTTATATCGAAACAATACAAAATTTACCGAACTTATATGTTTCGATTTTGGTTTCATAATATAAGTAAGGTAAAATTTATATTGGTTTAATATAAACTTTTGATATTTAAATTTAAAAAAAAAATTATTTAGTTGTATCAAATTTTAAATATATATTTATATTTTATATGTTATAATCTTAAAGGTTCTTTTGCAAAATATTTCTAAAATTACGGGGTTTTTTTCATAAATAATATTTCATGATAATCTAGAAACTGTTATCACAGATAAAAAAGAACACACAAATAAAAAAATAACAAGTTAGCGTAAATGAACCAAAATCCGATTAGAATAACAATATTTTTAATCTAACTTAAGGTTTTTATGACATTATTTCTAAAAAAAAAAATATTAGGTTTATTTTTAAAATCGATAGACTTACATGTAACAAATCAAAAACATAAGAAACATTAACGAAAATCATACTGTATTTTTATACAAAATATTAGAATCGTTCATTGATAAACAATTGTTTGTAGCAAAAATCATACATGATTTTTATACAAAAATATGTTAGAGGAACACTGATACTGTAACTGCTCAAAAGGCTCAATAGGTTCACATAAGCATGAAGAAGGCTCCACGTGGGATACAGCATGGTCCCTAATTATGACACGTATACACCTACCTGGTATCTTGGATGACCTCACAGACCTATGATGACCACTCATCAGTCCTTGAAGAACGACTTTGCTTTTTTTCAAGATTAAAATTCCCAACTTCTAAGTATTTAATTAATATATAAATACTATCAGAAACCCAAGTTTAAGTTTTTTAAAATTAAGAAATCAAATCTTTTTTGTTAGTTTGATTTATGATTTAGGTTTGGCGGGCAATAAGTAGTTAAAATGTCTTCAAATTAAAAAACAGATGTACATATTTTATTGGTCAACGTACTGATAAATAATTTTAGATTAATTAATCTTTAAAGAAAAATTAAATAGTGTATCTTTTTATTTTTTCTAGACAAAATTACAAAAATTGTTCATATGTTTTAATAAAAGTTATAAAGTCAGTACTTATTTTAAGTTGACCTTTTTACTAATACCGTTAGTAAAACAATGTCAGGGGACCATTTTTGAAATTTCTTTGAAAAAGACAATAAAATTACTAAGGGTAAGAATTGAACTCAGACCTCCAACCTTCCATAGTAACCAAGAACTTAACCACGAGCTAAACACTCACTTTGTTTTACCTTCTAAAATTTATTTATATAATAATAAATCGATAAAAGTCAACAATAAATAAATTAAAAGAATATTTTTTTACATAATTTTTTTACTAAAACCAAATATATCTTAGCGTATTATAAAAAAAAATGTTTAGAAAAAGTATTTATTTTTATGTATTTATTTTATATAATGTTTGTTTAATAAAACATAAACAATAAATAAATTACAAAAAACATTTTTTACATAATTTTTTTAAAATAAAACAAACATGTTTTCCATATTATAAAAAAAATAACTAAATTAGAAAAAAAAAACATTTTAAATAAAACAAAACGTATTTTTTTTTTCTAAAACACATATATGCAATAATAAAATCGATAAAACATAAACAATAAATAAAATGTATTTTTATGTATTTACTTTACATAAAATATGTTGTTTTATGTATTTCTAAAAATCATTTTCGATTATATGTATTTAAAAACACATATAAAACCTATTCGGTTATATGTCTTATTCAAAATGGTAAATATCACTGTAGCCCAACAAACTTACATGTTTTGGTTTAAAAGGTCTCTCATCTTATTTTTTTGCTTTCTAAAGGAATCAACTTGTATTTTACCGGCCAATTTAGGTAAACAATCCATTATAACCGGTTAGATCTGCCAAATAGGTTAGAAAATGATGACATGTATCCTCGTCAGCAATACTTGGAGCCTAGTAGACTTCTATCCCGTCAACAACTTTGGGGATTAATCTACCACTCCTTGCTCGATCGAGCTCCTCACAACCACCCCTCAATTATTGTTGTTCAATTTCTGATGAACCTTCTGTCCCCTCCTATGTTACAGTCGATCGGACCAGAAGAAGAAGAAAGTCACCGGAGCAACCCTGGAATGTCGGCGCCCCTCCTCATAACCTCCCAGCCATCACCGAAGATTAACGCCCTCCCCTTCTCACGATCAACAGCCAACGTCAGAGTTCCCTAGCGACTTCGACTGTACATTCGTTACCTAATCGTTAAAGATGGAGACAGACTACAGCCGCCTACTACTTCTATCTTCCTTCCTCGACCGGTGCTCGCTGATCAGCCACAAACAATCACCCCATCGTTTCCTGGTTCCGTTCGCATCAATTTCCCTTCCCGATTTAATTAGGACGAACACCCTCCCCCCCCCCCCCCATTTTGTATATATTAGTGATCTAATGAAGACGATTATTCAATCTGATACCTAATCAAATTGGTTGTGAACAAAGGAAAATGAGGGTGGCGATTGGTTTCTGGGTAACAATTATTCAATTGACACACACACACACACACACACACACACCGTTGTCGATCAGATTTGATGTTCATGATTAGGTTACTCTGCCAATTACAAAGAAGATGAAGAACAAAGTGAAGAATGTTGATTGAAATCGGAAGAGACACCGCTGCTATCTTTTTTGATTTAAACCTCCGATTTGTTGTGATGTAATTCATACAAAATGAGAAGCAAATGGAATCTTCGTTGATTTCATGGCCACCACTATTGAATTTAGGGTTATTGTAAGTCATGTACCGTGTCAATTGAGGGAAGACTTTAACAATTGACTTTACCTGCTGACTAGGAAGGGGTTCACCGGATGACCCCTTCATTCTTTTAAAAGGACCTTTTAAATCTTAAAAACGAGAATTAGTACCCTTAGAAAGCAAAAAATAAGATGATGGAACTTTTAAACCAAAACACGTAAGTTTGTTGGGTTACAGTGATATTTACCCTATTCAAAATACATATTTCAACTTAACCGCTAGTTCTAAATCGTGTGGTTAAAATGACGATGGAAAGAATATATATATATATATATCTTAGGGAATGTGGCTGTTATGTACCTAATATTAGGTATAAAACCATTAAAAACTACATAGTTTTAACAGAATACGATCAAATCTCTCTACCATCTTTCTTGTATTCTATATTAGACTAGATGATAGGCTTTGTACATACTTTTATGGAGTTTTAAATTTTTAATTTTGCAACACAAACCATGTATAAGAATACATTATCAACTACCTATAAATCTTCATATTCAAATTTAAAATAAAAATTACAGTGAACGATTGAAATTATTCATTAAAAATACAATAAACTTCTTCCAATAACACTTCAAAAAGAACCATGCAAATATATATATGGTTGGTGTCAAAGAAAATTTATGAAACCTACTAGATATCTAATATAAAAAACACATTCGAAATACATAAATGTTGGAGATAAATTATGAAATCAGATATAATATGATCTCAAAAGCAATAGGAAGAAACTAACAATGTCAAAAATTGTGTTTATTTAATCAAAATGAAGTCAATTTTGATGGTTCTATACCTAATATTACATACATGACAGCCACATATTCAATTTTCTCATATATATATATATATATATATATATATATATATATATATATATATATATAACAATAACTAATACTAATTGTGACATAAAAAATATTAATTGTTATATATATATATATATATATATATATATATATATATATATATATATATATATATATATATATAGCAAAATTGTTGTTAAGTTTTTTAACCGAAAAACCGTGTTTTGGAAAACCGATTGGACCAAAAAAATGAACCAATTCGGTCGATTTTGCCTTTCATTACAACGCAATAACATATTATACAAAAATGTATTTTTTAAAGACGTAAAAGAATTTATGTAAAATAAATTCATAAAAATAAATATGTAAAAAAATGTTTTATTAAAAAAATTTTATGTAAAATAAATACATAAAAATAAATACTTTTTCTAAAGTATTTATTTATAAAACGCTAAAATACATTTTGTTTTATTAAAAAAATTATGTAAAAAATGTTTTTTTAAAATTTATTTATTATTTATGTTTATCGAATTATTATTATATAAATGAGTTTTAGAAGGTAAAACCAAGTGGACCTTAAGCTCAAGTGGTTAAGAAGTTGTGCTTTTTGAAGGGTGGAGGGCACGAGTTTCATCCCTTCCCTAGCAATTTAAGTGTCTTTTTCAAAGAAATTTAAAAAATGGTCCGTATGGTTTATCAAATGTTACGAATTCAGTCTATTTATATTTTAAAAGATGAAAATACCCTTACAGATTCAATCCCTAACGGTGTTTTACTAACGATGTTAGTAAAAAGGGCTAACTTTGCAAGTTTTGCAAACCACAAGGATCATTTGCAGCAAAAAAAAAAAAAAAATAGCAGAGATTGATTTTATAACTTTTAGCAATTTAGGAACATTTTTGTAATTTTATCTTTTTTTTTTTTTTTTTTTTTTTTTTTTTTTTTTTTTTTTTTTTCTAACTATCTATCTTTATATTCATATAAGATTAGGTATTTGGATAACAGTATTTTTTTTTCTTAATATCTTTTTTTGATTTTGACATTTAATCTTATCTTATGATTAAAAAGATAAATAGAAAAATAAATTATTAGATTTCTCATCTTTAAATTCTAGACACAAAACCTCTTTAAAAACCTCAAATAGTCGTTTTCTATAATTGCAATATCCGATTTAACTTATACATAAAAATCAATTATCTAATCTAATGAGATAAAATGTACACTTCATCAACGAAGATTCATGTAATCGACAAAGTACTACAAGGAAAAAGATTATTGGCTGCCGTAAAAATCGTCGCTCAAGTTTCTCAAAACTGCCGCTAAAGAAATATATTGGTGATAAATCATCATTATTGCTCTGTGGCTATTGCTCCAAAAATCTCGTTTAATCAGTCATTTTCGTGTGCAATAAAACCGATACGTACCGATATTAAATGTTCAAAACATGAAACATTAAATGCAGATAGTGATTACATAATGACATCTGCTTAAGTGCAAAAATGTTTTAATTTCATGATGCCAAAAAAATAATAAAAATATTATAAAGTTATGTCATAACAAGTCTAACAAAACACAAACTAATCTGACGTATCATCATCTTGATTCCCCTCGTTTCCTCCAGTATCACTTGGTGATTTATTCGCCTCAATGCATTCACAATAATTGTCGAATTGTTGAGTATTGATCGAAGATTCTTCAACTACATATAAACTTATAAGTTAAACTATACACATTACCAACATAAACCAATTACCTATTACCAAACTAGCGAACTATCAAATTACTAATCACTAAACCAACAAACTATTTAATTACATTATAAGTTAAATTAACAATCAAACTAACAATTACTAATTTATCAAAATATTATGTGACAACCGTCAAATTCTGGTCGAATCAAAGTTAGCCAAAGTCAACGAGTCAAACCAATAAACTCAATTAGTGCCTGTATGATATGGTTTATTATATGTTTACTAACGTACAACTCTATCATAATACAAAGTGTCACTCAAAAGTTTCAAATGTTCAAAAATTCTAAACTCTAACCAGGGTAAGTGATGTAACAACTCTATAAATCACTATTATGAACCTTTCGGGGAGTAAAACACTCATAACGAGACATAATGAGGTTTACAAACCTTGCAATACGGGGCTAAACACTAACGAAGGCTATAAACAAAGTCTCTCTTAATCTCTCCCACTCTATCTCTATCTCTCCCCAAATCTCCCAATCTCTCTCAAACCCCTTTGTAATAAAAATCACATTTTCCAATGTTTATGTGAACATCCATACCACCCCGAATCTTCCCTTGGTCGAAAACAACTTAAAACGGAAGAAGGAAGTCAAAAAGAGGCCTGAAGGTTCGCATATCACTATTCACTTGCGAACCCTCGCAGGTCCTCACATGCCGAAACCACCTCCGCCTTAATAAGAGGTTCCCACTCTAGCCGGGAGATCTCGCTCCGAACCTCATCCTCACTGTCAACATCGTTCGCATGTCACTCAACAAAGTTCGCAGCCTAGCCTCTCGCACTGGAGACCTTCGCACCTCCTGACTCTCACACTCGCGAACAGGTTCGCACCTTAGGAACCGCCCATCTTCGCATGCGAACCCGAAGAGATTCGCACTCAGTACAACATCACAGCCTCCATCCAATGTTTGCATCCGAACCGCAGCCTTCGATGCGAACCTTCTCGGATCTTCAGCCTTCCCTTCGCAGATTCGCTTCTTATTCCCGGTTTTTTACCACTTTCGCATTTTAAGCCCGTTTTTGATGATTTTGACGGGAGATTTTCACCCAATTTGTACTTTTGACATATTAGATCCCCTAGATTCATATTTTATCCATATTTTGGGGGAAATTGTTATTATAAATCATACCTTTTGTTCAAGATCACACACAAAGGTTTGTTAACTTTTGCCATAAAGTTATGACACCAACCCATCCCAATATCCACTTTATGTCACTATTCACATTCTAACTCAAGAGGAACATATTGGAGGTAATGACTCGTTAATCGGTTCAACATGAAACTCTTCCTCAACTTAAGCGCTAGTGTTAGAGGTTCATTCATCGCTTGATTCTTGAAGCTCTTCAAGATCAATTTGCTTGTCACTGTCTTCTTGGCATATGAGTTCACTTTTGTGGAAAACCCCTCTCCTTGCTACGAAGACCACGTTGTCGCTAGGTCTGTAGAAAAGATATCCAAAAGATTTATGTGGGTAGTCGATTCATATACATCGCTCAATTTGAGGTTCAAGCTTGTCGTGAGTCTCTCGTCGTACGAAAGTTTCACAACCCCAAACATTGATATGTGCCAACAAGGGAACCTTCCCTTTCCACATCTCGTGAGGTGTTTTGGCAACCTTCTTAGTTAGGAGTAGATTAAGGATATGGGTGGCAGTCTCTAAGGCATACCCCTAGAATGAGATAGGTAACGAAGCTCGACTCATCATGGAATGATCCATGTTCAACAAGGTTCGACTGCGCCTCACAACCATACCATTAAGCTGCAGTGTCCTAGGCGGCGTCAATTCTGAATCAATTCCACATTCCTTAAGACAGTCGTGGAACTCGATACTAAGATATTTACCACCCCTATCATATTTGTGTATCTTTATCTTCCTGCCCAATTGATTCTCCACTTCTTGGTTAAACTCTTTGAACTTTTCAAAGGTTTTCGACTTATGCTTGATTAAGTAGATATATCCATATCTGCTATAATCGTTGGTATGAGTCACATGGAAGCGGTTTGCATCCCTTGTGGCGGATCTGAAGGGCCTACAAACATCTGTGTGTATGAGATCCAACAATCCTTCACCTCTTTCACAAGTACTAGTGAAAGGTGATTTAGTCATCTTCCCAAGTAAACAAGATTTGTACGTGTCATCTGACATTAGGTCAAATGACTCAAAGACTCCATCCTTTTGGAGTTGGGCTATGCGCTTCTTGTTGACATGTCCAAGGCGACAATGCCACAAACATGCCTTGTCTAAACCATTAGACGAATCGATATGCAACACATTATTTCTTAAGTTATCTACAACCATCACAGTTTCATATACACCATTACAAGGTAATGCTTCAAAATAAAAAGTACCATTATAGAAAGCATTAATAGAAATAATTTCATTGTTAAATGAAAATCTAAAACCTTGTCTATACATACCATGAAAAGAAATAATATTCCTTGTCATCTCTGACGAGTAGCAACAATTATTCAATTCTAATTTAACCCACTACTAAGCACTAAAGAGTAAATCCTGATCTTGGTGACAGACGATGATTTCCTATTCCCCATTATCAGGTTCATCTTCCAATGCTCCACATCCATACTTCTTCTTAGCCCCTGCAAATCAGAATAAATATGAAAATCACATCTTGTATCAAGGACCCAATAACTAGCATATGATAAGTTATTAGATTGAATAGTATAAATACCTGTGAAGGTGGGCTTTATCTTCCCATCCTTGATGTCCTGCAAGTATTTCGGGCAACTTCATTTCCAATGCCCCTTGTCATGACAGTAGATGCACGTTGATTCTTTAGGATTGGATGAGTGAGTGGCATAACTGGCTTTACCTTTGGATCCATTTGAAGCAGATCCATCATGAGACTTTCCCTTTTGGTTCTTGGAGGGAGCTTTCCTCTTTTTCCTTTTTCCATGTCCTATAGCAAGGACCAGGGCAGTAATAGCAGGGGTAGACTCGATAGCTTTGCCTTTAAGTCCACTTTCAGCAGTTCTTAACAAACCTTGAAGTTTGCTTAAAGGGACTTCTTCCTTATTCATATGATAAGTCATCTTGAACTGATCATAACAAGGAGGTAAAAAGTGGAGTATTATATCAATCGCCAACTCTTCGTCAAAGTTGACAGTCAACTTCAGCAAACGCTCCACATATCTTTGCATTCTTTGCAAGTGGCTCGTGATGGACTCTCCATCCTTCATCTTAGTTGTTATTAGTGAGGCAACAATCTCGTACCTTTCTTGATACGAACTTTGATGGTACTTTTCCATCAAATATTGGCACATCTTGTAAAGCCAGTAGTCCTCATAGAACTGTTGCAGCTCAGGAGTCGTAGTGGCTACCATGATACATAACATCTCTTTCGCGTCCTTTTTGTGAGCCCTATACTCAGCTATTTGTTACAGAGTAGATTTAGTTTCATCGATCTCGTTGAGTTGCTTGTCGAGAATGTATTCCTTCTCTTCATATCACAAGTCCATTATAATGTTGCGAATCCAATCATTGAAGTTGGATCCATCGAAGGTGATCCTTGTACAAATGTTTATGAGAGAAAAGGAACTTGAGGAGTTAGAGTTCGAGCCAGAAGTGTTGTTTGAGCCAAACATCTAAAAAAGAAAAAGAACACAATTTAGATTAGATAAAGAATCCTTAATATAACACCTAACTGAAATATTAAGGCTAGGACCCAACACAATAATTCACAATTTGAAACATGGATGTCGTAATCCAATTGCAAATTATTTCAAGGTAGGTAAATGATGCTTTACCAATTCCACCATGAAAAAAGGAATGAGTGATTAGGTTTTAAATGAAATGAAATTCCTATATTCTTTTGAGAATCATTGAAATTTTCAATGGCATGTTTAATCTCGATCATGTCATTCAAGTTTGTGACTGGGATACTGAGGATCACAAACAAGGTGTGAATAACCATTCAAATTAGCTTGGCACTCTTGATGTCATTTATCACCTAATCAATGTGTCGGTTAGCCATAGATGCTCCATTGATCTATGATAATTCTCAAGCTACCCTTTGCCACACTTGTTAGTCCAAGTTAGTGTGTCGATTAACCACACACACTCCACTAACGACTTGGTAAGGTGCAAAGCGCAATTTCATGGACTACCATCATTTTCACATTTTTCCTAAAGTAACTAAGATTGGGAATTTATAAAAACATTTAGTTACTTTATAATCTTTCAATATACTTATTAATGAAGAATTAATGTCTTATCCTACTTGTTCGGCTAACGACCCTCCACTAGTCAAGAATGCGGTGGGTAAGAATGGATACCCAATGGCGGTCATTTTATAGGCCGCTTCCATAAACACCCCTTATAGACTAGCTTATGTTGGTTTTTGAGCACTATAACACTCCTATGGTGCACTTGCAACCCTAGATGCTTTGGATCTAAATTTTCTCTAATTATACATGTATTTTCAATTTTCCAAAGGATACATCCTAACTAGCATACAATAGAGGGTATATAACATAAAACTAGTTTGGATGATTACCTCTTATATGTAGGATGTATTTCTTGACCTTTGAAATCTTGAGCACCTCAAGTGTGATGCCTCTAATGTGTCACAAACACCAAATTCAAGAGCAGGCTTGAGAGAATAAGTTACTTATAACAAAATCAATATCAAACTCTTAGAATGATGGTGCAACCGATTTTGGTCATAAGGGGTTCTATTTATAGTGCTAGGGTTAAATATTTGCAAACCCTAATGACCTTTCATATTACTTAGGCTCCATGGGTTAAAAACCTCCATGGACTATCCATGGACTATCATATTGGTTTAGCATATCCTAAATAACCATGGATCATTGGCCCACACTATAAGAATCATTGATTTACATAATCAATCCCCATATATTTAATTAGTCTCTTTTGATCACAAAATTAATTCCAAATTAATTCTTGATCAATACTAATTAAATAATATGACTTCTCAATTAATATATTATATTTGTAATATATTAATAAATCACAAATAACCTTATTCTCAAAAGTCCATCCTATAAAATTGCACTGATGAAGGAAACCCAAAAGAACCATGCTACAATCGAGTCAAGTGCATCCCAATTATAGTTATTGTGACAACCCAAAATTCCTATCATGTACAACCATTCAATTTAGTCAAATTCGGACTTGTTTTTGCTAACTTTTAGCACTGTTTAGAGGCTGTTTGAGCATTCTAACCCTAGTACCCACTATAAGGAATGATAAGATGTATAATCTAGAGTTAAGTACACTGCATAAATCCCGAAAACTCCAAGGATTGGAGTTTACGGCCGTAAACTCAAGGCTGGCCGTAAACTCTTGGTTTGCCAAGAACTCCCCCTATATATATGATACTTAGCCATTTTTCCAACATTTTTAGCATTTCCAAGCCAAGAAAATCGGGTTTTACTCCTAACTATCATCAAGAATATTCACTTTTCCTCCAAAAATGTAAATGTTTTACCCCCCGTGTCTAGTTGATACATCTCTTATCTAGCATTACCCTTGGATTCAATCCACTAACTTCATCTTTTGGGGTTAGATCTTAAAGATCTGCAAGAACACCAAGAACACATTTGTGTTTTGGTCCTAAAATCACCCTTTTAAGCTCCTATATCGTAATTATTACCTCCCCATACTCGAACAAGAGGTGTTTACGGCCAAGAGCATCTCCCTTGGTCGTAAACCCTAGTTTAAGGTGCATATGTGCATTAAAATATTCCTAAGGCTTGGACTTGAGGCTAGAACCCTTCCTTGTGGTTTGTAAGACCTTAAAACACCCGCATTGACACTTTTCATCATGAGTTTAAAGGCAATAAGACTCACCAAGTAGTATGGTACATTTATTACGACCTTGAGTCTTCATTTTTATCATTCCATAGTCAGTAGTGTCACTGCTGAGATAGAACATTCTATTTTCCTAATAGACGATAGCAATAAATGAGAGAAAACATACTTTTACACAGTAACGAAGTACTACCCTATTTTTCCCTACTATTACAAGTACATATGCAAACATCACTTTTTTTTTATACAAAAACAAACATGAAAAACAGTCGGGCCTCGGGTAGAAGGCTACTTTAATTATAAGCAGGAAATATGAGATTTTCTGGGAAAACTTTACATACTTTTCAAGGTGTTAATACCAACATTTTGAGGTTTTTAACTACTAAATGACACTAAATACTTATGAACTCTCCAACATTTTATGTTGATAATCTCTTTCAAAATAACTTGTATTCTCAGGGAACCAGTAAGACAGGTACACCCATGCAACTTTTGAAGGATGGAGTGGATTCAAGACTCGTCATTATTTATTTATTATACATTTTTGGTGTCATTTAAACCTTACAAAAGAACACACATGTTTTTAACTATTATATTTATGCAATGGATGTTGTTGCTTGTTTTTACTATTATGCTTTCTTATGATACTATACAAGTATACATGACGTCCTCCACCCCCGAATGTTTCTGCCAATTCGGTTTGGGGGTGTGACAGTTATGGGCTTAGACACCAAATCCTCAATCTCTCACATGGATAAGTCTAATAAATATAGCTGTCAATGCCACTTCAGGATCTGACTTAGCAATCGTAGCTTCCAAAAGCCGGTGTCTACTCTGACCCAGTCAATGACACATCCTTTGGATAAGGGATCATATATTCCTCTATTCTAAAGATATATATGCAGCCAAATACATGGAACATAGTCGTGCTTTTTGTCCTGCAATTGTTTCCCGATTTCTAATTCATCTGATATAGAACATAACTGAACACATCAATTTAGTTATGACCGGGCACGACACATAGTCAAAACAGAATCATCGAGGGGCCCAATATATCGCTTTTAATCTTCTTAGGATAAAAGGAACAGATAAACTTTGACATTATATTCTTGTACTAACTACTCATCAAATCATGTACAATGACACGTTTTATAACATCAAGTTATTGATGCATTTTATGTCATCAATGCACAACCAACTCGTGGTCAACAACTCATACATCTTGGTTTGAAGATTATATGATATTATCGTCTCACAATTACTCGTGATAAATTCCATGATGTAATTTCGGTGAGCGCAGGTTGAATCCAATACTCAAATCTTATTTCAGGAGAACTCATGAATGGTGTAGCAAAACTTTTGCTATGTATAACACCTTAGACAATCTACAAGCCAACTCATGACAATCTAGCTTCATACCTACTTCCAAAGTATGATCGACTATGGATAGTTTGAATATTCTTATTATTCTGGAAGTCAAAACATGCAAAGTGAAACAATAGTAAATAATTGACACAAGACAGTAACTTTACTTTTAAATAAAACTCCTTTTATTTAATCATTAAATGTCAATTACAATTGAGATATTACACTTTTCTATTTATCTATTCAATAAAACTAATATCGTCCATTAGCCCAATGCCCCTTGCTTGCTGCAAGTCCTTAACCCTACTCAGTCCCTTTGTAAGGGGATCTGTTGGGTTGTCCTCTGACGATATCCTCTTCACCACGAGGTGTCCTTCTTCTACTTGATGTCTTATGAAATGGTACTTTCTGTCGATATGCCTGGATCTACCATGATCTCTCGGTTCCTTGGTTAAGGCAACTGCCCTTTCATTATCGTAGAAAATCTCCACAGGCTCCTTTATGGATGGTATAACTTCAAGGTCTCCGATGAAGTTTTTCAACCATATCGCTTCCTTTGATGCTTCGGTTGCTGCTATGTACTCTGATTCGCACGTTGAATGAGCTACATTCTCCTCTTTAGAACATTTCCATATTATCGCCCCTCCATTAAGGGTAAACACCCAACCCGACTGAGAGCGGAAGTTATCTCTGTCGGTTTGAAAATTGGTGTCACTTTACCCTATCACTCTTAAGTCATCAATCCCACCGAGGTTAAGGACCCAGTCCTTAGTCCTCCGCAGGTACTTAAGAATGTTCTTTACCGCAGTCCAGTGAGCTTTACCAGGATTCCCTTGATATCTGTTGACCATGCTCAACGAAAAGGCCACATCAAGGCGACTACAAGTCATAGAATACATGATCGAGCCAACTGCGAAAGCATAGGGTAGTCGACTCATCTCTGCTATCTCAGCCTCTGTACTCGGACTCTAAGTCTTACTCAGTTTGGTATTGCCTTGGATGGGTAGTTCAACTTTCTTGGAATTCTCCATGCTGAATCTTTTCAACACCTTGTCCAAGTAGGTACTTTGACTAAGTCCTATTAGTCTTTTTTCTCCTGTTTCTCAATATCCTCATCCCTAGGATGCAAGCAGCTTCCCCAAGCTCCTTCATAGCGAAAAAATTCCCAGGCAAAGGACTTAACCCTCTGGCTTACTCATGTAAACATCTTCAACCAATTTTCCATTAAGGAAATCGGTTTTGACATCCATTTTCCATATTTCATAGTCATGAAATGCAGCTATGTCCATCATAACCCTTATAGATTTAATCTTCACTACTGGTGAGAAGGTCTCATCATAGTCAACTCCTTGAGTTTGAGTAAAGCCCTTCGCAGCCAGTCACGCCTTATATGTGTGTACTTTTCCATCCATGCCAGTCTTCTTCTTGATGATCCATTTGCACCTGACTGTCCTACGACCCGGTACATTTTTAACCAAGTTCCAAACCTGATTGTCATAAATGGACTGAATCTCGCTGTCCATAGCATCTTTCCATTTTATAGACACGGGGTCTGCCATGGCTTCCTTGTAGTTGTTAGGTTCATCCAAATTTACCAGTGTGCTATCACTGATAAATGTATCACCTTCAGTTATTATATGAATACCATATAACACAGGTGGAACACTAACTTTACTGGAACTCCTCAGAGGTATGGAGTCGTCAATTGGTTTAACCGGAGTTTCCTCCTCGGGTTGAGTGCTAGTGTTTAAGGTTCCTTCATCACTAAAATCTTGAAGCTCTTAAATGTGAACTTGTCTCCCACTATCCTCTTGGCATATGAGTTCTCTCTCTCTCTCGAAAGACTCCTCTCATCGCAACGAAGACAACATTGTCACTCGATCTATAAAAAAATATCCAAAGGATTTCTGTGGGTAGCCAATGAAAGTACATTGGTCACTCTAAGGTTCGAGCTTTTCATGAGTTTCTTTTCTCACAAAAGCCTTGCAACCCCAAACTTTGATATGATCCAACGTGGGAACTTTCCCTGTCCACATCTCGTGAGGTGTTTTGGCAATCTTCTTAGTAGGGACTAGATTATGGATATGGGTGGAAGTCTCTAAGGCATATCCCCACAGAATGAGATAGGTAGAGAAGCTCGACTCATCATGGAACGAACCATGTCCAACAAGGTTCGGTGGCGCCTCTCAGCCACACCATTAAGCTGTGGTGTCCTAGTTGACATTAACTGTGAAACAATTCCACATTCCTTAAGATAGTACAGGAACTCGATACTAAGATACTCTCCTCCACGATTGGATCGTAGCATCTTTATCTTCATGCCCAATTGATTCTCCACTTCCTGCTTAAGCTCCTTGAACTTTTCAAAAGTTGCTAACTTATGCTTGATTAAGTAGATATAGCCATAACTATTGTAATCATCAGTGAAAGTCACATAGAAGCGGTTAGCATCCCTTGTGGTGGTTCTGAAGGGTCCACACACATCAATGTGTATGAGATCCAACAAACCTTCACCCCTTTCACAAGTACCAGTGAAGGGTGACATGGCCATCTTTCCAAGTAAACAAGATTCGCAAGTGTCATCTGACTTCAAGTTGAATGACTCCAAGACTCCATTCTTTTGGAGTTGGGCTATGTGCTTCTTGTTGACATGTACAAGACGAGAATGCCATAAGCAAGCTTTGTCCAAAGCATTAGACGAAGCAATTTCCAACACATTATTTCTTAGGTTATTTACAACCATCACAGTTTCATATATACCATTGCAAGGTAATGCTTCAAAATAAAATACAATATTATATTAAGCATTAATACCACCAATTTCATTATTTATAGAAAAGGCAAAACCTCGTTTATACAAACTGTGAAAGTAAATAATATTTCTCTCCATATCGTCCAAGTAACAACAGTTATTCAAATCTAAATTTAAACCATTACTAAGAAATAAAGAATAAACTCCAATCTTGGTCACATGCGACACTTTCCTATTTCCCATGATTTAAGTTTATCTTCCCTTGCTCCACATCCCTACCTTCTTTTAGTCTCTGCGCATCAGAACAAATGTTAAATCCAGAACCTATATCAAGGACCTAAGAATTAGCATGTGATGAGTTATTAGATTGAATAGTGTAAATACCTGCAAAAGAGGGCTTGATCTTTCCATCCTTTATGTCCTGAAAGTACTTGGGGCAACTTCGTTTCTAGTGCCCATTTTCATGACAATGGAAGCACTCAACATCCTTCGGATTGGTAGAGGGACTAGCAGAACCAACTTTGGTCCCACTAGAAGAGGATCCATCAAGAGACATTCTAGTGCGGCAAAATAGGGGCAGTATTAGTAGTAGTAGAAGTAAACACAACAGACTTGCCTTTCAAGTTGCTTTCTACAGTTCATAGAAGACCTTAAAGCTTGCTAAGAAGGACCTCCTCCTTGTTCATATGATAGGTCATACAAAACTAATCATAACAAGAAGGTAAAGAGTGTAGAATAATGTCTATGGCCAACTCTTCATCAAAATTGACATTCAATTTAAGCAAGCGGTCCACATATCTCTGCATCTTCTGCAAGTGGGTTGTGATAGACTCTCCATCCTTCATTTTGGTTGTGATCATGGAGGCAGTGATCTCATACCTCTCCCACCGAAAACTTTGATGGTATCTTCCCATCAAATCTTGATACATTTCAAAAGGATAGTAGTCCTCATAGGACTTTTGTAGCTCGGTGATCATGGTAGCAATCATTAGACACGACACCTTTGTCGCATCCCTCTCATGAGTAGTGTGTTCAACGATTTGTTCAGGAGTAGCAGTGGTTACATCAAACTCATTAAGCTCTTTATCTAGGATATATTCTTTGTCCTCATAACGAACAACCATTCAGATGTTTCGAATCCAGTCATTGAAATTCGAGCCATCGTAAATGACCCTCCCACATAAGTTTATGAGGGAGAAAGAGCCTGAAGGGGTTGGGGTGGAAGCATTGTTTCGGATAGACATCTAAAAAAGAAGAAGAAGAAAGTTTAGATTAGATGAGTATCCTTAATATAACACCCAAATGAAATATAAAGGCTAGGACCCAACACTGTATTCTACAATTACGAAGAGGGATTCCATAATCCAATTGTAAAATATTTGAAGGTATGTAAATGACGATTTATCAATTTCCACCATGAAAAACGAAATAGATTAAGTTTTAATTGGATTAAAATTCCTAGATCCTTTGAGATTCATTGAACCTTTCAATGGCATGTTTAATCTTGATTGTGCCCTTCAAGTTTGTGACTGCGATGACGAGGATCACAAACAAGGGGTGAATAACCATGCAAATTAGCTTGGTACACCCGATGTTACAAATCACCTAATCAATGTACCGATTAACCATACACGCTCCATTGATCTATGATTATCATTAAGCTACCCTTTTCCACACATTTTCAGTCCCATATTAGTGTGTCGGTTAACCACACACACTCCACTAAGGACTTAACAAGGTGCAAAGTGTAATTTTATGGATTAGAATCATTTTCACATATTTTCTAAAGTAACCTTATACCCCCTTATAAATAGGCTTCATGAATGAGGCCTACTAACGATAAGACTGACTTGTCTTATACATATATGTATATTATTAAACTTATAATATTATAAAGTATAAAGGTTGAATTTTAACTTCTAAAACCCTAGGGTTTGGAATTAAAGTTTCATTAGTGAGACTTCACAAATTCCAAAACTTCAGGGCAAGTTTTGAAACTTGTCAAAACTCTTGGTTTTCATAACTTATGAGATTAATGCAATTTTAAAAGATGAGACTATTTATTTTCCATAACTTGAGGACAAGTTATGGAGGTCATTAGAATTCATTTAGATCAATTTTCCAACAACTAAAACTATCATATAATTTAAGATTGATCTAGCGAAACACATAAACAAGATAATATCAAGTCAACAATTTCCAAGCAACTTTGTTTATCATATAATTCAACAATTATCTTAAGACTTTGACAATTATCTTGTGATTGGATGAGCATAATCACTACCATATCATAAAAAACATATTTAGTGATGTAATATAGTTTGTAGTAGTGATTTTAATCTAATCTAGGCCAAGAAAACTCGAAATTCTACAACCAGAGCCATAGACTCGACGAGTGTATGAACTAAATCGTCGAGTTGCCCTTGTTACTGAATGGATTCATCGATTCAGCCAGTGGACTCGGCGAGTTCACCAGTTAGAGGCCAGAAAATTGATTTTTTTCAACTTTGAAAATTAACAAGCATCAAGTATAACAGAAAACAACCCTACCACTGTTAGCTTTTGAGCACTATAACACTCCTATGGTGCACATGCAATCCTAGATGCTTTGGATCTATGCTTTCTCTAATTATACATGTATTTATAATTTTCCAAAGCATACATCCCAACTAACATACAATAGAGGATATATAACATAAAACTTGTTTGGATGATTACCTTTTATATGTAGGGTGTAGTTCTTGACCTTTGAAATCTTGAGCACCTCAAGTGTGATGCCTCTAATGTGTCACAAACACCAAATGCAAGAGGAGGCTTATGAGAATAAGTTACTTAGCACAAAATCAATATCAAACTCTTAGAATGATGGTGCAACCAATTTTGGTCATGAGGGGTTCGTCTTATAGTGCTAGGGTTACATCTTTGCAAACCCTAATGAACTTTCATATTACTTAGGCTCCACCAGTTGAAAACCTCCATGGACTATCCATGGACTATCACATTGGTTTAGCCCACCCTAAATAACCATGGATCATTGGCCCACACTATAAGAATCATTGATTTAGATAATCAATCTCCATATATTTAATTAGTCTCTTTTGATCACAAAATCAATTGTTGATCAATACTAATTAAATAATATGACTTCTCAATTAATATATTATATTTATAACATTTTAATAAATCACAAATAACCTTATTCTCAAAAGTCCACCCTATCAAATTGCACAGATGAAGGCAACCGAAAAGGACCATGCTACAATCGGGTTAAGCACACCCCATTTATAGTTATGGGCTTAGACACCAAATCCAAAAATCTACCAACAGACAAACCAACTCCTCGAGTTAGGGCATGGATTCTTCGAGTTGGTCCAACTCGTCGAGTTCATCATAGAACTCGCCGAGTTCAACAATCAGAGAGCAAAAATGATTTTTTTGCAGCTTTGAATGATTACAGTTGCATCAAATATAACAGAAAAACACCCTGAGCTCTGATACCACTATTGGTTATGAGCATTACAACATTACTATGTGCACATGCAACCCTAATTGCTTTGGATCTAGGTTATTCTCAAGTTATACATGCAAATTAATTTTCCAAAGTAAAACCCTAATCTAGCATACAAGAAAACAAAATCTAATCATATTAGGGTTAGAAGACTACCTTTCTTGTTAGTAGCTTGATCTTGACCTTCAAGAGCTTAGTGCCTCAAGTGTTGCATCTCTAATGGAGTCACAAACACCACTTAACAAAGGATAAACAAGAGAGAGGCGATGCAGGATTCAAGATTCCATCTAGGGTTCTCTATGAATGTATAGGGGCTGAAAACTGTTAGCCAAGGGGTTACTTATATAGTGGAGCTACTAGGGTTTTATATGGAAACCCTAATTCTCTGTTTAAGCCTTAAACAATCCATGGAATCCTTCTATAAAGCCCCTTGGACGAAATCTATGTGGGCTTCCTATATATTTCATCCACTCCTTCCTTTAGGAGTCCATCAGCCCAACTTGCAGCTATCAATGATTTGCAATACCAATCCCTTTACTTTTAATCAGTCTCTTTTGATCACTAAATTAATTCCAAATTAACTTATTATCAATACTAATTAAATAATATGATTTCTCAATTAATATATTATTCTTATAATATATTAATAAATCATTTATAAGCCTCTTTCTCCAGAATTCATCCTGTCAAGTTGCTATGGCTAAGACATCCCAAACGGACCATGCTACTATCAGATCAAGTACATCCCAAATATAGTTATGGGCTTAGACACCTAATCCAACATTATCCCCCCCCCCACCCCGAAAAGTATTTTATAACCATAAAATTGGGGTCATGAATTCACCCTAGTAGCATGATCATGAATACTTTGGATACCGCTTCCGAAGCTTTGCGCAATCATAAGGGTGATAGAATGTCGAAATGGACTTTTAAGTGAGAAAGGGCATGAGTTTTTGAAGTGTGGAATTTGAGGAGTGAAAGCCTCTATTTATAGGGTGTATGCACGTGTTGCACCTTGCGCATGTCATAGACATGATTCATGGCTCCAACCAAAACTTGCCACATATCATACTTCGGGTGGTACATGTATCTCAAATCTCAACAAATCCTCTTGTGAGATATGCTCGCCATGCATGGCATGCACTTAACATGCACCTCTTAATTTTCTATTAAAATTCATATCTTTCTTATATGAACCTCGTTTCTTACCCTCTTTATATATTTGTGTAGTTATCCTTGAATTCTACAAATTTCCTTAAGGTTGCATTATCAATTTTTAATGTTCATTTTTAACCTGTATTTTATTTTTATTTTTTCCAAAAATCATATCTTCTTTATACATACTCCATTTTTGACCTTTTTCATCTCAAAGTTCTTATCTCTCGAAGTACTATGATTTTCCTTTTAACGAATCTAGTCAAAACTCGACCAATTTCTTTATACTATTTTGACATTAATTACGTTAGTTATGCGATTAATTTTTTACTTTTCATAAAACATAACTTCTCCAGTCGGAGTCGGATTTTTACAAAGTTTATATCATTGGGATCATGTTACTATGTACTTTCCAAATACAGTAACCATTATTAATAGCAATATGACTTTTTGGTCACTCGGTTTTTACCCTATTAACCTTTTTCCACTTATAAGTCCTAGCATATTTGATCATATTTTCCGTAATATGAAAAAAATCTATTGCTTCCAATTGTCACGCCTTGTGAAAGTGGCTTGGGAGCAACGCGCTCTTCAGAAGTGTGGGATGCTTTTTATGGTTTCTTTAATGCACTTATTTTATATTACTGTCCCGACTATTTTGTCTTTGTGTGGGCACGGGGCACGCAATTGCGGTTTTGGAGCACCTATTAACCAATGGTTGACTTATTGTCTATTAACATTGACCATCGGTAGTTAACTTCTTGACTAGTTTGATAGTTGGTCAAATTCATGGGTTTTGAGTTGTAGATTAAGTTTAGTCTCTTTTTGGTTAGGTGGTTCATGTATCAGATTCATTAGGCTTTAGGTAGTAGAATTCGGCTCTTGATTCGATAAGTCCTCTCATTATATCGTGTAGGACACATTGTGTCATTTTATGTTGTTTGTCTTTGTGAATTGGATGAATGACCATGATTTGTCTCGTAACATTTGTATGAAAGACTATGGTTTAGCCCATGGCATTTGTATGAAAGACTATGGTTTTTCCCATAGAAAGAAAAACCATGATTCGACCCATAGCAAGAAGTAATTGTCAGATTACGATTTGGCCCATAACATTCACTTGGATTGAAATAAACACGATGACTAAAAATAGGTCGTTGGGTTGAAACAAACTCGTTACTTCATGTATGGTTACATTTGTGGTATTTTGGGGAAGCTTTGTGCTTATGGCTTTAAGTTTAAATGTTACAGCTCTTTTTGGCAGTACCGGGAAGAGCATGATGTGATTGCATCGAAACTAATATTATAAATTTGAGATGTTCCACACTTATGAAACGATTACTCTGATTTATGTTATCAAATAATTGGATATTTCTTTTTATGATTTAATGGTATGGTTTACTCTGCTTAAAAAATAAAAAATTTGGATTGATATGTTACAATGTGCTATGATGATTACACATGTTACTAAATGGATTAAAATCGTTAGTTACAAGCCCTAAATGTACGTTATGGGGTTCACTATAGATGTCAAGTTATTTTATATCAAAATATTTCCAGTGTGATCCATCAACGGGACATCCCAGTAACCATCCAGAGGGGGTTCCGCATAGGTGAGGTGAGGAGTGTAATCTTCATCAAGCAGTCTACAGTGAGGATTAATCCAAGAGTTTGTCAAGGATTCATCCATGACAATATCAAATCCGCATTCTCTCCATATGAGCTCCGCAAGTTTGGCTGCCTTCCAATCTCTTTTCCTTTGGGTGGTGGCAGGTGATTCATTTGAACTCGGAGAAGACATGTCATCCACAAGATTTTTGAAGTGAGGGGGGGTTTCTGGTTTCTTCGGAGTGATTTCCTCTTGCGGTGGAGAGTTATGAGGTGGAGTATGATGAGATGGTTGTGGTGAAGGTATTTTTTCTGTAGAGATGGGGGTGTTTGATGTTGTGAGATGGAGTGATTGGAGTGATGGACTTCTTCTTCTTCTTCACTTCCCCCTCTTGAGGAGTTCAGACCCGAGGACTCCTTAAGCCATTTTCAAAGGCCATCAACTTTGGAAAAAGCTTCTTGGAATTGAGCTTTGAGGGCTTCAGCCAGTTGTTGATTATTGGGGATGGTGGGATTGAAGAGTAGCTTGTGAATTTCCTTGGTGAGCTGAAGGATTTCTGGACCATGCAAATTTGTGGACAATCGCTACAGACGGTTGATTGTAGTTTGAAGGACTGAGATTGCAGACTCGTAGGTAGTGTGTGTCTCAAGAGTCAGCTTGTCAGTGTGGGAGGCTTGATCCGCAACGGCTGCTTGATGATATTTCTTGATTGCGGTTACCTCAGAAATGAGGCGTTCTGCAGCAGCCATGAATTCTTTGTGATCTGCCTGTCGATTATTGTCAAGGGACCGGATCCCCATTTCAACCTTGAGTGAGATACGCTCAGCAGCTAATCTCTCACGTGCTTCCAGACATTCAATCCTTTCATTTAATGACTACGGTCCAGAGATATCTTCTGGTTGTGGTTGGGTTGGCTTGACCGCAACAAGGATTTGATCAACCTTTGCTTGTAAACTCAAAAATTCTTTCCTAGTGACAACATTCTTATTCTTTTTATTCTTCTCTTTGGGCTTGGAAGTTGAATGATGAGAGCTACTAGATTCTTCTTCTTCTTCATCAAGCATCATAAGATCATCATTAGAAGGAGAAGGTTTGTTTACCTCTTGGAGATCTGCATCATCAAATCCGAAGGTGGGAGTAGAGCTCACTTCAGTTTTGGGTCCTTCGTCTTGTGATACTTGAACAGTGGAAGTGGGAGGAACTTGTGAAGCATGTTGGTCAACAGTTGCTTCCTGAGCCTTGTGGAAGGTTTCGAACATTTGAGTCATCCAATCTTGAACTTTCTAAATGGTGGCTACGGTATTGGCATTATTAATTGCATCTGCCCAATACTTAACCACAGCTTGGATTTCTTGTTCCTTTTTCTGTCATTGTTTGATTTGTTGATCCTTGCGCGCTTGGAATGCCCTACGAAAAGCGGCATATTTCTTGGCTTGAGCTTCATTGGAGGGTTGAAACTTACTCCATGAATCATGTGAGTCACCACTGTCACTTCCTTGAAAGCGCACCGAGGTGTCGCTCGGGTCCACGAATCCTTGCATATTTGTTCTCACCGTACCTAAACCACTTGTTAATGATGTAAGCAGAGTAGGATTTCCTGAGCTTCCTTGATCTCCTTGACCCGTGGTCAAGTGTGGCCTCAGCTAAGTTCTGGCATGGGCGGAAGAAGTGCCCTGCGGTTGGGAAGGTGTTTGCAGTTTATGGGTGACATTCAAAAGGATGGAGTTCAACTCCTCAGGAGAAAAGAAATGTAGTTGGGAAGCCTTAGAGACTTTAGGGCGAGAACCAATATTATCCTCTTAGGATTGAACTGGGGGGGGGGGGAGTCTCCTCGTTGCTGTGAATCAGACTCACTTTCTAAGTATGAAAGGAAGAGGATGGTAGTATCAAATGGATGTGCAGGCATCCTAAGGACTACCAGAGCCTTTTGAGAGGCTGAGGTATCAGTCCGGTCATGCATATGGCTAGATGGATCAGTTTTCTGCTTCTTGAGGATTGAGATAGGTTGATCATCCTCGTCTGAATCACTGATGGAGTCATCTTTGCTTGGTTCTTTACTGATGATTACTGGTGGTGTTTTCCTTTTCTTGGAAGGCTTGGAAGAATCCTTTTTGGGGGTTCCTTGCTTTTTGGTGTTGCCGGGGCCATGAAGAGCAGAAAATTTATGCTTGCGTTTTTATGAAACATTGGAGAGAGTTGTGGAGGAAAGGACTGTGGTACCTTCAGGGTTAACGGTTGCTGATGGATTTGGAGGAGGTGGGGTAGGAAGGTATGGGTCAATACCCTCTGTAGCCTCAATGTGTCTTGATACATCAGCAGTCTCAAGACCTAGGGTAGAGAGAATGTGGGTTGGGAGTCTGCGGATTGGTCCAAAAATTGATTGATCGGATGAAGGGTTGTACTTTTTAAGATCTTTGGTGACAAAGAAGTTGATGTCACTGCCCATGTCGATGCCTGCGTGCGCATGAAGGTCTGCAATACAAAGGGACCGGAACCTTGCAAAAGTGAGTTCGGATGGGTTCTCCCTTGAGCTCTCTTTGGGAATGTATTGAAGAAAATCATCCCAAAGAATCTGTTCGTAGTTGACATCGCGACCTGTAAAGATGCTCCATATCAGTTCCAATAGCTTGATTCCCATATTATCCATTCCTCTGGTTCTGCTGGATAAACTGCGGATGACGAAGTGGCACACGAATTGCCAGAACGCAGGCAACTGGTTCTTCTTAAATTCACCGATATCTTTGATTCTTTTCTGATATCCCATTTGGTAGAGAGATGAGGTAATGTCTGCCATTGATGGGGAGAAAATCTTGATGGAGGGATGAACAAGAAGGTTAATGGCGGTGAGAAACTTTTCTTTGGACAGAATAACCAAAGAATCATTAACTAGGTTAAGATGAACTTCTTAGGGGATTATCGAGTAGGCGATAGGCCGAGAAGGCAGATTTGAAGAGGGTTGAGAGTGGAACAATATCTGTGAAAGCATCGAAGGGACCAAACATAGGATGATTCTTTATGTATTTGATCATGAGTTTCGTGGGAGCATTGTAGAGAGGGTGTTCTTCAAAGACGGCTCTGAAATTGCTTGAAGCTATTGTGGGAGAGTCTGAACCAGAAGGATTCACCGATCCAGAAGTCTTGGATTGTTTCTTCGAAACATTTGATTTCACCATTGTTGAAGAGTTTGAGAAAGCATTGAAGAATGCAGAAGAAGGTTGAAGGTTTAGAGAGCGTAATGAAAGACCCTCACTTTCGTATTTATGAAAGACCCAAACTTTCATACTTGACAATTTAGTTACTCCAAAACATGCTACTTAAATATTTATGAAAACATTATTTTACATTGATAAAGAGGTTACAAACTATTGGATACAAACTGACTATTTTAAAGTGTTATATATTACATAACTTCCCAGGATTCAATACTTTTATACATATGGGAGTGCAAAATACAATAGTTTCAAACTATCCAAAAATCTTCTACCAGTATATAACTATACTGGATGCTTATCTCATACAATTTGTTAAACATTAAGAGGGTAAGCGGTGACACTTAGTGAGTTCAATAATAGATACAATATAACGTTATGCCATATATATACTTCAATATGCCAGAAGCAAAGAGGAACAAGGAACAACAAGGGCATATGTGAATCATGTGACAAACATTCCATATCAATCATTGATTTGATTTAAAGATATACAATCAATAAGACATACCAATTTCCATGCTTGATATACATCAATAAAACTTTGGCCCAAATGGTACAGAAGACATACAACTTCGGATTAACATTTTGGTAGATTTCAGGCTTATAGCCCTGTCTAACCTTCTGCCAATACCATAGAATAGAAATCATTCTCTCTTACGGAGACATGTTCTACATGGCTAGAGGCTACATACCAGTACCAACGTGAATCTAAGTCCTTTCACTGATCACATGGTCAAAGGTATTTCTTTGCTATTAAAAATAGCGAATAAAAATAACCCGGGAAAATGACCCGGAATAATAACACTGAAAAGCACATAACACATATAACACATACCATACAATTGTTCCTATATGTTAAACTCACTGTGAAATAATCGGGGGTTAAAATATTAATTTGGGCAGCACTTCGGCTCTAAATATCACTTTCTTCGTTGAAAACCGGGAGCTTTCTTGAAAACCGGGCTCTGTGAAGGTAGAGCTTCAAAACCGAAAAGATAAATTTTTCGGGCTTCTCGGAATCACGGGGTGTGTTTCGGGCTTTGGAATCAGTACCGGTGCTGCAAGGGAAGTGGGAGTAGAAGAAATGTAAGCTTAGGGGTAAAAAGTGGCAAATTTCTAACATTTACCCGGGAGGTCTCGCACCCCTTATATAGGGCCGAGGTTCGGATCTGAAGCGAGGGGAAGAGGGCAGGTGGCTGTGAGGATCGGACCAGCTGGCTGCTTCAGCGAGGCTCGGATGCGAGGGTCGGAACAGTTGGCTCGCAGACGGCAGCTTCGGATTGGACCCAAGGTACACAAATACAGACACCAAATACACATATACACATACCAATTACACATATACACATACCAAATAGATATAACTTGACATGCTACATACCAATTACATGTACACATGCCAAAAATAATTTAGGGTTTTGGGTTTACTCTACAAAAAACAAAAATCATTTCGAGTATTAATAAAGTAGATGATTCAAAAAGTATCCGTGAAATGGGAACAACAATTTGAAAACAATTTGAGTATTCACATGGGTAGGCTTCTAAACCCATTTTTTGAATACCTAATCTCATATATGAATGTGTATTACAAGATTGTATGTTTAAGAAAAATTCTGCAATATTTACCCTTAACTTGCAAATTTATGTGTGTGTGTGTGTGTGTGTCTATATATATATATATATATATATATATATATATATATATATATATATATATATATATATATATATATATATATATATATACAGCAAAGAAAAAATAACAACTAAATCTGTTTTAAACAAACAATCATGTAAAGCTTGTTTACATACCAGATGAGATAAAGTACTCAAAAAGGAAACCTAGAATGGGGACAACCCAAAATTAATTTCTAAATCAATTTCGAGTAGGTATTTCTAAGATCACGATGATTATAAACAAGGCACGTAAACGAAAATAATTTGGAAGAATTTTTTTTATAGCGTTTTACTTTTGTATATTTTTGTTATTTATGGCAATTGATTTTGTTTTGAGTTTTCTATAATAACATTGTACTTTAAATCTTACATTGTTTTTTTCTTTTTGGGCATTGTACTTTTGCGTATATATTTTTATTTTTAGTATCTTTTTTCCTATTATAGCATTGTACTTTAAACAATTATATTATATTGTTTTTTTTCTACAAATACACGTTTTAACATATACCAAATAGATATAACTTGACATGCTACATACCAATTACATATACACATGCCAAATATAAATACCAATTAAACATACATAAGGCATACACAAGGTGTACTCATGGTGATTGCAAAACCATAAATTTTAGGTTTGAGACCCTATTTAAACACCTTAATTCCCTTGAGGCATGTTCAGCCTCCACTTACCCAAAAGTGTTCATTTCGAAACCCTGGCTACTTTATGAAGATCTTGAGCATTTTAAATGAGTTTTTTTTGTGTTTTTTGAAGAAGGAATTCATTAAAGGAACATTGATGAACTTGGAGCTTGAAGATCCAGAAATTTCATCCCATTCGCAAGCCTCAGAAGGTATAACGCTTGAACCTTTTTTATTCCATTGTTTAAATCTAGGTTAGCTTAGAGTTTTTCATGCTTTAGGTCCATGGTTTTGGTACTTGTGAGTAAAAGCTACTCCAGAGCTTGTGATTATCATATCTTTCCATTTTTTAGGATTCCAAGTCATAAAAATGGGATCATTATGGTTTCTATTCACTCATGCAAGGGTTTTGAGTCATTAAATGATGCTTAGGATCTAGGTTTTGGTTTTAGACTCCGTTAATCCATGAAAATTCATAATGTTAGGAGCTTTATGACTTTAGACATGCATTAGAGTCAGACCTGAGTGTTATATATTTGGGCTTAAGCTAGTATGATCTTAATGACGAGTTTGCAAGTTGCTCGGTTACACTAGGTATAACCCCTGATTACGGGGTGCATAAAGGGACTTTTCCCCATTTTTTTGTGGAAACTAGGTACACACGGCGTAAGGAAGGATTACGCATGGTGTACTCCTAGAAGTGGAATTGGGTCATTTTTAGGCCTTGGGCCATTTTTGGTTGGTTCTATCTTGGAAAGGGTAGAATGTTTGTTTACCCGAGAGAGAGAGAGAGAGAGAGAGAGAGAGAAGGGGGGGGGGGGGAGGAGGATGTAATGAACCTTTGATTATGATTATTACCCTAATTCTTAAATGGGTTGGTTTTGATATATATAGTTTGCGAAGATTCTTGGATTAGCAGCTCGGGTGTGAGAATTATCTTTTAACGATTGAGGTGAGTCTTATCACTATACAATAGGATACATGGTGTCAAATGTGCTTGTTGTCTTTGTGAATCTTGTTGTATGTCTGAATGCTATATGTATGTGGGGTGAAATAGAATTGGGGGTGAAATAGTTCCGTTCGGTTCAATAATACCTATTGAGTTGGAAGGGACTTAGGGGTGAAATAGAGTCGGGGGCGAAGTAGACCCGTTATAGCCTTGTGCTAATATGTACGTATGGTATGAGTATTTTGGAGAACTCACTAAGCTTTTTGCTTATGGTTTAATGTTTATTGGCCTCATGTATTTTCGGTACGAAAAGGAAGGGTCCGGTGTGACTGCACAACATCCCCCATAGTTTTCCACATTGGCTATTCATGATTTTTATCTGATGTTTAAATGATATAATCACTTTGATTTGTTTTGGAACAACCCATTTTTACGGCTTACGTGCTTTTAAAATGAAATTTTTACTATGAATTTTTGGTACTTTACAATTTAGTATCAGAACCTTTGTTCGAGGGATTCAGGAACACTCTCGGGTGTGACTGAACTCAAACTGATAAATTGGTAATCTTTTGAAAGAAAACATGTTTCTAAAAATATTTTTATAAAGAAAAGGGGGTTGTAATGTGTGCAATCAACCAAGCTCAAGTAAGTATTTCCAAAAATACCCATACATGGCTATTTGTTTTAGTATGTGTATACATGTATAGCATTCAATATCAGGGCTAAGGATCACCTCAAAATTTTAGGATTGAATGCTAGGAGAGATGCATTTGTATGCCTACTGTATGAGCCTCTAGAAATACATGCTAGTATGTATCAGATGTTTGGATAGAATGGAATGATTAGGTGATGCCCTAGTTTAGATTTCTCGATGCTCCAATGTTGTTTTCTTTGTGCTTTGCAAGACTCTTATTAATGGGAGTTAACTAGTTAGTGAATATGTTAAGTTAGATGTCGCAAAGGTTAAATAATCTCAAATTGATTAATTTGGCCTTATTTTACAACTCTTATCGGAGTCTAGCCATTGTATGGTTTAGTCTTTTACTCGAAGTATTATGTAAGATTTGTTGCATGTGATTATATTCATGAAGTAGTTAGCTGAAATGAGCGAGAGTTCTTCAATAGCAGATGACATGGTGAGAAACCTAGGAGAGACTAGGAAATGTTTTAGTGGTTGTGGATGTACTATTTAAATAGTACATAGAGTACCATTTTAAGTAAGTGACTTAGATATTAGAGATAATTCTTGTATGGATAAGGGTGGAAGGTAGTATTGGGCCTTTACTAATGAAATCACAGGATCCATACTCGAATCGAAAAAGTCATAGAGATTCTAGGAAGCCTATAGGTTGAGGATTATTTGGTTAACTTTTGATCAGTATTTGGTGTTAATCCGATTATGTGGTTGCTTTTTAGTATGGTGATGAGCACTCATGGAGGAGGTACTGGTTCTAGTTCAGTGTTTGGTGTTAAGCCGATTAACGAGAGGGTATGTGAGTTTGTTATGTTGGAGATCACTCACAGTATTTTGGATGGGACTCTTGTGATGTTTAGTACCATCAATGAAGTGATCATGGATAATCATCTCGGGGCTTTTCGGGCCGAGATTGGATCAGGACTATTGAGGACATGAACTCTTTGTCATCGGGAGTTCAAGGCTTATGGAGCCCCAGAGTTCTTTGTGGAGAAGGATCCTATTGCTAGTTCTTGCTGTGAGGGACCAAAGGTGGGATATGCATCATGCCTTCAGGGGGATCGATTTTGTGATTTGATTTTCGTTGAGGTTTCACGGACCTTACAAGAGGAATTTCTCGAAAATATTGGTCATTTCACTGATAGGTTGGGCGCCAGGTTCGAGGATTAGATTTTAGCCACTCAGGAAACTATTGGGATTGTCGAGGTGACTGAGGAGTGAGAGCTTGATTTGGAGATGAAACTGAAAAAAAAGGAAGAGGACTCATGATCCGACTCTACTAACAACATCTAAGCATCTTGATGTTGCCATGAGTAGTGTTGGAGGCCGGAGGGGCAACGGAATTTTCCCTAAGGGTGGAGGAACCCACGAGCCTGTGTACTTCAATTTTAAATTCGACAGGCGCAAACGTAAGGGTCATGTTCACCAAGATTTCACCCTAGAGGTAGAATTATGTCATTGTTGTCATCAGCCTATTCATATTAGGGTAAGTTGCCCATATTTTCCGATTGGGGCGACTCAGACCCATCATATGTGGTCTTTCAGGACGCAAAGCCAAGACTTCAAGACCTCGCAGGTATGTATTCCTTCATGCATTCAAATTTCTTTTTTTTTTATGTGATTGGTGTTGGAGACGTATATTCATTTTAGTTAAATCCACACCTAAGGATTGTAGTTCTTTGTGATTGTCTAGTTATTATTATTGGAAGATCGTCATATATCATTTTGCATACCGAGGGACATGATTGGATTACATTTGGTTGAGCTGTTTTAGCGGGTCATCCATTATTAGTATGAGCATAAACAAAAGCAATCTGAGTGTCCTGCTCAGAGGACCAGTACCCAATCTATGTGTTAGATCTAGCGAGATGGGTCAGGAGTTGTAGTACAAATTCATCAGATCAATGGAATTCAAGATGGTTGGGATCTTTGTTGAGAGGTGTAACAGATTGATCAAATTATGAGTGTAGGGTGAGATGCCTCCGGGTCCATGTTTTTAGTGATGTGTGTTTGGTCCTCGCATTATAAGTTTTCAGGCCAAGATCTTATGGTAGATGGTTGTCCTTTCTGGGACAACGAAGTAAGAATTCAGGGTATTCTTTTCACTTGGGTTGGATGTCAGTTGATAATTGATTAGATTTTTGTAGATGATCGCTACCATTATTCTGGTAAGAGTAGCAGTGACCTATCAGTCCTAGGAGTGGGAGATGCATTGTTCGCACGGTTTTGATTAGTCGTTGGTATTGTCAAAAGGATTCAAATGGTAACCATGACGATGTTATGAGTGTATCAATTTTTTGGAAAGTGGGTTGTAGTATTGGTGATTCTTCTGTTCCGATCTAGGGTTCATTCGTCCTTTTTCATTAGTTGAAGTTACGCTAGGATTTGGAATTGTATTAGGGGAAGGTGTTTTGCGTGCAACGATGTTTTCCTGCAAGAGTATAGAAGATTCTAATCCAGTTCTGGAGTGGATACCCTAGACTGTTTGGTTTTGGAATCTTAGCTCTTGTAAGCGTAGGAGGATAGTAGTGGAGTAGTAAAGATGTGATACGGTTCGGAAATACATCGATTATCAGGTTGGCAGGGCACAGTTGAATCCAAGTGGGGGAGAACCATTTGGAATAATGGGAATAATTTCAAGTGTGCAACAAGGAGGAGTTTCATACCCTAGGAAAGTGGAGAGTAAGTCCTAGTTGTAGTATGGATTGAGGTTTGCACCAAGAATGAGGGTTCATATTATCTTACCCAGATACATGAAGCATCAGTAGTTGCACATGGTGGATATGTGATTAAGTTCAGGTTGAGGGTTGTGTTAGAGACTCTATGCCTTTTCTTGTATTATAAAGGCTTTGGGGTTTGAAGCACGACCCGAACACCTGATTAGGATTTTGCAGGATGGGGTTTCAACTCATGTTAAGCTTGGTTTGGTATTATGGTTGGTTGGAAAGACCATGGGTTGGTTCCATCGCTGTTGTGGAAATGTTGTAAATCTATGATAAGATTCATAACATTCACTAGGATGAGTTAGCCTATAGTATGAGTGGTTGTTGGATTGTAGGAGGGTTACAACGCACACATGGGTCGAGTTGGGTCATATTATTAGTTGAACACTCCTTGTTGGGAATAAGGATTGTTGGAATTGTGATGGTGTTTTAGGCTTGTATAGCCCTCAGTTGGCTGAGACCCATGGGTGAGGTCCATTCGATTAAACAGATTGGGTGAGACACGTGGGTGAGGCCCGATTGATTAAGTTATCTTAAGTGAGAAGAACATTCAGAAATTCAAGGATATACATATGGGATGATGGCGAGATTAGGGTGATCCGTGAGCTTGAGTGTTCTAGTGGATTAGATAGTATCACGGTTGATCGTGAAGCAATAATTGCATGACTCTTGAAGGTGGGACCCGGTAGTAACTATCATAGTTAAGGTGTCGGATCATGTTTAGAGTAGGGAGACTATAGGCAATGGATTGAATTCATATGATAATTAGGCTAGGGTAACCTTTATTAGTTAGACTCTTTGGTGAAGTATCAATGTGCGACCATGCGTAAGACTGTTACTCTTAATGGTTGGTTTAGGATTTTGCATCCGAGTTTAGTAGAAGATCAACATGGATACATTAAATCTTGGATAGGTCGGATATGCAGAACCTTGATTATCAAGATGCGAGTGACATTTGGAATTGACGCCTATGGGAAAGACTCGCATTGGAAATCGCCTTATTTTCAAATGAAACTCGATAAGAGATCACAAATTCTATTTTCCTAGTTGTCAGGAAGATGGTCCAGGAACATAAGGATTTCGTCGGTTCAAGTTGCGAATTAGAGTCTTTACGAATACCGGGTGAGATGGTTTTGTCTTTTGGTAAGTTGGACATGGTTTATGGTTTTCAACTTTTGGGTAGAGTAGTTGGAATCCTCTTTAGTTAGTCAAGGGCAGAGGATTAAGGTTTGATTTTCCATCGGGATATGTGATATGTGCTAAGATTAGGGCTTTGATACCAGTAATAGAGTATGTTCATCTGCTCAAGAAGACTTTCAGTCCTTATTAGTATCAAAGAAGTTCTGGTAGAGTTGTTGGTTGTGGCAGAGTAAGTTGTAAGGAATGATTTCGAGGACGAAATCTAATTCAAGTGGAGGAGAGAGGTAAAACCCGCACCCCATGTATTTTTCATTTTCAGCCTTAAGTCTTAATTTTTGCAAATTGGTCCTTACGTGGGGCGTACACTATGTATATGCTGGCCATACTTCATTAAAGATGGAGGAGACTCCATTGAGTACATTGGGCATACATAAGGAGTATGCAAGTCGTACATAAGCAGTACGTAGGGAATACTCATGCTAATTCTAAAACCCTAAATTTTAGGGTTGAGACCCTATTTGAACACCTTAAGTCCCTTGAGGCCTCTTCATGTTCAACCTCCACTTACCCCAAAGAAATCATTTCGAAACCCTAGCTACTTTGTGAAGATCTTGAGTGTTTTAAGAGAGTTTTTGTGTGTTTTCTAAAGAAGGGATTCATTAAAGGAATATTAGTGAGCTTGGAGCTATCCAAAACTTTCATCCCATTTGTAAGCCTCATAAGTTATAAATCTTAAACCTTTACGATTCCTTGGTTTAGATCTAGGTTAGCTTAGAGCTTTTCATGCTTTTGGTCTAATGGTTTTGGTTCTTGTGAGTAAAAGCTACTCTAGAGCATGTGATTGTCATATCTTGCAATTTCTAAGGAAAGTCATAAAAATGGGATCTTGATGGTTGTTTTTCACCTATGTAAGGGTTGGAATCATTAGAGGATGCAAAGGATCTACGGTTTGGTTTTAGACTCCATTTGGCCATACAAATTCATAGAGTAAGAAACTTTATGACTTTAGACGTCCATTAGATTCAGATCCGAGTGTTGTACGTTTGGTCGTAAGCTATTAAGAGCTTAATGAAGAGTTGGCAATTTGCTTGGTTACACGGGGCATAACCCCTGATTATGCAACAGAAAATGGGAGTTTGCCCCGTTTTTCTGTGGAAACTCGGTACATATGTCGTAAAGGAGTACACAACTACACATGGCGTATGGGTCATTTTTGGGCCATGGGCCATGTTTGGTTGGGTCTAGCTTGGAAAGGGTAGAATGGTATTTTACCCTAGAAAGAGAGAGATGAGAGAGAGAGAGAGAAAGAGAAAGAGAGTATGTAATAGACCTTTGATTATGATTGTTACCCTAATTATTAATTAGGGTTGGTTTTGATATATATATATATATATATATATATATATATATATATATATATATATATATATATAGAGAGAGAGAGAGAGAGAGAGAGAGAGAGAGTAGGTGTGAAACTCATGTATTACATGGGTTCATTTAAAAGAAAATTTAAATATAAAATTCAATATATTTGAGAAGGTTGAATTTATAAGAAAAGTAAGAAAAATATTGAATTATAAAAATTAAAGTGTTTTTTCTTTCTCTTTTCAATTTAAACAAATAGATTAGATTTCGATAAATAAATAAGGAAATTAATGAAATTTTAATTTAGTAATTTTGAAATTAGAATCAAAGACCATTAATGAAATTGATATGCATTTATTATTAGATTTAAATAATATGTGGAATTTAATAAAATAGAAAAAACTATAAAATGGCATGTGGAATAAAAAATAATTTAGAATAACCATAAAATTACATGAGACAAAATGAATAAGAATATGACATGTGGCAAAAAAATCTTTATTTATTAGGGTATATATATATATATATATATATATATATATATATATATATATATATATATATATATATATATATATATATATTGTGAGGAGATTCTTGGATCAGCATCTCGGAAGTGAGAGTTATCTGTTATTGATTAATGTGAGTCTTCTCACTATACTGTAGGACACTAGGTTATGTATGTGCTTGTTTTCTTTGTGACTCGTGATGTATGCACGCATGTCTGTATGCTATATGTAGGTGGGGTGAAATAGACCCGTTCGGTTGAAAAATATTGATTAATTCGGAAAGAACTCAGGGGTGAAATAGACCCTGGCGTGAAATAGACTCGTTATAGCCTTGTGCTAATAGGTATGTATGGTATGCGGTATTAAGGAACTCACTAAACTTTGTGCTTACGGTTTAATGTTTATTGGTCTCGGGTACTTTCGAAACAAAAGGGAAGGTCCCAACGTGACTACACAACATCCCTTAGAGTTTTACGCATTAGTTATTCATGATTTTTCCTCTTACATTTAAATGATATAATCACTTTGGTTTGTTTTGGAACAACCCATTTATATGGTTTAAGAGTTATTAAAATGAAATTTTTACTATATTTTTTGGGACATTACATAAAATGTTCAGATTTAAACATACTTCAACATGTTCATGATACACATACCAATTCAAATTATAATTTGATCTAACATTCAACTCTCGTTTTCTTTGCTAAAAACACCAATTCTTTGCAATACATACATACATATATATATATATATATATATATATATATATATATATATATATATATATATATATATATATATATATATATATATATATATATATATATATATGCATACATGTATTAAATTTCAAGAAGAGATTATGATAAAAAAAAAATCTATCACCTTTCCAGTAGGATGGTGGTGTCCGGAAAATTGATATCGGTGGAGGAGGGTACACCGGAGAAGGCAGAAGAAGTGGTGGTGATCTAAAATCACGAAATTGAAGTATGAAACTTCGTCAAAAGAGAAAAGATGAAGGAGATGTACTAGCGTCGCCGCAAAATCTCTTTGTCCTTCACCGCTATAATGTCACAGTTGGGTAGTTCCCGGTGGTGTGGTGGTGTAAACATCAAACAAGTGAATTGAAATCGGAGGTAGAGGGACAAAATTGCCAGAGCGTGAGTGAGAGGGAGAGAGAGCCGCGAAGGGCAGAAATGATCCCTATTCTTCAAGCTATACAAAACATAATTACCAACGACATTTTAGCGACAATTAGTATTATTAGCAATGACAAGTTGGGGAAGAAGATTTTGCAGTCATTTTTTTGGGGTATTAACGGCAACGAAAGTCGCCACTATTTCTGTCGCCGTTGTTTATTATGTACGATGAGAGTTACCAAGCATTTGATTCTAATGCTAATTGATGGATAAGAAACATACTAAGCAGAATCACACAAATTTGACTTTATTGGTATTACTGGCGACACTGTTAGTAGCAGCAGGAGCAATATTGGTGATACTTAAAGATTGTTGTCGCTATTTCTTCCGTCGCCAGTAATACTACGATTTATTGTGATAGCGATGAATAATTTTGATGATGAAAAATATTTATGAAAGTGATGTGATTTTAAATTCGTTTATGCAATGGTGTTTGGGAAAATTAGCATATAGACTCTTTATTCAAATTCTACAAAAATATTTAACTATTTGTAAAAATATGATTTTAACATTATATTTTTCGTTTGTCTTAATTGTACATTTATTTTATAAATTTGTTATAATTTGGACCAATTAATTGGCCAACCAAGCGGTTAGCCATGGAATTTTGATGTGTCAGCTTTTTATAACATCACACTATTTGGTGACATCATATTCAGAATGTCAAAATATAAAAAATAAAAATCTAAAATGTTGTATTTATCCAAAATACATTGAATTTTAAAAAATTTATAAACTGATACTAAATATGTTTACTTATAAAGTAATGGTCCTAAAGAAAGTTGTAACGTCCCAAATTCCGGAATAAAAATTTTCATTTCTAAAATAGGATAAATACTCATTTTTATAAAGTTACATTAAAGTCAAACAATTTGTTTATAAACCATAATTCAAAACAAGAGTTATAAGGAAAACAATGCGGAATCTTGAATCATAAAATTGTTGATGTGCGTGTGTACAGTCTTGCCATCGCAATCCGATGAGTACCTGAAAAACATTTGAACCCACAACTATAAACCAAAGCTTAATGAGTTCTGCAAAATACCCCTACAACAATACACATACAATGCATGCACATATGAGCCTACAGTCTGACTGGAGCATCTCGCAAGGCCTATAGTATGCCTAGACCACTCTATCGAGACTACAATATATTGTTCCGCCTCGCAAGGCATATAGTAGTTGGACCCCTCCCTTGGGCATATAGTTTGACTGGACCGCCTTGCAAGGCCTATAGTACATTGGACCGCCCGGGTATCTTGGCCTACAACACAAAGCAGGACTGCCTCAACCCAACCAACTACAATATGTCGACATATGTACATAAACAAACAAACAGACAATAGCTAGCAATACAGGTAATCATAACTGATCTACTATTCTAACATATTACTACAACACACCAACATCGTATCCACAAGGATACATAGATTACTACAGTATAGCAGCATCCTACACACAAGGATACACGTTACAGCACAAAGTACAGTGAGAAAACTCACCGAGCTAACCAACAAAAGTTCAACAATAAACCCCAACAACATAACAGGTAGCACAAGCTACCTAATGCCAAATTGAAATTAGTTCTTAGCTAAACACTCAATTCTATCATAATTTGGCCAAAAGTCAGACTGGTCAAAAAGTCAATTGTCCAACATTACGCTTAGCATAGCACATCGATTTATGTCAGCGTACTAAAAGCTAAACTCAGCGTAGCACCCCTGATGCCCAAAAACTCTATTAAGCTCTTAATACAGAAGGTTCTTTCTTATCTGAGCTAAATTAACATCTTAATGGATAAAGACTCTGACTTTATCCATTTGAATGGCTATAAGAATCACAAAACTAAAACTAAATTAACATCTTAATGGATAAAGTCTCTGACTTTATCCATTTGCATGGCTATAAGAGTCACAAAACCAAACCCTATGTCCATAAATTCATCTTTGTGCTCAAGAACTCATGTACGAAAGGATGAGAGTGTCCGCGCTCTCATTTTTAGGATTCTCCCAACTCAAAGACAACATAAATTGACACTCACATGGTTTGAAGTAACCCATACTCACAAAAACCAAGATTATAGGGACAAAATCTTGTAATATCAAACCAAACTAGATCTAACATGAAAAGGCATCAAGATAGAAACTATAAACCTTCTGGAGATGGATAAGAGGATGCAAATTTCGGATCTACACTGATTTGAGCTCCAAAGTGATTCTACAATACTCATCTTCCTTCAAACGTAAACACAAAACACTCCAAAACCTCAAAACTCACAACTGATGGCTAGGGTTTCAAGGAGGTCGTTTAGGAGGGTGGAGTTTGAGCATGGGGATGATCTCAATGAGTTAGAGCATTAAAATAGGGCTTACAACCATAGATTTAGGGTTTTGATCCAGCTCATCTATGCTCAGCATAGCCTAACCTAAGCTCAGTGTAGGTCACTAAAACCCTATCCAATATTCCCATATATGCCTAGCGTAGGGCATAACTTCCCAAACACAATCTTTAAACAACCATAACTTCTTCATTTCAAATTCATTTTAGGTGATCTTTATATCCACATAAAGGTATTGACGATCCTCACAACTCTAGCTAATTATTTTTGACTAAATACATGACAAAATAAAACGATAATCCATGCAAAAAGCCCAAAATACTACTTTTCCTATTTAACCATTTCACTTTAAAGAATAATTTGAGGACTTTAATCACTTAACCAACATTATCAGTATTTGATAGGGTCTAAGACCTATTCTTTTGAAGCCAAAGACCTTTACTCGATCAAATTACAGCCCCCTATCCCGAAATTAGAAATATCATGAAAACAAAGTGTTATAGAAGTAAGAAAAAACGGGTTTTACAAGCATTTATTATTTTAACTTACAAAAATATTTAGTAAAACATATATTTAGTAATGGTAAAAACAAATATTATTAAACTTTTATTACTATATTTTATGTAAAATTTTAATGTAAAAATGATAATAAATTTATTGGGAAGTTCACAAAAAAAATCCTATATTTTGACACTATTGACAAAAAAAATAACCCTTCACACACACACACACACACACACACACACACACACACATATATATATATATATATATATATATATATATATATATATATATATATATATATAGAGAGAGAGAGAGAGAGAGAGAGAGGCTTTGGTTATCCTATTCAAAATAATTATTGTGTTATTGTATGCATAAATGTGAGCCAATCAAATTTACTTATTTTAAGAAAGTGATTAATATATATTTTTGAATTCAATATAACTGAAAAATATCATCTTAATTAATTACAAGGGAAATTTAGTCAATTAATATAGATTTAATAAAGGAAAATTGCATTTTTTAAGGGATCATAGATTCTATTAATTTTAAAAATCCGATTTTACGAATTATAATTTTTTTTATTCAGACATTCTAACATAATATGTTTATGAATATATTCAAAAATAAAAATATTCTTGAACCATAAATGATAAAAATATTTTTGAACCTATTTCTTTATCATGAATCTAAAAACTTCTTGTAGAATAACAAATTCTTGAACAATCAATTGAAAAATAAAAACAAAAAATATATTATTTCTTATAGAAAACAGGTAACAATTATTAAGAATTACATATATTGTTAAAGAATAAAACTAAAAAAAACTTTCAAAATGGGAAAGAAAACATCAAAATCTAACAACGGCTAATACACTCTAAAAGAATAATGTGGTCCGTTTCAATTTTGTGGTCTGTTCTTTAAGCATCAACTTCTATGATTCCAACAGAAATGGAATTCATGATTCCATTCCAACAGAATTGGAATTCGTGATTCCATTCCAATAGAATTGGAATCTCACAAATATCATTTATTGAATCATCTACATAAACATTCTTGATACCTTTTCAGAATTCAACCTTGTTGCGATTACTCGAGCTTGACTTCTCTAGTTGGTGGTGCTAATTGCAAATAGTAAAATGGTGCTGCAAATAGATATAACATGTATATTTAGCCAAAAAAGGAGAAAAGAAAACAGTCGATAAAAAATGAATACAAAACCCTCCCTACTCGGGTTTGGATTACATGCAACGCCAAAAAAGCTTAAAAGGGCCAGGAACTGTCTTAAAAGGGTTACCTTCAAAACAAGCCTACATGCCAAACAAATTAAAGTAATTCAGGTACCAAAATATAAAGAAAAACCCATGAGAAAGAAGTGTTCATCAATCAGTGATCGTATAAATGGGACAATGTAAATAGTCATTCAAAAAAGTAATAGTATAGGAGTTAAAGTAGTATCAAAACTTTAGTTCTCATATGTATACACAACGTAATAATTAAGCTCTGGATGGTCATGGAATGACTCAAAGGCTACACAGATTACAAATGAAATGATAATACTGTTTATAAAATTGCTCCTAGTTTCCTTTAGATCTCTTACACTACAATGAATTGATTATTACCAAGTGCACCTAGTTTTAGTATAGATTTCTTACACTACAAAGAACTGATTAATATAGAATTACATATTGCACCTAGTGTTCTTGTAGATCTATCAAACTGCAATAAAGGACTCTGAGACATTTCTTATTCGACAAGTTCGTTTATACTAAAATCATAGAGTGAAACCATAGTTTAAAATAGAATGGAACCCCAACTTTCTCAATGAACCAAAAAAAAAAAAAAACACCGCAGTCTACAAATCACTTGAAGAACATCAATAAACCCTAAAAAGTAAGGAACAAATTCACAAATCCATCAAGGCAACAGCAATGACAGACTTGCAAGCAAATCAAAGAAAGGAGAAGTGAGGAAAATTAGAAACTAACTTGGACAAAATCTTCAATGTGATTGTTGCATCTGTGAGCCTTGGGTTGTCGGGTGTCTCTTTCGAGTAATCCCCACGGACTCCCCCTCAGAGGAACTTCTCTCCTACTCATCTCTCTCGTTATTCTTTCCGATTTTGCCTCGCATGAGATAGAGCAACATCTACGATGGAAGGAGGCTAGGGAATGGAGATGGATTTGAAGCAAGGAACAACGATAGATAGATGATGAGTTAGGTTACGTTAGCGTCGGGTGGAAGATTAAGGAAGACACGCTTATTTATTTAGGTTAAAATTCAGTACCATAATTATAGGGATTATTTTTGGAAGTTATTAAAAAAATTACTAAATTACCCTTAATTATTTAATTTTGATTGGTCCACATTTAAGCATACAATAACACAATAATAAGTTTAAACACCTGAACATAACTCTCTCTCTCTCTCTCTGTATATATATATATATATATATATATATATATATATATATATATATATATATATATATATATATAGGGAAACTTATATGGAAAACACAAAAACCCTAAAAATCATAAAAATGCATAAAAAATATTTAGAGTTCACAAATCTTTTTATTTGTTTATATTCTTAAAAATCACAGCTTTTTTATAAATTCGTTGAAAAAAAAATTAAAAAAAATCTATTTTTAGTTATTATTATTATTGTTTGGTTTTCTTTCAAAAAGCATTTCAATAAAATTATATAAAAAGCTGTGATTTTTAAGAATATAAAGTAAAAAAAAATTGTGATCTCTAAGTATTTTTTTTTATGCATTTTATGATTTTTAAGGTTTTTTATTTTTCATAGAACCTAAACATATATATATATATATATATATATATATATATATATATATATATATATATATATGTGTGTGTGTGTGTGTGTGTGTGTATGTCTCTGTGTGTGTGTGTGTGTGTATATATATATATATATATATATATATATATTGGAATTGATAAACATTTTCAAAATAACTCTTATAACTGGTTAGTGTAGGTTTTAAATGTTCAATTGCAATATATATATATATATATATATATATATATATATATATATATATATATATATATATATATATATATATATAACGAGACATTGTTGATTTGTTGCAAGAAGTGCATTTCTAGACAAATGTTACTTCACTGTTGAATTTTTATGTAATGAATATAAAACGTTTATCATAAAACTACAACTTACAGAAGATCTTTTACAATCGAACGACCCCTTAAAAAATAAAGGTTTATCAAATGTTGTTATTTCTAAATAGAGCTCCATTATACACTGTGTTGCATAAAACGTACTCTTTACGACAAATCAACAAAAGTTCGTTTTTATGTTCATTAATATCTTATATATGACCAAAAAAAATCATTTTAACATTTTCTCAGGTTTTGCACACTTTTAACCGGTCACCATTGCCACAAAATCCCTCATATTTACACATTACCACCACCACACTCTGTCATCACCACCACCGTTTACCACTAACAACACCATCTTTAACACAAAACATTATTAAATGTCCCAAAATGACAAAACCTACATAAATCTGAGTCATTAATGGACAAAAATTATGACTTTGGACATAGGCACACATTTCATGTAAATATGATGGTTTTTATGGCAATAACCGTAATATAAGAGATATAATAGTTATAAAAATTCATGCTAAATGAAATTGATATAACTTTTGTTGATTTGTCTATGTTTCTAAGACCAAATATATCATGGAGCTAAATTTAGAAATTGCATTTAAATGAAATCTGTATGATTATAGTAATGATATTTATTAAAAAGAATCACAAAAAAATCTCAAAAATGATATATAAATTATCACTATTGTGTTTTTTTTTTAATTGTTTTTATGGCAATAACCGTTTATACGGTGTACAGGTTATTTTACAAATGTTAACCGGTTTTTATGATTAAACTAAAAAAAATATCGTAGGTGTGTTTATTGTTAATAGAGCCAAAATTTATGTATTATTTTTTTTAGATTTCCTTAAATATGTTTACTTATAAAGATTTAATTATTTAGTGTGTATATTTACCATTACTAAATATCTATTTTACCAAATAAATTTATGTAAAATTTTAATGTAAAACCGATAATAAATATGTTTACATGTAAAGGTTTATTTGTTTAGTGTGTGTCTGTGTGTGTTTTAGTGTGTTATAGAAGGTTTGCATGAGAGCAATGACAATGAGGCAGGCAACCTTTGGCTAAGAGCTGCGCGTAAACCATGCAGCATGCATCATCAGCCACGCATTTGGCCAAACTCAAAGCGTGTCACGCATCTATCATCTCTCTCTCTCTCTCTCTCTCTCTCTCTCTCTCTCTCTATATATATATATATATATATATATATATATATATATATATATATATATATATATATATATATATATATATATATATAGCGTTGGCCATAAATTGCATGCTTTAATGAAAGGAAAGAATGAAGACATCAATCGAGGAGAAGTTCTGCGAATTCTACGAGAAGTGGGTATGTCAGCTAGAAGAATATCTTCGATTTCTCGTTCAAGATTACACACACGAATCAGATTACGAAAATTTAGTGGCGAAGATGACAACCCACCACAAGAATTACTACAAATTTAAATGGGCAGCTGCCCATGAAGACGTTTGTGCGTTTTTCTCGCCAGTGTGGTTAACACCATTCGAAAACGTTTATCTGTGGGTCACCGGTTGGAAGCCGTCGGCGGTTTTCCGGTTTGTGGACTCTTTGCGGCTGACGGGGACAGGACTGGTGGACTTGACGGAGGAGCAGGTGAAGAGAATTGAAGGGTTGAGGATGAAGATTAAGATGGAGGAGGAGAAGGTTGAGAGGGAGATGGAGAGACAGCAGGTGGGGATGGCGGACCGACGGATGGTGGAGATGGTGAGGTATATGAGACATGGTGGTGGTGGTGGCGGTGGTGATGCGGTGGCGGTGGTGGCGGTGAAGGGGTTGTTGAGTGGGTTGGAGAAAGTGATGAAAATGGGGGATTGTGTGAGATTGAAGACGTTGAAAGGATTGTTGGATTTGATGAATCCAAAGCAGTGTGTGGAGTTGTTGGCGGCACAGTCGATGTTTCATGTTGAGTTGAGGAAATGGGGCAAAAAATTGTGATTTGTAAGTTTTTCTTGATACAACAGAGACAATTAGTTCTTAGTTAATGCATGTTTTGTGTTTGTTGTACTGATTTTATGGGATTATTTGAGGTTCGAATCTGTCACACTAAACATATCATTAATCTTGTATACTACATAGATGTTAAATAAAAGTATAAAAATATATATTTTGTTATAAATTAACAAGGTTAACAGTTTAATAAAATTAAGTTGAGGATTTAGTATATTCACAGATTCATAGATGTTCTTGAGCCCGAGCTATTCAAATTCACATTTTTCAATATCTTTGCATGTAAAAATTAAGAAAAACAAAAATAGATAGGAAAAAAGGCAGTCTGTCATTATCATGGTTTGAATTCACTTGTTTGTTTGATGTTGACTCATTGTATACTTCTGGGTTATATTTTTGGGATGTGTCTTTATGACGTCATAAAATATTAGTAATGTTTCTGGATTTTGTCATCCTAAAAAGTAGTTGGAGCGTTAAGATAAAACTTCTGAATATTAGTTGCATCAAAAGATATATATCGGGTCTAATGGTCTTTATCGAGACAGATTATTTGAAACTCGACTTGCTTTTATAACTTATATAAATGGGATTATTTTGTTCTTTAAACTAACACAATTTTGATCCTTTTAATAATCAAATAGCTGGGTCCTTTCCTATGGATCTTTGATCTATCTATTCGTATGAATACCAACCTCTGTTACATAAGCATGATCTGAGAATTATTGAATCATAACCACCAACCGAATCTTATGAATTATCACCATCAACTGACATATATCGTTAAGAGGGGAATATCTCATATGCACACCTTGTTTGGGGCGACTGGTGAGACTTTCAACGATTTTGTTGGGCTAGTTTCATTAATAATTAAGCCCAAACTCTGAAGGTTTTATACTGTTATAAGTGGGCCCTCAATGCCTTGTCCTCGGACAAAAACTGAAAAATAAACATGTCCGGTATGGAGGTGAACAAATTGGTTTTTTTTTTTTTATTCTTTGAAGAACCGGTTTTGGCGAGTTTAAAATCGATCAGTTTTGGGTTTTTTCGTCCGGTCTTTTTTGGATGGTTTTGTTTCATAACATTTATTAGTATAGAGCATTTTGATATTCCATTAATATAGAAAACTAAAAAATTATTTCATAACATTTGATAAGTTGTAAAAACATAAACATTTTTTTAATGGCTGAAAATGTATACAAAAAGACCCCTAGCAAACGCTAGAGCAAAACGGAAAGAAGTGTTTAAAATAGGATTGTTAAGCCATAAGTTTCAATTAGGATGAAACTTATGTTTCCTATGAACAACCCAAGAAAAAGAGAGAGAGCAACTATATCATCAAACGATCTATCCTTTTTTGGTCTATAAGAATAAAAAATTCAATTAAAGTTTCAAATGCACCACCAAGCTGAAATAATCAAAGCATCCAAAACTTATTTTCTAGCCACCGAAAGCCAAGACGACGCCACCATCTGACCAATATTTGAAATAGAAGTAATATGAGAAAAAGTAACATCGCACCACTTCTTCAATTTAGAGCACACAGATGTAGCCACATCACAATCCAAGAAAACATGATCAATCTCTTCCACAAAATCACTACATATCGGGCACAACAAACTAGGAATGACGATTCCATGGTTAACAAGATTATCTTTCATAGGAAGAAAATTTACTAACAATCTCCAACCAAAAATGTAACCTTAATCGGAAGTAGCTTATTCCATAAAGTAGGCGAAGAACCATGAGGTAACCTAATATCATCAATGAGCAACTAGGCGTCTTTGATCGAAAAATCACCAACACCCAGATTCCAAATCCAACTATATGAACAAAGAAAAACTCGAAATTCCTCGCTATCTGAGATAAATTTGAAAGTTGGGTTGTAACAACACGCCCTCTAATCTGCTTCTCCACTGCCAAACCCATTTATGATTCTCGTGTCTATCAACAATCAAACAATCTAGATTAGACTCTAAAGCAAAGAGTTTAGGAAAAAATGTTGAAAAGCAACATCTCCAACCCAAACATCTTTCCATAACAAAGTATTATTTCCATTATCGACTTTCTTCTTAAGAGAATTAATAGCAATAATTTATTTATCATTAAGTTTAATGTCCGATAAGATAATAGAATACCAAATACCTTTAACTGTAAATTTTCGATCCACCGTTATAAAACCTCATGTCTCTCCATGCACAGATTTAATAACCTTAACCTAAAGCATATATGAATTATTAACAAAACGCCAACGCCATTTTGACAACAATGCATCGTTAATACCGAGACCACAAAGTTTTTTAACTGCCAAAACCTTATTCCACTCGACCCAATGCACCCCCCCCCCCCCCCCCCCCCCCCAAGAAAGCATTAGCTCTAGCCACCTCCAAACTATCAACAACTTTAACTGGCATTTTAAATAAAGAGTAATAATCGATACCTAGAGAGCCTAAAACATGACAAATAAGACTATATATACCGGCCTCTAATAGAAAGTAACTTCGCCTTACACCCTCAAAGTTTAGACTTGAATATATCTAAGATCGGACTCCAAGTAACAACGTGAGACATATCTGACCTACACGAACTCCAAGATAGGCAAACGGTAAGTTACTTGCTTCACAACCTGTAGACAAAGCTAAAGACATGATGTCATTCTCATCCATAAGTTTAGACTTGAATTTATCAAACATATTTATTGAAATGACATATTAGGGAAATTCAAATTTTGGAGTTATCGTCTGTGTATTTGATCGAATGTGGAATATTGTTGGTTGTGCGTGGTGTTGGACGGTGGAATTTTTGTTTAATTTGCATTTCATTCTTTAATATTGGCAATGAAGTATTCGACGATTATTTTAAGATCAGTGTTTATTACGTGATAACATTCCCGCTAAAGTTCAATCTAGTTCGTATTTCAAAATCTCATTTTTCATATGGGTTAAGCATGTTAGGAAATCAGATGACACGTCAAGAATCTACACATATCTGATGTTACTTGCCAAGTTCTGACAACCCTTGTTAGGAAGTAATACGAATAACACACAAAACCAACAACACACAAAGGCATAGTATTTATGTGGTTCGGTCAAGGCAACCTATGTCGAGCAGGATGAGACTATTCTTTGTTAAGAGAGTTCTCAAACATAGATTACAAATACAACAGCAGAGATTCGACATACTCATTAAGGATACAAGACACTAAAGACCCTCAAACAAATGACTAGCAAACATCCCTCATGTCACTTGATGGCACCTGATCTAGTTCATGACACTTTGTTGAGGTGTCATAATGGCACATCAGGTGCCATTGAGTGACACCTTATCACTTGGTGGCACCTCTAGTTCATAATACTTCTTCGAGGTGTCATGATGATGCATCAGGTGTCATTGAGCAGAACCTTGTCACTTGATGGCACCTCATTTGCATGACACTTTTTCTAATGCTCTAGTCTTCTATTAGATGCTCCTTCCAAAGTGTGCCATCATATTCGAGGAGTGCCATCATAACCAAGAGTGTCATCATATCCAAGAGTTCCAACATATCTAAGAGTATCATCATAACTAAGAGTGTCATCGTATCTAAGAGTTCCATCATACTTCATTGAAACCAGATGCTCCATGAGAACTTTCCAAATGCTCAAGTCACAATTTACAATCTACACCTTGACTTGGGTATTCTCTGAACTCCACCTAAAAAAAAAAAAAAAAAAAACTTCGTATCCCATCCTACCATCCATCCCCAAATGGATTTAACTTATGCGAACCACAACCAAGTTTATGCAAATCTTGAACTTCTCTCTGGGAAACGAACTTGTCAACATGTTTTTCGGATTCTCCTTGTTACTAAACTTTTGTATTCGAAACGTTTCATAGAACACGATAGGTTTCTTAACCTTCAAAACAAGACTATGAACGAGACCAACTGTTCATGATCTTCTTATCATTAGATGACGTCCATGGTCTGAGTCTATCAATCCAACAAAGTTTACACCTCATGCATTAGTACCATACACCATATAAACCTCAAGTGATCCTCTCAGTTGTTGCAAGATCCACTTGACTACTTCCTAATGAGATTTCCCTCGATAATTTCAAATATACATCCCTACTATCTTATTTTCATCTCTTAAATCGTTCATAACAAGCTCATTTTCCAGAAGCTTCTTCAAGTTGTCTTATTCGGCATCAGCATCACCAGAAACTTCTTCCCTGAGTTGTACAAGGGATTCCTCACGTCTATATTTTCATATGCCACATCGTTGTGTCCCATTTATCACAAATTTGTGTGGGGTTTGTATGGCAAACTCCACCTTCTAGCTCATGATCCCCTGCAACACCTGTACAACCCTTAAACTTCTTACTGTAGACGTCCCTATTTACAGACTAAGGATCAGGCCTAAAACTCTATAGGCTAATCTCATTAATCCATAGGCACATGAATGGTATTAACCAATCATAATCCACCATGTAGCCAATTCTAGAACCTTCATCCTTGAGAGGCATTGCATTGGCATCATCAATGCACCACTAGTACATCAAGTGTCATTGAGTTGAACACCTTGTCACTTGGTGGAACCTCCTATCACTTGGTCGGAGTGCATGGTACTTAGTTGAGGTGACATGAAGGCACCTCAGGTGTCATTAAGTGGCACGTTGTCACTTGTTGTCATCTCCAATTCATAGTGCTTCTTCGTGGTGTCATGACAGCGCATCAGGCGCCATTGAGTGGAACCTTGTCACTTGGTGGCACCTCCTATGCATGACACTTCTTCTGATGCTCCAGTCTTCTATCATATGTACCTTCCAAAGAGTGTAATCATATTTGAGGAGTGTCATCAAAACTAAAAATGCCATTATATCCAAGAGTTCCATAATTTCTAAGTATATCATCATAACTAAAAGTGTCATTGTATCCAACAGTGTCATCATATCCAAGAGTGTCATCATATTCAAAAGTTCTATCATATCCAAGATGCTCCATTGAAACCAAATGTTCATTGAGAATGATCCAAATGCTCAAGTCACATTAAACAAAGCATTCTTCAAGGTTCGTATACTACGAAAGGAAAAACAATATTATGAATTTGCGGTAGTATCTTAGACCGTTAGTACATCTGTAGCTATTGTGACACCACTTGAAGCCAATGTTAGACGTTGGAAAAAATATCAGGGGTTATCCGTTTTTTGTAAGGGTTGCACTACTAAAAAAACATTTTTCCATGGCAATTTCTGTACAGAATCCGTCACTAAACGGTTACAACAACATATTTACATTAAATTTACACTTATGAATGGATTTCCAATGGATTTGTGACGCATTTTGATGAATTTACACTAAATTTTGCACTTTACAGTAAATTTTAAGCGGTTGCTCACCCCGGGACACAAAGTAGGTCTTCGGTCTAGTCATCGACAAGAAGATTTTATTGTAAGACTAATTACATACATAACTCACATGATGATAAACCCACTAAGTAAAACCATACAAAGGAGCTTGTAAACCCTTATACTACCATGATTATGAACTCACTTATAGTTTACTTCTTCCTTATATGTAGGACACATTCTCACACCCATTTGGTTTTCCAAATTTCATTCAAAGTACTCAATTTTAAGTATCAATATCTCATTAGCTCATACTTTGTTTTGAACACATTATATATCGTTTCGAAACACTCATAAAAAGAACACAATCAACTAAGGAATAATAATATATACAACATATATATGTATTTAATTGTGTCTAAAGTTTAATAAAAGTACAACGCTTTTATTAGTTTTCTCCAACATGTGTGGTAAATTACCAATTCACTTTTTATCTTTTTATTCCCAAAGTCTTTGGAGATCAACCTCAAGCTAACTTTTGGTTTTCATTGGTGAAAACACGACTCACCATCTAGCACCATCCACCACCAATCTCTCTACATCCTCGGCCATAGCTACAATCTAATTTTGACCGAAAAATGTAAAAAAAGTTGTGATGGATGGGATCTCTTTGTTTATGTTCCACACAAAATCGTTGATCAAATAAATCTTGATGAGTTGTACCATAATTAGCAATACAATCTCTATTTTTTGAAACAAACGTTCAAAAAGAAACCCGAACCAAACTTCATGTGGAGAGATTATAAAACCATGGAAGAAAGATTTATTAATTATAAATATTTTCATGTCTTTTCATACCATACTCCATGTTAGAGAGATTATGAAATATGGAAGAAATGTTTATTTTATTGTAAATATTTTCTTTTCTTTTCTTTTCTTTTAGACATATAAATAGTACATATAATATCACGTAAGCATAGATCGACCAAAATAAGAGAGCTAAAGTAAGTGTTGTGTTAACCTATATCTAGTTGGGTGTTAGAGAAAGCCCACTTTTAACTACTTTGAGATTCTGTGTTTGACTTGTTGGTAGGGGAGAACATATTAACCAAAAAACTAAACCATAACTAAATTAATCAATATAACTGAACCATTACTAAAAGATTTGGTACGGTTTTTAATTTTGATTAACCGAATACATATGGTTCGATTATGGTTTTCATCTGAAACAGAACCAATATTAACCGAACCAAACCAATAATATTAATAAATATTTTTTATATAATATAATATTAAATACTCATCCGTTCTATATTTATTGTCCACTTGTGACTTTTGAAGTTTTTAATCTTTAACTTTGATCGTAAATAATTATGTTATTGATATATAATAGTTTATGCAAAATATATGAATGAATTATGTTTTAAGTGTTTTTTTTATTGTTATAATTTAATCAAATAATTTATAACACAAATAAAATTATTTAAGGTCAAAATTAAAGAATAAATCCTCAAAAGTTAAAAGTGGACAATAAATATGAGATGTAGTGAGTATATTATATGTAATTATATTATGAATTATCAAATGGTTTCTAGTCCAACGGTATATGGTGTTGTCCACCCTCCTTGAGGTTGCGGGTTCAAGTCTCGTCGTAGACACATGTGAATTTAAGGAGTAGTTTAGGAGTAGGTTAGATTTGCCGTTTAAAAAAAAATTATATTAAGAATTGAAAATTTAAAGGGAAATTATCTAGTATTAGATATAATAAGTAATCTTCTATCAATACAACTATAAATACGCTATTATTTACTTTTTATAACAATTATGTTTTTTATTTTTTATAAAAAACTATTTTTATTTTTATGATATCTTGGACCATTATGGTTAATCGATATTAATCATTAATCAACTAAAACTATTAACCAAAATCAATATTAACTGCTACCCAATGGTTATCGAAACACATTAACCAATTGTAATGGTTATGGTTCGGTTTTGATCGATAACCGAACCAAACCGCCTCATACACACCTTTACTTGTTGATGGGAAGTTGCACCATTGCCGTTGAACAAAATAGACGAAGAGAGCAAATAGTATCGTATTCCCCCAATATCGATGATCATTGATCCCAAATTTCATTGTGAGTTCTCCAAAAATAAGATGCAAATTCCTTATGATGTATGTTGTTCTCGTCTCAATTAAAATGCGTTTGATTGATACAAATCTATGGTGGGTATTATTGTGGCATCTTTCTCATTGTCATCGATCATGTTCCTCCTCTTGTTACCTAATATTGTCGGTCGGTTTGAGAGAGAGAGAGAGAGAGAGAGAGAGAGAGAGAGAGAGGATCATAGTGTTTGGTTTGTCAATAGGTAGTGATGATGAAGCAGCCGTAAATTTGGGTTAGAATTTTTAACCTTAAGGTGTTAAGTTCCAATTTAATTATTTTTGAAAAGATAATTGATCTAAGAGAATTTCTTTATATTATAGAAGTTTACATTTCCTAAATGATAAAATACAAATAAAACATATATTGAAAAAAACGAAAGTATGAAAGATTGAAAGTATGAAAGTAAAAAGTGAAATATTGAAAAAATGAAAAGAAAATGGAGGATCAATGTTGTAAATTTGTATCAAATATATTGGTACCAGGCGCACACAATGCCTAGTTCTTGTACAGGCTTATTTATGAATACATGTACATACATATGATCAGAGTGGGCTCAACAAGTTTTTGGACTTTAAACCAACCAAAATTTTGGGGCTCTTAGATGATTCATACCATTCGGATAAAACCAAAAACAATTAAAATACAAATTACATAACTTAATAATAAAACATTGTATTTTAATCAAAAGAAATTATATAACATGATGTCAAACACGAATCTCATTCAAAACAAAGTCAACTTATAAGGCCAAACAACGTAAACTTTTTAGGTAATTGAGTTAACGGTTATGTGACACCAAAAATATAAATTCAATTTTTTTTTTTTATTTTGTATGCTATATTTATAATGAAAACAATTATATACATATCTAATTGAAATCTCACATGCAATTCCATTATTCCACATGATTTTGTAATCATAACCAAACATTGTCAAATACTATCACATGTTAATTTATTATGAAAAAAAAATCCTTCATTAGATTGCAAATAAGGTTAATTTATTATGAAAAAAAATCATTCATATGTAGTCTGCCAATATCAACATTCCTGGCTGCAATCAAATGGATTATGGATTAAAACCTATTGATCATCTGATACTACAAGAAGTCAAGACTGACTCGGTAAATTTTATGTATCGGTTCTTCAGTTCTATAACAGTTTAACAAAAGACAGTTCATTGAAACTTGAAAATTCAAAAATTTGTGGTTGTGTAATGTCCATTGTCAACATATTAACCCTAATTAATTGGCTATTAACCCCAATTAGATAATCAAAGATAATAGAAAAATCAAAACTGAAAAGTGAAAATTCATATTACCGTTTCTGCGTTTCAGTACCAACATCACAGCAGATGAGAAATTGAGAAGAATAGTTGCAAAGTGCAGATCATCAACAGACAACAGAAATCGAGAAGGTGAGAATGAAGAAGAAAGAAGAACTGAAGAGGGAAGACAGCAACTATCGCTTGCTTGATTGCCTGAATAGATTGGAGAAGGGAGGAAAAGAACAGAAGTTTAATCGCCGTGTGTATTGATCTTGATTGCAACGTGATTTTTTTTGGAAACTCGAAGCTTAGATTGAAATTAAACGGGATCGCTTACAATTGGGGGCCCTAAGCCCTATCATAATTCATTAAATTATAAGGTCATATGACATATGGAAACATATGACATATGGGCTTATTAATACATAAGAGTGGCCTCGCCACCCCTCTCACCAAAAGGCTCACTATGAGATACCATGACATCCCCACACGCTCGCTAAGAGACGTGCAAAGAACAACTTGTTAAGGAGCAAGCGACATGAGAAAGAATGAAGAGTTGGTTCTTTTCATGTTCTATTATTCTTTTTTGTTTTGATGATTGCCTCCCCCAATCTCCTCTCCACAAACTTTGAACGTTGAGTTATTTCCTCTTCTATTGTTCATACGTCTCATGAGTAATTGACTACATGGCTACACTCGTAGGATCTCAGTTTAATTTGTCAATTGGGGAATTGACCCTCGAACTTCTAAGGATTGCTATTTGGCTCCCTTGTATTTGTGATAAGATGCTTCTATTTTCATCTTTCACTTTGGAAAGTCATATTTCTAGCCCAACGGTATCCGGTGTTGCTCTCCCTCCTTGAGGTTGAGAGTTCAAGTCCCGTTAGGGACATAGGTGGAAATTCGGAGTAGTGTAGGAGTAGATTAGATTTGCTGTTCAAAAAAAAAAAAAAAAAAAAAAAAAAAAAAAAAAACCTCCATTTAAATTAGTTTGTTATATGTAAAGACTAAAGTTTGTAACCTTTTTTATTTAATATTAAGTATTTTTGTTTTAAAAAAATATAATTTATGTAATATGAAATGTTTGTATATTAAAAAAATATAATTTATTTAAATTTGAAAAAGAAAAAAAATTCAAAGAGTGCTAGGGGACCACTCCCTATGAATTGCTAAGAAAAATGTACTAGCGATGTGGCATGACGTTAAATAGCGATATGGCAAACAAAAAAGTAGCATGACAGTAAAAAAAAATAATGAAGTGGTATGGCGTTATAAGTACTACCATTTTCTATAACCTAAGTGTACACATACATTAGGGATTAGGTCTTAGGATCTTGTGCCAACATGTACACATTCATTTTTATTTATTATTTTAACATAAATTTTTAATAATTTTATGACATTATATATATTTTTTTAACATTTATTTACTTAAATTCCTTAGTTTTGGACAATTTTACTTGTTTAAGTCACATTTATACAGTGTTATGCAAGTCGGCATTAGTATTTCCGAGCATTAATAGGAGTCACATAGGTATTGTATGTTTCCAAGAACATGAATCTTTCCAAGAACTGGAAACCGGTGATCGAGAGATTTCATAAAAAACTTTCCATTTGGAAAACTAAAATGCTATCATTCGGTGGTAGACTAACATTAATTCAATCGGTATTGGGCAATCTACCAAGCTATTACCTCTCAATATTTGTTGCTCCAGAAGGGGTAGTAGAAAAGTTGGAAAAAATTCGCAGAGCTTTTTTATGGGGAGGATCTGAAGGAAAAAAATGCATTCATTGGGTCTCTTGGGACAAAGTGATTGCTTCTAAAGAAGATGGTGGTCTCGGGGTCAGTAGCATTAAATCACTAAATATTTCTCTCATTATGAAGTGGTGGTGGAGATTGAGGTCTGAACCTGCAGCGCTCTGGGCCAATGCCATAATCAGCATGCATAATTTTAAAAACAAACCTGACCTCTGTTATGACAATAAATACATATCAGGCACATGGAAAAACATTGCAAGCATTGGCAAACATCTTCAAAAAAAAGACATCTCCATTGATTCGGTGATATCCAAAGAATTTGCCCCCACGGGTGCGACATGGAAGTGCCATCTCACGGGTGACGGAACTTACTCGGTGAATGTTCTTCGGAAAAAATTGGATTTTAACCCCAATGTAAACATTGGACGTTTCACATGGCTAAAGGAAGTTCCAATTAAAGTTAATTGCTTCATATGGATGGCAAAATTGGGCAAAATACCTTCTGCTGTAGGTCTCTTGTCTAAAGGGGTAGCTTTGGAAAGTCCAATATGCAAACAATGTGAGGATGTCAATGAATGTTCAGACCATGCCTTGATTGGATGCAAATATGCGAAAATGGTTATGCAAGGGGTCTTTCAATGGTGTGGTGTTGCCATGGAAGAGTTCGGTACAGTAAACGACATGATCACACTTGTAAATTCACATTTCGGATGCTCAAAAAAAAGGAGAATGTTCATGGGAATATGTTACGGTATGCTTTGGAGTATATGGAAAGCTAGAAATGAAAGAGTCTTCAAAAATAAACAGGTGTCCCTTTATAAGCAGGTAGACATTATCAAATCTATCACTAACCTGTCGATAAAAAATAGGGGTAAAAAAAACAACATTGATTGGTTAGCATGGTGTAATTGCCCATTTTTTGTTAGCATGGTGTAATTGCCCATTTTTCTGTTTGTAAACGGTGGCCTACATTTTGTATTTCCATCTTCCTCCTCTAGTCACTTGCTAGAGGTTGGTTTTTTTAAATATATATATTATATTTGCTGGTTAAAAAAAAAAAATTGAAGTTCAAAATAAGCGTGATAAAGCATAAAACAAATCATAAAAGATTTTTTTATATCCCGTCAGCACTACGCGTCTACACGGTAGTGATCGAATTAAATGACAAATATGATCCGATTAAATTAAACGGTAGACACTAATTTGGAAATTAAACGTTTGATGCGACTCATGGATCTCATTAACAATAGCAAAGATTTGTCCAGGTGCAAGGCCCAAATCCATTCTAAACGTGTAGAGGTACAAATATACCGGTTTTGGTTTTTTAAAAACTGGTTTTCTCTAGATCCGTTTTGTTTATAAACAATTTGTTTTTTTAAGTGAAATTGCATTAAAAAAAATAGGTTTTCAGGTTAAAAATCGGTTTGATTTGGTTATAGTAGGAAAAAAAAAACCAGTTTCACATATATATTAAAACATATTCCTAACCGGGGTTCTGCATAACTTAAGCGGTTCTAAAAAAATTAGTCTGGTTTTTTTTCCGGTTAAAAAAAAAAGTTTCTTTTGTGCACCTCTATAAAGATGTCATTTTGTGAACCATTTTTTATGATTAAAAGCTGCCAAACAGCACCACCCACGATGAGAATAAAGAAATATAGCAGTTCATATTTAAAATCATTTCAAAATTTGATTTTAGCCCAAATTTCTAGCAGCCCAGTTGGTGCTTTAAAATTCTCACGCAACCAAGGATTAAAAAAAAGAAGAGGATCGGTTTCTAGGGCTACAAATGTTTAATTCCACCGATTAATCAACAAGACCATGAACTACGATGCATTATATGTCTAATTCATGCTATCAATATTGAATGCCACATATAAATTAACATTACTATTACTATATATAGAATAATGTACAAATCATATCAAGTTACATATTTGGTACATGTAAATCGCAAGTGAGATTAATTAGTACCACAGTCGCAACTTAATTATTTCAAGAAACACATCTAAACAACGGCGTAATTCAACAGCACACACGCATGCAATCGTCAAAATACCACAATTACGATGTGTTTTCAAGAAATACATTTATGTAATTAACATGGTTTAGTTTAGGTTCAAAGGTTTCTAATGAAGAAATATTACATATAACCCTTAAAGTACATAAGGGATTTAATAAAAACATCCCTTTTTCCTGTTCTTAAGCTGCAACTGCAAACGGGTTCCTCTTCCACACGAGTGGTTGATACTCTTCCACGATTGTCTCCTCAATCTTCTCCCATGGCATCTTGTGTTTGGCCAATTGTTTCTTCTTTGCCTTCACTCCAACAGTATCTCCCGAATTCTAAAATATAAAGAACAATAATTAGTAGCTTATAACTTAGCACCTATAAAGATAATTAACCAACTTGTGGTTCCTTGTACCTTAAAACAATATCCATCTTTAACGTCACAAATCGGATAATCACTAGGGCAACAAGCGGAATATCCCTTGCAACACACACCATTGGTGTAACCACAACACCCATACATCAAACAATAGTTATAGAACTCGAAGATGCAACAACATGTCTGGTCCGCTGGACAATATGAGAAGTCACCGCACTTGCTAGGTGATGGTGATGGTGGAGGTGGTGGTGGAGATGGTGGTGCCGGTGGTGATGGTGGACTAGGTGGTGGTAGGACGCCGGAGGTAGGGTAAAGTGGCTCAAGGTACATCCCACAAACACCATTTTTATTATTGGTGTTCCTTTTCATTAAAATATAACCTTCCATTCCCCAATACGTACCCCACTGGTTCTTAACGATCCAATAGTCTTCACCATCTTGCGTACCATATCCAACCACCAGCACTGCATGATCTATGCTGTTTGGACTGTTTGAGCATTCGCCATCGTAGATACCCTAATAATTAAATAAAGCGTTGTTATGTTTTAAATCCATTAAAATATAAAAGAGCATTTACATGCCGTTTTTTCTCCATGACACGTTTTTTTGCATATAAATTTTCAGGGTTAATTAAAAATTGTGATGAATAATTGAATACTCACAAACTAAACCGTTTTTTTGGCGTTTTTGTATAAATAAACGACTGAAAAAAAATATATAAAAAGGTAGCTACTAGCTAGTTTGTACTCACCCCGGTATATAGTTGGAAGTCATAGGCTGAGCCATCAATACCAATAGTAACAGGCTGTTTGGCGACAGCACAAAGAAGTGCGTCTTCATTTTTTGATTCTACTTCCACATAGCTTTCAATTGTTACAACTGATTTTTTCGACTGATCATTTTCATTGTAATAATTGTATGTTAGTTGATATGACTTAAATAATAAATTTAATATTGAAGTTTTTTAATTAACAAAATGGATGAAGTAATTAAGTAAAAGTACCTTTGTTTTATCGCATTTACCATCCCTACCATTTGAACTAGTATAAGGATAATCAGCTTCAGAATCGATTCCACCATTTTTAATAATCCATCTGTATGCAGTGTCCATGTTTCCACCATTACAACCATAATCGTTTGTGTCACAGTCAACGAGCTCTTGCTCTGACAGGCTAATCAGGTCACCGGTTGCAAGTGCATGTACACCTTCAATGGACCCGGTTACAGAGAATGCCCAACAACTTCCTATACACGTTATAAATATCCAGATTTAAGTTTAACGCAACAAAATATTTATAATAATTTTATTGTGTAACTTTTTTTATTGACATGAACAAACATATATAATTGAACTGTTTAATGGTAACAACACAGACCTATGCTAACAATCAATAACTATTTTTTTTAGTAAATGTAATTTTATTAAGTATCTGGTTTACAAATTCAAAACGTGCATCTATTTTATTTTTAAAGGCGGATGTTTACATATTTAATGAGTAAAAGTCAAACTACTAACCCAAATACGCAACCACCGACTATTTTAAAGTTTAATATAATAATTAATTATTTAAAATTTGATATTTTCAATGCTAAATCTATAATTTTTCATCGGGACTTTCCCAATATATTATACCTACCCATGATGAACGTGATATTTTTGTGAGTTCTTTTATTTTACGAATAATAATATATATTATCCAAAATTTTAAAAACTGAAATATAAAAATAAATATAAATGAATGAAAAATGAATTAAATGTTTACCGCACTGTCCTTGGTCCTTGATTGGTGTAACGATTCCCTTGTCTCTCCAATCCAAAGAAGCGGGTGCATCACAAGACTTCGAACTTAAAGTCGTGTTTCTTTTAGCACCCCTCATCTTTAGTTTATTGCTTCTAGGACCCCTGACTTTTGAAAAGTACATCTCTTTGAACTCTTCGTTACTTAGATCAGCAAACTTGTTCAATCCCACCATATGTTCAGTCTCTGATTTCCGTTTCGAGTTCTTCTCCAATATGTACTTCAAACTCTTGCGGAAATTCTCAAGCTTTCGTGCTTCTTCTTCTTCATGCGCATATGTTTTTCCATGCATCTCCTTCCATTTTCTGAACAATTCAGAGATTTTTTCGCTTGATAAAACATTGGTTTCTTGATCACCAAGTATGGAGAACTCGGAAGGAAGAGTCGATGATACTGATACAGACAGTGATACTGACAACGATAAAACAGAGATAAACAAAAGAAGAAGAGCGACAGAGGAATTTCGGGTACCCATTGTAGTGACTAAATGAATCTTGAATAGTTTCTTGAAAATGGTTTTCATTTTATAGAGGTTTGAATCTTTTGGCTTGTCCTACCTAACCAATGACTTGAGTGGCCAGTAATTTGGCAAAATTATCATGAATGTGAAAACACGAGAATGACCTCAATGTCTTTGGAGTTAAGTGGTATCCAACGTGGGTATTTTTGTAATTTCATAAGGACTGAGAAATATTTTCCTTGTTGGCTTTATATTGGAACACATACTTTCAAATAAACACACCAACACTCCTAATCTCATTTAAATTACGTGCAACATTTTTCTTCGATTATATATATATATATATATATATATATATATATATATATATATATATATATATATATATATATCGACATAAGCTAATCGATAGACTGTGATCAATGGATTAATCGGCTAGACGGGGATTAATCGTGTACCATTAATTATTTTAAAAAATTATTAAAAAATTAATAAATATACATTAATCCTAAGAATATAAGTAAACAATATAACAAGTTAATACATATAACATTAATCCTAAGACTTAAAAAATTATCAAATAATTAAACTAACGAATCTAGTTTTTTGTTAAACAGGTGAACTTAGTAAACCTACATCAAGAATACAAAAACAACCTAAAATCAATGAAGTTGTGAAGCAAGCAATTACATGGTTCTTTCACACAAACATTTAATCGAGCACATGGTATGCATCGACGCTTCTAACATGTTTCGATTCAATAATTGTGTTGCTAATTCCAATTCTCCAACTTCGATAGATTCAACTGGTTTGGAATTGACATCGATAAATTTCAATTTCTCCTAATTCCAATTTTCCAACTTCATACAAATTTCAACATTACAAGAAAAAAGTAAAGACTTTCATACAAATTTCAACTCCTATGAATTTATTGAAAATCGATTTCAGATACACAACCATTACATGATGCTGTTGTTGACAAATTTGATGGTGGCCTGCAAAGGAGACTGCAACATCCAACGGTGACGCAGGTAGAAAAGAAGGTGACGTACGACAGTGGCATGCGAAGGAGATGCTGCTTCTTCGTTTTCATTCCAACCAACATCACCACCACCTCTGTCGTACCGGTTACAACGTGCAACAACAAGGAACTTGGAGGTTCAAAGATGATAGAGCACAAGTCTTGGAGGTTCAATGGTGATGGAGATGGAGTAGGGGTCGGAGGTCAAAGAGGAGCACAACCCTTGGAATTAATCGATTATTATGTACAAGTCTTGGAATTGATCGAGTACAATTGTTGGGTTTAGACACGCTAGCGTTTTGAAGAAACATAGGTCGACAGGGATGGGGCAGGGGCAGAAGGAAAATGGCGACTAGCAACATAGGGAAAGAATGATGAAGGTAACGCAGGGAAGAAAAAATAAGTTTCAGCATCCCACATCGCCAACAGGGAGCATTCTCTGAGGGGAAACATTTTCTATAAAAGGGAGCATGTATCCATCCATCTAATATAACCCAAGCCAAGTATATTTTAGGCAAGCAGCTCCTTTGAGCTGGCTGGTTTGAGCTATTTTGGTCCGATTTTGGGTCCGAGTTGTGCCAAATTAGTCCGATTTGGACCGTCTTTGACCGATGTTGACCAATGCCGATGAATTAACCCTCTAACACCTATTTGTAGGCGGTTAGAGGCCGCCAATCGCCTAGGCGCCGATTAATCGGCCGTCTAGACCGATTTTAGCAAAACTGATATATATATATATATATATATATATATATATATATATATATATATATATATATATATATATATATATATATATATATATGGGTGTGTGTGTGTGTGTGAGAGTCTAGTCCCTTTTTGGCCCTAAGAATGAGATCTAGTGGTTTGGTACCACTCCAGGAGCTATTAGTTGCCACTCTTGGTGTTTCTGAGGTTCTAGATGCATAAAGTTGCCTCCTTTAGGGATTGAAATCCCCCATGCATGAGATGGTGTCCTTTTGGTGAAAGTATAATGCTTTATCTTGAAGATTGGTTCTTTTTGGGTAGGCAAAGTCACCAAGTCAGTGACTTTATGGTTATAGACACTTGTGTGGGCTTAGATCATCTGTCATTTGGAGTTCTAGACTTAAGCATTAAGAGCTTAATGTCGAAATTGGATTAATGGGTGAGTACGCTGGGCATACAAGTCTGTACGCATAGCGTACAAGCCAAATTGCATGTACGCTTAGCGTACAGCTGTGTACCCCCCTGCATACTCAATCAGAAGGGTTTTAGCTTTTGGGCTTCGTGTTGGGCTTCCTTTTGGTCTTAGTTGTTTAAATTCTTAATGGGAAATCTGAGTGAAGGTGATTTGGACTAGGAAAACTGTTTGGGATTTAGGGTAAGGCCCATGTAAGGGGTTTGGGCCTAATTTAGAAAATTATGTCATATTCAGGCCTTGGTTGGTTATTTGGATTTTGAGCCTTTCAGGCTGTGAGTGTGGGCCTTAGTCTTGGATCAAGCCAGGTTAAGGGTAAAATGGTCTTTTTACCCTGAGTACGGATTTATGGTTATGTTTTGGAACTCAACTGTTAACTGGGTGTTGTTTTGATATTGGCAGTTTGGGGAATCTGTCAGCCAACAGTCAGGGATCATCTGTGTGATTTGGCAGTGCGAGGTGAGTTTCTTCACTGGGTTTAGCGGGTCGAAGGCACCAATGCCAACCCATGGGTTTTATGTTAGAGTGCTAGATGTATGCATAACTCTTGGATACATTATGATATGGTATGCTCACTAGGCAAGGCCCGATGCTAGGAGGGGCTTGATGAATATATTGTATGCCAGTTATTAGTATCTGTTTTTATGATTACAGGGCAAAGCCCGATGCTGGACGAGGCTCGATGATGGTATGGTATGTTATAGTATTTGTGACTATTGCATGTGTTAGTAAGGGTACATGTTTATATAATTATATGGTTATATGATTATGTGTGTATCGGGTGACGCCCAATATCAGGCAGGGCCTGGTGATTGATAGTTCTATAATCCGAGCGGGGATCGATGATGGGCAGGGCCTAAGGTCGAGTGGGACTTGAGACTGGGTGAGGCCCGATGGAGGGCGGGGTCCCAGTATGTGATTTTTGTATGTGTGGTATGAGGTATCTTGGGGAACTCACTAAGCTTTGTGCTTACGGTTTTCATTTTATGTTTTAGATACTTCGGTTTTAAAATGGAAGGGCTCGGCATGATTGCAGAGCACACAACACATTTTCCGCATTTTGTGAATTACTCTGATTTAATGATGTTTTGCTAATCTTGATTACCTTGGTTTTATGGAGATGATATGTATTAACTATTTATTAATCTAAAAACGAAAATTATATGTCATTATTTTTGGGACATTACAGCAATGTAGTTTGGAGACTGTGGGCCCCGAGGGAAATCTAGTGTTATAATATGGGTACGGTGTCCATGCATTGTATATGTATTATTGTATTAGGTATTTGGGGGGAACTCACTAAGATTTGGCTTATAGTTGTTGATTTCAATGTATTTAGGTACTTATGATGATCGGGGCAAGGTGAAGGTGTGATTGCACACATCCTCCTATTATTTTATGTTTCAAGAGATTGTTGATACTCAAATTTCTATGGATTTGATTGAAAACTATGGTCAATTATCTTATGATTTTAAAAAAATGTTTTATTAAAAATGAAAAAAAAAATCATGGTTTTTAAGATATTACAAGTTACCTGATTAGTTGTTAAAATATTATTTTTATAAAATAATAATTATCCAATTAAATACAAATGTTGATTATATTTATTAATAATCAAATTACTCTAATAAATGATCTAATAGTAGTAACTTGCTATAATGTGTGACCCTATAGGTTCATACGTCATTAGCAAATATCATTCTATAATGACTATTAGGCATAAAGATATTTCAATACATATATATATATATATATATATATATATATATATATATATATATATATATATATATATATATAGTGTGAGTATATATGACCACATGTGGACAATTGATTATCTTAAATAATCTAAATATATAATTGTAATATGATTAATCAAATTATTTATTGTCCAAATTAAATTATTATATTCGTGGAAGATGCTTTATTGTAACACCCGATCCCTGGTATACTTCCTTTCAAGTATTTCTTATGTTTTTCTCTAGGACTCGACGAGCAGGTGGTCCAACTCGTCGAGTAGAGTCGTGATCCGCGGGGAATTTAAATAACATACTCGACGAATTGGGAGACTGACTCGGCAAGTTGGTGTTGTTTGGGTGAAACCCTAATTTTGAGGGTTTATGCCCTATTTAAACAACTTATCTCAGCCTCCAAAGTCCTTATTACTCCCAGAAAGCATTATCTCGAAACCCTAGCCTTGTATGACTATCCTAAGGCCATTTTGGTGGATTGTGAAGCTTGGAAAGAGGAAGGAAGCCTAAGAGTTCGAGTTGGGGCTTGGAGATCCAGAGATTTTGTTCCATTTCTAGCTCATTCAAGGTAAATGCCCCTGTCTTGGTCTTCCATGTGTTTATTCATCCTTAGGGCTTGGATTTTGAGTATCTTTAGGGATTTCTAAGCCATTTTTGGATTTGTGAAGGGCTATATGGAGTTTTGACTTCAGATTTGGGACATTGGAAGGGTCTCATGGCATAAAGGTGCCAACTCTATGGCCATGAGAGGCCCATGCACTTTGTAGAATATATTTTATGGCTTTTTGAGCCAAAGGCCCCTTGCATGTGCACCAAGCTTGGAACTTTACGTGTAAAATGGACATTAGGAGGCCAGATCTATGGTTTTGATGTGTTAAGACCCATTTAAATCGACAGTATACTAATGATCAAGGATGGACTTGGCGAGTCAAGGTATAATGACCACCAAATTCTTTATATCGATGGACCAGTTGATAGTGTGGAAGGTCCCTCAGTTGTTTAGGCTCATAAGGGACCTGGGAATCATGGGACTCGAAGAGTGTTCGAGCAAACTCGGCGAGTCCAAGGCGATCTCCCAATCTTTGAAGATGAACTCGACGAGTTGTTCATACAACTCGGCGAGTCGTAGAATGGACACATTCATATGCTGAAGATAAACTCAACAAGTTCAAGAAAGAACTCGATGAGTCAGTTGAAGATTGACTGAAGTGTTTTTGAAGGTGAACTCGTCGAGCTCTTGCTAGACTCGATGAGTGGGGCCGGGTTTGTAGTATTATGTAGACGAAGGGACTCGGTGAGTTGGCTGACCAACTCGGCGAGTCTGGTCAACGAAAGAATTGACTTGACCAAGGTTTGACTTTGACTTTGACTTGGATTCAAGTTGACCCTTGTAGGGGTTGTGAGTACAAATTGATAACTTAGCAGGATTGTCGTGTAGGGATTGAGGAGTCGAGGAGAGTCGACTTTCACTCTGAGGACAGTACAGACACTACACGACATCAAGGTGAGTTACCTTCCAGCAGAGGTGGATCTAAGGCCGCAATGTCGGCCCACCAACAAGAATATTTTATAGATAATTTTCTTTGTGATAATTATTTTGGGATGCTTATGTGATATGCTTATGAGAGTGCTTATGTTATAGGCTTATGCGACATGCTTATGTGATGTGCTATATGTGTTAGTGGTAGTAGCAAGGAGTAGTTTTTGTTGGGTTTTAAGCATTATAACACTCCTAAGTGTGCATGCAACCCTAAATACCTTGGATCTATGTTTTCTCTATTATACATGCAAATATGAATATTCCAAGTTATTGTTCTAACTAGCATAATATAAAGTACACATAATTTAAATTCTAGTAGAATTTCATACCTCTTGTTTGGTGCTTGATTCCATGGAGCTCAAGAGCCTAGTGCCCCAAGTGTGACACCTCAAATGGTTCACACAACATCACGAACACTTGGAATAACTTGAGAGAAAGTAGAACACTTCTAAAACCGGTTTGCCCTCACTTGTTTCACTAGTGGCTGATTTCTTCAATAATAAGATCATTATATAGTTAGTCATAATTAGGGTAAACCTTTATTGTCATGGCTTTCCATTTCCTTGGATCCATGGATTCAAATACACCATGGAGCATCCAGGGAGCATCCTATGGATTTTATCCCAACTTGATAATCCATGGAGCATTAGCCCACTATATAAGTATGGATGATTTACACAATCAACCCATATATTTAATTACTCTTCTTTTGATCACTTAATTAATTCTAGATTAATTCTTGATCAATACTAATTAAATAATCTTATTAATATATTAGAACTTATAATATATTAATATTCCATAAGTGTTATTTCTCTCATTTTAGTCTATCCAAATGCATGATGTCATGCAACCTAAATGGACCATGCTGGGTCAGGTCAAGTATATACCAATTATAGTTATGGACTTAGACACTAATCCAACAGTCTCCCACTTGGATAAGTCTAATAACTATTATTGAAAGTACGCCTTCATAACCTGACCAACAATCATAGCTCTTAAAAGTTGTTGTCGAACTCTGAACAAATCAATGACGCTTCCATTAGATAAGTGATCATATATTCCTCCATTCTAGATATCATATGGACTGAGACATGGATTATAATCATTCTCTCTATCCATTTGTTGTTTCCCAATTTCTAATTTATGACGAATGACTAATTGAACAAATCAAATCAGTACAGGCCCGGCCGAGCACTTACATTTTGTCATCACTAAATCATCGAGGGGTCCACAGATATCGCTTTTATCCCTTTAAGGGTAAAAGGAATGGATAAACTTTGACTCATATGCTTGTTGTAATACTTGTTAAATAATACACAAATGCACGTTTTATAACATCGACTTACCAATGCGTTTTCGTGCAATCAATGTATAACCAACTCATATTCAACAACTCATATCTCTAGGTTTGAAGAATATAAGATATTATCGTCTCATGATTCACTCGTTATAAAATCCATGAAGCGATTCAAATGAGTGTGGGTTGAATCCAATACTCAGAACTTATGAGCACTCATGAATGTTGTAGCAACTCTTCCTATGTCTAAACACTTTAGACATCTACAAACCCAATTCATGATAGTCTTGATTCATATCTACTTCCAACATACGATTGACTGTGGTCAGAAAGAATGACCTAGTTATTCAAGAAGTCAAAACATGCAAAGTGAAACACAAGAATAGTACTAATCCTATATGGCCCCAACACTTTGAGTGTAAATAAAAAACACCTTTTATCTAAGCACCATATTGATTACTCATTATCCAATGCTTCGATATATCAACTTAATACTTGAATTAAAACAATATTCATGCCATGCTCTAAGAATGCACACCATGTTTGTCCCAACAACAAGTATGCCATACTCCAAGTACGCACACTATGTTTACATATGTTCCTTTCCTTGTGAAACAGATCGATTAACAATATTTCAATGATGCTCATTTCACAATCCTAATCCTCTAATATTGTTAGATTCTAAACTTATATGCAATGATCCTCTTGTAATGACTATGCCCAAAAGTCACAAAGACTTGGCAACTGACATTACAAAGTATTCCAATGGAGATCAATTCCATGGAAACGAAGTCTCAATTTCAAAGTACACTCCTTTGAACACCCTTCTTGCATTAAGTTTTATAATCTTACATAGATTCAAAGAATAACTTCCACCTATAGAAACAATTCCATATTACCATTTTGACCATCACTTCTGAACAAGAGTTGCCTCTTTTAAAAATATGTCAATATGGTCCTTACTCTATACTTCTAATTGTCTATGAGCAACCAATCTTTGGTAAACCTTAGATTGTCCTTAACAATTTGCTTAATCATTTTAGTCACTTCCAGTTCTATTCCTTTTTCCATCTTAATGCCCTAGACATTTGGAAAATTTAGAACGGATTATAGCACATGTAATCGAACTTATACCTAAAGCATATGAGACACGATTCATGCTATAAAATTTTGTTTGCCATGTTTTCATAATTTGAACTATGAAGAGGTATGTTGTAATCATAATCGGATTTTGAGAACGCAACATATATAGAATTTCCTTATGTTGAACCATTCCAACATAACATTCTTATATATCCTTGACTAAAGTAGATTAAAATCTTAATCTAAGCTTGTAGAATTGGGATGAAGTATAAAATTCTCTCCCTTAATTATAGCAAAACAACATTTTCAAGACGAGTTGAAACTTTTGTTTTTCTATAATTAATATTGCTAACTTGCAACACTTAACATAATAATCATGCTCCCACTAGCATATTGATTATTTTCTTACTAGCATAACACTTATGCTCCCACTAGCTTTGACATGTATCCAGAGATCATCTAGACTTTTAGAAATCAATACTTTATTGACTTTCTTACCAAAGTTCAGATTTCTGATACGCAATTGCTTTGATAAGACTTTATCAAAATCATACACCTTTCCTGAGAGAGCTCACTTGTGTCATTCTCACAATTGCTATCTCCTTAAAATCTACATAATGAAAGAGTTTCCTCACCATCATTTTCATGAATCAAAGAGAAACCTTATGACACTTAGATTTTATGGTGTAAGTGTTCCTATCCATGTGAATTTGTCATAACCATAATCACAAGACAAGGTTAGTGGCAAATCCAAACACATATGGATTGAACTTGTTCAATCTTAATTTCTTACCACCCGGCAGCACAAGGGCCTTGTAACAACTGGATTCCCAGATATATTATTTATTCATTTAATTTTTTTTGAGTTTGTGGAGGAACTCGGCGAGTTGGCGCCAAGACTCGCCGAGTAGAGATGCGGATGTTCATTCTAGTTCATGTCTGGACTCGGCGAGTCCATTCGTGGACTCGGCGAGTCCACGCTGTTTAGTGAAGCCCTAATTTCCAGGGCTTGGGACCTATTTAAAGGCCCTTATGTTCGTCCTTTGCAGCTACTACCCCCCCCCCCCCAGAAAGAGTCTCAGATCGTTTGAGAATCAAGGAGTGACCATTGTTGATCTTTGTGGTGTCATTTAGTAAGAAAAAGGAGGTTCTAGCCAAGGGAAAGAAAAGGAGGTTTCTATTCTAAGGACTAAAAGCTAAGATCATTCATTTAAGGTATTATTTCGACTCTTCTTTTGTTTTGGGAAGGATATGTGGTTTTCGGGTTTCTTGTACCCTTGACTAAGTTGATTTGAGGTCCAAATAGTCCCTTATGGAGATGAGGCTTTGTACCTGGACCCATAGAGGTCCAGATAGCCTTATTCTTCAAGCTTTATGAAGAACAATGGAGGTTATGACCTTGGATTAAGGTATTTGGGACAAAATCACCATTTGATGCCTATTGGTTGAGTTATAAGCATCAAGATTCAGACTTTACATAACATTTATGCTTGGGAAGGCTAGATCTATGGATTAGGGGCACAAATCTGACCACAGGAGGTCAATAGAGTCTGTGCATGGGATGAACTCGCCGAGTTGTTCTTGAGACTCGGCGAGTAGGGTTAAGGTCCACGCAGATCACTCAGTGAGTCTTCTCACTATGCCTTACCCGATGGGGTAATTATATGTGACCGAAGGGTCTTATGAGTATGATGTATATGTGATGTAAGTTATATGTGATATGGTATGTGATATGAGCATGATGTGGGCCGGAAGGTCAAGATGATACGGACCGGAAGGTCAACAGAGTCTGGGATGGAAATCCCCTGAGACACTTGGATCGGAAGGTCCTATGGCCTGGAAAGGCATATGTGCTATATGTGGTATTTTAGGGAACTCACTAAGCATTTATGCTTACAGTGTTATGTGTTATGTGTTTCAGGTACTAGCGATGATCGCGAAAAGGCACCGGCATGACTCGTACACACGCACACTGGAGTTTAAACATTTTGATCTTGGGGTTTTGTACTGATACAATGCTTTTATTTATGAATGCAAACTATATTTCATGGTTTTTCAAAAGTGAAAAATTGTTCAAATTTTTACGGTGTTACAGGCCTACCATTGCTTCCATGTTGTTATGCAAACAATTGAGAACTCATAGAACTTATAAGCATAGTCAACTTTTAACTAGAATAGACATATAAATATGAATATGTCAACATGATAGGTTACAGACCTCAAGTCGTGGGCTAGTGATTAACAAAACTCTTGATTAGTTCTTGAAACTATCTTAATACTCCCATTGTCCTCTTGACATATAAGATTCTCTTTGTCAAGAATCATTCCTTGACAAAACAAATATTGAAGAGTTAGTGCAGATTCTTATCAAGTTAAACATTTCTCACAATTGGTCTTAGTTAGTCTTTTTCTTATCCAAAACATCACAACTTACCAATCTCAAATGTACAAGAATAAGAAACATCTTACTCTACATTTTACAAGTGTTAAAAACTTTCTAAAGACCATGTCACTCAAGTTACAATCTTGGGGTATAACTCCATGACTTTTTTTGGAACGAAGTATGATTTATCTTTTGATTTAACCATTTCAACAATTCACGATTCCTCTCCTTAGGCAAACAGATGCACTAAGGTGTCCTTAGAGGATCAATTGTGATATGGTTCCATAATCACTAAGATAATCATAAAACAAGATACACAAGTACTCTCCCATCTCTTCATATTGGAGAAACTTTTATCTTTCTACCTTTTTTTATTCTTCTTATTCATTTTGCCATACATTGAAACTTTTCCAATGTTTCAAAATTACACTTAAACTTGTAAGCATAATCATATTTACTAAACTATAGTAAATCATAAGGAATAATCATATCAACCTTTGTGCTAGACCTGACTAATGCACAACCTAATGTACCTGATCCTTTAGTCCTTCGCTTGACTCACATGCGAATAAGAACAAGGAATTAGTCTTAATTTACCAAAGATGAAAATTCTCATTCATCACACAATACAACTTGCATGATTCCAAGTTTCTATCCAACTGAAACTTGGGTGATGAGAATCTTTCCTTATTTGATAAACTATGACACTACCACAAACGAAAGAATCAAATTCATTTTCCAATATTGCTTATCAATGGAATCATATAGGTAACAATTTTTCACAAAAGCCATTGTAAGGTTACTTAAAATAAATAAAATCAAAACCATTTTTTTTATTTTAATACTTTGCAGAAAACTTATCCTTACAATCCATATGGAAAACTTGTTGTTATCTATTCCTAAGCAATATCTCATAACTCTTATGCAGTGGCTCAAAATTCTGGTCATCAAACCATGCGATCAGAATCAACACACCTTTCTTTAAGCTTCCTTTGATTCTTCAAAAACATCAAAATGTAATTACATTATATCATGCATTAAGAATCTCCAAAAGAGACTTAACAGAGTTAGATAATGGACTTTACCTGAAGTAGAGTCAAACTTTTGACTTTACCATCCTTATGAGGTTTCAGGTAAATTCGGCAGCTTCGCAACCAATGCCCCTCCTATTGGAAAAAGGAAACATATAAACTCTTTGGAAATGGTACACGTGACTATCACAGACTTAGCCTTTCTCTTTACCATTGGGTCAACCAAGTTGACTATAGCCGATCCCTTTCCATTGGGAAGAGAAAGTTTTTCTGGATTTCCAGTGTCACCATTGTCAATGTGCATGAAGTTTTGGGAAGTTGATCTTCTAATCAAATTTGCTATACCAATGTTCCAAATCATTTTTGATTCAGTAGCACCAAGCAAACAGATAAGATCATAAAAGGGTCATGTTGTGATCTGTCATCAGGGAGTGACTGAAGAACCAAGTCAATAGCCAACTACCTCGAGACTTCGACACCCGACTCTCCCAGCTTGTCAATATGTGACTTAATCTCCAAGACTTAAGCACATATAGACTTTGTTTGCCAATAGGGAATGAGTGACTTAGAACTTATCAATTCTTGAAACTTGTGGGATAGGGATAATTATTGGAGGAGGTGGAGGAAATGAAGTATGATTTCCAGTCCCATTACTACTCAATAAAGGGATTAGTCTTTCACCTTGATTGCCTTTTGGGATATCATCTTCATTAGGAAGTTTGTTCCTAAAGATTTGGGAAGACCATAATTATCTAAACTAGACATCTATAAGGGAGAAATTCAAGTTAGTTTATTTAAAGTCCTTAATATAACACCTAATATGAAATACTAAAGCTAGGACCCAACAACCTATTTATAACCAGAAGATGGATGTTGTAATCCAAGTTATAAAATAGTTGAAGGTAGGTAAATGACGATTTACCAATTTCCACCATGAAAAAAGAAATATTAAGTTTTAATTGGATTTGAAACTCCTAGATCTTTTGAGATACATTGAACTTTTCAATGACATGTTTGAATCTCGATCGTGCCCTCTCAAGTTTGTGACTGGGATGCCAAGGATCACAAAAAAGGTGTGAATAACCATGCAAATTGACTTGGTACCGTTAACTTTATCACCTAATCGATGTGCCGGTCAACCACACAACTCCACCGATCTATAATAAAGCCAAGTTACCCTTTGCCACTTTTACTAGTCCTTGTTAGCATGCCAGTTAACCACACATGCTCTACTAATGACTTGGTAAGGTACAAAGTGTAATTTCATGGGTTAGCACCTATTTCATATTTTCCTAAGTAACTAAGATTGGGAATTTATAAGTATTTCGTTACTTAGTATTTATCATTATACTTTCAATTAAGGGAGAATTATATTCCTTTCTTACTCGTTCGGCTAACGACCCTACACCAGCCAAGGAAGCGGTGGGTAAGAGTGGACACCCATTAAACTGCCATTTTATAGGCAGTAACCTTATACCCCCCTTATAGACTGGCTTCGTGAATGAGGCCTACTAATGGTAAGATTGACTTTATTTTATACATATTTATATAATTAAAATTATAATAATAGTATAAGGGTGTATTTTAAACTCTTAAAATACTTGGTGGTTTAATCTATTAATTAAACTAAACTATTAATTTAATTAAACTTAAACCATGTCTTAATGGAAGTATAACTCGTTTAATTAAACATTTTAATTAGTTTAATGAAGCCCATAAAGTTTGAATTGTAACCTTTTAATATTCTAGGGTTTGGAATTAAAGTGTATATGGGGGTGACTTTACAAGTTTCAAAACTTGAGCATCAAGTATAAGTGAAAACAAGCCTAGGCTCCGATACCACTGTTGGCTTTTGAGCATTCTAACACTCCTAAGTGTACGTGCAACCCTAAATACCTTGGATCTATGTTTTCTCTATTAAACATGCAAATATGAATATTCCAAGGTATTCTTCTAACTACCATAATATAAAGTACACATAATATAAGTTCTAGTAGAATTTCATACCTCTTGTTTGGTGCTTGATTCCATGGGGCTCAAGAGCCTAGTTCCCCAAGTGTGACACCTCAAATGGTTCACACAACATCACGAACACTTGGAATAACTTGAGAGAAAGTAGAACACTTCTAAAATCGGTTTGCCCTCACCTGTTTCACTAGTGGCTAATTTCTTCAATAATAAGACCATTATATAGTTAGTCACAATTATGGTAAACCCTAATTGTCATGGCTTTCCATTTCCTTGGATCCATGGATTCAAATACACCATAGAGCATCCATGGAGCATCCTATGGGTTTTAGCCCAACTTGATAATCCATGGAGCATTAGCCCACTATATAAGTATTCATGATTTACACAATCAACCCATATATTTAATTAGTCTTCTTTTGATCACTTAATCAATTCTAGATTAATTCTTGATCAATACTAATTAAATAATCTTATTAATATATTAGAAATTATAATATATTAATAGTCCTTAAGTGTTATTTCTCTCATTTTAGTCTATCCAAATGCATGATGCCATGCAACCCAAATGGACAATGTTGGGTCGGGTCAAGTATATACCAATTATAGTTATGGACTTAGACACTAATCCAACAGTTTTCGCTGACTCGGTCGTTAGGAATGAAGGGTAGGTCAGTACCCCAGATATTCCTGACCGTATGATTATATTTGTTTTTGTTTGATAGAGATAGGGGTCAAATAGTCCCCGTTGCCGATTGAGATAGACCGGAGGATAGTCAGCACTTCAGAACGGCCTGACATGGGTAGGTCAGCACCCTAAAATGGCTTGACATGGGTAGGTCAGCGCCCCAGAATGGCTTGACATGGGTAGGTCGGGCACCCCGGAAGTGCCCGACAATATGCATGATATGCGATTGTATGGTATGCGGTATGATGGGAGAAACTCACTAAGCTTCGTGCTTACAGTTTTGGTTTTGGTTTCAGGTACCTCCTCGTCTAAGGGGAAAGAGTCGGCGGTGTAGCAGCGCATCACACACACATGCATATGGTTTCTGCATGGAGTTTTATGGGATTGTACTCTAATTTTCATTACTTTGATGACATGGTTTTCAGACATGTTGTTATGTTTTATTTATAAATTGTTATGACATTAGCAATGTTTGGTAAACTATATTATGGATCTCTTAATTAAAAATGAAGTTTTTTGCCTCGAAATTTGGGATGTTACAAATTAGTATCAAATCATTGGTTTGAGGGATTCGGACACACCCTCGGGGGTGTCTGAACTCAAATCGAGGGCTTAAAAGATTTTTACAAGGAAATAGTTTTTTTTTAATCTAAATTAAGGAGTTTTGAGAAAGAACGAGGTGTGTGATACGTGCGACCGACCGAGCTCAAGTAAGTTTTCCCCAAGATACCCATACTTGTTATGTTATACGATATGATTATGAGAACTTCATGCTAGATTAGGGCTAAGGATATAGGAGGATGCCTTGTATGCCTGTTATGTGTTTATGAGAACTGCATGCTAGAATAGGGCTAAAGATCTAGGAAGGATGCCTTGTGTGCCTGCTATAGGAGCTCATTGAGCCGTATGTTAGAGCTGTTAATTAGCAGTGAGATAGACTGATTAGGTTATGCTTGATTTGGTTACGCAATGCACGAATGCTGCTTGCTTTGTGCTATAGGGGTTCTGGCTAGCTTTAACTAACTAGTAAGCAAATATGTAACAGTATTCGCGAGCTAGTTAGGGAAAGGTGGTAGGGACCCGTAGTGCAATTGATGGCGGAGAGTAGGTCAGAGGGTGCCTTAGGAAAGCCTATGATGAGATCAGTCGGAGAGGGATAATGGTTAAGAGACTTTGTGAAGTTGAGGTATTCCTGAAGAAAGTATGGATAGATATGGAAGGTAGTATGGGCCAGTACTACTGAAAGTAGAGGATCCGTACTCGAGTCAAGGAGGGCCAAGATGGAACCAGGAAACTTGGGGAGTGTGTGAGACCTCTCGAAAGTATGTATGATCCTGAAATTTATGTGTTTTATTTTCAGTATGGTGATCACACGACATGGAGCAGGAGGTTCAGGATCTGGATCAGGATCAGGATCGGGCTCGGGTGTAGGGTTCAAGCAGGTCGATAACGGGCTACGCGAGTTCATCGCTTCTGAGATCACAAGAGGTATCCTTGAGGCGATCCCAATTATTTTCAGGTCGATCAAGGAAGGGATTGTTGAGCTGATGGAGAATCACCTGTGAGCATTCAGGAGTGAGTTGGCATCCAGCCAGTCGGGTACGCGCACACTGTCCTTTAAGGACTTTCGAGGGAGTGGTGTGCCATACTTTCATGGGGCGAAGGACCCCATTGCAGCTAGGAGATGGATCGCGGACATCTAGTATGCACAATTGAAGAGCTTCTACCCGGAGGGGTCAAAGGTTCGTTTTGTCGCCAGTTGTTTGAGGGACAGAGCTAGGGATTGGTAGGAGTCGGTCGGTGACTCGTTGGGAGCCCCAGCCGTGGAGGCTATGACTTGGTCAGACTTTGTGACTAGGTTCAGGGCATAGTTTGTGCCAGCTGTGGAGCTTCAGTAGCTGGCCAGGGAGTTTCTGGATATGAGACAAACCACGGAGTCAGTGGCAGAGATCACAGACAAGTTCAGAGAGAGGGCCTTGTTGGTACCTCAGTATGCTAGGGATGAGAAGATTCGGAAGACCCGCTACCATGACATGTTGAGGGCTGACATTCGGGAGCATGTCAGCTATTCAGTCTGCCCGACGTTGGAGTCCATGATTACCAGGGCGCGAGAGTGGGGGATTGATTTGGAGCACCTCCGGAAGAGGAAGGTGGAGACTGAGCAGGTTACAGGGGTTTCGGGAAAGAAACCCAAGGGATCTGACATTAGGTCAAAAGGCCAACCGAGCCAGAGCTGTTGCAGGAAATGCGGCAGGCTGCATGAGGGAGCTTGTAGGGCAGGGTCATCGGGCTGCTACAAGTGCGGCAAGACGGGGCACTTTGGCAGGGATTGTACTTCCCCGCTCCTACAGTTCAGACATCAGACCTAATTTGCTTCCATTGCAATCAAAGGGGCCATAAGAAGGCCAACTGCCCTAGATTGTCAACAGTATCAGCAGCAGTGCCAGTGGTGGCGCCGACTCCAGCGACAACACGAGTTGCGGATGGCCGGAAGGTCAAGGCGGAGGCTCCAGTGCTGTGGAGCCAAGCATTTCAGTTGACAACCGAGGAGGCACGTGCCGCACTCGATGTGGTGACGGGTATGATTTCTTCTCTTTAAAAGTTTATGTTATGTCGCTATAATTTTGGTATGTTATATATGTGCCCTGTTTAGGATCGTTCCATGTGAATGGTATCCTAATTCAGGTGTTGTTTGACTCGGGTGCTACCTAATCGTTTGTCTCTCTTGCGTTTAACAAGAAGTTTCCTGAGTCATTGGGCATGTTGGATTGCCCTCTAGTGGTCGAGATTGCGGACGACCAGTCAGTGTGAGCATCAGAGGTTTTCAGGGATTATGTTTTGAGATTGTTCGAGGAGCGTTACCTGGTAGACCTGGTTCCTATACCGTTGCGGGGGAACAAGGTTATTTTAGGTATGGATTGGCTAAGCCCCAATACGGCGGTGATCGACTACGCGCAACAGTTGGTGCGGATCAGAGCCCTAAGTGGGGGAGAGCTAGTGATTCAGGGCGAGAGGCCACAATGAGGACCAACCTTATTTTCAGCAGCGATGGCTAGGCGCCACCTTCAGCAGGATTGCACGGGATATGTCGCCTATGTTGTGGATACCCGGGAGGTGGGTAAGGCGACGGTGGGCGATGTGCCAGTAGTACAAGAGTTCACAAATGTATTCCCCGAGGAGTTGCCTAGGATACCACCAGAGAGGCAGGTAGAGTTCAGGATCGACCTGGTCTCAGGTGCGACTCCGATAGCCAAGGCACCGTATCGGTTGGCTCCTTCTGAATGCAGGAGTTGTCTACATAGCTGCAGAAGCTGTTAGACAAGGGATTCATTAGACCGAGTAGTTCACCCTGTGGAACCCCGATTCTATTTGTGAAGAAGAAGAAGGATTGGTCGCATTGGATGTGTATAGATTATCGGGAGCTTAATAAGCTAAGGGTGAAGAACCGTTACCCACTCTCGAGGATTGATGACCTCTTTTACCAACTATAGGGAGCATCTTAGTTCTCCAATATTGATTTGCGTTCTAGATATCATCAGATGAGGGTCAGAGAGTAGGATATGCAGAAGACTTCCTTTCGGACGCGTTATGGTCACTATGAGTTTATGGTGATGCCTTTCGGGCTCACCAACGCTCATGTCGCATTCATGGATCTCATGAACCACGTGTGTAGGACGATGTTGGATCGGTCTGTGATAGTTTTCATTGACGACATCTTGGTTTATTCCAAGACGTGAGAGCAGCATGAGGAGCACTTGCGGGAGGTTTAGGATACATTGAGGAGGGAGAGATTGTATGCCAAGTTCTCCAAGTGTGGGTTCTGGTTGTGCGAGGTGCAGTTTATTAGGCACCTTGTCAACCAGAACGGGATTTCGGTTGACCCAGCCAAGGTGTAGGCCGTGATGAGATGGGAGGTTCCAAGGTCTCTATCTGAGATGTGGAGCTTTCTAGGACTGGCGGGCTACTATCAGAGATTCATTCAGGATTTCTCCAAGATAGTCGTGCCCCTTACCCGATTGACGAGGAAAGTCGTGGTCTTTCAATGGGGGCCTGAACAGCAGGCAATGTTGTTTTCGCCCTCAAGATTTGGCATCATTACCTTTATGGGGTTCATTGTACTATTTACGTGGACCATAAGAGCCTGAGCTATCACATGGACCAGTCAAATCTGAACATGAGGCAACATCGGTGGCTTGATGTGGTAAAGGATTATGATTGTGAGATCCTCTGCCACCCAGGGAAGGCCAATGTCGTGGCCAATGTGCTGAGCTGCAAGGCAATGCTGATTAGAGACATCTGTATAAGGATGACAGTTGTGACTCCGCTGTTGGAGCTGATTCGGGAGGCCCAACAGGAGGCTAGGAAGGAGGAACATCAGAAGAGCGAGCGAATTGTGGGTCAGGTTTTCTCCTTCGATTATGATAGTCGGGGATTGTTAACTCTTCACCGTAGGGTGTGGGTCCCATATCATGGGGGTGTACACCAGATATTGATGGAGGAGGCACACAGATCCAGTTTTTCTATCCATCCTGGGGCAACGAAGATGTACAGGGATCTTCATCTTGATTATTGGTGGACATGTATGAAAAAGGATGTAGCTTGGTTTGTGGAGAGGTGCATGGCTTGTAGGAAGGTCAAGGATGAGAACCAGAGACCTCACATCAAGGTCCAACCATTGGATATCCCGCTGTGGAAATGGGAGGATATTACTATGGATTTCATCACAAAGCTTCCCGGGACCGCACGAGGAGTGGATTCAATTTGGGTCATCTTTGATCGATTGACCAAGAGCGCCCATTTAATTCCGATTTAGGAGAGCATTTCGGCCGAAACTTTGTCCGACATCTATATCAGGGAGGTAGTGGCGTGACACGGGGTGCCGGTTTTAGTGATTTCCGACAAGGATGTGCGGTTCACTTCCAAGTTTTGGAAGACGTTTCATGAAGAGTTGGGTACTCTTCTGCATTTTAGCACTGCCTTTCACCCACAGACGGATGGTCAAAGCGAGCGGACCACCCAGACTTTAGAGGATATACTGCGAGCGTGTGTTTTAGACTTCAGATGTAGTTGGGATACTTACCTTCCTCTAGCAGAGTTCGCCTACAATAATAGCTATCACGCGAGTATTGACCGTCCTCCTTTTGAAATGTTGTATGGGAGGAAGTTTAGGACCCCGATATGTTGGGGTGAGGTTGGTCAGAGGGTTATAGGGAGTACCGAAGTGGTACTCAAGACTACGGAGAGGATTCAGCAGGTGCGAAGCAGGGTTCAGACTGCTCAGAGTCGGCAGAAAAGTTATGTTGACAAGCGTCGATCAGATCTGGAGTTCCGAGTAGGGGATATGGTGCTCCTGAAGGTGTCGCCTTGGAAAAGCGTCATACGATTCAAGAGGCGGGGCAAGCTGGGCCCCAGGTATATTGGACCCTTCAGGCTTATAGCTCAAGTGGGCAAGGTAGCATATAGGTTGGATCTGCCGACCGAACTCAGTCAGATTCATAGCACCTTTCACGTCTCCCAGTTGCGGTAGTGTCTGGTGGACAAATCGGCAGTGGTGCCTTTAGAGGATATTCAGGTTGATAACAGTCTGAATTACATCGAGCAGCCAATGTCAATCCTTAATAGGAAATCAAGGGACCCGAGGATCAAAAGAGTGGAGCTAGTAAAGGTGCAATGGTAGCACTGCAAGGGCTTGGAATGGACCTGGGAGCCAGAGGACGAGATGAGGGAGCATTACCCCGAGCTTTTTCAGGACCCAGCAGTAGACTTCGAGGATGAAGTCTAAAATGATTGGGGGAGATTTGTAACACCCGATCCCTGGAATGCTTCCTTTCAAGTATTTCTTATGTTTTTCTCTGGGAGTCGGCGAGTTTGTGGTCCAACTCGTCGAGTAGATTCGTGATCCGTGGGGGATTTAAATAACCTACTCGACGAGTTGGGAGACTGACTCGACGAGTAGGTGCTGTTTGGGTGAAACCCTACTTTTGAGGGTTTGTTCCCTATTTAAACAACGTATCTCAGCCTCCAAAGTCCCTATTACTCCCAAAAAGAGTTATCTCGAAACCCTAGCCTTGTGTGACTATCCTAAGGCCATTTTGGTGGATTGTGAAGCTTGAAAAGAGGAAGGAAGCTTGAGAGTTCGATTTGGGGCTTGGAGATCCAGAGATTTTGTTCCATTTCCATCTCATTCAAGGTAAAATGCCCCTGTTTTGTTCTTCCATGTGTTTATTCATCCTTAGGGCTTGGATTTTGAGTATCTTTAGGGCTTTCTAAGCCATTTTCGGATTTGTGAAGGGCTATATGGAGTTTTGACTTTAGATATGGGACATTGGAGGGGTCTCATGGCATAAAGGTGCCAACTCTATGGCCATGAGAGGCCCATGCACTTTGTAGAATATATTTTATGGCTTTTTGAGCCAAAGACCCCTTGCATGTGCACCAAGCTTGGAACTGTACGTGTAAAATGGACATTAGCAGGCCAGATGTATGGTTTTGATGTGTTAAGACCCATTTAAATCGACTGTATACTAATGATCAAGGATGGACTCGGCGAATTGTTCTTGGGACTTGGCGAGTCAGGGTGTAATGACCACCAAATTCTTTATGTCGATGGACCAGTTGATAGTGTGGAAAGTCCCTTAGTTGTTTAGGCTCATAAAGGACCTAGGAATCATGGGACTCAACGAGTGTTCGATCAAACTCGGCGAGTCCAAGGCAATATCCCAATCTTTGAAGATGAACTCGACGAGTTGTTCACACAACTCGGCGAGTCGTAGACTGGACGCATTCATATGTTGAAGATAAACTCAACAAGTTCAAGAAAGAACTCGCTGAGTCGGTTGAAGATTGACTGAAGTGTTGTTGAAGGTAAACTCGTCGAGCTCTTGCTAGACTCGACGAGTGGGGTCGGGTTTGTAGTATTATGTGGACGAAGGGGCTCGGCGAGTTGGCAGACCAACTCGGCAGGTCGGGTCAATCAAAGAGTTTACTTGCCCAGCGTTTGACTTTGACTTTGAATTGGATTTAAGTTGACCCTTGTAAGGGTTGTGAGTACAAATTGATAACTTAGCAGGGTTTTCGTGTAGGGATTGAGGAGTCGAGGAGAGCCGACTTTCACACCGAGGACAGTACAGACACTACACGACATCGAGGTGAGTAACGTTCCAAAAGGGATGGGTCTAAGGCCACAATGTCGGCCCACCAACAAGAGTAATTGATAGATAATTGTCTTTGTGATAATTATCTTGGTATACTTCTGTGATATGCTTATTCGACATGCTTATGTGATGTGCTATATGAGTTATTGGTAATAGTAGGGGAGTAGTTTTTCCCTGACTCGGTCGTTAGGACCAAAGGGTAGGCCAGTACCCCAGATATGCCTGACCGTATGATTATATTTGTTTTTGTATGATAGAGGTAGGGGCGAAATAGTCCCCGTTGCCGGTTGAGATAGAGTGGAGGGTAGTCGGCACCCCAGAACGGTCGGACTTGGGTAGGTCAACACCCCAGAATAGCTTGACATGGGTAGGTTGGGCAACCCATAATTGCTCAGCAGTATGCATGATATGTGATTGTATGGTATGCGGTATTATCGGGGAAACTTACTAAGTTTTGTGCTTACAGTTTTGGTTTTGGTTTCAGGTACCTCCTCATCTAAGGGGAAAGATTTGACGGTGTAGCAGTGCATCACACACACACATATGGTTTCCGCATGGAGTTTTCTGGGATTATACTTTGATTTTCATTACTTTGATGACATGGTTTTCAGACACGTTATGTTTTTTTTATAAATTGTTATGACATTGGCAATGTTTTGTAAACTATATTATGGATCTCTTAATTAAAAATGAAATTTTTGGCCTCGAAATTTGGGATGTTACATTTATGCTTTAATATCAAAATCCTACATCTATGAAATGTAAGATTAACACCCAATCACCATCAACACTATCTTTCCACCATCACTACGATCATCATCGAAATCGGCTTAAAATCCAATCATTTGAACTACGATCACCATTAACACCATCTTTTCAGCACCGATCACCACACTTTTTCTTTAGTTTTCTAACTGTCGAAACCTATTAAAACCCTTCGATGTCTATAAACATCATTATCTCCACCGTGACATGTCATAAACATCACTGACTACCAATCTTTTATCTCCAATTTTCCAGCCTCCAATACCTATTAAAACCCTCCATCATTTAACAAACATCCTCCTTTCTAATATTACCTTCCATAACCACCACCGATACAACCATTTTCTCTATAGTTCTCCACTTTCTCATCATCCAAAAGCAACATCAAAATTCTCAACATCTAGATCATTCAAGATGATCAAGAGCATTCTGCCAAGAATTATATCTTTTCCGGTGGCATACATCACAAATAATTTGTACATTCTTATGAATGATGAACATGAAGAACGGATCCTCAAATCTTCAACGAGAATTGATAAAACTTGCTCCCCAAGGCTTTGGAAGTGTTTGAACATTAAAAATGCTTGGACATCCCATATGGAATCCCATGACGTCCCCTCGGACACTCGACTTTCGAGTTTATTTTGGTGATGAAAATCAAAGAGTTAGTTGAAACACAAAACACCAAAGTTGTAGATTTTTTTTCTTCCTATCGAAACATCTTGAATTGTGTCAATTGGAGCACCAAGGTGTAAGATGTATGATTAAAACATTAAGGTGTGATGAATCTACATGACAACATCTTTTCTTCGTTACTTTTTGTGGTTTGTACTACATATTTGTTAACTCTCATTTGCCCCGTACATAAGTACTTTTCACATGTTTTTCCATTTTTTGTCATCTACATGCATATTTAATAATTTCATCAGGGTATCACCATATTGGTCTAATAAATATTAATTTGAACAAATTACATTATTTTACTTTAACCCAAAAAAGGTCTCATCGGTCAACAAAGAAGGAATACAGTTCAATTTTATTCTTTAAGAATGTGTTTTTAACGGCTTTTAATCTAATTCTAAACTAAATCAATTTCTCGACATGAAACAATAAACCTTTTAATAGAGGAATATTTATTCAAACTACTGATACCGCTAAATTATAAGTCTTACAAAAAAAATAAAATAAATACATCAAACAGTAAACATTTAAAAATAACAAAAAAATTATATTTTAAAAATACTTATCTTTAACAAGATTTTCATTTTTTACGTACTTTTCTTATAATACTCATTAGTCTTTATGAATGCTTTATGCTTTGTGACATCTACTATCACAATAATATATATATATATATATATATATATATATATATATATATATATATATATATATATATATATATATATATATATATATATATATATATATACACTATTGTGACAGTTTACTTGAGATTAAAAAAAATAAAAATTTTGAAATTCAATCTCAGCTACATATTTGTCATTTGCTGTTTTAATGCTCCGGCGTACCGGCAACAACGTAGTATGCCTAATCATAAATGATTATATGGCAGAGAGGTATAATTATATAGGATTATACATATTTATACGTATATACCTAATCATAAATGATTATACATATATGTCTGTTTACAGATTGAGTAATCATAAATGATTATAACAGTTGGGGCAGAAGAGGTGGTGGTGATAGAGGTGACGATAATATAAGTAATGGATGTGACAGTGATGAGGTCGGCCGGTGTCAGTAGTGGTGGTGGCAATGGTGGTTATGGTGGTGGGGATGGTGGCCGAGGAGAAAGGAACAGACAGCGTTGTATAATCATTTATGATTATACCTGGTCTGCCGCACCGGTACGGCAGAGGGTTAGAGCGGCATATGTGAAATATGTGGTTGACGTTGAATCTCGAGATTTCTATTTTATTTTTAATCTCAACGTAACCTATATATATATATATATATATATATATATATATATATATATATATATATATATATATATATATATATATATATATATATATATATATATATAATTTTATGATTTATTAAAAATTCCGATAAAAATAAATTTAATTAAAAAGGTCATATTAAAATTAAAATTGAAATCGAATCAAACGTGATATGAATCGGTACTTATAAAATCATTCTTTTTTATTTTTAAAACCATAAAGTCTAATTTACCTATATTTCAAATATAAAAAGTAATTATTTTTTCTTTTTTATATATGAGAGAGGGAGAGAGAACACTCAACACTTTAACAGGATATAAGATTCTAGATGGAGGGGCTGGCCTGGCCCTTTAACCAAGGTTTGTCGGGACGACGGCGTACTGTGTCGTTTTAGCAGTGATGCTCCATTCTAGATCCGAAATTATGGCCATTTGTAATCTTTACCCATATGGTGAGAATCTTTTTGTTGATATTTTATTATGAGATAATTATTTAAATACTAAAATATCCGGTCAGCGCAAATTTTAGTTATAAGAATTGTATTAAAAATTGGTTTGTATCAGCTTGTTGTAATGGTTGCACCGGAAACCAAGATAAGAGATTAACTGGTTTTATGTTGATTATTAGACCAAATTAAACCAGACAATTTCTTCAAACACCAGCTTGAATTGGTGTGAGAACCAGTAAAATATCGTTTGATCCGGTTTATTGAATTTGGATAGTTGGATTTCATTTAGTCTCTTAAAAAACAATCAATTTTTTTTTAATGAATAGCTCAATTGATTAGGTTATTCGAAGTATATACAACTCGAAGGTGACACACACCACTGCTAGATGTAGACGGACGGTTGAACCAGTAATCGAACCGGAAACTAATCATTAGACGGGTTCAACTAAAAAACACATAATTAAAACACTGCTTTTAAGCAAAATTATTAACATTTACAGAATATTTATTGTATTTATAAAGATACTTCAAAAAATTACCTATTATCTTTACAATAAATGGCACTTCATTTTTTTCGCAATGCTCATCAACAAATTACTAAATTAATCCCTAAATATTAAATACTTAGTTGGTTAAGTAATAATAAGAGATATTTTAGTATAAATGTTATTTATTTTTAGAAGTTAATTATTATTTTGATATAATCTGAATTATAATTTTGAGACAGAGAAAATACTTAAAAAAAAAAAAGAATAGTTTGTGTTATGAACAAGGTTCTAAAAAGCTCGTCATGGCTCCGCCATGGCGCGCCACGACTCCAAGGCTTGCACCTACCGCCAAGCTTTGTCAAAACGCCGTCTTAACTCATATATGTGTATAAAAATGAATAATAGTTGAAAATACATATAAAAATATTTATTATAAAAAAAATTATCGCTTTAAATCACGCCTTACAAACGAATCGTCAAGGCTCGGAAAAGCTTGAGGCTTGACATTGCCGCCAAGTCACAACTTACGTTATTTGAAACCTTGGTTATGAAACATTTTGGTCATATCTCATTTTTTATCTTTTAAATTTTATGTTAAGTAATTATATCATTCATTTATCCTTTCAAATTTTAGGTTAAGTTATTAATTTAAGTATATATCACTCATTTAGGTTGTTATATGAACATGTTACTTTGGTCGTATCTCATTTTTTTTTATCTTTTAAATTTTATGTGAAGTTATTAATTTAACTATCTATCACTCATTTAGGTTATATTAGGTTATGGTTAACATGTTATGGGTATAACAAGTTTCTCTAGTGTCTTTTCATTATTATATTTGGTATCCAAAAATATTTGATATGTTAATTTATATGTTAGTCTTTTTAGTATTTTTACATATTAGAAAATCCCTTTTTAATAAGTTTATAGACCTTTTGTTTTTCAATTTTACATTTCAAACTAGCAAGCAGTATATACAGTTAGAAGAAAAAATAATCAAATTGATTGTATATCAAAATTACTACAATCGAAAATAACAAACATTGTCTATATGAGAAAAAAGTCACCATGCAACTTCCTATTTTGTTATCAAGTAGGGTGATATATTTGTACGTTGTTACGGAAAATTTGTGTATTTACAATAAAAATACATAATCTATTATTATTATTATTATTATTATTATTATTATTATTATTATTATTATTATTATTATTATATATATATATATATATATATATATATATATATATATATATATATATATATATATATATATATATATATATAACAATTTTTTTTAATGTTTTAAAACCATACATACATGAAAACTAACAAGTAAAGAACACTATCCTGTATCAATGGATCTTTCACATACTCTCTATTTATTATGTTTTCCTATTGGTCTCACTATCATACCAAACCTTCCTTTGGTTGCCTCGTTCCCTTGTTTTTCCATTGTTTTGATCATCTGTTTGTCTCTAAAGCCTTCTAAATCTTTAAGAAGTTAGAAATGAGTTGATCTATCTTATTGAGTCACTTGAACTAGTAGAGTCAAATAAAATTTATTTACTCATGTTATTTTGTTAGTTATGTTATTTTTTATATTTAGATTTCTAGATATTTAATTTAGATATTTTTTTTTGAGATATATAGAAAAAATTTATGTTCATACAAAAACTCTCGGGTGTGCCCCCATATAAAGAAGCACACCAGCTCAAAGTAGCATCCTTATAAACAACTTTATCGTCGGAGGAGAAGAGAAGAAAGATTCATAGTTTCGAAGACCTTTCCGTTGATAATGCATTAAGGTCTTCCTTTTCCTGTTTTATCATTTCATGTATAGATAGATCGTTTATTGCAAAACCCAAAGATGTTGTATGTCCACTTTAACCGCTCATTCACTTCTCAAAGAGCAAAGTTGGCTTGATGAGCAAGAAGGAGCAAGAAAACCACGAATATATTTCTTGTCCTTCTACTTAAAGGGCAAAGAGAAGCGTTTTTGCTACTGAGAAAGCGAATAGTCACCACAAAGTTTCATGTGTAACGCCTAGGTTTTCATACAACGTACACCCCAAAAATTTCATTTCTCGTTTAAAATATATAAATAACTTTGATGTACACTGGCACTCTAGTATACCAAAAGTTATCACAATGATCATACTAGCTTCAAGTATAAAATCGAGTAGGACGTCACAATAATCTACCTACAAAATATTTATTACAGAAACATAAATCTCACAGAAACATAAATCTCACGACTTAGTGAATAACAACTACAATAACATAATCACATATATCGCAATCAAGTAATTATTACTAATATGTAACAATTAAATTACCATAATTAGTGGTATTCTCATACTCTCTTACCAGCTCTAATAATAATTAATTTCTCAATAATGATCTATTGTTTAGTAATGATCTCTCTCTCTCTCTCTCTCTCTCTCAATGTGATATCTCTTAGTAATGATCTCTCTATGGTATAATCAATCTCTCAATCGTGATATGTCTTAATCATGATCAGTCTCTTATTCACAATCTCACTGTATCATAATCTATAAAACCCACAAATTCAGGCTAGTCAATTAAGATATAATAAATGTTAAAAATGATTTTTTTTATTTATTTAGGATAAATAATCTTAACCAAAGTAATAGTTAGGGTTAACAGTTGTAATCTATTTGACGTAATAAAGAAGAATTATTTGAATATTATATGTTTCATTATTATTATAATATAATAAAATAGAAAAAATCAGTCGAATTGTCCGTAAATCGTAAAAATAAGTGCGCCAAAAATTTGAATTCCGTCGAAATCCGAATCCGTATGAATTAGATATCATTTTTAAAAGATATAAAAGTTAGCTGCACACAACGAATGTATGGCGTAAAAATCTACGAAGAGAATGGTTGACTTTTAGCTAATGCGACCAAAATGAAAATCGTAGTACTCCTTAAAATATGAATTTTGAGAAAAAGAATGTCAAAAACGAAGTCCGTACGAGAGATTTATGGTTTTCGCAAAATTATTTAATTTTATAAAAATATTGACAAAAATATAAATTCAAAATTAGACGATGAAGTCTAAACGAAAGTTGTAGATCTCGTCGATTGCTATGCGTGAATATAAAGAATGTCAAATACAGAGTTCGTATGAATGAGTTATAATTTTTAATATCACATTTACATATTAAAATAAAGTGTAAATCATATATATATATATATATATATATATATATATATATATATATATATACACACACACACACACACACATGTATATATCATTAGAAATGTATTGACGATGCGGTCGTTATAAGACTAGTGTTGAGTACTTTCAACATTAGTTTAGTACGAATATCATTAAATCTATTTAAAATAGTATTATAAATTGGTATTTAGTCATTTAAGTAAAAATAGAGGATGATTTTTGAAAATTCAATTACTATAAATAAGAGCCTCTAGGCTCTCATATTTCTTGCACTTTTCTCTTGATTCAAGAGTCTTTCTCTTCTTATCCCCTGAGCATTTCAGTCCCTTGTGATTCGATTTCTCTTTCTGTAGTTTTTAGTATAGTAAGGTGAGCGCTGAAGCGCTGCAAGAATCTTTCTTAGAAAGATTCAACAACAAAGTTTTGCCCCTGCAGAGCTCGGCTCCTAACTAAGTAAGTTATGCTACCATACTTTAAATATAGCTTATAATATCGTTATTATGAACCTATAAATAAAAATTTATCAGTGATTCAAAGTCGTTATACTGATTGATCTACTTATGGGGATGATGTCTACGCTGTGATTTAGTGAGGTGTTTAAAGTGGGATTTCCAAACAGTATACTTCGTGTACCAATCGGATCCTACCTTCGATATGATCCTACCTAGTTGTTCCTTACTTGATAGATCATGAAGTAAACTTTGAGTTAATGATGAATTTAGACTAATAATTAGTCGCAATAAATATTAGACTAAAACTTAGCGATAATAATGCCAGGTTTCGTCGAAGGAAAATAGAATTGTTAAAAGCGAAGCGATGCCCAAGTTTGGAATCATCACTTTAACATGTGAGTGCATAGTTACTTTTATCTTACTCTATTATACATATTTATACCTATAAATTACAAGGGGTAAATATGGGTCGATGAAAGATGAGTTCGATGATGAAATCAAAGGTGAAATAGATCATAAGATGAGGGTAAGAGGTGAAAAATGAGAGAATCATTTACCCAAGCGTTGGCCCCGTCATTTAGCAGATTATGGATGACAACCACGGACTATTCTAGACAGTACGGTGGAATACTAGCAGGCTCGCCACCTATAGGTGTTGTGAATGAGACGTTCACCCGGTCTACTCTAAAAACCCATTGACATGTATTGTGAGTGGACTGTCAAAAATAATACTATCAATAAACAAGATCAAATCTGGCTACTATGGACTTAGTGTCTGTTATATTAACCCTGGCGACTATGGACTTAGCGCCTGTTATATAAACCCTGGAGACGATGGACTTCGTGCCTATTCCTTAGGATAATCCTTGGAAATAAGTAATGATGAGTAGATGATTCATACAGAAGATACTTAAGAATAAAGAAGATAATGAGGATGGGTAATGGTTTAATTGTTTGATGATGAAACATAATAACTATATTATTATAGGTTGAAAAGCTTATGTACTCACCAGGTTTCCCAACCTGACCCACTCAGTTTATTTGTATCACAGGTGTCGATATGAAGATGCATTACACCGATAGATTAAGGAGATGTAGATCACTAGTGTAAATGAATGTAAGGTATGTTTATGCTTATGTTTCTGTATTGATGATAACATCCCAAAGTTTTAAAATGAATAAAATACATTTCTTGGAAATGCTTTGATAACATATTTATATGTTTTTCTGGGAACAAATTCCGTAACACTTTTCTTTAAAATGTTACTCTGATTTTAAAATAAGCATAAATTAAAATTTTAAAATGACCGTGAATTTGAGGATGTCACAGTTGGTATCGAAGCATTAGCTTAAGTGAACTAGGAATAAGGATTTATTTTAGACTTAAGCTTAGAATGCTAAGCGATGATCGTGAGGAGTGTGTATATTATATTTTAGGTACACATGAATAGACACGAGCACTAGCTTATTTAGGGAAAATGCCTAACAAGCTTTTATGTGCTAAATGATTTATGATGCTTTATAAGCTTATCGTTTGATCGGATCCCTGGTCTGTTGCCGACCGGATCTGGAAACTTTATGTGTTCAGATTTCTAAACGTTTAATTACGGTATTAGAACTGGCGTGTAACTTTACGAAGTGATAAGGAGATTTACACGTCGATCGTAAATAAAATCTTTCCTATCTTAATTCTCGTCATTACACACCAAACGTCTGATTTGATATATAGATCAACATGGTGAGAACTTGAAGCAGATTAGGAAATGTTAATGGAACCATCGGCCTGAGCCACAAGTGATTTGGCTTACGCAATGATTCGGGCTATGATGGTCGAACAAAGGGAGGAGATGAGGAAAATGTTGCTTAATTAGGATGAACCTATAATGCCTGTTGAACAGCCCGAATTGAATGATGGGCAGTCGAAGGAAGGGAACTACAGTAGGACTGTTGGTCAAGTTGAACCGCCAGTGGTTAGGAGGAACAACCAAGACGATAGAGTCGAGAGGAACGAATGCAAGTATAAGGAATTCACAACTTGCAAGCCATCGACTTTCATTGGGAAAGAAGATCCGATTGGATTTATCGATTGGATCTCGGAGATGGAGTTGGCCTTCATAACATGTGGTTGAAAAGGCAACCTAAAACCACATTTGCAGTGCCTCAGTTCTGAGGTGGCACTGTTCGTTGGTGGAACACTCTGGGGAAGACTTTAAGTCTCAATGAGCCCCTGCAACCGACTTGTGCAGAGTTTTTAGTACACTTCAAGAGCAAGTACTGCTCGAACCAAAATCTACTAGAGCTAGAGAACCAATTCCTGACATTGAAGAAGGGAAGCATGTCCATCGATAAATACACCAATAATTTCACGGAAAAAATGGAGTTAGCCATGCGTATTGTCCCAGACGAGCTGACGAAAATCGACAAGTACGCAAATGGACTTACATGGGAGTACGCGGTGCCAGTACGTCAGACACGTACCCTCGAGGTAGTTATCTAGGCTGCCAAGTTTGTTGAGGAGATGATCAAGGGAAGAGCCGCCAGCAAGGTTGAGATTGGCAAAAAAAAAAAGGAAGTTATAGGGATCTGCAAGGTCCAACAAGAAGACCAAGTCTGGTTCTAGGAAGTTTGGAGGAGGAAAGAATGAAGCTAAGTGGTGCGAGAAGTGTAAAAAGAAACACTTCGGGAAATGTAGCGAGGAGGTGACTTGCTACAAATGTGGAAAGACAAGGCATTACGTCAGCAAGTGCACATCCAACAAGAGGTTGTGCTATCGATGTAATGAAGAAGGGCACATTTCAAGGGACTGTCTGAAGAAAAATGAAGTAGCACAGGCAAGAGCATTCCAAATGATCCTTGATGAAGCAGGTGGCAATGCAAGGGATCAGGAATAAGGATCTATGAAGTAACCACGTGGATAGTATCACGTGGTGTAGCCTATTAGAGGCATAATATAGGTTGAACTTGAACATCTATGTAACCGTTTCAAGAAATAATATAAAATCGTGATTTTGTTATCTGATGTATTAAATGATTATGTGAAATTCTTGTATGGTGACATGGAAAACTATGAGGTAATACTTGGGATGAGTATGAGTAGGTGTGAATGGTAGTAGAGGCCTATACTATCGGAAGCACATGATTAATGCTTGGATCATGGAAAGTCACAAGGTTACCAAGGCACTAGTAATTGATTTTGTTTTGTTCATGTCTATCGTTACCATCGTTTCGGTAATGACTAAGAAGATGATTTTTAATCCGACCCTAGTGATCATATCAAATCAAGTCCGAATAAGATGAATATGTTACGTGGTTCAAAGTATCAAGATCGATGTAGCATCTGACTGAAGTCAGAAGATTGAAGTGAAAGATAATTGAAGCGATCAAAAGAAGTATGGAAACTGTTGTTAAGGTAAAAAGCTTATAGCTAGAAGTGCTACATGCTAGAATGCGATTATATCATGTTAGATCATGAAGGAAGGTATATTTCGTTCTGGAATGTGACTCTAAAAGTCCTAAGTCTAAGCATTGCATCATACAACGAGATCTCATTAGAACATCTCCTATCAGTTTGTTACAGTAATCGAAGTAAAGAACTTATCTTAATTAAATTCAGTTTAAGAAAGAGCATTAGTCTCCAATAAGAACTGATTTTGTAACTCGAAGATTAAGATTGAAAGTCCAACATATGATAAAGAGAGGGTGCAAGATTGCGCACTGCCAGTAGTCAAGGAGTCCTAGAGTTAGATACTCATTTGAAAGGACATAAGAGTTACGATTACCACCTACGATGGAAATGAAATGAACGGAGTCATTATAAAAGTCTTGTTTTTTTTTTTATGATTCTAGGACGTAATCATCCTAAGGGGGAGATAATTGTAACACCCACAGATTCGGGCGAGTCAATTAAGATATAATAAGCGTTAAAAATGATTTTTTTTTATTATCTACGATAAATAATCTTAGCCAAAGTAATAGTTAGGGTTAACAAATTATCCTATTTGACGTACTAAAGAAGAACTATTTGAATATTATATGTTTCATGATTATTATAACATAATAAAATAGGAAAAATCAGTCGAATTGCCTCTAAATCGTAAAATAAGTATGCCAATATATATATATATATATAACAAAATAAATCAGTTGAACTGTCCGTAAATCATAAAAATAAGTGCGCCAAAAATATAAATTTCGTCGAAATCCGAATCCATATGAATAAGATATGATTTTTATAAGATATAAAAGTCAGTTGCACACAACGAATGTATGATGTAAAAAAGCTACAAAAACAATGGTTGACTTTTAGCTAATGCGACCAAAATGAAAATCGTAGTACTACTTAAAATAGGAATTTTGAGAAAAAAATGTCAAAAACGGAGTTTGTACGAGAGATTTATGATTTTAGCAAAATTATTTAATTTTATAAAAATATGGACAAAAATATAAATTCAAAATTAGCCGACGGAGTCTAAACGAAACTTGTAGATCTCGTCAATAGCTATACGTGGATATAAAGAACGTCAAAAACAGAGCTTGTATGAACGAGTTATAATTTTTTATAGCACATTTACGTATTAAAATAAAGTGTAAATCATATATACATCTACATATTATATATATATATATATATATATATATATATATATATATATATATATATATATATACATACATATGTATATATCATTAGAAAGGTGTTGACGATGCGGTCGTTATAAGACTAGTGTTGAGTACTTTCGACATTAGTTTAGTACAAATATCATTAAATCTATTTAAACTAGTATTATAAAGGGGTGTTTAGAAATTTAAGTAAATATAGATGGTAGTTTTTGAAAATTCATACTATAAATAAGAGTCTCTAGATGTCTAACTCTCCACGCATAAGAGGACCAAAACCCATCTTGACTACATAAGCTCTTGCATAGTTCACACCATACCTGAAAATGGCTTTTATAACTTCCCGATTAAGGAACATCATTTGACCATATCAAAGCATAGTACTCCCTACACTTAAGTCTCACTATGTATCTTAGGTTTTGAGGATACAAAGATAGTACATTTTAATCAAGTATCATTCATGATAGTGATCCATGAGATGATCTTGATGTGATTATGTTTAATACTAGTTCTCTAACAAGTATCTATGAAGCTTGATTACAACCACTTGCCTACTTTCATCCAGTGAGAGTCAACCAATCCAATTCATATTAGTCTTACTTCATAATTGTTCCCACAATTATAACCGACTGTGAACTTTTAGAATAATAACATTATTCATGGATGAAACATGTTAATATTGAACACAACAAGTATTAATGTGATGACTATATCTCAATATTTTATAACATTATCTAATAGTTGTTGTTATAATGTTACAATATCTAAATACTAAATCCAAATCAAAAACCCATTTTTAGAATAATAAAGTCTTATAGCTTAAGTTTGATAATTCATACTTAGCTCAAAATAATGACTTTATCAATTGATCTGACAAAATTTAATTTGTGTGAATTTTGTGAATACTATCATCTCCATACTTAACTTTACTCTAAGTATAGTTAAATATCTTGGAGAATATGATTGATGTTCTTTCATTATATAGAGTCTATTAGCTTGATTATGTATACTCTCGAAGTCATAAAGATTTCTATGTGATCATTCAATGGCAGAAATCAACATAGTTTTTCAATGATCTCATTCATCTAATCATATTTGAATTCAACTTCTAAATTAGTGTATTCTTATTTTGTAGTAAATTATAATTCATAATTATTTATATATGTTTAGAAATTAACATCTTGTGTAGCTCTTTCCATAAATATCAATTCTAAACTGGTTGTCTCATACATTCTCTTAATTCTTTTAGAGTACTCTTAGAAAGCTCTCTTAGTCATCCAATGACTTAAACATGTATTCAATTAGTATCCTATGACATGCTTACAACATGATCAAATATCATGTCCTATGCATAATATGGCGTAAATGATGAATTCATTTGCCAAGTAAATAGAATATAAATCATTTCATCTAGTTCAAGCCTATGAGCTATGTACTTTTGAGGCTAGCTCAAAATGGTGCCATATGACAATACCAAGAGTTCTCCAAAACAATCTTGTGTCTTGATCCCTTTCAAGATATTGCCAATATATGTATAAGGACATGAAACTTTTAACATTCATTTTATCTATCCCTTATAGATTTTACATTCTAATAATGTATCTTCTCCTTACTAAGTCCTTCATTTTAGAAATACTTCCCGATTCAAGGTGAAAACAAACTTGCTTAGTTAGAACGTGATTTTAAATGATTAAGTATGTCTCATTCATACAAGATTAGGAATTTCACTATGCTCCCACTAGTTCTTAGTAAGCATACAGGTTCTATTCATTTTGATATAAAAACATACTTTGTAGTTTTACATTAAAATGATGATTGCAACATTGAGATGTTTGCTTTATATCCATAAGTGGATCTCAAGCTCTACACATTTTGTTAGGATAACATGGATCAAGAAAACCTCCAGACATATATATATATATATATATATATATATATATATATATATCTTCTAGTAGATCTATATTAATAAAAAGCGGTCTTTCTTGATATCTATTTACTATATCTCATATTAAGAATATGAATTTATAGTAAACAATATCCTTATTGATCTAGCCATAGCTACTTGTGAAAAAGGTTTGATCACAATCAATGTCATGAGTATTGAGGACCATAGTCTATGACATGAGTATGTAAAAATCCTTTTATAACAAGTCTTGCTTTATATGTGTATGGTTATCCATGTAATTTATTCCTTTTAGAAGAATCATTTTCTCCTTGTAGCCTTGCTATAGGGATAAATTTTAATCAAGAACATACTTGATTCTCATACATGGATTACATCTCATGTTCATGACTCTAAGTCATTTATCAGATTTGAGATCTAATATAACATCTTGGTATTTGATGGATTTTCCAGAAACCATCAATAAAAGCTCATCAATGAGAGCTACCACACTTCTCAAGTCATAGATTATTTCTACAATTAATGCGAACAACTTGTGTTTGTGAATAACTATAATTCAAGTTTAACAATCATTCGTAAAACTAGTGCCAACTATTACTACATAAGATCATGGTTCTTAAGTTGCTTCAAGTTCCATGTACCTCTCACTTGCTTTGTCATTAGAAGCTTGCTTTCTAGTAACTTAGCTTTCACAAGAATAAAAGAACTTATTCTTGTAGGTTTGCATATAACAATTTAAGCCACATTTAGAGTATTATACAAATATGTATTTAGTATATTTTGGGTTTAGAAGCTTTAGTCCAACATTGGCTTCAAATCCATAAAACATTAAGTAAGATGAGGATGGAGCCCTTCTGTAACGCCTGTGTTTCTGGGATAAGCATTAGTAGATGATGTAATAGTCTAGGTCAACCAATGTAACTCATTTTGAATTAACAAAGATGAATTATTTAAGTATTATGTGAATTATGTGAATTTATGTGTTTTATACTCAATTATAAAAGTATAATAAATAAAGGATAAAAATAAAAGTCAACATTAAAATGTGAGATAAACCGATATCTATACATAAAGTTGTAGTGGTTGAAACAAGGATTCCAGACATATAAAGAATGCCGAAATCCGAGTTATAAATACGAAGTTATGATTTGTCGAAGTTTTACGACAAAACCGACACGATACCGGGAATCGTAAAAAGTGATTTTTTGATAAACTACTTTTTAGCTTATAGATCCGAATGAAAGATTTAGTATACGTTAAACCGAGAGCATGCATAAAAAGAACGCCCAAATCTGACTTCGTATGAGGAAGTTATGATTTTTCCAAGATTTGGCATAATAGTGCAAACCCATAATTCGATTTTTAGATCGAGCGGTTTTTGCCCAACACAACCTAAATGAGAATTAAATATCTCATTATTAGTAGCGCAACGGTAAAAAGACAGACGAAAACGGACGTCGGATGAAGAAGTTATGAATTTTTAACGGACTTTTCATGTTTCGGTCTGTTAAAAATATAACTATAAAAATTAAGTCCAAAATAGCTGACGGAGTCTAAACGAAAGTTGTAAAGTATGATCCCACCTACGCGTGGATATAAAGAACTTCGAAAATGGATCTCGTATGCAAATGTTATGATTTTTCTAAGTCGGAAATGAGTCGTGCGAAATCGGGTGACGTGACACAATCCTGACCATTGCTTTCTCCCCAAGGCTTGCCACCAGATGGTGACATGTGGCATGGACTCGGTGAGTAGGTATTCTAACTCGGCGAGTCCATTAGATTTCCAGCCTATAAATAGAGGTGCAGGGCAGCCTCATTCCTCACACCTTCAAACCCTTCTTTCTATCTCTAGAAACTCTCTCTAAGCCTCCCTAATCCCCCAAAGCCTAGGGTAACTCCCTAGCATGAGAAGGAAGCCCCGGAGCTCCCGACGGATCTGAAAATAAGAGCTTTCAGCTCCAAAATGCTACTTCAGCGAAGCCCAGTTTTGGGAAAAATTTGTTGTAAGTGAGTTATACTTACCCTTCTTTAAGTATAACTTATGTTTAAGTTCATTATCGTTATTATGAACTTATAAAAAAGATTTATCAGTGAATCAAAGTCATTATAATGATTGATCTATTTATGGAAATGATGTCTAGGTTGTGATTTAGTGAGGTATTTAAAGTGGGATTTTCAAACAGTATACTTCATATACCGAACGGACCCTACCTCCGATATGATCCTACATGGTTGTTCCTTACTTGATAGATCATGAAGTAGACTTTGAGTTAATGACGAATGTAGACTAATAATTATTTGCAATAAATATTAGACTAAAATTTAGTGGTAATAATACTAGGTTTCGTCGAAGGAAATTATATTGTTAACAAGCGACGTGTTGCTCGAATTTCGAGTCGTCACTATAACAAGTGAGTGCATAGTTACTTTCATCTTATACATAGATATGAATTATTTTATATAAATTATGTGTTAGGTGTGCATATTATCTGAATACTTGCTGTCTATGCTGGATGAAAGATTTTATACATGTTTTAAATGATTTAAACTGTATATGTATTTTATATCTACAAAATGTGTTGGGTAAAACATGGATAGATGTAATAGTTGGGAGTGATGAAATAAAATGATGAAAGGCCTCGATGTTGACGATGTTTCCAGACATCTAGCGGAGTATAGATGATGACAACAGACTTTTCTAGATAGTCCAGTGGAACGCTAGCAAGCTCTCATCCTGTAGGTGTTTGTGAACGATGTGTTCACCGGTGTACTCTATCCCCCTTATGGTTACCTTAATGACGTTTATTGCTGAGGAATTCCCTTAGCAGTAGTATCTATCCCGATGATGATCCTTAGGCTAAGTATCTTACGATAGGTGTTTTAGGGATGTAAAATGAGGATAACGGGAACGGGTAATTTGGTTATTGTTGGTTGATGAAATTAATAAACTTATTTACTGTGGGTTGAAAACCCTATGTGCTCACCAGGCTCCCAAGACTGACCCACTCAGTTTATTGTATTACAGGTAGTGGCACTCGAGCATAGATGTGATGTTTTGGATAAGGGATTACAAATTATAGGCCTATAGATATGAATAAACGTTGTAAGGCTTATATTGTACTGTTTATGCTTTTGATCTGTATCGAACATGAAATCCCGAGGTTTTTAATGAAATACATTTATTCGGAAATGCTTTGATAAATCTTTATCATATTTTATTTTGGGAACAAATTCCGCAACACTTTTATTCAAAATGTTACTTTGATTTTCAAACAAAGCATAAACAAAATCTTTCTTGTCTGACCGTGAAAATGAGGATGTCACACCTTCCCTACTAAATCTTATAAAGTTTTTCATCTACTTATTAGTTGGTATTTGTATTTAATATACAATTAATAGTGATTGAAGTGTTATCCCAAAAGATTAAATGAGGATATTTCTACTGATTAGAAAGTAAATCATATCATGTACGCTTTAATTCGTATTTTATTATCATTAAGGCCTTAGATGGTTTTTACTAGTTTGTATCTCAACTTTTTAAACCTTCAACAATGATTTCAAACTTATGCTAACCACGTAAAATATAATTAAAACTACTATAGTTGTTAATAAATTTGATTTGGTATCTTGTGCTTAATCTCAGACATTCGTTATAAAGGAAGTTATACACCAAAGTGTATAATTCTTTAATTATTTTCTCTACACCTTAGTGAAAATATCATTAGGAATCATTTACATATAATAAAGGTTCACACATGTCAAATAAACTACATTATTTGCCTTCAAATATCCCTTTCTTGAAGTTGGAATATTTGAATGTCATTTATATAATAAAGATAACAATGTCAAAGATGAGTTTGACTTAAAATAAATTTAATTAAAAAAATGTTTGCATATAGAACTTAATTTAATTTATAAAATGTTGATATTTACTTTGCAATTCTATTGAGAGATCTAGTCTCATAAATAGAAGTTAATCATTTCAGAATATTAATATTATTGTTATGAAAAACGATTAAGTAAATTATCAAACATTTGAATAAAATAACTAAGACATAAATTTAGACATGCTAAATTAAAACATGCTTTGTTCAAAACAAATATTGTTTTACATTATAAATAATTTATGTTCTAAGCATAAATAATAAACTAAACTCCGAAAGTGTAGTTCCAACTTGATTGTGCTCAGCTGGTACTCTTCAGTAAATATATGCAAGTCATTTACAAATATTATATTAACATTTAAGTACCAAGTACCTAAGTGTTATATGAAAAGTATGAGTTCTATCTAATAGATACTAGAGATATTAGTCTCTTCCAGACTTTCTTTCCAAATAATAGGAGTAAATCCTCTTATAGTGTCCAGTTTCTTAACAAAAGAAAAAAGATCCATCTATGTGGGCTTTAGTAGATTTCTTGGGTTTAAAGGTGTTTAGTCCATAAAACATGCGCTTACTGGATCACACAAGCTGATTCTTTTAGCCTTGCATTATTCCAATGTTGAAACTAGCTTTAAATAAAATATCATTGTATTTATTGCAATATTGCTTGACCAGTAATATCATCAGATATATGTTTAAATTATCCTAGACTTCCTAGAAGTCAGGAATAACTATTCCTAGCTTGATGTTAGAAGCATCTTTAGCATCACTATGATGCCTTTACTAGGTATCATGTTCAGGTTTATTGCTAAAAGCAAATAGTTTAGGACCAAGACCTTTAAGTGTACACAACTTCATATCTCTCATGAGATTGTTTCTTAAGACATGAACCCATTCATTGAAGTTGTATCTATTGAATGTTATTGTTTTGTTTAGTCACTAATGAAAATGACAATTCATGATAATGCGAACGGATTATATAATTACAAAATTTTAACAAAATTCATTTAATGTTCATTAATTAATACCCTTTTAGTTTCTAAAAACATCAATTATCAAAGTCTAGGATCCAAGTCGCAAAACAAATAAATTGTTAGGTATTCTTTATCTCATCCATTTGAATTCAATCTGGTAGATATTGATTATCAATTATATATTGCTATATAATTCCTGTATTTATGATATCTCTAATAACAAATTTAATAAGATATGTTTGATCTCATCTATTGTAACGCCGGTAGATCTGGGCTAGTCAATTTAGAGATAATAGGGGTCGAAAATGACTTTTCAACAAAATATTATTTAGAATAAATAATCTTAACGAAGTTGTAGAATATGTCTCAAGGGTTCCGTACATATAAAGAACGCCGAAATCCGAGTTGTAACGAAGAAGTTATGACCAGTGGAAGTTTCGCGATGGAACCAACATGGCACCGGAAAGCATAAATAATGAATTTATGGTAGATCGATTTTTAGCCTTAGCAATCTTAACAAAATTTGTAGTATATGTTAAATTGATAACACACAAAAAAAAGAACACCCAAATCTGACTTCGTATGAGGAAGTTATGAATTTTCAAAGATTTGGCATAACAGTGCACGACCCAAAACATGAATTTTAAATCGAGTGGTTTTTGTCCTAGGCGACCTAAATGAGAGTTGAAGATCTCATTAATCAGACCACAATGATAAAAAGACAGACGAAAACGGAGTGTGTATGTAGAAGTTATGAATTTTACGCGGACATTTAACAGTATAATCTCCTCGTACTATTAAATTTAAGATCGGTCAAGAATTAGCCGGTGGAGTCTAAATGAAAGTTGTAGATCTTGTTTTTACCTACGCATGGATATAAAGAACGTCGAAAATGGAGCTTGTATACGAAAGTTACGGGGTTTAGAAGTTATCATGGTGCTATGCGAAATCGGGTGACATGACTGAATATGGGCCAAGGCTTTCTCCCCAAGGAAAGCCACTAGAAGGTGACATGTGGCATGGACTCGAAGAGTAAGAGGACCTACTCGACGAGTAGAGCTATTTTCCAGCCTATAAATAGAGGTGTCGGGTTCCCTCATTCTTCACATCATTCCAACCTCATCTTTCTCTCTCTAAACTCTCTCTAGCCCCCCCCCCCCCCCCCACCCCACCCCACCCCCATAAGCCTAGGTAAACCCCTTATCACCCGAACGAATCCCCGAGAATAGAGCCTTTCGGATTGGGAACACTGCTCCAGTGAAGCCTTGTTTTTGACCCGCTGTAAGTGAGCTATGCCTACCCTATCTTTAGTATAGCTTATGTTTCAATATAGTAATGTTATTAGGACCTTATAAGGAGTATTTAGGCTATTATTATGGGTTATATAAGTATAGTTTAACACTTATATAATAGTAATAATAGCTAGACTATTAATTATTCTCATCAAACATTAGACTAAACTCTGGTGGTAATGATACTAGGTTTCGTCAAGGGATAATTATTTTAAGAGTAACGAAGTACTGTCCGAGTGCCGACTCACCACCTTACCCTGTGAGTGAATTGGCCCTTTCATCTTACACATAGATATGAAGTATTTTATATAAACTATGTGCTATGTGTCCATATTATCTGTATACTTGCTATCTATGCTGAATGAACGATTTTATACAAGTTTTATATGATTTAAACTGTATATGTATTTATATCTACATAATACGTTAGTTAAAACATGGGTAAAGGAAATATGAGTTGGATGATGAGTTGGAGGTGATATAGACCATGAGGTAAGGGTGATAGTTGGACGATGTGAGAAGCCGTGTTCCCAAATGCTGGCCCCTTCATCTAGTAGAGTATGGATGACAACAAAAAACTATTCTAGACAGTCCAGTGGAACACTAGCAGACTCGTAACTTGTAGGTGTTGTGAACGATGTGTTCACCGGTGTACTCTAAAAAAAACCCATTAACATGTATTGCGAGTGGACTCTGGTAAACGATACTGTCAATAAACGAGATAACCCTAGAATTTGTGCTCGAAGGACAATACTGGCAGTTGCACCTCATATAGAATGTCACAATTCTGGCAGCTGCGCCTAAGTGGTAGAACTATCAGTTGTGCTTGACAGCTGTGTCATTGACAACGATGGACTTCGTACCTATTCCTTAGGATAATCCTTAGGAATGAATGAATGAGAAATAGTTGATTCTTAAGGTAGACCCTTAAGAGTAAAGAAGATAATGGGGATGGGTAATTGGGTTAACTGTTTGATGATTAAACATAATAAGTATATTAGTGTGGGTTGAAAACCCTATGTACTCACAAGGTTTCCCAACCTGACCCACTCACTTTATTTATATCATAGGTGTTGATATGAAGTCACATTACACTGAGAGATTAAGGAGATATAAATCACTAGTGATAATGAATGTAATTTATGTTTATGATTAAGTTTCTGTATTGACGATGACTGCCCAAATGTTTTAAAATGAATAAAAAATATTTTTCTTCGAAAATGCCTTGATAACGTATTTATTATGTTTTATTGGGAACAAACTCCGCTACTGTAACACCCCAAATTCCAGAGGTGCTATTGAAGGACTTAAAGTGTAAATTAAGGAAAGGGACTCGACGAGTAGGCGTGCTTACGCGCCGAGTCGGAGCGGGATTCTGTCGCGGGTTAAGTGGCCAACTCGCCGAGTCGACGACTTGGACTCGACAAGTTGGTGCTGAAGAGAGAAAATCCTAATTCCAGGGGTTGTGCCCTATATAAAGCACATTATAACCCACCCTGAGCCTCTTTGCTACCCTTTTGAGATCCAGAAACCCTAATTTTCATATGAGACTCCATTGTTGAGGAGATTGGAGCTTGGAAGAGGAAATTGGTGGAAGGAGATTGAGAAATTAGAGGCTAGAATCAATGGGCTTGTGTAGATCTGGAATCTACATCAGTTTGGGCACATCTTATAGGTAAGGAGTCATTATCTTAAGCTATTTCCTTTTTGGTTCATCCTTGGTGGTTGATTTGGAGTTCATTAGCTTGTTTGAGAGCTATTTCGAGTTAGAGGCTTAGATCTGAGGTTGCTACTTCAGATCTAGGCTTGTGATGGTCCAAAATGTCATAAATCTTCTATTTAGGAGTTGTTGGTGAAGCCCCCTAGTCCTTAACCCTAGCCCTAGTGTGTTTTGGGCCTATATCTCCTTGGTTTCACGTAAAGTTTGCAACTTTATGTGAGGGTTAGATTGTAGAAGAGTGGATCTATGGATTGGAGCCCCTGTATGGCTCGAAAAGCCACTGTATGGATTAAGAACTGGAGAGACTCAGCGAGTCACATGGGTGTACTCTACGAGTTGTATGAACATGTGCATGGACGGCGAGTTGGAAGAACAACTCGGCGAGTCTGTTGAAGATTGCCTTGGACTCGGCGAGTCTGTTTTTGAACTCGATGAGTCTGTTCTTGGACTCGATGATTCTGTTCTTGGACTCAACGAGTCTAGTCGTGGATTCCTAACCTCTTCTGGTTAAGCCTCAAATCAATGAGTCGAGGGACGACTCTGTGAGTTGAGTGGGATGAGACTCAGAGATCGTTGGACTCGACGAGTCTTGGGGCAACTCGGCGATTTGAGTCGTGTTATGGGAGTTTCTAAGTATGGGAACTCGATGAGTCGACGGGTTGACTCGGCGAGTAGAATCAACCAGGAAGGTTGACTTTGACTAAGGACTTTGACTTTGACCAAGAGTTGACCATTTTGACTTCCAAGGGTATTTTGGTAATTTTGGAATTGGTTCTTTGGTAGTGTTTTGTGGTGAAGTTCGTGTCAGTGGTCGGAGCAGCTTGGTCTTATCTCTTTAGTCGGCAATTGTAGGTGAGTTATCCTCACTATATCGACAGGGTCAATGGCACCAAGGTCGCCCCTTTATCGGATGGAAATCCGGGTATTGTTTGTTATGTTATTGCTTGCTAGATCTGCGTCCTGGTATTTAGGATGGTGTTATGTTAGTGACCTGGTTAAGGTCGGTACCCAGTATATAGGGTAATGTTATGCTAGTGACCGGTTAGGTCAGAATCCTGGTTAGGATGTTGATATGCTATGTGATCTGTAGACTGTTAGTCTGGTTAAGGATTTGTTATGTGATTAATTGTTTTATGTGCACATGGTTGTTTGATGGGGGTTGGGTTGAGGTGGGTCCTGCTTTGTGTTGTAGGACAACATACCCACGGCAGACCAGATATTCCGAAGGCCCAACGAGTGGTCCGGATAGGCTGAAGGCCCCAAGAGGGCGAACCAGACATGCCGAGGCTCGGAGAGTGGACCAGGCCGACTGAAGGCCCGGTGTGGGCGGACCGGTCATACTGTAGAGTCGGAGGGTGGACCAGGAGAACTGAAGGCCTGGTGTCGGCGGACCAGTCACACAGTAGACCCGATGTACATGGTTGTTCTATCTGTGATATGTTATGAGTATGTTAATGTGTGGTTGGTATTTTGGGGGTAACTCACTAAGCTTTCGGGCTTACAGCTCAGTGTATTGTTTCAGGTACTTCAGGAGATCGTGGCAAGGCGAAGGCGTGATCATACCGCTCCTCATGTTTTATGATTTATGTGATATGGTTCTGGAAGATACTCTGATGTTTAAACTATTTTAAAAACAAGATGTATGAACTTAATGGCTTTTGAATGAATTAAAATGTTTTAATTTGGCTTAAATTTTATGGGTGTTATAGCTACATTTTTATTAAAAGAGGTACTCTGATTTTTTATAAAGCATAAACAAAATCGATCTTTTTTAGCCATGAAAATAGGGATGTCACAGTTGGTAACACAGCATTAGTTTAAGTGAACTAGGAATATGGATTTATTTCTAGACTTAAACTTAGAATGCTAAGCAATGATTGTGAGGAGTGTGTCTTAGGTAATACACCTGAATAGACACAAGCACTAGCTTATTTAGGGAAAATGTCTAACAATCTTTTATTTGCTAAATGATTTATGATGCTTTATGATGCTAAATGTATGATCGGATCTATGGTCTGTTGCCGACCGGATCTAGAAACTTTATGTGTTCAGATTTCTAAACGTTTAACTACGGTATCAGAACTGGCATGTAACTTTTCGGAGTAATAAGGATATTTACACGTCGATCGTAAATAAAATCTTTCATATCTTAATTCTCGTCACTACACACCAAACGTCTGGCTTGGTGTATAGATCTACATGGTGAGCAATCGAAGCGAAATTGGAAGTGGAAACCCGCAGCCCAAACCACAAGCGATTGAGTATGCACCAGAAGTAGCAGCTGCACCTGGGCCAATCACGATGGCAGGGGTATAGGCAATGGTGCGGATAATGCTGGATCAACAGATGGAAGAAACAAGGTGTTTACTTCAACAAAGTAAGGACGAGCTTACTGCGCCAGTAAGCCAGACACCTACTCTTGAGGCAACCATCTGGGTTGCAAAGACTGTTGAAGAAATGATCGATGATAGGATCGCCAACAAGATTGAAGTTGGCAAGAAGATGAAATTTGAGGGGCCTTCAAGATCTAACAAGAACAACATGTTCTTAAAATATGGAGGAGGATGTGAAACAAAATATTGTAACAAGTATGGAAGGAAACACAACAGGATATGCCCTAAGGAAATGACCTACTTCAAATGCGGGAAGACTGGTCACTATACCCACAAATGCTCAACCAATGAGGTAGTTTTCCTTAAGTGTAGTGGAGAGGGACACTTCAAGCAAGATTGGCCGATGAGAGCTACAACGCCAAATGTACCGCTAAAGCACTATGAGAGATGCAACAAAGAGGTGACTTGCTACAAATGTGGAAAGACAGGGCATTACGCCAGCAAGTGCACATCCAACAAAAGGGTGTGCTACGGATGTAACAAAGAAGGACATTTACTTAGGGAATGCCCGAAGAAAAATGAAGCAGCAAGAGCGAATGCACCTCCAAGGTCAAAAAGCATCCTTGACGAAGCAGCTGACAATGCAATGAATCAGAAGTGAGAATTGTTATCCGAAGATCGAGTCATGAAGTAGACATAGTACCGTAAGGGTAGCCTATTAGAGGCATATTCTAGGGTGAACTTGAACACCTATGTAATCGTTTCAAGAAATAATATAAAACTTTCGTTTTGTTATCTGATGTGTTGAGTGATTGTGTGATTTTCTTGCATGGTGAATTGGATAAACTGCAAGACAATACTTGGGACGAGTATTAGTAGGCGTGAATGATAGTAGAGGCCTATACTACCGGAAGCACAGGACTCACGCCTGGATCAGGAAAAGTCACAAGGTTACCAAGAAGCTAGTAATTGATACCGTTTTATTCAAATATGTCGTTACCATCATTTCGGTAATGACTAAGAAGAGATTGTTATTCCGACCCTAGTGGTACGTGGTTCAGAGAACCAAGTTTGATGTAGCATATGACTTAAGCCGGAAGACTGAAATAAAAGATAATCAAAGCAATAGGTAGAGGTATCGCAATAGTTGCTTGTAGCTAGAAATGCTACCTTTTAAGATGTGATTAGAACATGAAGGAAGGTATAGTTTGTTCTTGAATTTGACTCTAAAAGACCTGAGTCCAAGCAATGTATCATACGATGAGAGGTCAATAGAACATGACTCATCAGTCTATTATCATAATTGAAGGAAGCAACTTATCTCAAGTTTGTTAAAGAAGGAGTCTCCAATAAAGATGTAGATTGTGACTTGAAGGTTATAATTTGGAGTCTAACGTAAGATAGGGAGCACGTGCAAGATCAAGCACTGCCTGCAGTCAAGGGGTCCTAGAGTTAGATACTCATTCGAAGAAACAAGGAGGTTATGATTATTACCTAGGATGAAGAGATAATGTATGGAGTCATTATACTGCCCTGTTTCGTTGATGATTCTGGGATGTAATCATCCTAAGGTGGAGATAATTGTAACGCCCGTAGATCCAGGCTAGTCAATTTAGAGACAATAGGGGTCAAAAATGACTTTTCGACAAAAGATTATTTAGAATAAATAATCTTAACCAAGTTGTAGAATATATCTCAAGGGTTCTGTACATATAAAGAAGGCCGAAATTCGAGTTATAACGAAGAAGTTATGATCAGTCGAAGTTTCGCGATAGAACCAGCACGACACCGGGAAGCATAAATACTGAATTTATGGTAGACCGAATTTAGCCTTAGCAATCTAAACAAAAGTTTTAGTATACGTTAAACTGAGAACATACAAAAAAGAACGCCCAAATCTGACTTCGTATGAGGAAGTTATGAATTTTCAAAGATTTGGCATAACAGTGCACGACCCAAAACTTGAATTTTAGATCGAGCAGTTTTTGGCCTAGGCGACCTAAATGAGAGTTGAAGATCTCATTAATAGTAACTTAACGATAAAAAGACAGACGAAAACAGAGTTTGTATGTAGAAGTTATGAATTTTACGCGGACATTTAACAATATAATCTCCTCGTACTGTTAAATCTAAGATCGGTCAAGAATTAGCCGGTGGAGTCTAAATGAAAGTTGTAAATCTTGTTTTCACCTACGCATGGATATAAACAATGTCAAAAACGGAGCTTGTATACGAAAGTTACGGGGTTTAGAAGTCGTAAGGGTGCTGTGCGAAATCGGGTGACAGGACTGGATATGGGCCAAGGCTTTCTCCCCATTGCAAGCCACCAGAAGGTCACATGTGGCATGGACTCAAAGAGTAGGAGGACCTACTCAACGAGTAGAGTTGTTTTCCAGCCTATAAATAGAGGTGTCGGGTTCCCTCATTCTTCACATCATTCCAACCTCTTCTTTCTCTCTCTGGCCCCCAACCCCCCCCCCCCCCCTAAGCCTAGGTAAACCTCCGGTCGCCCAAAGGAAGCCCCGAGAAAAGAGACTTTCGGCTCGGGAACGCTGCTCCAACGAAGCCTGTTTTTCGAGAAAACCCGTTGTAAGTGAGCTATTCCTACCCTATCTTTAGTATAGCTTATGTTTCAATATAGTAATGTTATTAGGGCCTTATAAGAAGTATTTAGGCTATTATTATGGGTTATATAAGTATGGATTAACGCTTATATAATATTAATAATAGCTAGACTATTAATTAGTCTCGTCAAACATTAGAGTAAACTCTAGTGGTAATGATACTAGGTTTCGTCAAGGGATAATTGTTTTAAGAGTAACGAACTATTGTCCGAGTGCCGACTCACCACCTTACCTGGTGAGTGCATGGTCCCTTTCATCTTACACATAGATATGAAGTATTTTATATAAACTACGTGCTATGTGTCCATATTATCTGTATACTTGCTATCTATGCTGAATGAACGATTTTATACAAGTTTTATATGATTTAAACTGAATATGTATTTATATCTACATAATATGTTGGTTAAAACATGGGTAGATGAAATATGAGTTGGAGGTGATATAGACCATGAGGTAAGGGTGATAGTTGGATGATGTGAGAAGCCGTGTTCCCAAATGTTGTCCCCTTCATCTAGTAGAGTATGGATGACAACCAAAAACTATTCTAGACAGTCCAGTGGAACACTAGCAGACTCGTAACCTGTAGGTGTTGTGAACGATGTGTTCACCGGTGTACTCTAAAAAAATTCCATTGACAAGTATTGCGAGTGGACTCTCGTAAACGATACTGTCAATAAATGAGATAACCCTAGCAGATGTGCTCGAAGGACAATACTAGCAGCTGCGCCTCATATAGAATGTCACAATTCTGGTAGTTGCGCCTAAGTGATAAAACTAGCAGCTGTGCTTGACAGTTGTGTCATTGACAACGATGGACTTCGTACCTATTCCTTAGGATAATCCTTAGGACTGAATGAATGAGAAATAGCTGATTCTTAGGGTAAACCGTTAAGAGTAAAGAAGATAATGGTGATGGGTAATTGGGTTAACTGTTTGATGATTAAACATAATAATTATATTATTGTGGGTTGAAAACCCTATGTACTCACCAGGTTTCCCAACCCAACCCACTCAGTTTATTTATATCACAGGTGTTGATATGAAGTTACATTACACTGAGAGATTAAGGAGATATAAATCACTAGTGATAATGAATGTAAATTTTTTTATGCTTATGTTTCTGTATTGACGATGACATCTCAAATGTTTTAAAATGAATAAAAAATATTTTTCTTCGAAAATGCCTTGATAACGTATTTATCATGTTTTATTGGGAACAAATTCTGCCACATTTTTTATTAAAAGAGGTACTCTAATTTTTTATAAAGCATAAACAAAATCGATCTTTTCTGACCGTAAAAATAGGGATATCACATGTATGCCTCGGAACTCTCTTGCTTAGGTATCCTTTATCACAAAAGATTTCCAATCAAATCGTCCAATTTGAAAAACTTGTGTAATCGGCCTATAACTTGGTTATAGAAATCATGAAGACACCCCCGACCATCAAAAGACAACACTAAGCGGCTAGGTATCATTTATCCCACAAGTACATAAAAGATATGTGCGAGTGTTTTTCAAGCAGATTGCATAGATTTGAGGTTTGTAAAATAAGGGTCTTTATATGTTTTATTATTCTAGTTTAAAACATATGATATCATGGTTATTACATGAATACAAAAAACCATTGTGTCAGTTTTCAAAAGAAATTTATTCTTTAAAGGCTCTATATAAAAAGTAGTTTTTATATAATTTTGACGCAATTCAATTTTAATAACCGGTATTAAATTTGAGTGCATTTGAACTTTTTATATCTTTAATAAAACTTCATTTTATTACTTATATATATATATATATATATATATATATATATATATATATATATATATATATATATATATATATATATATATATATATATATATATGGAGCTAAGTATCCTTTATCCCATCTATTTGTAAACAACATTAGTGACACTTTTCAAAAAATATCACTGAAAATTCTGCACACCTTTTAGACTCGAAAATTGCTCTTTTGTCTTCAAAAAATGGTTCCAACTTCATTTCTTGTTACATTTTTGTACAAATAAATTAATTCTAAAAAATAATCTATTACTTACAAAAATAAACCAAGAAAACTAATATATTTAATTTATTACATACAATATGAATAAATAAATTACTACAACCAATTTTATAGATGACCAACACAATAAACACAATGGCCGTTACTAGTTTATGAACATAATATACATCAACATACATATAAAACAACCTTTGTTTTTCTAAGACAACTATAAAGTTGTCATAGAAAATATGCATGAAACTTTTGTCACATAAAATAACAAATATAAAGTTGTCATAGAAAATATGTATGAACTTATTTTTATACAAAAACAAGTTATTCATACTCCAAAAACTAAGATTTCTCAAAATCAAAAAATCTAACCAAACTTGCAAGGTGGCTCCGATACTAATTGTTGGGTTTTAGTTCGAAAACAGTTTCATAAACTAGAAAAATATGGCAATGAAAGACTTTAATTTTTGAAATAACATAAACATTTTATACCCACATTGGATCTCCTTGCAAATTATAGAAAGATTAAAACACCAACCATAGAAATGATGAAGAAATAACAACCTTTGTAGTTCTTTACGTCCTTTTGGGAGGCTTGAAAGTTGATGAAGAATATGGAACCTTTGAGACACCAACAATAACTCAACTTGATGTAGATGCTAGTTCAAAACTCTTAAACCCTTAAACTTTAAGTTTATAACTAATATGAACTTAAAGAAGGCATGAAGATGCAAGTATTCTTGAAGAAAAGAAAAACAAAAGGGAGATAGTAACCTCCTCTAAGAAGGTTATGGTTTTAAGAGGGAGGAATGAAGCAAACTTTTGGAATGCAAACCTCTTATTTATATGCATAAAGTGAAAGTATTAACCATTAGGTCTTAACACTTTAAGTACATATCTCCCCATGTCATAAACATGTCTACCATGCTTTATTTTATAAACTAATGGAAAGCCCCTGACTCTTTTCTTTTCCTCTAATTTTCAGAATTATATATATATATATATATATATATATATATATATATATATATATATAAAGCAGAGTTAGTTTAAATTTTATAATCTCAAGTTTTATAAAATATAAACTTTGTTGTTTGAGTAAAAGACAAAAGGGTTTCAACTAGTCCAAAAAGTTGTACACAACTTATTAATTCATACCATAAGAGTTTAACTGAATATTTATCAAAATCAATTTCTAATAAATAATCAATCATATCAAGTTGTTGTTAGTGTGACCCCTTAGTATCATATGCTAATTAGCGATATCACTTTAATATGACTCTTGAACATACTAGACCTTTCAAATTAATCATATAAATAATGGAATGTATATTACACATTACACATCAATGGATGTTGAAGTAGTACTACTAACCTGGTTAGTCAGCAAAGTAATTCCAATTTCGTTTTCAATCCGTTGTTGCCTATCAGCCTGTCGCATGGTAACACCTATTTATCAAATAACAAGTTTCTCAGAACCTGACACAACTCACTACTAGTTATAACAAGTGACCTCTTGTCTCAACAATAATCAAATCTCATAATATAATCATAGTAGGCTTAACTCGTAAGCGATTAGCTAAATTTATTATAACAGATATTTCTAAAATATTATGGTTTATAACCCTTACAGTCTCGACTAAATCTTTAGTCATAAGATTTGCTCACAATCTCACCAAAGGGTCGTAATAGCCCATATCACGAACACGTGTAACATATACTCCGGTCTATCAAGTCTCTATATTGATCATATATCATAATTACAAATTAACGGGGTAAAAGATATCTCAACGAATCTCGTACTCAAACCCGTATCTCTTGAACAACCATATATTTCCTCCGTCATAATCTCCAGAGAACGATTCCCGAAAAACATCTCCGATCACGCATGCCAAAACCTCTCAAAATGACACAAGACTCACGTATTTATACACTGGGGTGTGTCACATCGTGGCCATAAGCATGACACATCGTAGTGATCAAGTAAACTTCGTTTCCACCATGTGTCGTACTCTCCTTTCACGTGTCTTAGTGACTCGCCTCATACCACACCATGGTATATTTATTACCATATTATGGTGATCGAATAAACTTCATCTCACCACATGTCGCTCTCTGGTTGACATGTGTATTGATGTCTCTCTTCTTTCCACGTTGTAGAAAATATATCACCACATCGTGGTGATCAAGAGTTTGACCGTTGACTATGAATTTCGTTGACTTTCTCAAAATAGCAACGTATTTTCATCTCAACTTCAAACAGTCATAACTTTCTCATACGAACTCCATTTTCAATGATCTTTATATATACGTGTTCGTCTTTAAAAGATCTATCATTTTCTCATCTCCATTTTTTTAAACAGTAAATATCCAATTTAAATCAATTCTATGATTTATCTTGATTACTCGTCTAACATCACTTTACATCTTTCAATATAATACATGTTACAAAAAACAAGTGCTACATGAAGACTTAGCCAAACATTAGCGAAGGTGAAGTTTTCATTTTTTACATGTCAAATCGTGAATTAGTAACTTCATCCAATTAAAAAAAAAATCCAAATTCTTTCCATTTTGGATTGGAATATTTATGAAATTTCCATGAATAAGATCAAACCTTATTCCATGGTATTTGTTAGATTTTTAGCATTCTAACACTCCTAAGTGTACATGCAACCCTAAATACCTTGGATCTATGTTTTCTCTACTATACATGCAAATATGAACTTTCCAAGGTATTCATCCTAACTAGCATAATAACATTGATCCATATGAATATATCAAGTTAGAATTACATAACTCTTTGATGTAGATTGTCTTCATGAAGCTTGAGTGCCTAGTTCCCCAAGTGTGACACCTCAAATGGTTCACACAACACCAAATACACATGGAATTACTTGAGAGAAATTGGAACACTTCACAAAATCGGCTAACCCTTTCTATCGCCCACAGTGGCCGATTTTCTCCAAGAATAAGATCATTATATAGTTAGGGTTACACCATGTAAACCCTAATTGTCCTGGTCTTTCATTTCCATGATCCATGGGTACAAATACACCATGGAGCATCCATAGAACATCTTATGGGTTTTATCCCAACTTGACAATCCATGGAGCATTAGCCTACTATATAAGTATGGATGATTTACACAATCAACCCATATATTTAATTAGTCTTCTTTTGATCACTTAATTAATCCTAGATTAATTCTTGATCAATACCAATTAAATAATCTTATTAATATATTAGAACATATAATATATTAACAAACCTTAAGTGTTATTTCTCTCATTAAAGTCTATCCAAATGCATGATGTCATGCAACCCAAATGGACCATGCCGAGTCAGGTCAAATCTCACCAATTATAGTTATGGACTTAGACATTAATCCAACAGTATTTACATGAGGTCCTTTTTTCTTATTCTTAAGAAAGTCCCCGAAAGGACTTATTTGATCCATGATTTATGTTTCATCTTTCATTCCTTTTCGTTTGTTTCGAGAAATATATCGATCAATTCATGGATGGAGGTTGAGGACTAAACATGTTCAACCCCTCGCCCTTATCTCCTTCGCTGGAGACTTCAAACGATAAGATCCATGATTTATGTTTCATCTTTCATTTCCGATCTCCCTAATAAATAAGCAGGAGAAAACCCATTAGCTTTTACTCGCGCCATGTTCCATTAGCTTTTATTACCGCCATGTTCTGCAAAAAGTAGAATCGGGGGAAGCTTTGGAAGAAAGGTTATGAACTAGAAAAGAACCTCCCTACCCTGCGACAGATTGACTAGAGGAATGTCATGTGTTAACATATGAAATTGAAAAAAAAAATCCAAAAAAGAATATATTTATAAAAAAGAATATGTAAAAAGTATAACTTTGTAAAAATTATTTTTGTGAAAACGAACTAGTGAAAAACAGAATAGTAAAAATATAAAAAAATAAAAATAAATAAAAAATAAATAAATAAATCTTTAAAGAAACAAAGTTTTTACAATATATAAAAGTAAGTTCGAAAAAATATGAGGAAAATGTACAAAAAAAAAACGTTTCGAGCAAAATTGTCCAAAAAAAAATTCAAAAATTAGGTCATAATTTAATTAAAAAGTCCATAGGGGCATAATCGGATCCAGATCTAGGACAAGTGATCGAATAGTTTGGATTCGAGTTTGGTTCTCCACAACCCAAGTACGAAAAATAAATGGTAGATGGATCAAACTCTATCCCTCTTGGATGTGGAGGTAGCATATTATACGGTTTTTCATTAGAAAATATTACATATGTTTTAAGGAGCATGTAAATTTATTAAAATATTAATGATTTTAGTCTTCTTCATGTCCTATTAAGATTCACAATTGTTATATCAATAGGATTTATATCTATCGCATGATGCGGAATGTTGATGTGGTTATGCGGTGGGTGTGAAAACACCATCCCGCCCAATGAAAGCCATGCACTTGAAGTTCTCTTGTTGTCTTGTGATGGGAAAGACGTACAATGTTATTTTTTTTTTTCAGAAGCAAACATTCTGCAGTTTGCGGACCACATCTATTAACATATACAATTGAGTAGAAGATGTGGACCAAACGTCTGTGGTGTGCAAGAAGAAGATTGAGTGATTTTTAACGTCTGTAGGCTGCTAAAATACGTTAAAATTTAAATAAACTAATTTTTTTTTAGCTTAAAAGAGTTTTTAAATATTAAAGTTTAAGTTCTAGTTTTATAACACTAAAATGTTCCATCAAATTCAAATTACTTTAAATTACACTTCATTTAAGAGATTCAGTAGTGAAATCATACATACCTTTTTTGTTATCAATATTTTCTAGAAAAAACATCATAAATGGTCCATGTGGTTTCCCAAAATCTGAAGTTTAGTCCATGTGGTTTAAAAACGTCATAGATGGTCCCGGTGCCTTCAATACTTATATCGATTGGTTCTTATTACTAACTTCGTTAAATTTGTCCGTTAACTAAAGGGAATTTTTGTCTTTTCACGATCATAGGGACCATTTATGAAGTTTTTATCTTCTTTACAAAGGTCTCTCTCTCTCTCTCTCTCTCTCTCTCTCTCTCTCTTTGACGCCTACCTCCCCCTCCTTTGTTTCCCTCTCTCACACAATGTACAAAAAGTTGAGACTTTTCATGTTGCCATGATTCATCGGCTACCGACTGCACCCATCGTGGTAAATCAAACGCCCCACCGTACCTTGCCTGATGGGCTCAACAACTGCTAGATCGATGTTGATTTCTCCCTCTCCGATAATTCTGAGTCGTCGACCCTTTTCCATTCAGTTGACTTCCAATCGTCAACCCCTTTCAAATCTGTTCATCGTTAGTGTGGGCCCGATGGTGCTTGGGCTTTCTTTATTAGGCAACCCCGATAAGGGTTAGATCGACAAAACCGGACCTTGAAACACCGACAAGGGTTAGATCGACAAGGTTTCACATCAACGGTGAGAGGGATAATCGGAGAAGGACGACTGGCGGTGGTTGATACCATTTAACATACCAGAGAGAGACAACCAAGGAACTAAAAATAGTATCAAACTAGAAATCAGACCCCCTTCAATTCATAGAATCCGATCGAAAAACACAGTCACCCAACATCACATCCTCCTTCTCATTCTTCTAATCTCGATCACAGTTCTCATTTTTCTCCTTTCTAAATAGACCAGCCTCTTATTTTATCTTTTATTTTTTACATTTTCAGCTATTAGGGATGATGATAATGGAGGAATATGGAAGGTATTTGATGATTGAAGGTGACGTTGGGTAGTGATGTTTGTGTGGGTGGTGTAGGGGTGAAGAGGATAGAAGAAGTTGATGAAGGTAAGTGAATGGAGACTGGAATTAGAAAGTTGTGAAGGTTTGTTTGAAGGTCAATTGCTATGGGTTTATGGAGTAGGACTGTAGGGTAAGGTGGCTGGAAGTTTTGAGGAAATAAGGGTGGTGATGGGTGGTGGTTTTTGGTGGTCATGGTGGTGAAATGGTGAAGGTGGGTCTTGGTGAAGCGGTGGCTGGAATGGAGATTGTGGAGCTGGGAACGGTGTTCGGTGATGGTGAATGGAGGAATAAGGTGATTCATGATGGTAGAAGGTGGCGATGATTGTGTGGATCTTGGGAGGTTGATGGTGGTCATGGAGAGAGAGAGAGAGAGAGAGAGAGAGAGGAGAGACAGAGATACCTTTAATAATAATAATAATAATAATAATAATAATAATAATAATTATTATTATTATTATTATTATTATTATTATGATTATTATTAAATAAGAGAAAAACTTCATAAATGGTCCATGTGATCGTGAAAAGACGAAAATGCCCTTTAGTTAACGGACAAATTTAACGGAGTTAGCAATAATGGCAAATTGTTAAAAGCTTTGAAAGCACAGGGACCATCTATGATGTTTTTAAACTACAAGGACTAAACTTCAGATTTTGAGAAACCACAGGGACCATTTATGATGTTTTTTCTATTTTCTATAAAAAACGTTTTTTTTTTTTTTTAACTTATTACTTTTATAACTTTATTATAAATAGTTAACGAATATAGATCGAATTTTATATATTAATTCATAAAACTTTAATTTTTATAATCATTTTTTATTTTATTTATTTTACGTGACATTATATTATGATTAATATGTCTGTCTAAATTATTTTGTATTATAATGACAATATGATTATTTGGTCATTTTTTAAACAATGTGTTTTAATATAAAAAAATAAAAGTAAAAGTATGTTAACTAACACACACATATATATATATATATATATATATATATATATATATATATATATATATATATATATATATATATATATATATATATATATATAGTATTTCGTTGTAGTTAAAATGAATAAATACGAAAAAGGCATTTAAATAAAAAAATATTAATGTTTGAAGATATTATCAAAAAGAGTCATTCGAAAAACAAAAAAAAATTCATTTGAAGAGGTTAGAAGACTATGACACATATATGTGCGCTGAAGATGACACACATACATTTTTAGGTTTGCGGTCTTTTAATACACAACAATATGCAAAAGATAATATTTGTAGGTGGTCTACAACAAAAAAGACCAAAAACAAACACCTACTATGTCTTTCTCCCCCTTTCGATCATTGCTTCGGTTAACTCCCATATTTAATTTTAAAATGGATCCATATTTAAATTTTGAATCAAAATGCGGATTCAATATCAATCCCTACGGATGACAAGACTAAAATAGAAGACCACACGGTCCACTACTTTTTTTATATACATTTTTCTATATAAATTCAAAGATTTTTATAGGTAAGGTAGATTTTAATTTTTTTTTTCCAAGTATGTCCTTAAAAAATTTCTATAGTGATTTTAAATAAATTAAAAAAAATTAGGTCGCTAATGACTGTGTCTCTAATCCATAAGATGAATCCAAGTATATTTTTATTTTATTGTATTATATTGTTCTATATTCATCTAATATTCATCTAACATCTAATATTCATCTATTTAGGTGTGAGATCAATGTATTACATGAGTTTATTTAAAAAAAAAAAAATTGAAATTTTAACAATTTGAAAGGTTTGAATTTATAAAAAAAATGAAAAAAAAATTAAATTATTAAAATTAATGAGGCTTTAATGTATTGAATACATTATATATATAAACTCTTTCTAATAAATACTTTACATATATATTACCTTACATATTAAAAGTGAAATTTTAATTTAATAAAATGAAAAATACAATAAAATGAAAAAGTGAAAAATAAAAAATTTAAAAATTCTAAAAATTTCATATATCCAAATTAATAAGATGATATATGATTAAAAAAAATGAATCCATAAGATAAATAAGCCAGTGGTGTGAAGCAAATGCTTTACTTTTTTCTCAAACTAAAATAAAAGACAAATTTGACTAAATTGCAACACTTGCACTTATCTAGGAATAGAAGCAAGTGTACCTCCTGTATCTATCATTTAAGCAACTTCGATTTTGCTACCTTCTATAGCAATTTACGACTTATTTACTCGATAAAAACTTTATTTTATTTCCTTGTCAAGTATTCAGATATTCCAAATATCACTTTTAAATATAAACGTTCGGACACTTATCGTTTAGCACTTTTAGGTTAATTAAATATATTATGTATTTGTTTAAATATATACTACTTTTTATTTTTATTTTTTATTTACTTTATGAATTAGTTTTATCAACTAATAACTAGTTTTTTATGACTCTTTATTATTTCGATAAAATTGAATAGTCCAATTATATAATTTGAATTTAACTATATTGCTCAAATATTAAGTTTGGAATTGTTTTCGGATAAATCAAATTATTATTTTAGATCTTCAATTAGTTTTGGTTTATCCTCTTTAATAAATGAAAAAAAAAATTGCGGCATGTTTTCTTCTTATTTATTTTGTCAGATGGTTTTTCTTTATTTACTTATTTTTCACTTGTCATTTTGTGAGGTTTTTCATTATTACATTAAATTTTCAGAATTTACGGTTGTATATATGGAAAGTTCTTATTCTATTCATGTAATATTATCATTTTATTAATTTGAGAATAATTCACATAAATGTTACAAACTCATTGATTTATTAATTTTTTTAATCACTTTATAAAATGTTTAATGTTTACATATTGATATTAAACTTTTTATTTTTAATAAACTCATGTAGTATACGGGACTCACACCTAATAAAATAATAATCGAATAATCCAAAGACACTAATTAACAATTTATTATCTCTTTACTTATATTTTTTTATGTTTAACATATTTACAATCACTTATGCATTTAATTAATAACTAGTAAAGAACCCACGGCTACGCCGTTTTAGGGGTAATATGGGAAAAATCGGGAAATTTTAAAAGATATGTGTTGAAATTGTAAATAACCACAAATGGAGAGTAAGTTGACAACCGTTAAAATTTATACAACCAAAAAAAGGGACACTAGTGGAGAAAATCCAAAAATATTGTGACAATAATGTTAAAGTTGTTAAAGTTGGGAAAATATGATCGCAAAATTCTAAATGAGGTTTTTTGTGCTTTTTAGGTCAAAATATAAAAGTTTTTACTATAAGGACGAAAAGCGTCAAATTCATTAAAGATTTGTGCCAAAAACACCAAAATGTAAAACTTTTCACTACAAGACTAAAAATGTCAAAGTCACTAAAGATTTGCGGCAAAAACCTAAAGACATAAAAACTTAATCAAAACATAAAAATGTAACAGTTTTGACTTTAGGGACTAAAAGTGTCAAATCACTAAATTCTTGTGTCAAAAACCTAAAGGTAAAAAAGTACTATTGCTAAGCTCCGTTTGATTTTATATATATATATATATATATATATATATATATATATATATATATATATATATATATATATATATATATATATATAAAGGCTAGGTTATAATGTGGATGGACAACTATTGTGCGGACATGTGGATAATACTATTTTATAAGAATTAATAAGAGAATATGTTGTTTAGTAATGTAAATACATTCAATCTAACAAAACTATTGTTATTTTAATGGATTGTCACTAATTCTAATTCATTTTTATTCTCATGCATCATTTTTCATTTATTTTCATTCTTACAGAATACAACTCAATAAACATTCTGATAACATTCTGACAGAATGAGAATAATTAAAAAAAAGTCTACAGTAACCTTATAGACGATTTAATTAGTGAAAATGCGTAATAATTACAGTAATTATATAATATTGAACATATTCATATTATCAAACATCATATTTTCTTTGTCATTCTCACATAATAGCATTTTCCACACGTCCGCACAATAGATATCAATCCATATTTGAACCTAGCTCTCTCTCTCTCTCTCTCTCTCTATATATATATATATATATATATATATATATATATATATATATATATATATATATATATATATATATATATATATATGTTTAGAAGCTATTTTGGTCAAGAAACATTTGATCAAATTGATTTTATGAAGATAAATTGCTATATTCTAAAGCCTAAAGGATGTTGCTGATATCTTTGACCCCCTGTCATTATCTTGACCATATCTCATGACTCGTAACTCCGATTGACGAGATTCAAAGTCTTCCGAAAACTAGACAAAATTTCAGACAACTTTCGTGTTTACATAAACTGAAGAATTGGGACCGAAAGATGCAAAAAAGCCAAAAATGATATCATATTTTTCACTCCTGCGATCACATTTGTTGGTCGAAGTTTTGCAAGGTTGGAAAAAGTCATCTAGAAGAAAAATCAATTTCTACGATTGTATATTCACTTCTGCGATCACATTTTTGTGACGTAACTCCCGAAACTTCATAAATAACATCATACATCATTTACTGACAAATCTAGAAAAAATCCCCATATCTCATATCTGCGACCACATTTTATAAAAACTTGTTCCAAAAGTTTCTTACGTATAAATATGACCCTCTTGATCAGACTTGAAGGAGAGACGATTCCGGACGACAAAAAATCGTTATGAATGTGATTTCTGATACCTTTCAACGACTTTTGGAGATTTAAGGGTTGTGAATCATCTCATACACTTAGTTTAGAAGATTAATCAATTTATTTTTTTTTATTAGTTTATATTCATTTTTAGATATGTCTGGCTAAAACCCTAGTTTTCAGTTCTGCATAGACTAGTACTTTTCATATGATCAGTTACCAAATTTGGTTTTCATTGTGTGTTTCTATCTAGTTGTTTCAGTTTTGAACTTAATGAATGTTTGATACTAAATTCTTCTTAGTCTGATCACTTAACTAGGGTTTTATCAATCTAGTTAATCAGTTAATATTATCCGTAACTGTTTTTGTCAACTTGTAATAAGTAAAAAATATCAAATCGGTTCCGTGTTTGGGATTTAACTATGATATAAAATGAAATTTCATACCTTTACACTTTCGAGCTTGTGAGAAGTATTGGGTATTGCTGAGAATTTTACATGAATCTTAATACAACTTTTCTGATCTTAATTAAGAGTTTATTTAATTTAGACAATAAAAATTTAAGGTCAACTAAAGAGCTTGTTTTGGTTAATTTAACTAGGTAAAAGAGATTATACTAGAGCTTATTAGGTTTTTTTAGTACCAGCTTAGATAAAACACATTCTGAATAACCAGATATGGACTGACTGCATGATTAGGAAAGTCGCAACATAGCTGAAATCATTTTTTACTAAGTTTAATTTAGTTTATTTTCACTGCAATTTTAGTTTTATTTAAAAATCAAATCCCCTTTTTTTATATTTTCTGCTTTGACTAGAATGTGCCTTACGTTAAAGGCATTGTCTGTTAGGGTGTGTTATTGAGGATTCGATTCTGTTTCCCTGTGCTATCTATTGGTGTAACCAGTAGTGATACATTTATTTGCTTAAATTGTGTATGTCAATGGTTTAATAAGATGTGTTGTATGTATGATGAAATATGTGATATACTAGAGAATTCACGAAGTTTTATACTTATAGTTGTGGATTAAACAATTTGCAGGTCGTCGTGAGAAGAGCTCGACGGGACTGTACACACGCATTGAAGACATTCGTTTCCGCAGTTTTGTAAACTTAACTTTGATATTGTATGATCTTAATCAAACGAATGTTACTTAATGGTTTTTGAAACAAAAGTTTTAATTAGTTAGTATATTTTAAAATTGAAAAATCTCTTTGTAATTTTCGAAACGATACAAAAGCTTTGGGAAAATATTGTTACAACTCTCTGATACCTTGTGACATAGAGTATTTCTTATGAATCATCGGTCTCATTAATTGAACAATATATATGCATCGAGTACGGTCGGTCCTTGTAGGACCAAGCGTGTATAAATACAATACATGGAACTAGTATAAATACAATACATGGAACTAGTACATATAAAATACATACCATACATATTAATAATTTAATATAAGTTTCAAATTGTACATATAGTCACATAACATTAATTCATTGTTATTAGGTGTGAATTTCATGGCATCTCTTTTAAATTCCTCTTAGTTAATATGAATGTTATTTTTTCAACGTGAATTCCATATTTTTATGTGGCTTGTTAATGACATTCCTATATGCAAGAAAAAGAATTCATAATGTGAATATCACGTTATATAATATGAATTTGATATTATCAGTTGAAATTAAATTGCTTTGATGTGTAAGTTCCGATATAGTATTTATGATGTCAAGTTATGCATGTGGATTCCATACATTAAGGGGGCGTTGAGTGTAATGAAGCAATCAACAGAGGATCTATTAAATTTGCTGTTTTCATATGGCATATAATGAAAAAGTTGTCTGCCAAGGCATGGTATCAATCAAGTCTGGTAACTATTTAGATATTACTAATTATTAAATGTGACATCACATGAATCTGATTTATAGAATTTGAATTCAAACTTCATCATTGTGAATTTAAAACTATCTTTATGAATATTATATTATATAATGTACTTTGCAAGTTTCAAATAGGTATATCATGTTTTCATATGTACATTCGTCACTATTAATGTGACTTTTTTCTTTTTTAATGTGAATTTCGATATATGTGATTTTAGCTCCTCGGTTGCATGTGTAACATGTTTAATCCTGATATGAAAAAGACACCCTAATATATGTAAAAAGGAACAAATAAACTAAAAATTCTATAGCAAAGCCACCAAAAAAATGAGATTTTAATATCAATTTCTCCTTTTTTGCGGAATTCCAAATTACCGCCACATATGAGTATATCGGTTCGAACCCAATTCATAAATATCCTCTTGCATTGTATTTTTGACAAATTGCTAATTCATAAATATCCTCTTGCATTGTATTTTTGACAAATTGCTAAAATGGTAATGTGGTTATAAAAATTATGTAGTTTTGATCCAAAAAATGTTTCATGGTGCATCAGTGGTTCAATTTTGGATACACTGTGTGGTTTGGTCCTTATCAACTTGAAAAGACTACTATTATTACATTTGTTTTTTTTTATTTTATTTTATTTTAATTTTATATTCATGTTAATGATTTTACTTAATTCAAAATAAAAGAAGGCCCCTCTCTCTCTCTCTCTCTCTCTCTCTCTCTCTCTCTCTCTCTCTCTCTCTCTCTCTCTCTCTCTCTCTCTCTCTCTCTCTCTCTCTCTCTCTCTCTCTCCTGATCACATGCATACAATCGTTTATTTTTGTTCTTGAATCACACACTGCGTTTTCTAGTTAACACATACACACAAACAATCGATTTTTTTGGTTTTGCTCTTCAAGAACATTCAAATTTTTGGGTTTATTTCTAGAACTGAAAATCAATTTCTGAATCTGAAGAAAGCTTATAGGTTTTCAAGAACAATCGATTTCTGAAAAAATCAATTTCGTCTGCATATTTTCATATAATTTCTAGGTTTAGGGGTTAATGAAATCATAAAAGAAAATGATAGCACTGAATCAAATCGAAGCTAAAATCATCACATAACTTGATTAAGTCATAAGAATCAAAGCTAAAATATGAGTTGTGTAACGACCCAAAAATCAAGGGTAAAAAATTCATTTTTCGATACAGTAAAAACACATATCTTTAAATCTAAACGTTCCAAAAGCATTGCCAATTCAAAACATTTATCAGAGTTCATCCCAAAATCACGAAATGCGGAAAACATAGGTGTGTGTGCTCGATCAAGCTAAGCTTCCTTTCCAAAACAATGATACCTGAAACCATAAACAAAATTGTAAGCACGAAACTTAGTGAATTCCCCAGAGCATAGCCCACATAATCACATAAACCATATCAATCGCATAACCAGCATGTACACATATAAAGATGCCATGGAAACCCTCCAAGGTCTTATACACATAATCACATAAATCGTATCAACTACATAAGCCATGCATATAACATACAAGGATGCCTTGGAAACCCTCCAAGGTCTTACTCCGGGTGTCATGGAAACCCTAGAGGGTCTTAGCCCAATGTCATGGGAACCCATACATGGTCTTAACTAAGTACCAATCAAACCATACATACAACATATAAGTTAAACATGCAAACATATAAGGATGCCATGGAAACCCTCCAGGATCTTACACTGGGTGCCATGGGAACCCCCGCATGGTCTTAGCCCAATGTCATGGGAACCCCCACATGGTCTTAACTAAGGACGCCCTAGAAACCCTCCAAGGTTTTAAACCTTGGTGCCTCGGGAACCCCCCAAGGTCTTTACCTAGAATGTCGTGGAAACCCTCCAGGGTCTTACACCTAGGTGCCCTGGGAACCCCTCGAGGTCTTCCATACAAGTATCATAAAGACAACTAGCATATCACATTCCACGTAATCAGTTAGCATACCATATAGCACAAAATCAGCTAGCATAGCACATAATACATAATGGACCGGCCTTGGTGCCTTCGACCCATTGGTATGGTGCGGAGACTCACCTGGCACCGTTGAGGTCCCGCGAGTAAAACCCTAGTTGTTGGTTGACAGGTTCCCGAACTATGACCATCAAAACGACACCCAATTAATAATTGGGTTCCAATACATAACCATAAACCCATGCTTAGGGTAAAAAGACTATTTTACCCTTAACCTAACTTCGTCTAAAACCAAGGTCCAAATACACACTTTGAAAGGCCCAAAAACCAATCAATGAACGACAGCCTAATACATGGCTCAATTTTGCAAATTCGGCCTAAACCTCTATATGGGCTTATCTTAAGGCCCAACCATTTAGTCCAGTCCAAACATGTGGCATTTTGATGGCCCAGTATCTCATAATCATCAAGGCCCAATTATGGCCCTCTTATGGCCTAATTTTACAAATTGGGCCCAAGCCTTTCCAACTGGCCTTATCCTAAAGCCTAATAATTTCCTTAGTCCATAAATATGTTCTTAATTGGCCCACAAAGGCCCACAATAGCTTAGTCCAATAAATGGCCCAATAAGAACCCAAAACCCAATTAGGGGTTTTCACATAAAATGACGATTATGGTTAAGTGTTCACACTTAACCCATTAAGGACTCAATCCATTAAGTCCAAACATACTATGAAATTGGGCTTGAGTCATATCTTCACTCCAATTGTCCAAAATGCGAGTCCCGATAAGCCTAAACCGATAATTCCAAAATTAGGGTTTTTAAACCCTAATTAGGGTTTTCAACTCAATAATAGCCTAATAGGCCCAAAACTAAGTCCTAAGATCAATGTGGGCTTCATTAGGCCCATTAGGGTCTCATAAGTCCCATTAGGGTTTCATAAGGCGGGCACCACCCACTACCACCTCATGTAGTCGTGGTCAACGACGGCTCACGGTGGTGGTTATGAGTTTCTTTTACTATTTTCGCATCGGTTATAATATTACAAAGCAAAAACCCGAATAACACAAACACACACACACACACTAATACAAACACACACATAACCACCCTAGTGGTGGCCGGTGGTGGCACATGGTGGTAGCCACCACCACCTCACGGTGGTGGTGGCCTTTTCTTATTTTTCCGGCTAGACAAAACACACACAACACACATTAAAACAAAATCAGACACCCATGAAAACTCACAACCACCTCCCATGATGGATGGTGGTGTCAAGATACGACGACGATGACAGAAAGTATTAGAAATGCCAGTATGCGGTGATTTGCGGTGACAGCCACCACCTTACGGTGGTGGCGATGCTTTCTTTTGGTCGGCTACCCAACAAACACGTCAACATACTCGAATTCACACTGGAAATGCGTCCAAACACAGCCACCCTCACGATGGCACTTGGTTGTCAGAAAGAATCGAAGAAACAGTCCCCGGGACAGTAGTGGCGGATGTCCGTTAGTTGTAACCGGAATAGAACAGCAAGCTGGAACAGCAACATCGAGAATCACATCGTTCGACGTTATTCTGGTTGATCGTAGCCCACACTTCACCGTTCACAGTTCAAACTCCCATCTCGGTGGTCCTCCTTGCCGCTCACGGTGTCGCCGGCAGCAGGTGGTGACTTGGTTGGATTGGAAAAATGAGAAGAATGGAGGTGGCTACTGGGAAGTCACAAGGTGGTGGCTGCTGCTTCATTCGAGAGTAGGGTTAGGGTTTTAGGACGGGGTGACGAGTTTATATACCCCCATCACATTTCAAAATTTATTCCATAATACCATCTTTGGTCCCTCCCTTCCTTTTCTACTTTCAAACTAAATACAATATTTACCAAACAACCCCTATTTTTAACAATTCATTACAATCCTAGTCCCAAGAGTTACGATTTAACCCTCACATTCCAAAAGTCCTTTCACTTTAAGCCCAATAATTACCAAACACCTCCTGACCTCTAAAATCTTTTCAAAATAAGTCCCAAAATTACACTTTAACCCCTGAATAATCCAATTTATAACATTTGGCTCCACAAAACCAACACCCCACTAAATAATATGGATTTAGGGCGACTATTCGTTCATCAATTTTATCTATTTATTTATTTAATAAACATAATGTTACAAGTTGAATGAAGAAGAAAGTATGTGTATGTGTGTGTTATGTTTTTGGTTCATCAAAATCCTTCATTCCACCCTGCCACCAAATATCGAACTAAAATCGGAGCTGACCTGATTTACATTTCAGAGAGTAGAAATGTGAAGGAGATGATGCAGCGTTAATAAACAAGCATGTGCAAGGCTATGATGAATAAGCAGGTTTACACGTGGGAGTGGGTCACGTCTAGAGTGTGCATCTAGGTCTAAATCCATTGGTACTAGAGTTTCTTAGGGTTAGGGCGGTGATAAACAAGCATGGGTGATAGTGGGAGGTGGGTTTCTCGTTGGAGCTAGGGCATTGAGTTGGTGGTGATGTTCTTAGTAAACCTTTATAAAGGGAGATGGTAGACTGATGATATATATATATATATATATATATATATATATATATATATAGAGAGAGAGAGAGAGAGAAAAAGAGACAGAGACAGAGATAGAGAGAAAGAGAGAGGGAGAGGGAGAGAGATAGAGAGAGAGAGAAATAGATAGATAGATAGATAGATAGATAGATAGACAGATAGAGAGAGAGAGAGAGATTGTGTGTGTGTATGTGTGTGTGTGAATGGTATTTTCTTTTTACTTTTTTTAGTAAAAACAATAAGAAGTTAAATAAAAGAAATCAAAGAAGAATTTTTTAAGGGCATACTCACCATTTTAGGTTGGGTGTTTGGACCAAAACTATACAAAAATATCAACTATAAGGACAAAACCACACAAGAGATCTAAAATTGGATCATTTATGCACCACCAAATATTTTTAGACCAAAACTACATAACTTTGACAACTATAGGGACCATTTTTGCAATTTTGTCTTGTTCTTTATTTGGTTATACTACAATCTTCATGTTTATTTGTAAAGTAAATTACTCTCACTGTTTTAGTTAAAATTGTATGTTTTATTCATTTTTTTCTTTTTTGTATTCAATCTGTTTTTTTCTTATGATTTTCGTCCTAGCTAGACATGAAAAACTACTATACCCTTACTAGATATTTTTATGTATTTTTAAATCTTTATTATTTATTTATTTCCTTACTATTATAAAATTAATAAATTTTTCTCACTATTTTGGGAAATTTTTAGATAAATTGTAATATTCCGTTTAAAATGAATAAATAAAATAAAATAAATAAATAAATAAATAAGATAAATAAATAAACAAATAATCCTGAAATCCCGAAGTGTATTTTATATTTTATTTTGCTTTAGCCTTAAATTTTTAATAATTTATCAGTGTTAGCTATGAGGAGTTAAATGTTATAATTCCGGAAAATATGAGTCTATTTTGTAACATCTGGACCTAAAATGCAAAATATTTATTAGAGGAGGGGCTGTTGGATAATAAGTGGATTTAAATTAAAAAGGAACTTTGGGGGAGGGAATGAAAGTGAATAATGAGCTTAAGTAGAATACGGACGGGGCCATAACTCGTCACCCTCCTCTTGGCATTCATCTAAAAACACAGCCTCAAACCTAACCCTAACCCTAGAACCTTTGTAGCTGCCACCCATATACCCCTCACCTCCATTCGTCGCCACCTCCACTGTTCAAGTTGGAAACCACCGCTGAAAGACCGCCTCTACAACTCAGTCGATGGGATTGAAGGCCGACGTTGTGGCTGCTGTTGTTGTTGTTGTTCTCATTTGTCGTTCCTTCATTACTCCGATTCGTCGTCCGTCTCATTGTCGGTATCACCACATGGTTGCGCCGTCGACGCTATCGTCGTCTGTTGGCGCCGCCACTACCGTTGCTTCGTTCTATCGTTCCTTTCATCGTCCCTTCGTCGTCATCCTCCTCCATGATCGAATTGCAACTGCGTGGTGGGCGTTTATGCTCGTGTGTGTGCGTGTATCAGTATATGTTGGCGTGTGTTGTTGGCCAAAAAACAAGAGGACCACCATGGCAGCCAACCATGGTGGCTGCTGCCCTTTTCTGCCACCACTAGCCACAGTGTGAGGCATTTGTGTGTCTATTATAGTGTGAATATGTGTATAATATGGTGTAATGGTGTATGAATGGTTCTTGGCCGAAAATACCCACCACCACCACCACTGTGAGGTGGTTGCTGCCACCTTCCGCCACCATCAGCCACCATCTTGGTGGCTGTATTGAGCATATTTCCTTGTTCTTTTAGTGCTAGTGTGTGTGTGTGTGTGTGATGTATAAATTTTTATGTGTGCTTGGATTGTTGGAATTATCACTTGAACCACCGCCGCCGTGTATGGGTGGCTGCCGCCGCCGACCACCATTACCCAAGGTGGCATTGGGTGGTGCCCGACTTTTTAAACATTAAATTACCCAAACAGTTAACTTTATCCCGAGTGACATGAGTTTGGGGTTGGAATCCCTAATTAGGGTTTAAAAAACACTAATGTCAAGAAAACCCTATTTTTGGAGTTGGTCGGACCCGCGTTAAAACTATTAATTAAACTTAAAATAATACTTAATAATTCTCTACAATTAGCTTAATGCAACATTGGACTTAATGAATTAAGCCCTTAAGGGGTTTAGTGTGGAACACTACCTTAGTTATCATTTCATGTGGAAATCCTAAAATTGGGGAGCTCTATTTTGGACAATGATTGAGCGTGCAATTAGGTTGTTGATTTGATTGTTATTTCATCCGAGAATGACTAAGTCAAACCTTAATCAGTCTACCCTTATGTGATTGAGTCCTTAATGGGTTAAGTGTTCTTACTTAACCCTAATCGTCATTTTATGTGAAACCCTAATCGTCATTTCATGTGAGGTGGTCACTGTTGCAAGTGACGATGACCTGTGATAGGGTATTGAGTCAAGCATCTTCTTGTAGGTGATTGAAAGTGAGTAGAAGATGGTAGAGTTCTTCGTTGCTAAAGTGATTATCTACACGTATATCGAGGTGAATTTTGCCTCACTATACCCGTGGGATGAAGGCACCAATGCTGACCCACTAGTTTTGGTTATCTGTTAGTAGATGGATACCTTAGATAATGTATATAGTCATGTAGGATAGACTGAGGTCTCTTGATCCAAGCTCTCTTACCTATTCCTCGTTTGGTTGTGGTTCTAGAGTGGGATCATCTGTCTGGGTGATATCTCACCTCTGAGTATGTACAAGCATGCATTCCTTGGATTGTTGATATTGAGTATGCTGCTATGTTGTAGTGATCTGTTAGATATGTGTTCTGGTATTGAGTATGCTACTATGTTGTAGTGATCTGTTAGTTCTGTGTTTTGGTATCGAGTGTGTTATTATGTTGTAGTGATTTTTTAGATTTGTCTCCTAGTATTGAGTATGTTGCTTCATGGTAAGAATCTGTAGAATAGTATGTTATATGTGCTTGCTGGTTATCATCTATGGAGTGCTCTTAGGGACTGTTTGTGGTCATAGGATAACCTGAGGACTCTTGGTCTAGACTCTCTTGTCTGTTCCTTGTTTGGTTGTGGCTCTAAAGTAGGACCATCTATTCGGGTGGCTATCTCACCTCTGGTTACTTATGGTTACACATTCTATGGGGGTTAGCTGGTAGTGGAACTATATTCTGTGAGAGAATTAGTACGCAGTAGTGAGCTGTATGATTGTTGATCACTTGTATTAAGTGCCTACTTAATCTTGATTGTTTATATATTGACATATTGTGTCTAGTTTGGGTTGAGGTTTTCCTGCTTTGTATGGTAGGCCAAGATACTTGGTGCGGGCCTGTTGTAAGTCATAGGCACAGAGGCTCGGGAAGAGCGGTAGGGTTGAGGCGGTAGGCCAACAAACCCTGGGTATTCCAACCCGATGGCTGATTGAACCTGTTGTATATTGGCATTCCAACCTGGGGTATTCCATCCCGAGGATGACTATATGTAACATCCCGACTCCCAGGTATGAGACAATTTCCATTTTTAAACTCATCGAGTTGAGACGTGCTGGAAGCTCTTGGGTCGCATGTTTTTGAGCCAACTCGGCGAGTTGTTAAGGAAAACTCGACAAGTTGGCAGTTGTTTATGAAACCCAAAATTTTAGGGTGTTGCACCGTATTTAAAGACCTTATGGGCTTTGGATGGCCTCTTTGTCCGCCCCTTTATCCGGAGAAACCGTAATTCGTGCATTCTCCCCCTTTTTATATATATGAGCTTAAAGAGTGAGTTTTTGGTGATCTTTTGAAGGAGCTTGGACTTTGAAGTGGTTTGAATGAGAGGAAGCTTGTAGATCCAATATCTTCTCTGTTATTGCAACCATTTTAATGTATAAAGACGATACTTTGGTCTTTCATTGCTTAGATCTTTCCATTTGGAAGTTTATTGTTATTTTTGGCTCATATTGGGTCATTCTTGACTTGGCCATTTATTGAAGTTGTCACTTCAGATATGGATGCTTATGGCCTCTTTGGGATTAAAGCTTCAAGCTTTATCATGTTATATCCCCCCCTTATGCTTTAGACCCTTGTTAGGCCTTCTTTAGCCTCCTTGTGTCATGCATGGATGTAAAGTTAGCAACTTTACATGGTTTTCCAGGTCATGGGTTCCAAATCTGCACCTTGAGTGTTGGAAGGGACGAAAAAAGGATTGAATGAGTTAAGTGGGGAAAACTCGACGAGTTGTTTTGATAACTCGGCGAGTTGGCTGGGGTGTTTCCCCATTTCTCTTAGTGATAAAGGAACTCGATGAGTTAGTAGATCCACTCGACGAGTTGGGTCAACATGGACTGTTGACCTTGACCATGGTTGACCAAGTTGGACTTTAAGGGCATTTTGGGTAATTGAGGTTTTGATGGGTTGGTCATGCGGGTTGTAGGCTCTGGGTCGGGAGCTAGAATTCGGAGTTAGATCTTATTAGTTAAGCTGCTTGTGAGGTGAGTTTTTCCTCACTGTACTTATGGGTCGAAGGTACCAATGCCGACCCCTTTTGGATTGTTATCCTGGTTATCTTATGATGCTATAATGTTGTTACAATTTTTTATATTGGTATCCTAGTAGATAGGATGATGCTATGCTTATTGATCTGTATGATCTGTGCTTGCCTGTTGATTGATTATGTGTTTATGAGTTATGTATATGTCGACATGTGTGTGTAATTGGGTTGAAGCGGTCCTGCTTTATGTTGAAGGCCAACAAACCCAGGGCGGATCAGATAGACTGTAGGCGTGTGAGGCGGTCCAGTCAGGCCGAAGGCCCATTGAGCGGTCCGAATAGGCTACAGACCCTGCAATGTGTCTAGTCATGATGAAGGCTCGGGAGAGGTCCAGATAGACTGAAGGCTCTGTGAGGCAGTACAGTTAGGCTGAAGGCTCATTTATGCTGGTTGTTGTCTTTATGTTATGTGATGGTATTTTGGGGAAAACTCACTAAGCTCTGGGCTTACAATTTTGTGGTTGTGTTTCAGGTACTTCAGATAATTGCGGAAAGACGAAGGCTTGATCGTACACCTCCTAGCATTACATGTTATGATGTCTAGGAAAAAGTATGATGTGAAACCTATTTGGAAAACAATATGTGATAAATGATGGTTTTTGAAATTGTGTAAAAGTTTTAGATTTTTTTTGAAATTTTATGGATGTTACAAGTTGGTATCAGAGCCTTGGTTTGAGTGAATTGGAGGAACAAACTTGTGAATCCAGTCTCAAATTAAGGAAAAGATTTTCAAAATGATTTTCTAATGGTTTTAATTCAAAATACTAAAGGAGGATGCGATGTGTACGATTAGTCGAAGCCACTAAGTAGACCCCAAAATACCATGTTATTATTTGATGTTATGATATGTTTGAACAACATGCTAGTGATAAGCTAGGGATCTTTAGGAATTGCATGATAGAATTGCCTGATTATATGATGCATGATAGCTTAGGGCCTTTTCTTTTATTAAATTGACATCATTACTGTAGTTGCTTAGTGTATGCATCATGGTTATATATAACTAAGACCTTATAGCCTAGGAATGTTTGGTTTGGCCTTATTTCCTGTTCTTTTTTGATGAAGGACTTAGGGTAGGAGCAGATATTTGAATGTCTATAGGGTCTAGTGTTATGTATGGCTAGCATACACGAGTGTTGCATGGTTTATGGAAGTTTCATGGATGAGTCGTGATGGGTCATTCGGATAGTAGTGAGATGTTTAGTTTCCTCTATGTGTGAGGATTGCGTATTCGTTTATGCTTATGAGTATTGTTAGGGTGTTGTGATGGTCCTTGAGCCTAACACAGGTAGGTGTGGAAGGTAGTATGGGCCCGTACTCCTGAAAGCACAAGACCTGTATGTGTAGCAAGGAAGTCACAACCCCTAGGGCTTCATTGGGAGTTGGTTCCCCATTATTTATGTGGATTATCTGATATCTTCCTAGTGTATTGTTAGTATGGTAGTTACGAGACAACTCGAGACCGGATCCGGGTCGGGACTGGGAGCTGGCAGTCATGATGGGCCATCATTGACATAGGACCGTATCAGGGAGATCATTCATGAGGAGGTGGTTGCTATTGTCCGGTTCAGATTCCAGAGATGTTCGGGTCTATCAAGACCGCGATGATGGAGTTCTTTGATGATCGCTACGCAGCCATCGCTGAGACGGCTGCTGCTGCAACCTCCGTAGCCGTGGCGGCTGCAAGTGTTGGGACAGGACGGGCCTTTCAGTATCAGGACTTCGATAATACAAAGCCTCCAACTTTTGACGGAGTCCAAGACCTAATTGTGGCCATGAGGTGGCCATCTGATGTGGAGGATGTTTCTTCACGTGTTCGTGCCCTACTGACCAGAAGGTCAGGTTCGCTCTGAACCTCTTGAGGTCCGTAGCAAAGGATTGGTGGAGACCTATTATGAGATTATACTCAGATGAGCAGAGGGCTGCGGTATCATGGTATCAGTTCGGGGATATGTTTCTCACTCGCTACATTCCTCGGGTCGAGCGGGAGAGGTTGGCTCAGGAGTTTTTAGACCTAAGGTAAGGATCGGAGTCGGTGATGGAGATCACCCGGATGTTTACTGAGGGGGCAATCTTTTTCCCTAAGTATGCTTCAAAGTAGGCTCATATGAACCATTATCTAAGCATGCTCAAGATGGATATCAGACTGTTTATTTCTACTCAACGGTGTGATACTTTACTGGAGTTACAGGAGGCCGCCAGACGGCGTGAGCTTGAGATTGATTTGCAGTTGAGAGATCAAAGGCAGGCCTCGGCGCAGTCACAGCCGGCGCCGAAGCAGTTCAAGACCGCCGATTCTAGGTCTGGAGGATAGAACGGCCACACTTTGTTGGAAGTGCATGAAGGTTCATGTCGAAACATGCCGATTTAGTAGTGGGTGCCACAAATGTGGCAGGGAGGGGCACTATGTGAGGGACTGCCTCCAGTCCGCCTCGGTTCTGAGTATGAGGATCTGTTATCATTGTGATCAGGTTGGCCACGTGAAGGTCAATTTTCTGTTGCTCGCAGGCTCCCGCACCACCTACATTGAGGATCACTAATGGGAGTCAGAGCAGGGCGAAGCCCTCGACGGCTCAAGGTCTCGCTTTCCATCTCACTGTCGAGGAGGCTAGGATAGCACCAGATGTTGTGACTGGTATGTTTATATCCCTTATCTTATTGATTACGTTTATTTTATGCTCATATGTTTGTACCTATGTTAGGTACGTTCCTAGTGAATTTATTGCCAGCTTTAGAGTTGTTTGACTCAGGTGTGAGTCGGTTTTTTGTTTCTTGGTCCTTCAGTAGAGAGTTTGCTTTGCCCATGGGGGAGTTGGAGTTTCCGTTGTGAGTTTCTATCGCCAACGCACACAGGGTTTCTGCTTCTTTGGTTTACCAGGGATGTGTTCAAGAGGTCTTTGGTGTGTCCATTTCGATCGATTTGATTCCGATTCCTATGGGGGATGTACTCCAAAATAACCCCACTATATTGCATTAAAAGGTAGTACAAGGCAAGTAGGTTCGATTCACAGAGACACGGAATAATTAGTCTATACCTCTTTGCGCAAGGTACTATGGTCACCAACAATAAAGACGGGGGTTTAGAATAAAATAATTAAAACAAACACTTAAAAGCACAAGTAATAAACTAAAAGAGTGAATTAAATTCAGATTTTGTAAGGACCCCAACTCCATGTAGGACAATCCAGCAATGTCAATCAAAGATGATAAGACATTTGTTTCATTCTATCTAAGTTGGTACTTGAGAGTGTTAACAAGCTCTAACACTTTCCATTCACCACATTAATCAATCAAAACAAGCTCTTTGATTAATCCTAACATTACTAACCTAATTTAAACAAGCTCTTAGAAGTATATTAAAATATTGCATTAAGCTTATTGTGAATGTTCCCAACAACACCCAATACTCTTCACAAGCTCGGGAGCGTAAGAATGTATGAAAAGATTTACACTAAATTCATTCATAAGAAATCAATTTAATGCTTGTTACTTAGTTCAATTCACAAAACAATTACGGATTTTGCAAAATGAATAACTTGAATGACCTAACTCTAATTCAAATGGCCAATAAGAATCATTATTATAATCAAACATTCGATTGAAGTAAAATCAGTTTCACTAGATAGAAATTAAACACAAACATCAGGTCATATGATTTGATTCACAACCAAAAAGTCAAAACATGAAATTGGAGAAGTTAGGGTTCTAGCCACACATGGCTAGAACAAGATCACAAGTCTAAATGATGAAATTAAGTGTAATTACAACTTAAAAAGATGAGAATTAATGTTTCCAAATGATTAATGGAGAAACCCTTGCAAAAACCTTCAAATTCTCCTCTTAAATGGTGCTCTGATATGTTGTGTATGTGTAAAAATGGCCCTTAACCCGTAATATGAAAGATAGGAAAAAGTGCCAAAAGTTGGTTTCTGGGTCGAACACGGCCCGTGTTGGACATAGAGTAAATCTGACACGGCTCATGTTCAGCATGGTTAACAGCTCATGTTTTGGTCAACACGGTCCGTGTTGGACATAGAGTAAATCTGACACGGCCCGTGTTCCCCTCTGACTCTGAATCCAAACTTGAAATTCCAACTTTTTCGTTCTTCGCCCGATCATTCCGAAACCTTCACCAATGCTTCCCAACACTTCCTAAAGCGCATTTCAACCTCCGGTTTACCTGAAAAAGACATGAAAATGTGCAAATAAGGTTGTTCTAGAGACTACATAAAATGTGATGAAATGCAAGGCAAATGAAGAACAATTATGCTAAATAGATGTATGGAAAGGTACTAAAAGATGTGCAAAAAGGTGCAAAAATTGCACCTAACAGTTATAAAGTATTTATTTATATAAAATCTGATTTTTATGAAAATAATACTTTACAAAGGACCAAAAACATAAATTTTAGCCAATAGGCTTTAAATTTGGGCCTCACAGTTTTTGGGCCCAAACTTGCGAAAATGAAGAGTTTAGGGACTGAAATTATAAATTCATAAAAGTATGACTCTGAAACATAAATAAATAAAATTCAGGGGTTGAAAATGATTTTATTACCAAATTAGACTAAAAATGCAAAGTTTTTGATTTTGGGGTCAAAATTGTAAAACTTACGAAAATTGAGCCAAAAATGTAAACATTTTACAAATAAGGGGTGGAAATCACAAATACAATAGTTTTGGGCTGAAATTATTATTTAAATAAAGTTTGGGTTGAAAATATCAAGAAAAATGGTTTAAGGACAAAAAATGTCAATTTTTATAAAAAGGGACTAAAAGTGCCACTTTTATAGATAAAGGGCTACAATGGTCAAACTAAATATTTTTTTTTGGACCCAATCGAGAATTATAAAATTTTGGGTGGGTTATAAATATCAGGTTTATAACACGTAGTTTATATATATATATATATATATATATATATATATATATATATATATATATATATATATATATATATATATATATATATATATATATATATATATATATATATATATATATATATATATAACCAAAGCTTCGTTATAAATCAAACGTCAAAGTAGTTAATACTTCGAATAAACATTTCGCCTACAACAAATAGCTACATTCCGAACCTAAGATCAATAAATTATAAATGATTCAATGGTTGGGCTCAAATATTTTCTATTCGTGCTATTGGGCATTTATGAACCAATATCATGATTATTTGGACCCAATATAATCGCACATGTTTATTGTGCTTCCGGTGACCCAATTACATGCTTAATGGACCCTCAATGGCTTTTACATGCTATTGGGCCATAGTGGCCCATTTGCATTGCTAGTATTATCCAAATAAATCATATGTGTGATGGGCTAACGTGTCCGTCGCATACTCGACAACCTATAATAACCTACATGATTATTGGGCCTCTGTTGTCCTCTTCTCTTCGTCTGTTAGGCTTACCTTTTATTCAAGTAAACATAAATCAGGTTGTTAAACAAGGTTATTCAATTTCAATTGGATTTAGTGGGGAATAACGGGTGACACCAATAAGTGTCGGTCGTAGTCTGTAGTTATAACCAGAGTATCCTGGAGGGAGAGCGAGAGTTTGTGTGTAGATCTATATGGGGGTGACTCCCCCACACCTGAGCTGATCACTATAGTTAGACTCGGCCAGTCTAGGGTGACAAAATCTTGATCAAAACCGGCGTTTGGAAAAATGCCAAGACAGGGAAATTAGTCATTATTATGCACGGTTATAATGAATTACATAGAGATCCATTACCCTCTATGTAATCATGGGAAATCATATTCATTCGTTGTGATGATACAATAATACAAAACTATCATACTATTTATATCGGAAAACATCGTGTTTTCCGGGGGAACAATATTATTCACTCCTACATACAACAACTATAATACAAGAATCAATTTTGAATAACAATCACTTTTACCTGTTTTGAAATCACACACATATGCACTTATGGGATCATCACATCTTTTCTTTGCAAACAGTTTTTGTACAAAAAATATAAGATTTTCTGGTTGTACAAACAATACAAACTAGTTTTATATCAAACATGCTTATGAACTCACCAACATTATATATGTTGACAAAACAACTTGTATTCTCACGTAACAGATAAGCTGAAGAAAATTATCAAGTGTGTTAGGATGTTATGTTTTGTGACTCTCAAACAATTTATGCTATGAATATGTAACATTTAGATAATGTACTTGATGTGAACAATGACAGTTGTACTATGCTATTTTGGTGATGTATGTGTTTGTTCATGTATATTCATTGTAATGGTATTCAATTGATAGTCACACGAGCCCTCAGACGTTTCCTCCGTCTGGTTCAGGGGTGTGACATGTAACATCCCGACTCCCAGGTATGAGAATTATGGCTTAAAAGACAATTTCACCTTTTAAACTCGTCGAGTTGATAATCTCAACTCGACGTGTTGGAAGCGCTTGGGTCGCACTTGTTTTTGAACCAACTCGGTGAGTTGTTATGGAAAACTTGACGAATTAGCGGCTGTTTATGAAACCCTAATTTTTAGGGTGTTGCACCCTATTTAAAGACCTTATGGCCTTTGGATGGCCTCTTTGTCCGCCCCTCTGTCTAGAGAAACCCTAGTTTGTGCATTTTCCCCCTTTGTGTGTGTGTGTGTGTGTGTGTTTGAGCTTAAAGAGTGAGTTTTGGGTGATCTTTTGAATGAGATTGGTGTTTAAAGAGGTTTGATTGAGAGGAAGGATGTAGAATCGGTATCTTCTCTGTTGTTGGAACTGTTTTGAGGTATAAAGTGAATACATTGGTCTTTCATTGCTTAGATCTTTCCCTTCGGAAGTTTATTGTTATTTTTGGCTCACATTGGGGTCATTCTTGAGTTGGCTATTTATTGAAGTTGCCACTTCAAATCTGCATGCTTTTGGCCTCTTTGGGTTTCAAGCTTCAGGCTTTATCATGTTATAGGCCCCCCCTTCATGCATTAGACCTTTGTTAGGTCTTCTTTGAGTGTTTTAGTCTCCTTGTGTTATGCATGGAAGTAAAGTTAGCAACTTTACATGGTTTTCCAGCTCATGGATTCCATATATGCATTCTTGAACATTGAAAGGGATGAAAAAGGAATTGAATGAGTAAAGTGGGGAAAACTCGACGAGTTGTCTTCGCAACTCAGCGAGTTGGCTCGATTTTTCCTGCTATTCTAAATATTGTAGGAACTCGATGAGTTGTCTTGATAACTTGTCGAGTTGGCTAGGGTTTTCCCCCCATTTCTCTAAGTGATAAAGGAACTCGACGAGTTGGTAGATGTACTCAACGAGTTGGTAGATGTACTCAACGAGTTGGGTCAACATGGACTGTTGACCTTGACCTTGACCTTGAACATGTTCAACCAAGTTTGACTTTGAGGGCATTTTGGGTAATTGAGGTTTTGATGGGTTGGTCTTGCTGGTTGTAGGCTTTGGGTCGGGAGTTGGGATTCGGAGTTAGATCTTATCAATTCAGCTGCTTGTGAGGTGAGTTTTTCCTCACTGTACTTATAGGTCGAATGCACCAATGCCTACCCCTTTTGGATTGTTATCCTGGTTATCTTATGTTGTTACGATCTGTTAGATTGGTATCCTGGTAGATAGGGTGATGCTATGCTTATTGATCTGTATGATCTTTGCTTGCCTATTGATTGATTATGTGTTTATGAGTTATGTATATGTCGACATATGTGTGTGTGGTTGGGTTGAGGCGATTCTGCTTTGTGTTGAAGGACAACAGAATCAGGGCGACCCGGATAGACTGCAAGCCTACGAGGCGGTCCAGTCAGGCCGAAGGCCCAACGAGCGGTCCAGATAGGTTGTAGGCCATGCGAGGTGGTCCAGTCATGCCGAAAGCTCAGGAGCATTCCAGATAGGTTGAAGGACCTAGAGGGGTCCAGTCAGGATGAAGGCTCATTTATGCTTGTTGTTGTTTGTAAGTTATGTGGTGGTATTTTAGGGAAAACTCACTAAGCTTTAGGCTTACAGTTTTTGGTTGTGTTTCAGGTACTTCAGATGCTCGCGGAAAGGCGAAGGCTTGATCATGCACCTCCTCGCATTTTATGTTATGATTTCTGGAAAAAACTCTAATGTGAAACCTATTTTGAAAACAATATGTGATGAATGTTGGTTTTTGGAATGGGGTGGGTTTGGAGCGAATCGATCCGGATCCAAACCCTTTAAACAAATTTCAAAGTCTAATCCAAACCTGCTCCGTAACCCGCATGGTTTTAAATAATCAAACCCATATCCTTATCCACTGAATCAACTGATATCCAAATCCCCCCCCCCCCTCATACCCATAGGTTTTTTGAATAATCAAACACATTTTACTTAAATAAAAAAACAACATTTATTAAATGAATCAAATGTTGATTTAGAAAGCACATTACGTATTTGAGGACTTTCGATTGGAATTAGAATTATTATTGTAGTAACTTTCGATTGTTTTTTTTACTGTCAATTGCATTGATAGAGAATAAAAATTGCTAACTTCCTTCCCGTTGATAAATGACTTTATTGATTTATAAATGAAATTGGTGATTACTAGATGAAATATAAATGAAATGACATCATGATTCTTAGGAGAAGACTGAAAATCTAGAAGTTAATTCATCGAGTCCTATGTAAAATCAATTTAGTCTTTAGCCTTTTCTCTTTAGACTTTCAACTGGAATTTAAAGTAAAGTTTAGGTTGTATAAAATATAAATCTATAATTCTAAAATCTATACGGGACAGGTTATAAACGGAGTGGGTCGGTGATGATCCATACCCGACCTTTTTAATAAAAGGGTTAGTGGGTACGGGTTGTTAACGGTTAAACAAATCAAAAACTATGCTCCAAACCCATATAATTGTTAAGGGTTTGGATCGGATCACGGTCAAAACCCGCTCCATTGCCAGACCTATTGATTGGACCCAACATGTTTGAGTGTATATGTCATCTGTTTATATGGTGATATTTTGGGGGAAACTCACTAAACTTTATGCTTACCTAGTTGTTTATGGTTTCAGGTATCATCGGTTATTACTAGAAGACGAAGGCGGGATTGTACACACTCATCGGACAACATTGAAGATTCCACGTTTCCACAATACTCTGATTTTTAATAAATGTATTTCAGAATAAATGGTTTTCTTAATTAATGAATTAATAAATTGGGAAGTTTTACCTTAATGAAAATGCAAATTTTTGGTTATGAAAATGGGACGTTACATAAAGTCCTAAAAGTTTTTTTTGAACAGAAAAATCCGGTTATTTAATATTTTCCCAAACTAACGAAAAAATCATTTTTTTTTTTAAAATTTTAGTAGGAAATGACAAATTATGTGATTTTCCAAAAGATGAGACTTTTTTGTTAATTTTTTCTAAGACTTTATATAAAATTTTCCTAAAATATTAGGACTTTTCTGTATAAAACCCAATTAATAAAAGCTCAACAAAGCACAACTACTTTAAGCATATGTACAACTACTTCACGAGTGCACCTAATCCTTCCCATTCTTTAGTCTCATATTATTCTTCTTCAAACACCACCAACCTTCGCCATCAAACACCACCCCCACCACACTATCATAAACTAGCACCACTACTAACGACCACAACCAATACGTTCTTATTTTGTTTGTTTGATGCATAAACCAGGAGTTTGAATATGCTCAAACCTAGAAATTGACCCAAAATAAAAAAACAAACCAGTTTCAGGTGCTCAAGCCCATAAATTAAGCCTGCTCAAACACCATCAACCTCCGTTATCGATGCTTAACCCTTCAATGCCCAGAAAAGCATGCCCAAAAACAAGTCAAACACCAAAAAATGATACTAGTGGTGGTGGAGGTGGTGTTTGATGGTGGAGTTTAGTGGCGTTTGAAGAAGGAGAATATTAGATTGAAGAACGGGGTTAGGTGCACAGATGTAGTTGTAACTAAGCTTAAAGTAGTTGTACTTTATTGACCTTTTAATAACGTTATATTATGATTTTTTAAATTAGATAAAAATATATATTAAGAATATAATAGCTTTTTCATGTCAATTAGGGACGAAAATCGCAAGAAAGAAACCACATGTGCGGTTCGAAAGCAAAAAAAAAAAAAAAAAAAGAAGAAGAAATGAAATGTACAATTTTGATCAAAACACTAAGATAATTTCAGTAATTTACTTTAACAAATAGAAATGAAGATTGCCATACAACTAAATAGACAAGTAATGAAACATATAATATCGTAGAAAATAAAAGCACTTTCATTATTGGTGGAAGAGTTGCTAGATACTTGTAATGAAAACCAATATCAAGTTGAAAAATGGTTCTAAAAATAAAAAATGATTATAGAAATCGAAAATGGTGGAAGAGTTCCCTGGTTTAATCTCAGAGTAGTACGGGCCCATACTACCTTCCACATCTATCCGTACTTTCCTCAATAATTTCCTTGACTCCAAGTCCCTTTCACTACTACTGATCTCTGTGCTAATCGCATCCTGGGTTTATCTTAGGGTAATCTTCGACCCACTCTCTGCCATCAGCTGCATAAGAAGTCTCTGCTATCTCTTCCTAACTAGCTCGCAAATACCATTATATATTACTAAGATCAGATAATTCTTCAAACGAAAGGCCCTAGCCTACAATAGTTGGACTCAGACAAGAGCTACGAAATTATGCTAGACCTAACCTTCTAAAACTATTTTGTCCTCGTAATATGTAACTTAACGTATTTGTTTACTAGTTAATTAAAGGTAACTAGGACTCATAAAAGCACAAAACAAGCAACATTCGGGCATTGAGTAACCCAAACCAAGCATATTCTAAACAAGCTATCATATCACTGACTAGTCAGTACTATCATACATTTCGATAAGCACATATAACAGGCATATAAGGCATCTTCCTAGATCCTCAACCCTAATCTTGCATGCAGTTCTCATACATATATAATAGGCATATAAGACATCCTTCCTAGATCCTTAGACCTAATCTAGCATAACATAACATAACATAACATAACATAACATAACATAACATAACATAACATAACATAACATAACATAACATAACATAAAATAACATAACATAACATAACATAACATAACATAACATAACATAACATAACATAACATAACATAACATAACATAACATAACATGTATGGGTATCTTGGGATAAAACTCACTTAAGCACGACCGATTGCACGCATCACACTCCTTGTTCTTTTTCTTTTCAAAATCTTTTGTAAAAATGGTTTTTCTTTTAAAAATTTTATACCAAGTCCTCAGTTTGAGTTCAGAGACACCCGAAAGCATGCCCGAATCCCTCAAACCAAGGCTCTGTTACCAACTTGTAACATCCTAAAATTTAAGACCAAAAATTTTATTTTTAATTTACCAAACAGATTATTGGAAACATCTTCAAAGTCATATCATATCATAAAAACCCATAAGTCATATAAATCAAAACATGTCATAGTAAAATAATGTCAGAGTACAAAATCCTAAAAATCCCATAGTGCGGAAAATGAAGTGTGATGCGCTGCGATCATACCGACTCCTTCCCCTTCGAAGAGGAAGTACCTGAAACTAAAACTGAAAACCGTAAGCACAAATCTTAGTGAGTTCCCCCATCATACCACATACCATACAATAACATATTACCTAGCATATCTGGGTGCTGGTCTATCCCTTCGGTCTCTTTCAATCGGTAACCGCCTAGCATATATGGGTGCTGACCTACCTCTTCGGTCTCTTTCAACCGGTAACTGCCTAGCATATCTGGGTGTTGGGCTACCCATTCGGTCTCTTTCAACCGGTACCCGGGGACCATTTCACCCCTACCATTACCACATAATATCCTAGCATATACATATAAATCTCCTACTTCCTAGCATATCTTGGTATTGGCCTACCCCTTCGATCTCTTTCAACTGGTAACCGCCTAACATATCTGGGTGTTGGCCTACCCCTTCGATCTTTTTCAACCGGTAACCGGGGACTATCCTACCCCTCCTACCAGTATCACATAAAATCATAACATACTAGCACATAAAGCATAACAGATAATGACATACCAGACAATTATCACAAAAAAAATCATCTCAATTATAATCAACTACTTGTGGGCCGACATTAGTGTCTTCGACCCACTTCTACTGGAAGGTAACTCACCTCGATAACTATGGATAGCTGTAAAAACTCCTGCTTTGAAATAAACCCCTCTCAAACTCCTACACATAAACATTTCCTTTAATTATCCTTCCATACTCATGACCCCTTAAGGGTCAACTTTGCTCAAAGTCAAAGTTAAAGTCAACACTCTGGTCAAAGTCAACCTTCCGGGTTGACTCAACTCGCCGAGTTCCATAATCCATACAACCTTGGAATCGCGATCCAACTCGTTGAGTTCTTTCATGAACTCATCGAGTTCCTCCCTATAACAGAGTCGAGACTTTTCAATACAACTCGTCGAGTTCTGCAGTCTTCAAAACCCAAAAACCTTGGCCAACTCGCTGAGTCATCTGGTAGACTTGCCAAATGTGCTCAGTAAACAGAAAAGGTCGGGGGACCACGATCTAACTTGTCGAGTTAGATGAACAACTCGTCGAGTTCTCTTAGTCTAAATCCATTTAGTCACTTCCAATCGAGTTCAATGCTTCCAAACCATAGATCTGGTCCCCTAGGGATGATATATCACATAAAGTTCCTATCTTTCCTTGCATGCATGGACTACTTGGCTCAAAAGGCCAAAAAGGATGGTTCATAAGTTGCATGGGACCTTCATGACCATAAAGTTGGTACCTTTATGCCATGAAGTCCCCTAAAGACCCTAGATATGAAGGGTTTTCCCACATTGGACGTCTAAGTTCCAAATATTAACATTCTTGGACCAAAACATGGAGAAATCACTCTAAAACTAGATCTAAACATTGAATAGACAAGATAGGAGTTTTATACCTCAAATGAACCAGAAATGGAGCTCAACTTATGGATCTACTCTTCTCCTTCACGTCCTTGTTCCTTCTTCAAGAATCCTCTTTTTCAAATTCACAAAGAATGCACAAAAATGACCCAAAACACTCAAAAGTGAATTAGGGTTTCGTGGCTAGGGTTTGGGACAATGGAGGCTGAAGTTAAGGCTAGGTTAAGGTGGTTAAGATGTTTAAATAGAGTGTAAAACCCTGAAGGCTATTTATCTACGATAAATGTGTTGGAGTGAAGACTATTTTTTTATAACTATTTGGCGGTGCATTTGGAAGTTTAGAAGTGATTTTTTATTTTTATTTTTTTTTAATGTTTTTTGGTCTCGACTACACCTAATAAGGGATTTGATTTTTACGTGGTATGCATAGTAACACTAAACTTAAAGCAGGTCGAGTCAGTTAACTTCAAAACCCATTTTTTTATTTTATCATTTTACAATGTTTATTTTTTAATAACATATGGTTCGTTTAATATATTTAACAGCTCAAAATAATAACAATAATAATGAAACCAAGCCTAATTAAACCATAAATATTAAAAACATCAATAATATATTATTTAACTTTCAAAAGTTTAACCCGTAGATGCAAGCAAATCTTTTGAGATGATATATGTTCCAATATAGAAATAAAATAGGGCATTACAGTAAATTGGTGTAAATATGTTTTTTAACAGTTGAAAATTGGTTTAAATAAGTCATAAGTTGTTTAAGGGCGTGTTTGGTAATGACTTTGAGAATTTATAGTTTTTAGCATTTAACAAAAAACTCGATTTAAACAAAAACTTTCGTTTAGGAGCTCTACGAACATTTAGCTTTTAGTTTAAATAAAAAACTCAAAATCTAAAAGCCACTCCATATAGCTTTTAAAAAAAACTAACTCATGTAACTTTAAAAAAAAAGCTATCGAGTTTTTTTAATAAATTTTCCGAATTATGCTTAAAAATATATTTATATGTTTAAATATTTAAACAATTATTTTTATATAATTTTATAAATTTCAAAAGCTTTCAGCTACTTTAGTATACACTCATATAACAAATAAAGATACAACTTTCATCTTCCGCTACCAACTATCATCTATTAGTTTCAAACTAGTTTTGTCAAACACATTCTAAGTAAATTAGAACCTAATCACTTATTCTAAGAAAATTAGAACCTAATCACTTATTTAAAACTTCAAATATTTAAGCCAATAAGGACTTTTAGTTTTATTATATCCAAACACTTAAAATGAGAGATGATTTGTATACAACAATTTATCTTCATACACAACAATTAATGTTTTAAAATGTTATATTGTACAACTATATAATGCATAAATTGTTGTGTATTTCAAAAAACTATTATGTATAAATCACTTCCCCTTAAAAATGCTTATTAGTAGTGCCAAAATACACTAAACCAATAAGCATCTTAAATAATCCCAAACGCCCTTAAGTATAAAACTTCTTTGGCTTAATAATACATGAATCATATTATATCTATATGCCGTTAAAAAATATATATAAAACATATCACATAGAGGTTGAATTTACAAATTCTTGATCACAAGTTGGCGACTAGGCATGCTTAGCAGCGTATGTACCAAATTAGCACACATCAGTGTTTGAATGGTCAATGCTGAACTGTTTTTTCTTTACAAGTTTAAAATATGTGAAATAATATAATCCAAAAGATGAACTTTTTCGTTGATTTTGATGAAGAAATGCCAAATACCATGAAAGTCGTGGTGAATTTTGAGACGATTGATAGGCCCAAACTGAGGCCTGATCTGATTCGCTTGTCGTGGACTCGTGGGTAACATTAATCTGAGAGTATTTAATATTATATTTACGATCGCAGTGTCTCATACTGTTTAATTTACACTCAATAATACAATACAAGTCTCCAAGTGACATAATCTTTATTATTATAATTTTGTCGACCGGGTCGTTAACGGCTGATTTACAAGATTAACAGAAAATTTACACTTCTCTCTCTCTCTAATAGAGTTGAAATTAAGCATATATCACGAACTACAAGGGAAAAGAACAGTGAGGAGTGATCAGATTTGAAGAAATATTGTTTAACGATTCAAATGCCTAGAGATTTACTGGTACATTCGATCTTTTATCCTGTTTCTATTGCATATTCGTTATGGGTTTCTCCGTCATTACTTTTCTTTTTTGTTATCTAACAATCTTATGGGCGTTTTTACTCGTTGATTTGCATCGCCATTGATGGGTATATATATGTAGAATACTTTCTTTGGATATTGGTAATGTTTGGTGAATGGGTTTTTGGTTTTATCTCTGTGGGAAATGTAAAGGTGCGTAGTGCATACCAGGTGTTTGTAAAAATGCAATACCCATAAAGGAATTGAAAAACTGAAGGGTTACATGATTTCTTTCTGTTCCTCTAGTTTTGTTTTTACATATTATAATGGTTCAATGAAAATGGTTTTGGATTGAGATCAGTTTTTAGCTCTTTATCATGTTGTTCATTAACAGGCCAAATGATGTCTCCATCCATGAAAGACTAACTTTAGCACCCCTTGAAGAATTTTGTAGAAAGGAGTTCATGTAGGACACTTGATTAATGTTAAGAAGTGGGGCAAAATGATCTTATGCTCTGAATTGCCAAGGATATGGAGGAAACACAAACAGACACTGTTCAAAACGAATCAAGGAATAAATCTGTTTCTTCTTCTTCAGATGGGGCTCTTAAATTTAAAAGAATGCACAGTGATCGCCACCTGGCGGATTCAGGAGGAGCACAAAGAGTGTCACAAGCCCTTTGGTCAACTGGAAATCTTTATGAGCCAATTCCTAGTGGATTCTATTCTATTTTACCTGTAAGGTGTCCAAATTCTCATTAAAACATCCACATAATACAGCTTCACCTCACATCTAACATTCTCAACATGTTTCCATATTCTTATACAGGAAAAAAGACTCAAAGAGAAATATGACATGATCCCTTCTCTTGAAGAGCTTCATGTGTTAGAATCAGAGGGGTTTAGGCTCAATGTTATTGTTGTTGATATGCATAAAGATAAAAAGGTGTCAATGTTACAGCAGCTGGCTTTGACTTTGGCAAAAGGGTTGACTTCTAATCCAGCTGCAGTAATTAAAAAGATAGGTGGATTGGTAAGTAATGCTACCTACCTCATTCCAATATTTATCTATGTAGTGTTTGGTATGATGGAATCATGAAAGAACTAGAGTCATTCATTCCATTCCTTTTCCTTTCTATTCCATTCAACCAAACATACCATTAGTTTTATTAGTCGATTCACCCTTGATAATATGTCCTTTTTGTAGGTTTGTGACTTCTATAAACTCCCAAATGTGGAGTTAAATTATGCAAAAACTGCTTGGGAGGAAGTCTACAATGTACATAATCAAGGTATTCAGATGCTAGGTCAAATAAAGCATGGTTTTTGTCATCCCCGTGCTATTCTTTTCAAAGTTCTTGCAGATACTGTTGGCCTTGACTGTAGGGTTATGGTGGTATGTTCTCCTTTTTCTTTTTTTCATTCAATCTTTGCATTATCATGCCACTTAATTTAGTGTTAAATGCAAGAAATAGCCTTGTGGTTTCATTATATATCATTATTTCTCTCTCTCTTTTTTTCTGATTGCAGGGTTTACCAAAGGAAGCAGAATCAGAGAGAACAGATTCACACAGACACGTGTCTGTTATTGTGGAGCTGAATTCTACTGAATTACTGGTTGATATAGTGAGGTATCCAGGACATTTGGTACCCTTTTCAACCAAGGCAGTATACATGTCTCATGTGTATGTCATTGGTCAAGGTGATTCTGGAGAAAATGACTCATGTGATTCGCCTATTGAACCCAACAGCCCTGTACATGGTGCTGCAGAAAACACAGATGAAGGGTAATAAAGTAATTTTACAGCATCATACCATGTCTTACACAAAACAGAACAAGTTTTACTATGTTTGGTGTGCATTGGACTTGGACTGAGACTGATGTCAGCAGTATAAATTATAAAATCCGCCCTTGATATCTCACTTGTGCAAAAGATGTAAATACCCTCTTCATCCTCATGATCAGAAATAGCCCTAGAAAGCTTGTGTTTTGTGATATAAAATTACTTTTTGTAGTTAAATCTTTTATTATATTTTACAGTGACCCTAATGCAGCAAATGCAACATGGGGGCGCAACAAAAATGCACTTGCTGAACAAAGCACACCCAGTTCAAGGTTCTCTCTTTCCCTCTTTTGTTCAAGGGTATTTCCGTCCTTATGCTTAAACTATAAAACATTTAAATCAACAAATCATGTTTGTTTTATGTTTTACTTTCAGTCCAGAGCATTATTTATTTAGAGGGCATGGAAGATCTATGCTTGGTGGTCATAAAGATTCTCCCAAAGGATATGGACATGGCATGACAGTATCAAGGTTTTTTTTTATTTTTTTTAATCTAATGCAAAATGTCAATTAAATTTTGTATTTTAATATTCTATTTGATGGATTTGATGAGTAATTCCAGGTCAGCAGGGGCATCACCTACAGGAAGTAGAAGAAGACGAAGGAGAAGTAGTGCTACTATGATTCCAGAAATTGGTGATGACATTGTAAGGTTGATATTTCATTAACCCTGAATCTAATCATCTATGATTAATTATTGGTTTTTAAATATGAACTTTTTGATAGATTTGATAAATGGTGTAATTATGGAAATAGGGTTGTGAGAGCAATGAATGATACTTTGAAGAGAAATCATCCTCCAAGGGAACTTGTTGATGAACATAGCACTAGTCCAGATCATCAGGAAAATGTATGTGTATCTTTTTTGTTAGTAAAACGGATGCTTTAATGTTTAATCTTTTAGTTTGTTTATGGAATTTGATGATGATTTCAGGCATCTGGTTCACATAACCATAGGAGGCAAACGAGTTGTCCAAAAGCTATCTCTTTACCTTCATCTCCTCATAAGTATAGGACTCGTGTTCTTGGTTCTGATAAAAATGGAACTGAAAAATTAGAAGGAAATTTTGATATGATCACAGCATGGAATAAGTTACTTGAATCTTCCTCCATTGGGAATGAACCATGGTTTCCATATCATGAATGGAATATTGACTTTTCTGAACTCACTGTTGGTTCACGTGTTGGCATAGGTACTATCCCTCATCATCATCATCACCATCACCATCACCATCATCATCATCATCATCATCATCATCATCATAAATACATGTTATCTTGTAGGGTTTTTTGGGGAAGTTTTCCGAGGTACTTGGAATGGAATAGAGGTTGCTATTAAAGTGTTACTTGAACAGGAAGTAAGTGCTGAAAATATTGAAGATTTTTGCAATGAGATTTCCATATTAAGGTACCTTTCACACAGCTTTCCTTCACCTTCAGTCTGAAAAACTCTATTGTCTACTCTGTAGCTGATTTTTTTTTTTTTAATACGTCTTTTGCAGTCGACTTCGCCACCCAAATGGTATTACAGTCTTTTTAATTCAGATAAGATTTATTTTAGCATATTATATTTCTTGTTTGTAGATGCCCACACATTTATGTAATTTTTTTTTGCTATCTGACACAGTTATATTATTCCTTGGTGCCTGTACAACGCCTCCTCACTTTTCATTAATCACTGAATACATGGACATGGGGTCACTATATTACCTGATTCATGTGAGTGGGTTAAAAAAGAGAATCAGCTGGCGAAGAAGACTCAAAATGCTGTGTGATATATGCAGGTATGATCCTAAACCTCCATTTTTATTCCTCATTTGTTATGCATGACAAGATATGACAAAACAGGTTGTACTGTGTTTGGCATGCATTAGACTGGAACCGAGACCGATGTCAATGGGACAAAATTGCATTTTTTGTCCCAATTAAGAAGTTGGTACAAGGTGATACAGGGGCTCACTCTTGATCTCTTGTTAGTGAAAAAGACATAAATGCCCTCCTCATCATTATCATCGAAAATAGCCCTGGAAAGCTTGTCCAATCCCGTCCAGTCCTAGGCTATTTTCGATGATAAGGATGAGGAGGGCATTTACGTCTTTTTTCACAACCAAGAGATCAAGAGCGAGTCCATGTCTCACCTTGTACCAGCTTATTAATTGGGACAAAAAAAATGCAATTTTGTCTCATTGACATCGGTCTCGGTCCCAGTCTAATGCATGCCAAACACAGTACAACCTGTTCTGTCGTATCCTGCATACAAACAAGGTCTATCATCTATGTGTTTGTAGTGTAGGCATTTGCTAGAGAATGGTAATAATGGTTTGTTTGTTTACTTGGATGTGTATAGGGGTCTAATGTGTATGCATCGAATGAAAATAGTGCACCGTGATCTGAAAAGCGCGAATTGCTTAGTGAATAAGCATTGGATAGTAAAGATTTGTGATTTTGGGCTGTCACGGGTACTAACAACCGCAAACATGAGAGATTGTTCGTCTGCAGGGACTCCAGAGTGGATGGCACCCGAACTCATTCGCAATCAACCCTTTACTGAAAAATGTGATATTTTCAGCCTCGGTGTCATAATTTGGGAGCTATGTACTCTTCAGAGACCATGGGAAGGTGTCCCATCAGCCCAAGTAAGCCCTTGCTTCTTATTATTTTTTGTTTTCTGTCTGTATAAAGTGTTGTCTGGATAAATGATGATTAAAACATATTTGTTACAGGTGGTTCGTGCAGTTGGTAATGATGGAACACGACTTGAAATTCCTGAAGGTCCTTTGGGAAACCTAATATCAGGTATGCAATAAAAAATTAAGAAACAAATATTCTCTATTAAGTCCTTCTTGACTTCTTTCTTTATTTTATATTCTTTCAGATTGTTGGGCAGAACCAGATCAACGACCTAACTGTGAAGAAATTTTGTCACGCTTAATGAGCTGTGAGATGCTGATTTAATATTTTGGATTGTAAGTAAAATTTTTACAAGTCTTAGAGAAAAAAAAAATCAAGCATTTCCTCATTTTTATTTGAGATTGAGCTTCATGATATTTAGGGCAATGAAAAAAAAGCTGTTTGTTTTGTCTTTTGGTGTTGGAATGAGGTTTTTACCATTGATTTTGGGTGGAAACTATTTTAATTTTAGTAATTTAGTTGTATTATAGACGATGTGTTGTTTCAGGTGGGTTTCAAACATGAACAAAATGATTGGATAAAGATCTGCAAGTACAATACTTCAAATTTTGATCAACAACATTTAAACATTTTTGCATTACTAGCAACTGATTTGCTTTCTTAGCATCCAAATGAATAAATGTAAGCTTAAAAGACATTCAAAAGCCTAAACTAGATAGAAAGTTTATGTAAATATTATCTTTATAGTTTAAAGAGTGACTTGTGTTTGAGTTACCAAATGCAGCTAGTCAATTAATTTGAATGATTTGGATATGGTTACTATGTCTAAGCAATCAATGTTTATTTGTAAATGGAGGTGGTAAATTAGGAGGTGTTTGATTGAACTTTAATGGATCACCTTATGTCTCTCGATTGTTCACGTTCATAGCCAGCCGACAAAAAAAAAAAAAAGGAGTAAATAATAGAGTAAACTAAAAAATGAACCGTTTGACATGGCCTTTTTTTTTTTGGTGTAATATGAATAAACATATTTTTCTCCCAATCTATTTAAATCCTAGATCTACCATTGGTTAGGTGTGATTCGGTCAAATTCAGATTGTTTGATACTACAATTAGAAGCTTCTTGATTTTGTGCTATAACCTCTAATATGTCTCTTATTAGGTTTGATAAGAGAGGTTGAATCTAACTCAAAGAAACCTTGACTCAGTTACATATGACTCGATCAAATAAATCTTAATTAACAATTGTCATATAACCCCTTATTCTCATCTGCCTATGAATGGACCGATTCGGATTAGTGTATTTTATTCAAATAATTTTATTAGAAACATTTTGTATACTTGTAAGAATATTTACCATATTCCAATATCTAATTCGATATCATCCATCTCATCTCCACAAAAATACATCATTGATCTTGAATCTTTTAATTTTCATTTTCCGACCTAAAAATGATTATATGAGATTTTAATGTAATAACTGAATTTAATAGTATAACTTTTTTGGTCTATTTATCTTCGATAACTCATTACACACATTAATCATAAGATTAAAATTTGTTATTATGAAAAATGCTCTAAATATATCTTTACCAAGATAACCTAATAATGTCAAGAAAGTTTCATAGCTTCTAATTCAACTGTTCTGTGCATATTTTATTTTTGTTTTGAAAATTTAATCGAAACGTAGATTATATGTAATATGCATAACGTCTTTATCTGTCTAGTCATAGCTTTTTTTTTTTAACAACAAATATAAATATATATATTAAACCACTCATAAATTATTTCATCTATATCCACAATATGACTTGAACCCTCAACATCAAGGAGGGAAAACAACACCGAATATCACATTAGAAAACTTGTTTTGTTTTGTATTACAGTTTTCGTCCTTGTGTGGCTTGTCCTTGTAGTTTTCAAAATTTTTATATGTGGTCCCTAAGGTTGTTACCGTCAATTCTCATCTGTTAAGTACGTTTAAAATGACATTTATACCCCTATCTTTGTGTTTTATGATATTTTGAGATTTTACTAGCTAAGACTGCAAGTAGTGACATGTGCCAAGCTCCTCGCCAACTTCTTTGGCATACGCTAACACCATCCCTTAGCATGTGCTAAGGGTTTACGCTAAGAAATGCTCGCCGTTGGATACTATAGATAGCATGAGGAAAGAGAAGATAGATAGAAATGAGATGTTGTGATCGGGTTTTTTATTTTTTATTTTTATTTATTTTTTTTTTTTCAAAATCAAATAGCATATCACCACTCCCTGGTATGATGCTATGCTTAGGTGGCATGCAAAAATATGATTTGGCATGCTAAGGCACACACAACCACTACCTTTAGACTTAAAGGAATATTTTTGAATAATTTGAAAAAAGCCCTAAAATCCCTATCATACAATCGAGATAATCATTTCACATGTTTTTGCTCTGATGTGGCCAACAACTCTAAGGCTGGAGGGAGTGGCTCGCCTCCAACTCACAAAGGGTGCTAAGCCCACTCCTTACAAAAGTGTTAAGATTCTTACCACAAGAAAATCACCAACTTGCTAGCCATAGGAAAGAGAAAAAGGTTGGAAGATGAAAGCCTCTCATTGGTTTCTGTTTTTTTTCATTTTTTTTTTCAAAATAAAAATAACATAAGAATAAAAATAACATAAGATTAGGGTGATACCACTCCCTATATTTTTGTATCTTTTCATCCTACATGGTTCAAAAAAATCTTATATGACCTTAAAAAATCCTATGTGACAACATGCTAAAGATGTTACAACTCCCTCAGCCTAATGGTGTCTCTACAATGTGGTTGACAATTCCAATACCCCATATCTTTTTTCCCCTATAACTTTTGGCTGAATCCAACCAATCTTGCCTTCAATGCTGATGTTAAAACCACCATTCTCTATCTTGCATGTAATTTTCGGTAGGACCCAACACATCTATCCTTATATCCATCTGATTTTGATTTTAAATTTTATCTTTCCCATGACTGATTAAATTTTGTCTTTCCTATTTCTAAATTTGATTTGACTTATAAGCTAGGATTTTAATTTGGTTTAGTTTTAGGCTATGGAACTCTATTTGATTGTGGTGATAAATCAAATCCTCTTGATTAATTCTCATGAGTCGTGGAACTTAGTTTTGGTTAGGAATTCAATGGGACCACTCATAATTTGATAGCGATGGTAATGATCAGTTATAATGAAATGAAACTGATAATTCTCAATTAGATTAGTGAACCTAAGTTTTTCAAACTTTTTGGACTTATTATTTTCATATTTAGCTTTACCAAGTTATGAGCAATCTTAGATGGTGATGATTTTAGGGTTGGAGGTGATTGGTGATTATGGTGGTGGGCTGAATAGAAAGAGACATGGTGAAGTCGATGGTCGTTGGTGGTGTGGTGTTCATAGTAACATGTCAAACCATGATAAAAAAAAAGAAAAAAAAGAAAAAGTAGAGGTAATATGGTCATTTAGAAGTAGGGATGAGCATCGGAACCGGTACCCGCTTTTGGAATCGGAACTGCCTCGGAACTAACGGTTCTGGAACTAAAACTGCCTTAAGCGGTTTCGGTTTCGGTTCCAATTCTCATTTTTTCGGAACCGTTACCCCTTGGGTACCCGCTAATAACCGTATATATATATATATATATATATATATATATATATATATATATATATATATATATATATATATATATATATGTGTGTGTGTGTGTGTGTGTGTGTGTTACTAAGACTGGTTTAGAATATATTGGTATGATTTTGTCCCTCTTTGGTCTGAATTTATTCGATTTGGATCGAACTACGTTGCGGTTTTATCGGCAAAAGTTAACAAAGTTAATGTAACCGGGTTACCCGCTCCCGGAATCGGAACTACCGGTTCCGAGACTGGTTCCAAAAGTTTAAGAACCGCCTAGAACGGTTCCGGTTCCGGTTCTAACTTTCTAGGAACCGCCGGTTCCGGTTCTTGCCAAATGCGGCGGATACCCTATGCTATTTAAAAACCGAGGATTAATGTCCTAACCGTAACAATCTCAGGGACCATTTAGTACAAGTTTTAAAAATTATATGGACGAGTTATGTTAAAAATTTAAAAATTAGACTAAAATTACATATAGATATAGATGTAGACCACGTGGACCCAAAATGTAATTTAGTCTATCAAATATTCCGATGGCGTTAAACTGTTCCAGATAAAACACATATTCCAAGGGCACCATTGCCGTCACCGGAACCCCAACTCAACCATGCCGGCATTCAAAACCCCGTTCAACGGCTACGCCGTAAAGTTCAGCCCCTTTTACGAGCAACGACTCGCGGTCGCCACCGCTCAAAACTTTGGCATCCTTGGCAATGGACGGATTCACGTAATCGACCTTTCTCCCGCCGGACCGATCGCCGAAATCGCCGCCTACGATACCGCGGATGGTGTTTACGACGTTTCATGGTCAGAATCTCACGATTCACTCTTAGTCGCAGCCGTCGCCGATGGTTCGGTCAAGCTATACGACCTCTCCCTCCCACCTACTTCCAATCCAGTCCGATCCCTCTCCGAACACACCCGCGAAACCCACTCGGTTGACTACAACGCCGTCCGTCGAGACTCGTTTCTATCGTCCTCTTGGGACGACACCATCAAGCTCTGGACAATCGATCGACCTACCTCCGTCCGTACGTTTAAAGAACATGCGTATTGTGTTTACTCCGCCGCGTGGAACCCCCGTCACGCAGATGTTTTTGCGTCGGCGTCCGGCGATTGCACTGCCCGGATATGGGATGTGCGTGAGCCGGGGTCAACAATGATCCTCCCTGCTCACGAATTTGAAATTTTATCATGTGATTGGAACAAATACGATGATGCAGTGATCGCGACTTCATCGGTTGATAAATCAATCAAGGTATGGGATGTAAGAAATTACAGAGTTCCTGTAGCTGTATTGAATGGACATGGATATGCAGTGAGAAAAGTTAAGTTTTCACCCCATAGAGCAAGTGTAATCGCGTCATGTTCATATGACATGACTGTTTGTTTGTGGGATTATATGGTGGAGGATTCGTTGATTGGGCGTTATGATCATCATACAGAATTTGCAGTTGGGGTTGATATGAGTGTTCTTGTTGAAGGGTTATTAGCAAGCACTGGATGGGATGAATTTGCTTATGTTTGGCAACATGGGACTGATCCAAAAGCACCTTGAACTTGAAACGGGTGATCATTCATCTCATACTCCTTTTCCTTAATCACTGTAATTTGTGTTAGAATTCAAGATTTTCTTGATAATTAGCATATAATTCCATGGTTGTTTTTGGACACTTTGCCTGTTTGTGTGTTGTTGAATGTTCAATGATATGCATTAAATGTTCAAAAGAACATTGGAAATCAAAAGGGTGATTGTTGATCTCTTACACATTTTCGTTTTAATTACTGTTGTTATCTTAGAACTTAGAATCTTGGTGTCTCTTGATAATTATCAATAGCATAATTGTATGGTTGTTTTTGACACTTTGCCTGTTGCTACTGTTGAATGATCATTGATATGCATTACATGTTCAAAAATATAAATCTTGTAGAGAAATATCAAGACCTGTCATCATGCATCTGTATAAATATTTGTCCTTCCACACTTTTGGATGCTTGTGATTTCATTGCATATAAAGTTTGAGGGTGTTTGGATGTGTGTTCTTAATGTGAGTATTGCTTCTTAAAGAGTCATAATAAGATAATCAGAATATCAGATAATCAGTAGCTTAAACATAAAGATAGTTAGGAAAATTTACATGTATCTGAACAATCCTTTTGCTTCTTGTGATTTGTATTCAAATTCAAGTGTTTGTTGTTGGTTTAAGTTAAACTGATAATTAGCAATGATTCTTTACATGCTTCTTACGATTTATATTTCATATGTATTAGAGACTTGTGAACTCAAATCCCACAAGTGGTAAATGAAAATGCATTGTGTCTTGCTGCATTAAGAGGTTATCTAATTTATTTTATCTAGATTTGGGATAACCATTTGATTACGCACACCAGGTGCTGGACAAAATGCCTGATTTATATAGTAGTGTATCAGCTTTAGCTAATTCTCTCGTTCAGTTCAACTATGTTATGGCTTTTAACATGTGGCAGCACAGAAGCAGAAAACTGCCGACTTAACTCATAAAACGATAGGTAAAATTAAAATGACGTAATATACATGTTTTTGAAAGTACGTTATATTTTTAAATGATAAAGTAAGGGTTAATGTCGAAATTAGGCACTAGCCCATCGAATTTGTATTAATTTAGTTACCAAATATTGTTTAAGTTGTAAGGCTACAATATGGTCAACGAGTGAAGAAGTCAAAGAGGATGGCCACCTCATCACGAAATTATTCCACCATTTTTTGGGATATGGTGTTTATCGGTGAAGAAGTATTCATTTAGTTACCAAATATTGTTTAAGTTGTAAGGCTACAATATGGTCAACGAGTGAAGAAGTCAAAGAGGATGGCCACCTCATCACGAAATTATTCCACCATTTTTTGGGATATGGTGTTTATCGGTGAAGAAGAAGAAGAAAAAGGAGAGAGAGAGGTGTAAAAAACTCATCGGCTAATTAACGATCATTCTTTTTTCCTTTAACTTTTTTTTATGTGATTTTTGAACTCAAAAACATAACGCAAGCCTACTCTTGACCTTATTTGATTATAGATCATCCCGATAGAGCATTCGGTATGAGTCTAATGTTTATAACACCTGTAAGAGTTACAACAAACATAATATACATATAGATGAGGATGGTGTCCACTATGATGTTATAAGGTTAAGGGGTGTCGTAAACCATATACCACAGGTATCTGATGTGGATCGATTCATCGCTGGTAAACACTGAGCCTCGACTTCAGATTCACCGCTAGTATAATACTGGCGGGGGCTTTGTACCGGTTGCAAAATTTTAAAAATTCAAACTTTAGGAGAAATGAACGTTGCCAAACGGTTGGCAGCGGCTATATGTCATATTTACATTTTTTTTCTTTAAACAAATCTACTATATATACAATTGATTTAAAATATAACCACACTACACACTCTTTACAAAAAATTTTCATTAATGTCTTTCAACAATCCAAACTCTTTCAACAAAAATACTCCAAACCAAAATGTTAACAACCTTTTTGTATTTTTCGGCTACGATCACCAACACCTTACCAACCACAAATGGATGACATTCTTAGCTATTATTCACAATTTCAAATGCCACAACAATTTCAATTTCAACCACAAACCTAATTTTCATCACAACCGCCTTTCATACCTTCAACCAAAATTGTTTATGATTCAGAACATGAAGAACAATAACAACCTCAACAACAAAAGAATGGGAAGACCGTCCGAAAAAATGGACATAAAAAGAAGTTGAGTTAAGATTTCTAAAATATAATTTTAATTTTAGTATGATTTTATAAAAGTTTTTATTTTTTTTATTGAAATTAAAAAAAACTCATATATAAATCATTTACCATACCTTAGTTTATAGATGAAAATTGTAAAAACTGTAAAAATTGATTTGACGTCTATATGATATCTTTTTACCACCAGTCACAAATATCACTTTAAATTAAAAAACCCCTAATGTCCTAGCATACCATAATTTTCTTTTATTTTTGTCCTTTACCCGGTTTTACCCCTACAACCGGTCACCCCAATCTATGTGGCGCCCTAAATGGGTCTTCATGCGGACATGACTGCAATATGTGTTTTACTTAAAATTAATCATAAAGTTAATAACTTTGGAGAAAGAATATTCTTGGGCTGATTCGATCCCACAACCTAGAGTTTCATAAGGCATCGACAGTACCATTGAGTTCGACGCAATTTTGTATTTTTAATACTAAGCAATATATATAAAGATTTTGAGATTCAACCTCAGCCATATATTTCAAATCTGTTCTAACCCTCCGGTGTATCGCTACGACAGACCTGTTAAATTAAATGATTATATATTGTCACTCGTTCTTTTCTCCTCCGCCACCATAATTGCCACCACCACCACCATTACCACTATCTCTAACACCAGCTTACCCTACCACTGTCACCTCCGTCACTTATACCACTGTCACTTCTGTCACAACCATCTTTTCTACCACAAACTGTCATAATTATATATGATTACTCAGTCTGTGAACGGACATATATGTATAAACATTTATGATTAGGCATACATTGCTGCTATCGGTACGTTGGAACATTAGAGCGGCAAATAAGAAATACATGACTCAGGTTGAATCTTAAGATCTCTATTTTTTTAATCTCAAGTGAACCGTCGCGCATATATATATATATATATATATATATATATATATATATATATATATATATATATATATATAGATGAAAACAGTGAATAAACCATTAAGGGTATACAAGCTTAGGTACCCAAACATATTGTAATACATCGTTTTATTTGATATATTCATTGTTCTTAAACTTCAACCCCTAACTTGATTTACTTTCAAGATTTTCAAAATTTCACTATTATCTTTCTCTTTTATCATATTTTTTTGTCGAACGCTTACTAGGCTTTATATATTTTAGTTGAAAATGAAAATTATGTAATAGGAAGATAAATGTGTGATTTATAAAAATCTTGGAAGTAAATCAAGTTAGAAGTTAAATTACAAGAACATTGTACAATTAGAATGTATTATATGATATAAAACGACGTAGTATGGTGACTTTGGGTACCTAAGCTTATATACCCTTAAGGGTATATATATATATATATATATATATATATATATATATATATATATATAGGAACAGTAAAGTTCCTAAGGTTTTGGCTTAATTGGTCATCTGTTTATTTCTCTATAGTAATTCCATATGTTTTCTGGGTTTTCTACAATACCTTTTTTTTTTTTTTTTTTTTTTTTTTTTTTTTTTTGGTGTGTACAATGCATCCTTTTATGCCATTATCAACATTGGAGGTGGACACATGTTATTTGTATTTTTGTTTCACCGTTTTGTAACTCAATCACATTCGGATTAGTGTTATTCTTCTTCACCGTTTTTCTTCAGATTGCACCGCCTCTCTCTCATCTGATATCTTCTCAAATTTTCCAGTTTTCATCTCCCCTCACTCTTCCTCATCCGTTCTATTCCAATCGGCCTCACTACCTTTTTTTTTCTTCCATCCACCGCCATCGACTTTCATCTCCTTCTTGATATGTCAGGAAACCTTCATCTACAGCTTCGTAGCTCGAGGAACAATGGTTTTGGGGTCCTTTTATTCTTCTTCACCGTTTTTGTTAGCCACCTTCTTTTTCTTTCTCTAGCCACCGCCTTGCCTCACCAATCAGATGCAAGAAACTCCTTCTCCAACCTTTTTCTGTGCTGATCCTCTTCGTTCACATGCTTCTTTATTCGTAAACCTGAAACTCTCTTTTGACATCGATTGCATCTCCCTTCCAATTCTACGCTTATCTCTCTACACCCAAAAAAATTCATGTCGTCGCTCATAGCCTCATACAACCTATTAGCCACCGCCACCATCCCCACAATTTTCTCGACTTACGACACCGAGAGCAAACCACCAACTACCACTAACTACGACTTCATCTTTTTGGATATACCACAAACGAACGTAAACTCTAGTCTTAGTTACTGTTACCACCACCATCGGCCCTGATGTACTCGGATACTGTCGCCGGTGCGTTGAACTTCCGGTGAAACCACCATAGTCTAAAGCGTTGATCACACCAAATGACCACCGCCAACACAGTTGACGTTACACTTCACCTACCTTTAACCTAATGAATCGTCTGTGACATCCCCATTTTCACGGTCAGAAAAGACCAATTTTGTTTATGCTTTATAAAAACCAGAGTATCTCTTTTAATAAAAATGTTGCGGACTTTGTTCCCAGAAAAACATGATAATTTCATTATCAGAGCATTTCTGAAGAAATGTATTTTTATTCCTTTTAAAACATTTGGGATGTCATCGTCAATACAGAAACATAAGCATAAACAGAACTTACATTCATTTACACTAGTGTTCTATATCTCCTTAATCTCTCAGTGTAACGTAACTTCACATCGTCACCTGTGATACAAGTAAACTGAGTGGGTCAGGTTGGGAACCTGGTGAGTACATAGGATTTTCAACCCACAATAATATAATTATTATGTCTAATCATCAAACAATTAACCCAATTACCCATCCTCATTATCTTCTTTATTCCTAAATACTTTCCCTAAGGATTTATCCTAAGGTTCGTCTCCTACATCATATTTACCTCTTATCTCCTTACATCACATTTCCTTATATGTTTGTTCATAAAGACTCTCCCTAAGGATCATCACCTACATTGAATAGACAGTATTGATTCATGGATTACTCCCTTAATACGTGCCTAACAAAGGTTAGGGTATCATCGCATGAATACGTAGTTACAACATCGCCTGAACTCGTAACTCATACTAAGGGGTCAGAGTATCATTGCATGAATACGTAGTTACAACATCGACTGAACTCGTAATTCATCACTTACAGGTTATGAGCCTACTGGTGTATCCACGGGGTTGTTTATAATAGTCCGTGGTCGCCATCTATACTCTGGTACATGACTACATCTCCAAATTGCCAGACAAGGTTATAGTATCTTTCATCCTACATCACTGATTCATCATCACCTATATATCCTCAACTAATTATCATCACCTATCTCTCATCATTTTATTTCATCACACATCAACTATTTCATCTACCCATGTTTTATCCCAACGTGTTTGTAGATATAAAATAAATATATAGTTTAAATCATTTAAAACATGTATAAAATCATTCATCCAACATAGACAACAAGTATCTAGATAATATGCACACATGACACGTAATTTATATAAAATACTTCATATCTATGTGTAAGATGAAAGTAACTATGAAGTGATGATTCCAAACTCAGACAGCGCTTCGCTTCTTAACAATCTAATTTCCTTCGATGAAACCTAGTATTATTACCACTAGATTTTAGTCTAATATTTACCGTGACTAATTATTAGTCTTAGCATTATTATTATTATTTTTATTATTATTATTATTATTATTATTATTTTTATTATTTTTATTATTATTATTATTATTATTATTATTATTATTATTATTATTATTATTATTATTATTATTATTATTATTATTATTATTAGTATTACTATTACTATTACTATTACTATTATTATTATTATTATTATAAGGTCCTAATAACATTAATATATTTAAATAAAAGATATATTAGAAATAGTGTAGGCGTAGCTCACTTACAGCGGATTTTTATTAAAAAACCGGACTTCGCTGGAGCAGTGTTTCCGAACTGAAAGCTTTTCTTCTCGGAGATGTCGGGCGCTCCGGGGCTTCCTTCTCGTGCTAGGGAGGTTCCTTAGATGTGAGAGGGGTATAAGGAGGCTAGAGAGAAGTTATAGAGAGAAAGAGACATTATGGTGTGTTGAAAATATGAATGATTCATCCTTTATTTATAGAGATTTTATCGTAGAGTAGTCTCTAAGTTTCGTCCGCATCTTCCGCATACGAGCTTCATTTTCTACGTTATTTATATCCATGCGTTGGTATTTACGAGTTCTACAACTTTCATTTAGACCCCCTTGGCTAATTCTCATTGTATCTCAGATTTACAAAACTGTATTCGAAATCGCCGCGCTCGAAAAGTAGAGACTAAGATTCGTCCATATCTTTCGTATACGAGATTCGTTTTCAACTTTGTTTATATCCAAGTGTTAGTATTTATGAGCACTACAACTTTCATTTAGACATCGTTGACTAGTTCTCATTCTATCTCGGAATTGCAAAACTGTATCAAATTCGCCGCGCTTGAAGAGTAGAGACTAAGCTTCGTCCATATCTTTCGTATACGAGCTCCGTTTTCATCTGTCTTTTTATCGTTTAAATCCTATTAATGATATCTTCATTTCTTGTTTAGATTATTTTGGCTGAAAATCGACTAATCTAAAATTCGAATTTCGGGATGTGCACTGCTATGCTAAATCTTAGAAAAATCATAACTTCTTCATACGAAGTCAGATTTGGACATTCGTTTTATGCACGCTATCAGTTTAACATATAATACAACTTTCTTCTAGATCGCTAAGGCTAGATAGTATTTTGTCGTAAATTCACTTTTTACGATTCCCAGTGTCGCGCTGGTTTTACCGTAAAACTTCGACGGGTCATAACTTCTTCGTTATAACTCGGATTTCGGCGTTCTTGTATGTACAGAAACTTTGTGACATATACTATAACATTGTTAAGATTATTTATTCTAAATAATGTTCTATCAAAAAGTCATTTTTGATGCTCATTGTCTCTAAAGTGACTAGCCCTGATCTACGGGCGTTAGATCGTCTCCTTTACCCGATAGATTCCTGGGAAAAACAAATGTGGAGAAAAAGACAAATCCTTGACACCTTGTCGCCACCACCATGAAGCGAGGATTTTGAAACCAGAAAGCACTGTGATCACAAAAAGCTTCGATTAGAGTGACTTTACATAAGTTTCTTGTAACATCCTGAAATTCAGGTATATCTATTTTACCCTTCTTTTTTACCAAATTGTCAAGTTTAGCCCATAAGTGAAAAATGTTGCAAATGAGTACGATGGGCGTATTGAAGAGTACGTTGCGCGTAATCATGCACTTATTATGGATGTGGACTCAATTAGGTACGCTGGGCGTAACTGGCTTAGATGCAAAACCCTAAATGAGACTTGAGGACTATAAAAGGAGTTATATGGTCCTTAACTCAACCACCATATTACAGATAGTGAAACCCTAAGAGAGCAAAACCCCGTTATAAGCTTGTGTGTGTGCTCTTAAGCTTGAAAGTGCCATTTTGTGGTGGTGAAGAAGAAGAGGAGGCTATTGTGGAAGCTAGAAGTTGGAGGACAAGCTTAAATCCGAGTTCTACAGAGGTTGGAGCTTCACTTGGAGGTAAAAAGCTCAAAGCTGTCCTTTTCATCTTTAATTTGTGCTTTATGGACCCATTTTTAGGGTTTTTGGGTCCAAGGTGGAGACTTTATGAGCAAAGGGTCTCCATAAGCTTAGATCTGCCCTATTCCAGTGTAATATGTGTTATAGGTTCATAAAAATCCAATCTTGGATGTGGATATTAAGTCATGCATGAGACGAGGGCTTAATGAGGAAAAAAGAAAGGTGTTTGGAGTGATTGGTGGCCTTTACAGCCATGCAAAGGCTTAAAGGTTTCGACTTTATGAATCAAGTGGCCTTAGAATAGTCAGATCTGGAATTGGAGCTTATGTCGTAACCGTTTAAGAACAAAAATCATTAAGAGCACAAGATTGGGACTTACGCTGGGCGTAATCCCAATACGCGCAACCTAGGGGGTCGAGCTCCCCGATTCTATGAAGCATCCGGGTATGCCCAATGTATAGAGTTGGTACGCACCGCGTACTCCGGAGGGTTGACTTTCGTTGACTTTTAGGGTTTGGTCAATACTTGGACCTTTGAGCCAATTGAGGGGTAAAATGGTCTTTTACCCTTCTGAGGGAATTTAGAGAGGGACTAGTCTATCCTTTGAGAGTCGTATTGATTAGGATAATTTATTTTATGTGATTAGGCGGAGGCTAGATCAATATTTCGACTTTGAGATTATCCGAGTTACCCGAGGTGAGTCTTCTCACTATACTTTACCAAGATTGGTAATTAGAGTTATGTGACTGAGTATCTTGTATGCTATTTATATGATGTGATACACTGCATTATTTCTATGTGATTTGTGCTATGTATGATTCAGAGTTTACAGAGTTAGGACCGGAAGGTCTACAAAGTTAGGACCAGAGGGTCCATAGTGTTATGGGACTGGAGGGTCCTACTGAGACACATTGACCAGAAGGTCATACAACGTTACAGCCTTAAGTGGCTAATATGTGTTGTATGTGGTATTTTGCTGGAACTCACTAAGCTTCGTGCTTACTGTGTTATGTGTTATGTGTTTCAGGTTCTTATCAGGATCGCGGGAAGGTGGCGACTCGATTGTACATGCAAAGAGAAAAGAGTTGTAAATGAGGATCCTGGATTTTGATAATGTTTTGAAAACTTTGTTGAGTATTAAATGGTGTTTATTTAAAATGACATGTGTTTTATGAAATTAAAAATGAAATATTTGGCTTGAAAGTTTACGTTGTTACATTTTTGCTTACCGTAACCAAATTCTACCGATTTGCTATTTCTTTCATTTTGTTTTGTTGTTTTTTCTACTAATACGAAGGTTTTTTTTATCAGTAATTCCAACCCTAAACCTGCGCCGCTTAACTATTGCCATCAGCAACATGTATTGTATTCTCTGCTATTTGTGCAAAATTAATTTCATGGAAACCCAAACTAAGCTAATTTTATCTTGTGTTGTGCTTCATATGAATGGGCTGGAGGCACTACATCTTTTGATTGTTTATTTGTTATATGATAAATCACTTTTTTTTGGTCAATTTATAGGTGCAATAAGGATAAGAAAACGGGAAATGGTTATAACCACATGAGGTATGGAAATTTTACAAATATTTATGCTATGAGATTTGCAAGTTGGGTATGTAGCCTCAAATTTTCTGAAATAGATGTAAACAAATGTTGAGTATAAAAATATCTTTTGTTCTACATTATCACTGATTTCATTTTCCAGCTTAACTGTTCCTAAATTGTCCAATTTAGTAATAGGAATATGGTAGATTGACTAAGAGACATTCTCGAATATCTGACTGAAAATCTGATATGATGTTTCTTTTGAAACAATGAGTATTTTTTGTAAATAATGACGGTTCACGACTGTTTTTAAAAGTTTTAAATTTCTTTGATTTTTGGAATGTTTCATAAAATCATGTATTTTATATATCTAGGCAGCCCAAAGATGTATTTGGATTTGAAACCCTATTACTGGTGGTGAAATATGAAGGTCGATATAACAACTTATATGCCTGAATGTGTAACTTATTCAAGGGTAAAAGCACAAAATCAGAGCCGTATGGATATTTGGAACCTTACCAACGCCCATGTGTAAGTGGGATGACATTACCATGGATTTCATAACCAAGTTGCTGAGGACGAAAGAGGGCCATGAAATGATTTGGGTTATAGTATACCGATAGACAAAGAGTGAGAATTTTGTAGTTACTTGAGAAAACTGGTCTATGGAGAAGTTGCCAAAAACCTACCTGAAAGAGATTGTCAAAATTAATGGAGTACCCTTATCGATTGTTTCAGATAGATACATTCAATTTACTTCCAGATTCTGGAAGAGTTTGCAAAAAGTAGGCACAAAATTGTGTTTAAGTACTGCCTATCATCCACAAAGGGATGGACAAAGTGAAAGAACTATCCAAACTTTGGAGGATATGTTGCAAAAAAGAATTTTAGAGTTCACTGGTAGTTGGATGATCACTTACCATTAGCATAATTTTCCTGCAACAATAGTTATCACTTAAGAATCAAAATACCTCCTTACAAAGCATTATATGGATGGAACTTTCGTATACCATCCTGTTGGTTAGAACCATGAGAGAAACACTTTTGTGGGTCCTGAGATGGTACAATAGACCGCTAATAAAGTGAATCATCCAAGAAAAAATGTTAGTTGCTCAAAATCGTCAGAAGATCTATGCATATACGAAGCAATAGCCTATAACGTTTGAGGTTGGTGATCAAGTACTACTTAAAGTGTCTACATAGATGGCACTGATCATATTTGGAAAATGTAGGAAGTTAAATCCTCATTTTATTGGTCCATTCAAATTACTTCCGAAGATTAGGAAACAAGCTTAAAGCTTGAATTGCCACTTGAACTAGAATGTATCCACAACACCTTTCATGTTTTCTAATTGAAGAAGTCTTGGGAAAAGCTCCTTATATGATTCCACATTTTGAATTAAGAATTTATGACAATAAGAGTCTAGTCGACGAGCTGAAGTAATTGTTGACCGCAAAAGAAATAAATTGCGACATAAGATGATTGACTTAGTGTTGGTTCGGTGGAAACATTCAGCGGGGCCAAACATCACCTGGGAGACATAAAGCGACATGAAAATCGTTATCCACATCTATTTGCTAATGCATGATTCGGGGATGGATTCATCCTAAGGAGGAAATAATTGTAACATCCACGTTTATGGCTATGCAAAGTTACGAATTTGCATGTATGTTGTTCGACTATTGAAATCTTCTATGAATAAATAAAAGTAAATAATATATATATATATATATATATATATATATATATATATATATATGTGTGTGTGTGTGTGTGTGTGTGTGTGTGTGTTTGTGTGTTATGTGATTTTTATAGATATTAGGTGTATATGATATTTGTGTGAAATCTTACGTCGAAACATAATAAATAAGGCTAAAATAAAAATTAAAAATAAAATTTTATTTAGGATAAATAATCTAAATAAAAGTCATAGTAATCGGAAAAACGAACTCGTACATATAAAGAACGCCTAAATCTGATTTCGTGAGAGGAAGTTATGATTTTCTAAGTTTCAATGTAGCAATATACGACTCAGAAACCGAAATTTAAATCAGTTGATTGTTAGGAAAAACAATCTAAATGAAAGTGGACGATCTCGTCAATAGTATTTTGTCGATATAAAGACAACTGAGAATGGAGGCCATATGAGAAAGTTATGATTTTAATAAGTACTTTAATACTCTAAGTGTGTTAAAAATATAAATTTAAAAATAAAGTGAGAATTAGCTGACAGAGTCTAAATGAAAGTTGTAGTACTTGTTGATAGCTACGAGTGGATCTAGAGAAGGTCGAAAACAAAGCACGTATGAAGAAAATATAAAATTTTGAAGAAAATAGAGTTTTATGTTCGCACCGATAGAATACGCAACACCCACATACACTTAGACGTGTCCCACCATCTTTTTTTTCACGTGTCACAAAGTTGTTAGAGCCACGTCATCAGACCCGACCAAGTCTGCGGCGCGCCATCGTCTCTAGCCTATATATATATATATATATGTGTGTGTGTGTGTGTGTGTGTGTGTGTGTGTGTGTGTGTGTCCTCGGCTCATTTCTCCTCACCAATTGACCGAATCCTCTTGAACCTCTCCCACCCCTTAACCCCTTTTACTCCCTCGTTCCTGAATACTTTAGCGAGGCCCTGCGGCTTCAAAGAGCTAGAGAAATAAAAGTTCTTATATCAGAATTCTACCTGCAAAATTGCCAGTTCTCATTAGAAAACTTTGTAAGTTAAGCTGCACTTATTATGCTTTCAGTATAACTTATATTTAAAGTCATAGTTGTTATTATGAACCTATAAATAAGATTTGTTATTGATTCTAAGTCATTATATTGATTGATCTACTTACGGGAGTGATGTATAGGCTGAACTTAGTGAGGTGTTTAAAGTGAGATTTCCAAAAAGTATACTTTTTATACCAAGCACATCTTACCTCCGATATTATCCTACATGGTTATTCCTTATTTAATAGATCTTGATGTAGACATTGAGATTATTGAAGAATCTAGACTATCAGTATTATAATAATAAGGAATATGCAAATAGATTAATACTTAATGCTATATGCATCTAGGCCTTTTTGAAAGGATTAAGTGTTAAGGCGAAGCGCTGCTCTAACCCCAAATCACATACTTTTGTCAGGTGAATGCATAGTTACTTTAAAAAGAAAGTTTTAATAAAAATATTTATTTAATGATAAATATATTAATTATAATCTATATTATTTATATACTATAATAGTAATGCTTATTAAGAACTGTGTTGGAATCAGATTTGCCTTTAGTTATTGTCTAGGTTAGTTATAGACTTACAAAGGGTGCTTAGTTCAGTTGAATATTTGATAGGTCTCATTCTGAGGTAGAGTGTGATATAGTCCTCTTATTTTTGCACTTGATAGGTCTCATTCTGAGGTAGAGTGTGATATCAGAGCGAAGTGTAGTAGTCCTCTTATTTTTGGATGACTAGAAAAGGTGGGCCCAGATTAGACAATTGGCAAGTATGTCTGGGTCATCAACCAGTTTTTACTGTCAAAAGATGATCTTTTACTGTCAAAAGATGACGCTTGATGAAGATGATAATGGTGAAAATCAAAAGAAACTTTTACTGTCAAAAGAGGATTGAGAAGAGAGAACAAAGTGTAGTAACTCCAATCAAGATCAATATGGACAAGGAAGAGGCCGGAGTCAAGGAAGAGGTCGAGATGGCCGGTTCCAAAGCTATGACAATCGAAGAGTGCAAGGTATGTATTGAGATAAGCAACATATAAAATGCTATAATTGTCAAGAATAGGAACAATATGGAGCCGCATGTCCTAAGAAAGGAACAAAGAAAGAAGAAGCTAATTTGATCCAGGATGATGATGAGTCAACACTACTTTAAGCAAGCAGACTACTTTCAAAATTAAAGTGCATGGACTCTTTGAACATGAATCTTTTTGGCTTTAGAGTTCGGCCACATAATAATTTTTAATGTTTTTGGTAGTTTTAGTCCCATTTCTTTATTGTTTCTCAATTTTTTCCACACAACTTTCAACATCTCATTAAATTCCACCGCCTCACATAATAATTTTCAAGTTTTTGTAGTTTTAGTCCCCTTTCTTTATTGTTTCTCAATATTGTCACGCAACTTTCACCGCCTCATTGGATTTCATCACCTTTTACTAATAAATACTTTTTTAAACAAACTTCTTATTTGACTGCCATCTAAATAAAAATTATTATAATACAAAAAAAAAAAAAAATCAATAGTATAGAATCGACCATTGTTTCTGAAGTCAGTAGTAACACACCAATCATATACACTCGACAAAAATTAAGAATAAACAAAAAAAGATTGACCCGTGCAAGTTTAGATTAATGCAACAGCTTTCGGATACACGAAAGTAAAGTTTCCATCTATTATATTTCTTCCTATTTTTCTCTCTTACAGCAGCAACAACAGAATACCCTTTTTTTTTCTCGTCACATTTGAGTTGCAAGGATTGGAGGGAGGGGCTAAAACAACACCCTGTCTCTTTAAATTGCCATTGACAATCTATGCTTATAGTTCAACCGCTAAACTGTTTTAGTCATTTGAAACCCTAAGCATATATTAAGCTATTCATGTCTTTTTTTTTTTTTTTTTCTCTTACAACCTTCAACATAGTCACACGGACGCATGAACAGCATGCATCAACAACCTATATCCAATCATGCATCTGTAATATACTTACAGGGTTGTTCTTATCTAGCAAGTGTTGATAATTAAAATGCCCAAATTAACCAAATCAATTTCTGTGCTTTACTTATACGAAGAGAGAAGGGATATAAAGATGGCAAAAGATCGATCACCACTGCAATTTACACTTTCTGCCCTTAATGAAATTATAAGGTCCTTGGTGTATATAATTAAACTAACAATACATAATGTGGTACAGCATATATTTTTTATTATCTGAAACGTATACCCCGACTATAATGTCTCTTCTTATAATTTATACCTGGAGAGAAGCCTCTACTTGCATTCTAGATCGAAGCTAAGAGCTTCCACCTCTGTAATCTTGATCATCATATGAATGTACCTTC